>NC_137981.1:33294738-33894738 GCF_963924665.1 Micromys minutus
TGCAGTCCTCATTCTCCTACTTCTTGTAGCATCTGATAGTTTTTGTAGGTATAATGGATGGGGCACCGTGGGTTCAGTCATGTGTCTGGGTCTTGTTAGCTTTCTTTAAAGCAGTGGTTTTCAACCTGTGACCCCTTCGAGACCTCTTCAAGGGATTAAATGACCTTTTCACAGGGGTCACATAAGACCATTGGAAAACACAGACATACCTTAGTGTTCATAACAGTAGCAAAATTACAGTTATGAAGTAGCAATGAAAATAATTTTATGGTTTTGGGGGTCAGTACAACATGAGGAGCTAACTGCATTAAAGGGTCCATTAGGAATATTGAGAACCATTCTTTAATGAAAGTGGATTTGGCTTTGGAAACTAGTTACCTGTGGCTTATTTGGTCAGTTTTAGCTGGTTTCTGAGACTTCCTGGGCAAGTCTTGTACAGTGCAAATATTTCCCTGCCTGGGCACTTTGGCAACAGTCATGGTACAATCTCCTAGTTGCTGGCTGTCTATCTTTGTGGTATTTTATGCTAAGAAAGCACTGCCTAGTACTCATCACAGGCCTATCAAGACATTCTACACATCCCTGGAGATAATTTTTTGGTCTTATTGATTCAGAAGTTGGTCTTACCCCATACAGCTACTTCTGCCTCCCAGACTATGATGTCAGCTTGACTTTTGACTCTTTGTGTCCATAGGCAAGAAACAGGGTGATGACAGGCTAAAGACTGGTAAAAATGGGCTAGCCTTGGCATGGCCCTTCTCTGGATCCCCTGTCCTGCATTGCCTGCTGTCCCATATGTTGGCAGCTGCAGGGAAAGTTGTCCCTCCGATTGCCACTGGCTGCTTACACAGGGAGTGACAGTGCTTTTCCTGGCTAGATCCTCCCTGTGGATCCTTCCTCTTGGCTTTCTAGTCTCTTCCAGTGCCTATGTTGGCTACCTTTATGTCAACTGAACACCAGCTAGAGTCACTTGGGAAGAGGGAGCCTCAGTTGAGAAGAGACTCCCACCAGATTGCCCTGTAAGCTAGTCTGTGGTGTTTTCTCTTCATTGATTGATATGGGAGTGTCCAGCTCGCGATGGACAGTGTACCACCCCCATCCCCTGTGCTTGTGGTTCTGAGAGCATATAAGGATGCAAGCTGAACAGGGCCTGAACAGGTCTGCACCAGGTTCTCTGTATATATATTATGGCTTCTAGTTTAGTGTATTTATGGGATTTCAGAGTGTGAAAATGAGTGAGGTTTTGATTGTGGTTCTTTTTCTTTTTCTTTTTTTTTTTTAATCCTTCAATTTGTCTTGATCAACTTGGATGTGATAGTTTTTATTTAATGTTATTCTGTTTTGTTTTGTTATATTTCATTATCATTTAGAAGCCTGTTCTTTTCTAAAGAAAGACAGAAAGGGAATAGATTCAGATGGGAGGGAATGGGAGGAGGAAGTGGGAGGGGTAGAGGGGTAGAGAGAGAGGAACCTCCTTCGGGATATATTATTCAAGAAGAGAGCATCTTCAATAAAAGGAAAAAGATTCATTGAAAAACAAAATAAATAGATTAAGCAGGCCAAGCAAAGCACAAGGAACTAACATTTCTCCATGGCCTCTGCTTCAGTTTCTGACTCCAGATTTCTGCTTGAGCCCCTGCCCCGATTCCCCTTAGTGGCAGGGAATGACTATTTTCCCCAGCTTGATTATGGTCATAATGCTTTATCACAGTAATAGAAAACTTTCCTAAGACAGGTCCTGCAAAAGCATGACACGTATTCGAGGTGGGGGGAGTTCTCTTAGTGAGTTATAGCCAGTTCACCTACAGTCTGCTTCCTACGGCTCCCCACTGCCAGCGACATGTGATTATGACAGATGTTTACCCAAAGTCATTTTCACAAAATGTTGCAAAGTGCCCAAAAAACACCATTCAGAGGTACATAGAGTCTGTTCCATGAGATTTCAGGGGACTCATCAATTTTGGAGTCATGAAGGACCGGATGATCCCTGGTTCGGACCTTTCACCCTATTCATCAGAGAATGCACGGTGACTCCTAACTAACTTCTGCACAGGCAGCGTTCTATGCTCTCCCTACTGAAGCCATGTGTCTCTATGTACTTCTTCCCATGGGGAGTGTGGACTCCTCTAGACAGAGGAGAAGAGTGGCATGGGACAGGGAGTTTTCTTCCCAAGAACATGGGCACAAGTGTTGATGTCACCTGGGGTAAGAGTTTGGGGAAAGTGCTTTATGTTTCTTGAACATGAAGAATTCATAGCTGGACTAAGGAGAAGAAATTAAGGGGGTTTAAAAAAACAATAGAAAGGGATTCTGTTGTTTATTGAGTTTCTACCACACATAAGAGGTTGTATTAGGGATGGTGTCTTCTACACTTCTCATAGGGTAGAAGAGAATTTAAAGAATATTCCATATGTAGTAGAAACTCATTGACAGGGAAAGCAAGCAGATTCCCCAATAAGCCGAGCACATCATCACTTCTCTGGCCATCAGAGGTAGCAAGGACTCAGAATGCTAGAGTTTTCCAGAAAGGTTTGAGATCAGCACTGTTGGGTGCAATGCATCCACTGTAAAACCGGCTCATTTTAGGGGCACAGTTGGGTGAGTTTCAGCACATGTCTACAATGAGAAACCCCATAGCGTCAAGCCTGAGACCCCACCTACTATCCCAGCACTTGCTCCTGTGTTCATGTTCTTTTCAGTCTTACTGTGGCTCACTTCGCCTCCTGCTCCTACCTTGGCATTACTACTCCTGCTGCTTAGAGCTATCCAACAGGCACATACCAAGCATTACTTTGATCTTACGCTAAAGTTATGTTTTGCTAACTAATGGTGGAATCTCTTCTCCAGGGACTAATGCCTGCCGATGTGTAGTCTCTAGTAAAAGTCTCCTCAAATACGCCACCTCTTTTCAAGACCATGTGTTGTTTCCTTTTGGTTGGAGTGTATGAGTTTTTGATATATTCTCTTTCTCTACCAGATACACGGCTTACAATTATTCTCCCTTATCTGTGGATCATATTTTCATATTTCCAATGGTCCTGAGAAGGGCAGAGGCATTTTATCTTGATCAAATCCAGTCTAACCATTTCCCCTTTCATAGAACTTTCTGTGTAAATACATTTGAATAGGATTACAAAGGTACAATCATGCTTTCTCTTACTATTTTTAACTACATATGTCAATTGACTTTGAACCTAATGTTCCCAGACTATATTTTGCCTAATCATACTTCATTATTCTTTTAACACCCTTCTGAAATCTGATACATATACATATTTATTTAGAATTTTTGCATATAAATCCCCTAGTGATGTTACTTTATGGATTTTTTTTGTATATTGTATCTGTCAGGCATAGTTATTAAAACTATTTCCACTTGGGGCAGGGGAGATGACTCAGAGGGTAAAACGCTCACTGCATAAGGATGATCCCCAAGTTGAGGTACCCAGCACCCAGTGTATGATCCAAGTGATGAGTTACACCAACCTAGTCCCGGGGAAGGAAGAGACGGAAGGGTCCCAGGGCCTCACTGGCCAGCCCATGTATCTGAAACAGCACACAGTAGGGTCAACGAAGAGACTGTGTCTTAATAAGTATGGTGGCTGGGTGGGGTAGGGGATGGAGTAGTGGATCAGTGGTTAAGAGCATTTATTGCTTCTATGGAGGATACGAAGTTGGTTCCCATGGTGACTTAAAACAACTTGTAAATGCAGTTCCAGGATCTAAAGCCATCTTCTGGCCTTTGGTGTCTCCTGCATAGTGTTGCTAATGCACATACACAAATGAAAAATATTCCAGCTAATAAACACAAATTGGATATCATTTTTAGACACCCTAGAACAGTGTATAGACCTTGAAAACAATTTAATCTCTTGAAATTATATTTTAAAATTCTTTGAAGACCCACCCAACAAAGATATTTAAGCCTTTTTAAATGCAGATGTTCAGTAATATAGTCCTTTAAATTTTCCCTCCAAGATTTTTGGAGTTTCATCTGATGAAATGTCCACTTTCGAAGTTAATTTTATCAGTTTACATTTTTTAATAAAATGCTGTTTCATTTTGATACCAACATCTTCCATACTGCCATGCCTGTGATGTCACCTCAGGGCCACAGTGTGCTTCATGTCACACTGCATACGTCACACCAATGCATAGCTTCCCTTTCCTACTGGTATCTTGAATATTCTTTTCTAACTCTTACTTTTCTCAACTGGACCAGCTGGCAGATTCTGTGGTCAATAGGTTGCCATGCTCTCTGCTCCCCAGACATCACCCTGGTTTTGATGACTTCTCTTAGTTTCTAAGAAATGTTGGTTAACCAAAAAAATGTAAAATATCAATTTCTGGGGAAAGCACAACAGTCATTTCGGGGAGGTTCCATGGATGAAGATGCTGAGTTTCAAAGCAGTTTGTAAGGATGCGGTAGAGCTGAGGTTGGAGGCCAGACAAACACATCTTGCAGACCACACTTCACCCTTGAGTGGTGATGGAATTGCTGGACTGAAAAACACTGCCTCCCAAACACTAGGAGACAATACTCCTTAACTCTTGGGGTACAAGCAACCTCAAAGCCTGGTCCTTGGGTGTTGAGCCCAGTGATGACTCCAGGCTTGCTTTGTAGGGCTGTGGGTAGGATACACACATCTTCAAGTGGAGAATGTGAACATGGGGCTCCAGAGACTGTACCCTCCCTGGCTGTCAACGGTCTGATGTGAGTGTGGGGTGAGTGTGTGCATATAAAGAACAAAAAAGGCAAAGCTGTGTCAGGACAGCCCAAATAGAAGAGGCTGAACCAGTGTCAGGCAATAGCCAAGGACATGGTCTCCAAAAGATGCTCTCGGGAACAGAGAGTGCTACCTAACTCTGCCATAGCCCATCTGTCCTAAAAGCTTCCTCCAATAAACATGCACTTTAGTTCAAAGATCAAGTACAAAGCTGGGTGATGTAAACAGACAATCTGGTGGTTACGGGATCCTGTCTGCCATCCTGAATTACTACACACTCGTCTTTGAGCTTGAAAAGAACACAGGAGGGCAGTCTGTGGTTGACAGCCAGAGACTCCTTCAAACTTCTCTTCTGCTTTCTCCAGGAAGCCCTCAAATGTCTCCATTCAGGTCTAATGTGATCCCTTGGTCTCCCTGGGCCTCTTCGGTTTCAACTCTCATTGACCTCCCTCAGGCTCCATCTTGTGATCATTTATTTATTCTTCCATGTAAGGAAGCTGCCGGGAAGCAGAGAAGAGGCTGAGATGTGAATGTCTGTGCAGAAGTTCTCTCCTCCTCTCCCATTCCAGCATGAGGAATGGAGCTATGAAGGGGCTGCAGCGGTGTACAAGTCAGACAAGAAGTCCCCCTAGATCATAAGTGGGTATCATATGCCATGACAAGTCCTTTAGAGAAGTAAAGGCCAGCAGAGTGTTGGGACATGAGGCAAAGAGGAAGAACTTGAGGGAGAAGATCAGTGAGGAGATTGGATCAGGTGAGCCATGGAGGAAATGGCCGTGACCAGTGTGGCTCAAGTACAGTGACAGAAAGAGGGATGAACAAGGGCATAAAGGTTGACCTGCAGCACAATTATTTCCTGGTGTCTCTTAGCACCTTGTTTGTCGCTCCATGTGGCCCCTGTCATCACCAAGACCAAGCCAGGTGTCCCACCCAGCTTGCAAGTGAAGGCTCTTTCTCAAAGCACAATAACACAACCAAGTCACCTTAAAGCTGTGAGCATTGGTCTGTGTACTTACCAGTCACTTATTTGTCTGGTATTAAACTATCTTGGGGGTGGTGGTGGTGTTGTATTTTTGGTTCAAGGTTTCAGAGGGTTCTGTCAATCATGATGCAGGCATGTGGAGAGGTAGAAATGGCTCACCTCATAGGGACTAAGAACAGAGAGAATCTCTGTACTTAAGGACTCGCATCTCTCCTCTTCTATCCCATAAGGAGTCCTATGGTCCAAATTCCGGTGGATCTTACCTGCAGCCAGTTAATCCTTTCTGGAAACACCTTTAGACACCTGTGAGAACTGTTTCTGTGCTCTAGGAGTGTCTAAAGGTGGCCAGGTTGACAATGGAGGTAAATCACTGTAGGCTGTCTCTAACCTAGACCAAAGTTAAAGAGCTCAGCATCTCCCTGGTTGGGTGAGCTGTAAGGGGTCAGCTGGGTGGGAAGACTATTCTAAGTCCATTGCTGTAGGGCAATTCCAGATGCCCCTCAAGGACAGCTATACTTGCCTTCTGGATCCCAGATGCCCTCAAAACTCATGGTACAGGCAAGGTTGCATGTGCCTAGTCAGCCTGTGAGTTCTGCCAGGTGAACAGATGAGAGCCATACTCTTTCCACCTTCTCCAGCCCAGCTCACCTTTCTCTTGATGATCTGGGGCATTAGCACACAACCCAACACTGGCTTAGTAATAGTCTCCTCCTTCTTCCTCGGAGAGGAAAAGCAAGGCTATGGGATGTTCTGAGAGGGAGTAACTGATATGCCTCAACTTTGGATGTCTTCCTGGGTGACAGAAACAGAATATACTGCTGCATTCTTAGACAGGACAGGAACTCTATGCTTATCTTGATGTGACCACAGAGCTACTAAGCAGGTCCCCGTGGTCATTAAGAAGATGAGGACTCTGTGGGTTGCCACAAATGAATGTATTCTGTCTGTCGGATTAAAGCAGACATCAAACTCAGATGGGGGCACAAGTCCTTGGGACGAGGAGCTGACTTCTGTATATCCAAATAAGGCAATGAGGATCACCCTCCCCTCCCAAGGAGTGACTGGGATGGTGTTCACTCTGAAGTATGGACATGTGACATTAGTGCCTTTGCTATAAATTAGTCTACTGTTATGACGAAAGCGGAGTCCACATTTTCTATTAATTTCATTCAATTTCCCTAAGAGTGAACATTTCAGAGCCAAGAAGGAGGTGATCCCCTCCCCCACTGGTCATTGCTGGAAAGACCCTCCCCCACTGGTCATTGCTTGAAAGACCCTCCCCCACTTGTCATTGCTAGAAAGACAGGCTCACTCATGGGGCCACTCAGGAAGTTTCATTCTCTCTATGGTGGAAGATGAGTTTCATTCTTTTCTACTTGCTTTCAGAGGATTGCATATCATTATGATATTTTTTTTCCAAGCAAAATTTGTTGCTGTTTCTCTCTGTCCCTCTCCGACGTCTCCCCTTCTTCTACCCCACTCCCAGGATCAGCTTTTCACTTTCGTGTGAGAGTAACCTTTTTGCTCACCCCTTCTCAAAAACTTTTGTCTCCCATCCGATTTCATAATCTATACTCACTATCACACCCCCTTATTTACAAGCACACACACAGTATAAGTTATGATACTCATATGAGAGAAAATATGCAATTTCTGTCTTTATGAGACCTATCTGAAGGTGACTCTTTTTAATAAGAAAGTGGAGTAACCTACTAGCCTCCAGAATTTACCCCATGGTGAAAGGGAAACTTCAAATGTAATGGCTCTTTCCCTGAGGCTAGTGGACAACCTTATAGAAACATGGCCTTTGTACTTGAAGAAAGTTTCCTAGTGCACATCCTTAGCCCTTCCCTGCCCATTAGCCAATGAACCATCAGCAGCCAGATTGATGAACCCCAGCCAGTAACTCTGGAGACTCTGTAGACGACATTTTGTAAGCAACAACTAAAACAACAAACACAAAGACTCTCTGAATGATTTTTACTTTGCCTTCCCTAATTCCTTGCCAAATGCTGGTATGGGCTGCTGAATTACTGCTTCTCTCTAAGTCCCGGGACAGTCTCTAAGAGTCCAAAAATCTGATCACCTTATCAGTGGGTAGGACCCCAGTGTGTCTCTAGACCCAGCTGAATAGAAGCTGTTTTGGGGGAAGGAGTGAGAGGTTGGAAGGTGGGAGAAGGAATCAGATACTAAATTGTATGCAAGACAGTGGCCATTGTCTTCCATTGTTGATGGTACTTACTGGTCATGTGATATTAGACATAGCCCCTAATATCTGTAAGTCTGGCTTGATTCTCTGAGTAACAGTGATGGAAGTATCTAGGCTGTTCAGACAAGGAAGTGGGAAGAATGTGCATGTGTGCGTACCTGCACGAATGTGCATGCATGCTCCTATCTGTGTCCCTGTGTGTAGCTCTGTGTGTCTGTTTCAGTTTTGATGTACGTGTGTGACTGTGTATATGTGTCCGTATGTCTGCTTGTCTGTGTATGTTCTTGTGTATCTGATTCTGTGTAAATGTTTGTGTGTCTTTATGTCATGTGCTTGTGTGTCTGTGTATATATGTTTGTCTCTGTATTTCTGTATATGTTTGTTTCTCTGTTTACATGTGTATGTATGTACCTTTGTATGTTTGTGTATACATCTGTGCTTATATTTGTCTGTGTGTCTGGTTATGTTTGTGTGTGTCTGTGTATATATTTGCCTGTATGTTTGCTTGTGTATATCTCTTTCTCTCTCTCTCTCTCTCTCTCTCTCTCTCTCTCTCTCTCTCTCTCTCTGTATGCACAAACACGCACATTTGTCTCTCTGTGTGTTTCAGAGATGCTGCTTGTAGCCTGTCTGTCTGGAATGTGCTTAGCTGAGATGGCAAGTTATTTGCCCAGCCAGGGGAGGAACACCAGACATGTGACACAGATACGCTCACCAGAGGGTTCTGCTCCTAACGCAGACAACCCCACTCAAACCCACTGCATGATAGTAAAAGAATCAGACAGTGGTTCTAAAGATGACCATGTGAGCACAGAAGACAGTGTGTGGAAGCTACTGGTGGCCTGGACACTGGGGAGGTGGCTTGCAAAGTGAGGTCATGAGGCAGAAGAAAAGGCACAGAGTGGGGAGAGGAAGTTTCCATCCACGAGGAAAACTATCCAAAGCAAAGCTGCACACCTGCTGTGGTGTTTGCATGCAAATGTGTATGAGATGGTTGAGAGGCTTTGATAAAATGCTGTTTTCTATACAAGACAGTAATAGTACATGTCTGAGAGGACCATCTTGAGGATCAGACAGTAACACTGCAGGTCAGGATGAGGAAACCATCTGAACTCACATCTTTTGGGAGACACAGGTTGACACCCAGCCTGGTGTCTTTCTTGTACATTCCAACTGCCTTGCTAGATAAGGACAGAACCGTGATTGACTTGCTGAGCACATCGATCATTAACCATTCTCGAGGGTTACAAGTGTGGATCAAAACAGATGACAACCCTCTCACTGTAGGTGGGAGACGTTCACCCTGTCAGCCACGAGCTCAGCAATCACAGCGTCAAAGCAGCCGTCTCATTCCAGTTTAAAAATAACTGGAAATGCCCACTTGAAGTGTTGGAGTGACAAGGGCAAGGCTGATAGGTGGACCCGTTGGATGATTCTGACATGAAGCTGTCTGTTTTCAGACATGCGCAGTCATGCCCAGGGGACCTGGGAGAACTGAGTCTCTGTACAAAGCGACGTCATTCATAGATACTCCTCCTCCTTCTTTGCTCTTTTACTTCTGTCTCTTGACTTCACCTTAAACAGAAAGTCATTCTTGCTAATGGCTCCCTTATCCCCACGTCAGCAGCCTTTTCATGGACCAGGAAACGGGGGCTCAGAGAGGTGAGAGAGCTTCCTCCAAGTCTGAAGGCTGGTATATGACAAGGTTGTGATTAAACAGCACACTACAGGAAGGTGGCTTTTGAGGGGCCGGCTCCTGTTGACTGCGGAGTTTGTTTATTGTGAGTCCTGCAAAACTTACCTGGCCTCCAGTACTATCTAAGCCACAATGAATATGTTGAAATTACTGGAATGTGACATCATTCAGTGCATGCATCGGCGATGGCGTATGTGATTCACGGGTCCATTCACCACTGAAGTGTCTTGGGATGTGTGCTTGTTATATCAGCATGAGGCCCTGAGTTTCAAGCCACAAAAAAAGCTGTTCAGGGCTGTTTTTATCTTAACACCAGCACTGGAAGTACGAAGACAGGCAGATCCTAATCAGTCTCTTCAAGATAAGTAAGTAAGTAAGTAAGTAAGTAAATAAATAAATAAATAAATAAATAAATAAATAAATAAATGGTGCATTTCTGGATCATTGAAAGCCAGTCAAAAGGCAACAAGGCAGAAAGCAAGAGAGGAAGACATCTCATACTCTGCTCTGCACGCACGCTTTCCATGAAAGGGTTCACTCTGGAAGTATTCGCCCCTGACCCCGTGGGGACTCCTAGGAAAGGGAGAAAACTGTTCCCTTGCAGATTGTCTGTGACTACTGTGTGTCTGGGCAGCTGACCTGGACAATTCTGTCTCTTCCACTTAAGGGCCCAGCAGTAGGACACAAAGGGTCTTGATCTTGTTGCTGCCATCTCTCTGTGAGTGCTCAAACTATGCTAAAGCTCCGGACGGCCAGTTCAGCTTCTGTTTTGATGCCTCTCTGGGAGGGGAGCTCACTTCCTTACCACCCAACCAATAAATAGCTTCAACTGTGAGTTGCTATACTGTTTTTTGTTTTGTTTTGTTTTGTTTGTTTTGTTTTTTTTTTCAAACTCAAAATATGTCAGGGCCCCAAAGAAAGAAAGGTAACTGCCTCCTGATGGCATGGGATACTGCATGCCCTCTTTTTCCTGGAAGTCCTTTGACAAGTTGAAAATAGAAACTCAGGGAGGGAGAGGGAGGAAATAATAAAAACAGTATCAATTACTGGAGGGGATGGGAAAGATGCACAGAGGGTCAGGAAATCGAATACAGATATGTAACCATGGGAATGAAGAACTGAGGATAACCCCTGGAGGGTCTTAGACACCAGGGAAATGAAAGGCTCCCAGGACCCAGTGGAGATGATTTTATCAGAGAAGGGGAGATAGAACCTGTAGAGACCCTCTCCAGTAGATAGGCAGTGCCCCCAGTCGAGGGATAGGACCACACACCCATCTCAATGTTTTCAACCCAGAAATGTCCCTGTCCAAAGGAAGAACAGGGACAAAAAATGGAGGCTGAAGGAAGGGCCACCCAGGGCCTGACCCACCTAAAGATCCACCATGTCTGCAGACACCAAACCCAACACTGTTGCTATTGCCAAGAGACACTTCTGTCTGGATCCTGGTGTGGCTGTTCCATAGGAGGTTCAGCCAGCAAATGATTAATGCAGATGTGGAACCAACCATCAGACTGAGCTCGGGGACCCTAGCTGGGGAGCTGGTGGGAGGACTGGAGTTGCTGAGGGGGATTACAACCCCATTGGAAGAACAATATTGACTGGCCTGACCACCCAGTTCTCCCAGGAATTAAACCATTAACCAAGGAGTGCACAGGGAGGGATCCATGGCCCCAAATACACATGTAACAGAGGATGGCCTTGTCTTGCATCAGTGGAAGAAGATGTGGTTCTGTGGACATTTGATGCCCCAGTGCAGGGGGATGATTGAGCAGTGAAGTAAGAGAGGGTGGGTATGTGGGTGAGCATGCTCATACAGGCAAAGGGGAGGGAAGAGAGGGCAGATGTAGGTTGCAGGGGGGTTATGGAGAAGTAATTGGGAAGTGGGATATCATTTGAGATGTACATGAATGGAATGTTTGAGCTTTTAGAAAAACTTGCTGAAATGGATGACTCAGTGGTCAAGAGCACTGGCTGCTCTTCCAGAGGACCTGAGTTCAATTCCCACCACCCACACAATAACTCACAGCTGTCTAATTCCAGTTGCAGGTGATCTGACAACCTCACACGGACAGGCAGGACACCATTGCATATGAAAAAAAAAAACTTTAAAAAATAAGAAAAAAAGAGAAAATGGTGAGTTTTCTTCTTCAATACTAGAGCTAAGAATTGACTCTAAGAACCAGGAAACCCTTGAATGAGACCAGGGTACTCTTTGTTTCCATCCTCTGCTTCCATGTGCAGCCTTGAGTTGCCAGGGACAGACAGAATGCACTGAAGAGCCAGTGACTTCTGTGCCCAGGAGCTCCTAAGGCTCAGCTCTGGCTGCCTTTTCCATTCTCACCCTGGGCACGTACACTTCATATGTCTGCACCCAGCTTCGAGAACCTGGGGGAGCTTGTTGCGTTGCCCACTGAGTGATGTGGCCTGGCTCTCCTCCCTCTGTCTTGCTTGTCAGCCCCTCTGAGCTCATTGGAATCCATGAGTTTGATAAGGAGCTTTCTATGCCTCCGTTCAAGTGTTCACAAAATTTGTTTGAACAGGAGAGAGTCAAGGACAAAGGCTTATCTCAGGCTCTGAAGAGCAGAACTGACAAGCTGAACGGCAATGAATTAATCAGCATGCTCGGAGCATGGCTCTTGAAGTGACTATATGTCCACCTTCCTGATTGTGCATAACCTAAGCCAGAGCTCTCCCTGATACCCTAGAAGGTGGTGTGGAGACTTTTGAGTGCACCTCATGGGGTCAATGCGTTGTACTCAGCTACATAGTCACACACCATGGAGAGGTAGGCGTTAGGGGAATAAAGGAGAAGGGAGAAAGAGACTGGTGAGGGGAGGGAAGTTAGAGAAGGATTAAAAAGAAGGGACAGAGAACGAAGGAAGAAGAGAGGATAAAAAGAGGGAGAGGGGGAGGAAGGAAAGAGAGCTGGCGGGAGGACGGAAAAGAAAAACAGATTGCTTTCCAAGGACTGGTGTTTGAGTAGAGTAGACACCCCAGCTGCCAGGATAAGCGGTAGTGTAACTTGCCAGAGAATGCCAAGCTCTCCTTGGTTTTTGGTAGAAAGTGGCTCAGGTTTATCCCAGCCACTGGCCTCTGTATGTGGTCCGGTGTCATCCTCAAATCTGGAGATTGGCTCATCTTTGTTCACCCCTTGGATTTTGTCAGGGGCCTGCTCTCAGTTGGTCACTGGGCCAGCAGCCAGACACACAAGATGGGGAACTAGGCCTATAAGATGCACAATGTCTTTGCCTCTCTATATCTCAGTTCCTCAACAGTGACAGGGGAGGAGCCTTTCTGCCCAGTGGCCAGAGGTCCTGAACACATCTGAACCCCTAGGAGGTTTCTCTTCTCTCTCTGGAGTCCTTAGAACCTCAGAGGAAGGAGAGCAAAGGTGGTTCTACTTCACCCTGCATTGACCGTGGCAGCAGCTCCATAACTTCCTCTGTGTGGAAGATCTCAGATATCTCTTCAGACATTTCCTCTGTTTGAGTTAGAGTCTCTCCATAGCCTGGAACACCACTATGTAAGGCTTTTAAAGATTCTCCCCAGCCTCCCATCTTTCCATCTCTGAGATTACAGGCACCTTGTATACTTGGCTTTTTATATGTTTCTGGGACTTAAACTCGGGTCTTTACAGGTTACTTTCGAGGTGACCCTTTTATCAATAGAGCCATCTCCTCAGCCCCTTCCTCACCTTGCTCTCAGTAAGGATTTAAAATTCATTGCCCCCGACTTCCAAGATAGCCCTGCGGACATGTGTCAGAAATCCTGTCTTTATGGTGATTGAGAATCAACTATAAACCAGCTAAAGCCAAACAGGTGGTCTGTCTGTTAGTTGCTAAGTTAGAGAACAGAGCATACTGTGCTCTTCAGCCATGCACACATTGTCACCAGCCTTAAACTGCTCTCTCTCTCTCTAAGCTCTCCTCAGACCCCAAAGGGCATCTCTGGCCTCAAATAAGCTCAAGGCTTATACAGGCTTTAAGGCAATTCATTGAGCAACAACTTTCTGCTAAGGAAGTTTGCAGGGCCATTCTCCCACTGGCTCAGATGGTAAAAAGAGAATTCAGCTGTTGTGCTACTCAGACTTAGAGGTACTCTGATGAAATACCAGACTGAGCACCTTAAGAGAGGAAGGGTGATTTTTCTCGCATCTTCAGGATTTCTTTTATGGAGAGAGAGAGAGAGAGAGAGAGAGAGAGAGAGAGAGAGAGAGCACCTGGGCTCTGAGCTGGTTTCCCCCTCCTTTCTCCTTTCATTCTATCCAGGACCTCCAACCTATAGCATGGTGCTGCTTATATTCAGAGCAGATTTCTTTCTCTTCTTTGTAGTTGACTATGTCTGGAAAAGCCTCCCAGACATACCCAGGGGTGTGCTTTCCTGGTTTCCCAGGTCATTCTCTATTCAATCAAGTTACAATCATGATCAGCAGTCACGGGTAGATTTATTTTAGTTATAATGCTTTTGCACAGTGAGCCGCTATGGTGAGAACACGATTTCTACGAGCACTGGGAAATCAGAACACCCCCGTGGCTTATTGTGTTGGGACATTTGCGTTAATGTTGTGCTGTGGAAAGGCAGTGTGTTAGCTCTGAGGGTATTTCATAGTCTTCATTGCTGTGAAATACACAAAGAATCATGAGGATAGAGTACCAGGGTTAGCTCAGAAAAGGAGCCTTGGTTTGGGACCCATGCATAGTCTTGAGCTAATCACCACTGTGAGGCAAGGTTGCACTCAGACACATCCATTCCCAGATCTGGGTCTAAGGTCAACTTCATCTGATTCCAGAACTGGGTGTCAGCAGGTTTCCCAAGGAATGCCTAAGGCTACAGAAAGAAGGGAACACTTGCTGATTTTCAGAAAGCATTATCCAGAAGAGCTTCTGGGTTAGTGGATGCCTGCCCTAGATCAGCAACTTCCCGAATCTTTGTTCTTTTTCCGCACTCATGACATGTTTACATGCCCAACTTTCTCAGATGTCCTTAGTGACGGTGTCCCAAAGAGTCATTCTCCTTTCTTCCCTTGTAAGTAGCGCCCAACTTGGAGAAATCCAGAGATCCATGCCGCAGGAACAATGATTCCTGGGATGGAGAGCATCCTGGTTGACACAAACATCTGGTTTTCATACTCCAGGGGCTCAGGTCTCCTTGTGGATTGGCAGGTAGTAGAGGAGCTGCTGGTGCCAGAGGAACCGTGGAGAGGGAGGATGTGCCAAGTGAAAAGACCAGGCGAAAGGTCATGTTCACAAGGCTCAGTGTGAGGAGAGAAGCAGCAAGCAAGGGCGGTGGCCCTGGGACTGGACGGAAGGGTGCATGGGAGGGTCAGTATTGCAGGGGAAGAGGCAGGGAGACTTGTTAGTGGGTTGGATATAGGGGCTGAGAAAGTAAATAAAAGTGGCTCCCTCCTCCCCCAAGAAAGGAGAGCCTCCTAAAAATAGTGAAGCTGGGACAGAAAGACAGATGACCACAGCCTTTCAAAACCAGAGCTGTGTGAGAGGCCAGGAAAGAAGAGGCCCAAGAGGAAGAACTGTGGCTTATACACCAAGGGAACAGTCAAAGGTGGGTACTGTATGGGTTAGGGTAACAGCAAAGATGAGAAAGCCAGATCAAAATGGACTTGAACCATAAGACCCCACCTCAGACTTCTACACTTAGTTCAAGGGTTAAAACTTCCAGAGCAGTGCACTTTATAGCTCAATCACTCTACCAGGGATGAGGAGTTTTTCCATCTTTCTGATCAGTGAGTTTATTTTATCTCCCTGTAAACTCACTTCAGTAGAAACAAGCTTCACACAGGACAGCACCAGACAGAGGCAGACACCTACCTATCTTCTTGTTTCTCATCTATAATACAAAGGGGCTTTCCTCTAGAAGTCCCATACTGCACAGGTCCACCTCAACCTCACAGCAAAAGATGGAAGTAGGAAGTCTATGGCAGACCCCATGCACTCTAAGGGCAGCCATGGATCAACAATATCCCCTCAGTTCTACTGAATCAGAATTTCTGGGGTTGAGCCCAATCTAAGTTCAAATAAGCCTTTCCATGGGGTTTCTGAATCAGGCTCAAGTCTACGAACCTTTCAAGTCAACAAATAAAAGCCTCAGGTTGGATGGTGGTTATAGGATATGGCTTTAAAAGCTCAGCAAAGGCCAGGGAGAGAAATGGGTCAGTGGTTAAAGTGCTAGTCCTAAACCCTCTATGCAAAGTGCTGTATGCTAAATGGTCACTTCTGAGCACAAGGCCAAGGTTTTCGATGTGCACACCAGACGAAATATTGCTTGTTACCAGCTTTGCCTAAGCACAAGTTATACCACTGAACAAATTATCTAATGTCATCAAGTCTCCCCCTCCCCAGGCTCATATGGTAAAAGAAAAAAAAAAAAAAAAAAAAAGAACTTTGTGAGCACTACTGCCATCATCTTGAGGTAAGGAACCTAGTGTGTGAGACTCTGTGGTTGCGACATAGCTGGTCTCCAGGCCACCAGCTTCTACTGTTTAGCACCATCTGTTGAGTAACTAACATGTTGAGTGGGTACTCTCCTGGGGAGATCTCATTTACAGGAATGGGTAAACATTTCATAGGGGGGTGAGGATCAGGCACTTTGGCCTAAGGCTGCCTTGACCCTGCCTGCCCTGTCCAACCGGATCCTAGTACACAAAGGGTTACTTAGTGCCATCTTTGCTGTAGCCCATTTCCAGGCACAGGCTAGAGTGAAGGCATTCAGAGCAAAAACCTTTCTAGGAGATTGCTTTCTGTTTGACGAGCTCCTCTCTAGCCTTAAAATGGCAACACAGACATAGTGGCTCAGAAGATGTCCCTATACCCCAAGCAAACACTTGACTTCCACATCACCACTATCCCTTGCTCTTGTTCCAGATGTTGTCAGATCTATGCAGGGGGTGCTTCATGGCTGGCATCTGCTACCAGCAATAGATTTAGTACTCTCAAGTCTATCCCAGGGCCTGGCACACAGGGCATGCCCAGCCCCTGCTCTCTCACCTCCTCTGGGGAACTCTATTTCTGAGGAGGAATTCCTTTCATCTTACACATAACCCTATTGCCAGGGAGATGGTGATGGTGGTGGTGATGATGATGATGACGACAACAGCAAGTATCTTGGTTCTAGATTCATCAGTCCTGCCTTCAGAACTGGATGGAAGATGGGAGGCATATGCATCAAGGCATTTGCTGAGGATGAGTGGATTGAGTGGATTTATAGAGGGTTAGCTTGGGAAGTAGCCAGCAAGAGTGAACAAATCATGAGCTTTAGCTTCTTGATTCCGGCAAGATGCTCTAGGCTCTGTGTAAAAGAAGCATCTGGTTTCACCTCTACACATGTAACTAGAGCCAGGTACACAAACATGCACTCTTTCTCTCACGTGCGCGCGCGCGTGCGCACATACACACACACACACACAAGGAACGTAGTATAGCTACACTTTATTAGATAATAAAGGGAATCCTAGCCTGCTCAGGGTAGTAAAATCATTTATCCATAGACCATCAAAATGTGGAGCAGGCTTTCTGCTTACTGCGTTTTTTATTCTTTCTTTCTATCCGCCATTCCTCTCCACATACAAGGCTCATTCAGAAACATCAAGCTCTTTTCTTCTAAGTTTCCAGTTAAACATTTGCTTGTAGCTGACAACTATTAATAATTTAAAGGGCCCACTCTTCTGAACAATGATCAAAATTAATCTATCAGCCACTTGGGGATATTTGCATAGATTTGTCAGTAGCTCTTTAACAGTCTTTTCACACTGAAGATTTCTTGTGACCCTCACACACCATTAATGAGCAGGAGAGGATTTGGTGATTGTATGGTCTTCCCTGTTCTGTGTATTTGACAAACCACCACTGGGAATCACTTAGGAGGTAAATAAGGTAATTCCTTCTGATTTCTGCAAGCTGCTGAAGTTACAGGAGAAGTGCAATTACTTTCAGATCCCTCTACATACAATTTACAAATAAGCTGCAGAATGGGGAAACATGTAATTAGTAATTACTCTAGTATGTGGTGATCCAGGGCTTACCCCGGCAGTTTGTGTCTCTATAATCTACTGGCAGAAAATAAATGAACTCAGTATTAGGAAACAAGTCTGTTACACATTTATAGTCATATACATCATTTGTTCTAAAAATTATATTGCTTAAATTTTTATTGTTTTGTGTGTGTCTCTGTCTGTCTGTCTGTTCTCTCTCTCTCTCTCTCTCTCTCTCTCTCTCTCTCTCTCTCTCTCTCTCTCTCTCTCTGTGTGTGTGTGTGTGTGTGTGTGTGTGTGTGTGTTAGAGGTCAGGCGTGGATATATGTTGTGCATACCAAGAAGTATATATGGAGGGCAGAGAGCAACTCATGAGAATTGGTTCTCTCCTTCCACTATGCTTGCTCTTGGGAGTCAAACTTGGGTCAGGAAGGACCTTTATTTACTGAGCCAGTTTGCTGGTCCTTTGCTGGGTAGGGGGCTGGGGTGGATGCTGTTATTTATTCAGAAGACTGGATATGATGAATATCACAATGATGTTAAACTCCTCGTCTTCCTGTCTCCAATTTCCAGAGTGTCAAGTTTATAAGGGTGTACCACCTATCTAGTGCCAAGAATGGAACCTGGAGCTCTGTGTGTGCTAGGTGAGTGGCAACCCCTGGCCTGAACCTGGTATATCTGAAAGGAGTTGCTGATGATAAATTTACTGCTGTGCATGCACTTGGTATGGGTTTGCAGGATCACACATACATCACAGGAGAAGTATCCTCCTGTTTATGGATTTCAAGTGTGGTGGTTTGAATAGAAATGGTCACCACTGAATGCTTAGTTACCAGGGAGTGGTACTGTTTGAAAGGATAGGAGGATTAGGAGGCGTGGCCTTGTTGGAGTAGGCGTGGCCTTGTTGGAGGAAGTTTGCTACTAGGGAGTGGGCTTCAAGGTTTTGAAAGACCACTCAGGTCTAGTCTTCTTTGTGGATCAGGATATAACTCTCAGCTCATTTTTCACTATCATGTCGGCCTGCTGCCATGCTCTTTGCCATCGTGTCCCCTGCTATGATGATCGTGGACTCTAAAACTGTAAGTAAGTCCCCATAAATGCTTTGCTTCATAAGAATTGCTTCAGTCACAGTGTTTCCTCAGGGCAGTAGATTAAGACACAGGCCTATGCAGGACTCAGTTCCCAAAAGGATGTGTCATTGATGGGCCAAGCCTGAGCACTGAGGGAAGAGGAGAAACAGATTCAGCGAATGTCTGGTTCTGAAAGCTGACTTAGTGTTATGCATGTTGCCATCCTTATATTAAGAAGGTATAACTATGCCCTTTGGTAGCAGAAGGGATGAAACTGAAATTAGGGTACATCCCTGGGTTTCTTGGCTAAGATGATGCTCAACATCAAGGGGACAGAGCTGGGATACCACCCTGGGAAAGTCTGGCTATAAGGACAACAAACTCTCAGTGTACCAGGGGATGGGTTCTTGTGATTTGGTGCCATTGGCAGCAGAATCTTAAGACTTACTACTTTCCTCAAGCCATCGCAACTGTAAGAGGTTCATCTAAAAAAGCATCCCCTCCCCCAAAGAAGAGTTTATACACAGAAATGTTCAATAATGATAACATTTTATAACAGCAAAACCCAAGGAACGAACCCCAACATATTCTAACATAACACTGAACAAGAAAGCTGCGGCCCTACCTGTGTGGAATTAGCAACCATGAGATACACCAAGGAAGAGATACTAACATAGAGGAGCTTAAATAGTGGGGCACAGCAAGACCAGGTTCAAAATTGTGTATGTGGTGAAGACTCATGTAAAGGAAATAATATTTATACAAAATACAGAGCCAGTCTGTGTGTGGTAGGTTCACACATGGCTTTTACAGCTTCTAAAGATGTACTTTGTATACCAAGACAATACCCCTTCATTGTGTGATATTTATGATTTATTGTGTTCCCAGAATTGTATAGTCATTATCACTATCTGATGAAAATTTCATAATCTCATCTCTCTCCCCTCCCCCAGTCCCTGGTGAACATGAATACATTTCTGTCTCTATAAATCTGCCTATTACAGACACTTCATATAAATGGCATTATGATATGCGGCTTTTTGTGACTGGCTTCCTAGACTTAAAATCCAAGATGGAGAAGATTTATAGATGTGCTTTTCTCTGAGGGCTTCATGGGTTCAGATCTTACATGTAAGTCTTCAGTCCATTTGTATGCAGTGTGAGGGAGGGATTCAGCTTCACCGCCTATGGATATCCAGTTCCGCTGGAAGCATTCACTGACCTGCCTGCTCTTTCCTGTGTCTTGGTATACAAAATTCAAATGTTTATAAATATAAAAATAATAGACAGACAGACAGAGATGATAGATGGGCAGATAATAGATGACGGATGGATAGATAGATATGCTGTCTTCTATGCCGTTTCCTATTCAGTGGAATAGTATTCAATTTGATGGGTTTGCAGGAGTCATTCCTTCCTGGTGAGTCCTGGGATTGAACTCAGGTCATCAGGCTTGTTGGCAGGCATCCTCACCCATCACTCTGGCCCTATAATAAGTATTGCTAATATAAGCATCAACAAGCAGCATGCACCCAATCCTGTGGGTCTATGATGATGGAGGGGTGTGTGTCTCTGTTGACATTGTAACATTTTGAATGGCTGCTAAAGCCCTGGAGCTTTTTCCTCATTCAAGTATGCAGGAAGGGTCCTGTTTGTCCACATCAGCTTTCTTCTTTAGTCAAACCCCACCAGCAGGTGTTAACTGGCATTTTGTTACGGTTTTGATTTGTATTTTCTACTAAGGAACCATTCGGACCACTTTCTGTTCACTACTGTATATCTTCTCTGGAGAAACATTTACCAAATTCCTTGCCGGTTCTAAAGTGTGTACAGTTTCTCTCTTTGTTACTGAATTGTGAGAGGTTCAGAATATACGGAGAAAGAGGGAGGATTCTAGAATCTTCATTGTGATGAGATCTAGTCTGTTTTTCTCTTTGGTGCTTGTATTTTGGCCCCAGATATAAGAATCAGTGCCAAATCCGAGGTTGGTAAACTCACATGCTTTCCTTTAAGTATTTTTACATGTTCAGACATCGCTTTGCATGGGGTGCGGTGGTAGGGACCTGATTTCATTCTTTTGTTTGTGAATATTCAACTGTTTCGGCAACATTTGCTGATTAGCCTGCTCTTTCTTACTGCATTGTCTTGGCATGCTTTCAAACAGCAACTGACCACAAATGGGGCTATGGTTTAGTGACTAATTAGCTGGTCAGGCAAGCAGGGGGACCAGAGTTCAGATCTCCAGAAGCCATGCATATACTGGGTGTGTGCAGTAACCAGTCTATAATTCCATCCTCAAAAGGTGGAAAAAGGAAATCCTGGATCAAGTTCTTTGGTGAGATCAGCTGTATTAGTGAGCTACGAGTTCACTTAAGTAAGAGATGCCACCTCAAAAGTATTAAGATGGAAAAGTACTTGAGGATTCTGACATCAACCTCTGGCTTCTAAATGCATGCACGCACATGAACACAGGCACACACATGAGTACAGGTACTGGCACACATGTGTGCCGACACACATGTGAACACAAACATAAACATGCATGGATGCAAACCACATGCACAAACACATGAAAAAAATAAAAAGGAGAAAACAAAAGTCCCATTAATGGACTATACATGTATAGATTTTATTTATGGACCTTGAGATCTATGCTTTGGATCTATACATTTATTTTTGTGTCAGTACAACACAGTCTCTGTAGTAAATCTTGACATCAGGAAGTGGGAATTTTCATACTTGATTCTGTCTAGAGATCTTTTTTTGGCTCTGTTGAGTGCCTTCTGATTCTATAAGAATTTGAAGATCGCCTTGTCAATTTCCATCCTAAAAGGCAGCTGCAATTTTGAGAGGGGTTTGCTGAATGTAGGCATCTGTTTGCTGGGGACTGCCAGCCTGTTAACATATGATGGCTGTGGGGACATCAAACCCTGGGGCTTCTGCTGAGCTGTAAGTGAGCGCCGCCTTTGCCTGGCAAAAGCAGTGTGGCTCTTCGGAATGCTGGGGCGGGCTTGGAAATGACTTCTATTGGAGACAACCTATTAGGGCACAACAGCAGCTCCCCCGAGGCCAGTTCTGAGCCACTCCACACACCACGAGGCTTCTATTACTTAGTCCAGCACAGCTTTAAATACCTCCGGGCACCCCCTCCACCACTTCCTGTGGAATACTATTTCACAGCCTAATAGATCTTCCTAGGGGAATTTTCTCTCTCAGCCACATTTCTTTCTACATTCAGGCCCACTGTTTCCTCAAGACAATACCATTCTGCATGGATCTGCCTGCTTGGAGCTCCCATATTTCACAGCCTTAGAGCCAACCTTTCTCTGTTGTTGAGCAAGCTCTGGGTGTCACCGATGAAGGCTTGCTAAGAAGACCTTTGGCAAGAGCTGCCAGTGTGTTCTTACGCTCTTGAGAGTTCAGATGTGGCTGGTGCGAGCAAACACTGAATCTAAGAGGCACCATGTCAAGAACTTGGAGGGGTCTCTCTGTAGTTTGGAATCAATGACTTGCACCCCTTTTATGTTAAATGGAATGAGGCCAGGGATACAAATGTTCTAGGCCCTAGTAAGAAGGGCAGATGCCACACATCAGCTCAGGGACCACATGGCAAGCTCTGGGCATCTCCAGGGCTGAGGAAGTTTCGAGGGTTCATCTGGAGAGAGCCCATATGTGTCTGTGTGTGACTCAGAGGAGACCAATGAAGCTTGGTCAAGTGTCTTCTGAGCCTGGGCTCTGTGCTTCTATATCCACCTTTCTATTATTGATGCCTTTAAGAGTTGGAGTTCTATGAGGAGGAGCATACACAGAGAGGGGCAGCCCACACTGTACCGTATGGCATGTACAGAAAGACAGGGACCAACGCTCTCATTGGTTTTCTCTGGTATACAACTGAGCCTGCTTTGCTTCACCCGTGAGATGGTGAAGACACATCACAGAGCTTCGGAGACCCAGGTAGGTGACTCTAGGTGGGAAAACCTGACTCCATAAATGTTACATTACTTCCTTTCTTTCTGCTCCCAGATAGCTGATGAGGGCCATTTCTCCAAGCAATTTAGTAAGGCAACTGTCTGCGCTCCCTCTCCTCCCGGCCTCCTGCCCCGCACTGATAAGTTTTATTAGCAAAGAGGGAAGGGATTTTCGATGACTAAATTTCTTCTGGGCTTTTAGAGAGATATTGATGGAGCTGCCCGGTTCCTCAGCTAGTACATCCGTCTGTTAGGATGGCCTGGTATGCTCTGGGATGGGGCTGAGTGTAGTAGAAACCTCACTAGCTGGGGAGCAAGGGCTAGGTGATATTAATCTTTTGAAGGGGAAAGCCATATTTTAGGTTTATATACCCTGGGTGCTGGGGATGCAATTGGAATTTGCTCAAAAACCACAGTCACTGCTTGTTTGATAATAAGTGGCTGGACACAGGACCGCCTTTGATGGATTCTCACCTGCCTTTCTGTTCTGCACAATAGAAACCAGCTCCCTGGCCTCCCCATGCTCTTCAGACCTGATCTGGGATAGGCTTGGGTGTGAATGGAAAGATGCATACTAGTGCTTGTATATGCCTTTGTAGACATGTATGAATGTGTGTGTGTATACATGTTTGTTCTTCTCTATTGGAATGTATGTGTGCACACAAATGAATTACATGTTTACACATGTATACATTTATGTGGATATGTGTATAGGCTTGAATTTGTGTGTGTAAATTTGGGGGATGCATACTTATGTGTGCATGCAGCCATATAGATATGTATATGGTCACTTGTGGGGGCATATGTAACTATGTATATATGTGCATGTGCAAGCATATAAGCGTATATGTGAGTGTGTGGGCAACTGTGTATGTGTCTGGATACAATATGAGTTTCAGAGTGGATAAACTCCAGAACATTTTGTATATTTATATGTACATGAATGCATTTGATGCACACATATTTGTTTCTACTTCCTTTTGTGCTAGACCAGATACCCTGTGGGTTTCTACTTCCTTTTGTGCTAGACCAGATATCCTGTGGAGTTAAAGCTTCAGGCATTAGAGGGACACACAGGTGGGTGCCACACTCAACCAGCAGCTCCATCCTGTGGGGTACATGGAAACCTGCATTCTGAGTCTTCTGCCTCACACAGCTGTCCATCTCTTGTCTGCTTACCACAAGACGCCTTCCAATCTATACTCTTAGCCTATGCCTCCAAGGGACATCTTTCCCCAGGCTTCAATCAATGCCAGCATACGGATTCCATCATGGCCTGGCCCAGGCTCTGCCTTTACACTGTGTCCCACTCCAAAGACTAGCAGATGGTTGGTCCCCCTCTGTCTTCCAGGGCTCTGTACTCTCAGGTACTTCATGGGGACTCAATCCAAGTGTGTGGAGGGAACCAATTAACAGCACTCTGTGTCTTAGTGTTCTCATCTGTAAATTGGAGATAAAAATGCCTTTCAGAGTTCTGGGGAATGGGGCAAAATGTCGAGAAACACGGAGAATGATACAATGTATTGAACAGCATATCCACTCACAGTCTGGGGCCTATAGGCCCCTCACTTGCCATCAGGGTGGAAAGCAGGCATGGGGCTTGGAAGGTCCTGCTTGAAATCTCATTTCCACCCTAGGTGAAGCACGTCACACTCTGGGTTCACCTCCCTAACTGTGGGAGAGCTCTTAAGTGCTAGGAGCAACCTCACAGAGCATACTGCACCCCAGGTTCCAATCAAAATTAGTCAGACTGAGGACACAGCACTAACCAGAGTTCGTGTGTGTGTGTGTGTGTGTGAGTGTGTGTGTGTGTGGAACCGACAGCTATGGCTGAATCAGCTGGGAGAAAACAGAGGCCCAATGACTGCTGTGCTGTTAGCATTCTCGGCTGCTCCCACACTGTCAGACACTTGGTGACCTTAAAACAGTCCTCACTTGTTAGTGGTGGCTGCTACAGGATACATTCTCTGGAGGATTTAACTGGACTCTCCACCCAGGCTGGGTTCGTATCTGGGGGTTCAGCTGGGGTGACTTTTTTGCTTCCTATCTCCCTCAGGTCCTTGAAAGAATTTCCTTTGCAGTTCTGAAGCTGAGGTTGCCAGTTATCTTTCTGGCCCTTGGCCAATCTCAGCACCTAGAAGGAGCCTGTAGGTAGATTCTCGTCATATGTGCCCCTTGCCACCACTCAATATGGCTGCTTCTCCCTCCTTTTCAAGCAGCATTGTTACCTGATGAAGGCAGGCCTTCCCAGGCTAAGCTCTTCTCTCATCCGCCTACACTTCAATAACGCCCATGAAATCCTTTCACCTTTGCCCCAGATGTGCTCTAACCATGTCAAGTACAGCATATCAGCAGTTTAGGTTCTACTTGGCTCATAGGAGGAAGATTCAGCCAGGATTACACACTGAGGAGGCTGCTGGGAAATGGCTGTGACTCTATCCGCAGTTGAGGAAGCTGTCTTGTCTGGCTGTGAGGTCACAGTTGTGAGCTTCCCTGCCCGTTCTTGCGCTGACAAGACCAGCAGAGCAAATGTGATCTTTAGGACCTGACGGCTCACAAGAAGCTTCAACCGGACCTAGCTGGGAGGAAACTGTATTAGAACCAGGGATAAAGAAGCCGTAGTATATTTCCACAGTGTGCCAGAGTGTTCTAGAAGAAAGGTTAGAAGCAGGTAAAATGGTACAATGGGTAGCATTTTTTGAGTCTCCTGCCTGTGGAGAAAGAGTGGAGATCATTGGGCCAGAGGCTCTACTAAGCATCAAGCACCAAGCACTTTGGACTCCAAGTCTCACAGAGACTCAGAGGTTGAACTTGACCAGTCTAATGTCAGAGCACTAGGAAGTTGAGAAGGAAGTTGGAGTTTAGGCAGACCTGCTATGCCTCCCAGACGGTTGATCTGCTCGCCGGATGCTCTGACTATTTCAAGACTGTTGATTCCTGTTTGCCTAGACATTATGTTTTTCCCCTCATTGAGGGATGCCATGTTATAATGCTGACTTCCAAGATATGATTCTCCTGTCTCGACACTAGGATCTGTTTTGTAAGGATAATCTGCTAGCTCTGAGCTCTGGATGTCCTCCTGAGAATGAAGGAAACAGGCTCTTCACATCCCAAATAGAACCCAAACTTCGGCCCTACCAGAGCAGAAGCTGAAGCCATGCCCTGTTCGTGGCCACACTGCCAGGTCTAAAGATGCTCTCTCAGATAGTACATGCTACTCGCTAAGTATTTGTTCAGAGGATGAGGGAATAAGCCCTTGATCAGGGGAAACTTAACTCTAATATCAAAGCGAACTCATCTCTTTGAAAGTACATTCCCACAAAGCACCCATGGAGCCCAGGATGATTCTGCTCGATTCGATCAACAGTCTCCTTACATGCCTGGGCCGTGAAGGTGAAATGATTCACAGTTGCAATAATGGCCGAGAACATCCGTGCACATGACTCCTCCAAGTCTGAGAGTGAATTAACCCATAAGCACTGCAATCAACCCACAGGTGAGGATGGGTATAGACTCCGCTGGCTTGCTAACCCCCCACACATGGGGGTGCAGCTGTGCTGGCTGCAGAGCCTGTGTGATTTACACAGTAGCCCTCATGAAGCAGGCTCGTGGAGGGAGCTCTCCTCCAGGCGGTGATGGTGCTGATTACCAGCTCACCTTCATGCTCATGCAGAAAGCTCTGATTGCAGCCAGAGAGAGTCACTAGTGGCTGGGTTTCCTCCCCTGCTGGAAGGGGGTGGAGAAGTCTGATGGCATTCGCCACAGCATCCCTTCTGATTAATCAGTCCGCTCCAATCTGTGTGGGAGAATAGCTCCAGGAAGGAAATCTGCCTGGAGAGTCATTCTGTGTCTCATGCCTGTGCAGGTGAACTCAAAGCAGAGGCAGAATCCCCTGTGAGGACTCTGGATGGGGACACTCTGTGTGTAACAAAAATGACAGATACGCAGGGAATTTTGCTTCCCAGGGATTCTCAGGAGTCAGAAAAGCCAGGCACCAGCCTTTTGTGTTTTCTTTTGTGTTTTGCTTTTGAGAAAGGTTTTTTTTTTTTTTTTTTTTTAAGACAAAAACCTTACTTAGCTAGCCCAGGACATTTTCCAACTTGTGATCCTCTTAAGTGGTTAGGATGACAGTTCTTTACCATCAGATTTGGCATCAAGGTGATTTGTATGAAAAGGTAAGCATCTAACCTTTGGGCTCTCCTGTGTCTCTGTTTGACACTATTTCTACTGCTTAAGAGTTCTTGAAGCTGGGCAGGCTATGAGGCTATCAACGCTTTGTGGCCTTTGTTGTTGGTGTTGTTCACAGGAACTCTGTAGAACATGACTGGGTCCCTTAGTGAGTTTTGGATAAACGGCACCTTATTTCCTCACTGGCCAAACACCAACAGTAGTGACAAAGGGCAGTGTGGCTCTGCTGTGGTGCAAGCATGTTCCCAGGCTCAGATGTTGGAAATATGATTACGCCACACAGCCTTGGAAGGGTGCCCAGCTTATGAAGTTTACACCCCACCTTTGTGGATGGGTTCGTGCCCATTCTAAAGGGATTTGAGGGCACCAGACAGGTCACTAGCTGCTTCTCAGTATGTGCAGCAAGTGGGGCCTTACCAGAAGCAACCCTCCATCATCAGACTTGCTTGCTTCCATGAGATTAAGAAATGGACTTCTGTTCCTCCTACTTAACCTGCTCTGTAGTGTTCAGTCACAGTGGCAGATATGGACTACGGTATGTCCTATAAAGACTCTTTCAGAATGTTGCCAATGTTAACATGGGGAATCCTACAGAGATATTCTTCTGGGCAACCAGCAATGAACTTGCTCATCTTATTAAAAGTTGTGGAATTACGCAGAGAAATGCCATCATCAAGGCCGTGTGGAGTCTGAAAGTTCTAGTGCCGTAGCCTTTGCAGAGGAGCTGGACTTGAACAGAGCGAGAACATGGGCGGGGGAAAGCCACTGACTGCAGGGAAGAGGGCAAAGGCATGACAAGGCTACTGTCCAGTCTGGACCCTGTGCTCCAAATAAGTCTTTTCCTGGCAGCCGATTAGAGATTTTTTGCTTCTTGCATTGCGTTTGTGCTTCTGTCACCAGCCTTCATCTCAGTCTTCATCTTGAGCCTCTGAGGGGTCTTCCTGCCACTCTGGACCAAACCATCAAGACACCGAGTCTTCCTAGAAAAAAAAATTAAAAGGAGAATGTCATTCTTTGTATCAATCATGGGTCAATACCTCCTCTCTCTTTAGAAGTCAGATCAAGCACAGATCTAAAACCAAGGGAGCCGGTGAGGCAGAGACTGTGAAAAGCAAGGTCCCTCCTGGTCTTGGAACATTCGCAGTAAACCACCCAGAAGCCTGCCAAGCAACTGAGGAGTTTTTAATCATTGTTCCTCTCTTCTGGGGAGAAAAAAAAGTCATTTGTAGCCTGGCAACAAAGATCTGTGTGTTCTTCCCCCATGCCAAGCTGTAAGCACCACCTTTCTCAGCTCAGCGTGATGATGCTCTTATGACACAACCAGGATGTCTTGGGGTGGCCCAGGAGGGCTGCAGACACCAGCAGGCCAGGGTGCATGCTGCAGAATCTGGCAGAGCAATGGGGCCCATGGGCTTTTGGTGGAAGCCCAAGAACTTGTCAGAGAGCCCCATACTTTACCCAGCACAGGGACTCCCTGCAAGCCCAAGGCCTTCTTGTCAGGCAGCTGTGGGGTTGGGAGCCCAGGTGGCACAGGTGTGCTGTGAAGCGGATTGCAGGTGTCCTCTGGGCTGGATGAGTCTTCCTTCCTACTGTTCAGGCCTTATTTTTCTTCTTACTCTTGTTTTACTCTCTGGCGGATGCTGCAGGTAAACAACTTCCTCCCAAGAGGCATCATGGACTCAGCTGGTTGCAAGAAAAATTCCTTTGAGTCTAAGGAAGAAACACATGGGAAGTGTTCATGGAAGTGAGTGTGCCTTGATATGGGGGTTTGATGGAGTAGATGTTAAGGATGTGGTCAGGGATCTGATTTTCTGGATGCAATTCTTAAATACCAATGAAGTGAGTGTGGCAAGTTAATTCCCATTTCAAACTTGTATGTCCTACAGCCTGGAAGTCTTGTCCTTAGTGCTAAAATGATGACAGCCAGTATTAGTATTACTCCTTCTAAAATACATGACAGCAGGCAAGTGACATTCATATTGTAGCCACAGAAGAATATGGCTGTGCTGAAGTCATCAATCTTTCTCTCCTCAGATAAGCTAAATAATTTATACTACATTTGGTCCATTTAGTGGAGTCCCTGACATGTCATTTATGTATATATACATACATATATATATATATATATATATATACACACACACATATATGCATACATATATGAATGTGTATATGCATATGTATATATACATATATATTAATGTATATAATGTATATGTATATATACACATATATGAATGTATATAATGTATATGTATATATTGGGGCTGGTGTGATGACCAGTACCAGAGCTTTTGCCTGCTGTGTGTGATCAGGGATCTATTCTCAGATCTGAAAATGATAAAATTAAATTAAAAAGTTGTCTCTGGGTTCTTCCTGAATGCAGGGATGTAGGCGTGTCTGCCTTGCAAGCTGTTGTACAAGGTGGGTACTTGGCAGGATTCGTAGAAGGCCTGAGAGAGTCTCCTTGTAAACAACTTGCTCAGCACAAAAGGAGGGAAGAAAGCAAGTCAGCATAATTAGTCAGGGGTGATACAAACAGGAACAGCCTGAGGCCCAGCCCACACCTCCAGGTCCTTGTTGTAATGGCCCCAGAGCGATGCAGTTTGTGCAGAGAGATTTCTGTCAGAAAACTGCAACCTGAGAAACAGGAGAGGGGCCCTCTGCCGATCACCTGTTTGTGGCCAGTGCAGGAACAGAAGGAAGACTAAGAAAGCCACAGACTAGAGGAGACCACAGAGATGTGATGTTGGGATTCTGTAAACCCCACCCCTCAGTTACCTGGCAGTAGTCAGCTATACTCCGCCCCAGTGACCTGACACTATAAAAGGGGCTACTTGCCCCCTCCTCTCTCTTTTGCCTCTCTTGTCTCTCTAGGCCTCTTGGCAGCTGTGCTCACCCCCTTTACCCCTTCTCTTCCCCTTTCCTTCCCCCCTCTTCCTCCATGTGATCATGGCCAGCCTCTCCTCTACTCCTCTCTCTCTCTCTCTCTCTCTCTCTCTCTCTCTCTCTCTGCCTCTACCACCCTCTTAACTCTCCCATGACCTGAATAAACTCTATTCTGTACTATACCGTTGTGTGGCTGGTCCCTCAGGGGGAAGGGATTCCCAACATGGCCCCCCCCCAGAGGCATCTCCCTTGCCCCCAGGCCTTGCCGCACCTCCAATGGCCATATGCCCCCCCACTCTCTTCATCCTTCCCCTAACATTGGTGCTGAAACCCGGGATGTCATCTTTTCACAACATTTTCCTTTCAGTGACTTTTCCTTCCATTGGTGCCCATCATCTTCTCCTTTCACAAGACACCTAAGCATAATGCGTGCAGTGAGGCCAATTGGCCAGGCCAGGCCTGGGGCAGGTGAGCACAACCAAATTACTTGGACAATGGGTAAAACTGGAATATGGTCTGCAGCCGAGACCATGTCAGTATATTGTTGTTTTAGCTTTTAATTCAGAGCATTGATCTGTGCTTACATCACTGATGTGTGCTTACATCACTGATGCGTGCTTACATCACTGATGCGTGCTTACATCACTGATGCGTGCTTACATCACTGATCTGTGCTTACATCACTGATCTGTGCTTACATCACTGATGTGTGCTTACATCACTATTCTGTACTTACATTAGTGAACATCTCCAGTCTTAGAAATCATATATCAGCACAGTGTACTTGGGTTCATGCTCAAATATTTAGGGAAAGGGGGGACTTTAAATCCTCAAATGCTTAAAAAATGTGTGTAGCATATATAATTATATCCAAATATATAACATTTTCTGAACTATATTAATTCAAAATATATTCTACCCATGTGTCGATATTTTATGATCATGTATACATCATTTTTTTTCTGAAATACATGTGTGCAGACATGGTATGTAAAAACACAGACATACAGCAAGAGAGAAAAAGATGAAAAGAACATGTCTCAGCATGTTATTATGTCAAGGTAATAAAGCTCCTACTATTCTCCTGGTCCTTTACAGGTTTGTCATCTGGGGACAGTAACTGAAACTTTACAGGGTGTATTTTTTGACATAGCATGAAATTCTGAAATTCTGTATATTGCTGGATAGAGATGTAGTTTGCTCATTTTCATGGTTGAGTAGAACTCTGTTGTTCCTGTACCTACTCACATGCATCTGAGTTGTTTCCTCTTTTTTTTTAAACACTGTAGCAGAAGACATACACATATTTATGTGTTGTTGGTTCATAAGAATGTAGTTGTTAGCTTATCGAGCTTGCAATGTTAGCATCCCATGTTAGTGAATCCTGACAACACCCCAAATGTATTGGGCCTTTTAAAAGAAAATCTTCGATCAGTAACACTGAAGCATTCGGTTGTTCTGTACCCCTGCCAACACTTGGTTTAGTCAGTCCTTGGAGTTTAACCATTCTAAAATGTGTATGGTGGTATCTTATTACAGACTTAATTGAAATTTCGCTAATAGCTATTGAAGCTGAGTTCTTTCTGTCTATTGGCTACTCTGATATGTGGTTCTGTAAAGTGACTATTCAAGCCTTTTGTCTGTCTTCCTGTGAACTGTCATGTCTTATTGATTGGGAAGATTCTTTATATATTCTGGGTAGAAGTTCTTTGTCAGACACACTGAACTAGAAATGTACCTCTTGTTCTGTGGTTTACTTTTCCAGTTTTTCAAGATATTTTCTGGTAAGTTTTAATTTTCATGACATGCAAATTATCAGCCCATCTCCCCACAATCCTACAATTTAACCTTTATAATACTCTTACAAGATTAAACCAAAGCGATTATAAAGTATGATTTCAGGTGGATTCTAATTCTAGATTCCAATTGGAAGGGTCCTGGCCAGAGGGCCTACAGTCAAACTCCCTTCTTCTTGGGCCTATGAAAGATGGAGGTGTTTGGAGACATTGAGTGGGAGAGACATGTTTATTCTTGCACCTAGGATTCTGAAGTCCAGCCTTCTCTGCTGAATCTTCTCTCAAGGCTACAGGGCTCTTTGTCCAGGGGCACATACAGTCCTGATCAGAGAGACTGCTCAGCGATGCAGACATGAAAACTGTTCAGGGCAGCTTTGGGGGTGACAATCACCCTGGAGGGAAAGTCAATGAAGTCTTCCCAGAGGAGGGGACTGTTAAAACAGATTCTATTGGCCTCGTAGGAGCCTTCCACACAGACAAGGCATAGCAAAGCATTTCAGATAGACAAACACCCAAGACCCACAGGAGCTGGAGGTCTTGGTTAACTACCAAGAATAAAATTTGAGGAAAGGACCCGCTGTTTCAAGTTCCACTCCTTACCTAAAGCAGAAGGTTTGAATCCACAAAGTCCTGGCTAACGTGTCTAGTACTGGTGATGATTCACGAGCCCCGTCACTGTGTCTACTGTACTAAGAGACAGAGGGTAAAGATTGAGGTAATCACTACTGGAAGGTCCTGTAGAGGATGAGGCCCTGAGGCTGGCCAGGAATGCCCTTGTCTTTCAGCTGCTGTTTCTTGCTAAGCACAGCCTTGCACAACCCTCGATCTTTCACAAGTGGAGAATTGAGCAGGCCAGGCCCGCAAGTGACCTTAATGGAGTTTAATGTCTTTAAAAAGAAACTTTTTATTGGTTCTTTGTGAATTTCACATCATGCACCCAATTCTTACTCATACAACCGCCTCCCCCATCTCCTTGCAACCTCTCCCCTGAACAAAGAAAAAGAAAATCTCATTGTGGAAGCTGTGGTGCGTCACAGTGTGCCCTACAATGTAGCTTCCCCCCACATTTTGTCTGTCACGAGGCCTCTAGTTTCTGTTATTCTATCATACCGAACCCTCCCTGGGACTCCTCATGAATATCCTGCTATTGCCCTGAGTCATGGAGATCCTGTAGTTTGGGATATGTAGGGCAAGTTCCTTCATGACCTGCAGCTCTTCATCGATGGGGTAGATGTTGGGGTGAGCGCATTCAGAGCCCTGGATCCAGGACTAAGAGGAATCTGAGCTGGTCAGCCTGTCTTCCACTAGGCAGCACAGTAGAGCTGACCCTGGTGGTAGGGGCATGAGTGAGCAGACTCTGAGGATGTGAGTGTGGGTGAGCTGGTCCCACAACTTGTCCGCCTTGTGGTGACATGGGCAAGGGAGAGATGACCCTCATGACCACCCCTTGCCACCTACAGCAGGCAGGAGAGCTGGTCTCTAGGTCATCAGAGTGACAGAGCTGCCTTTGCCTTCTCCTGCTGCAGTACTGGGGAAAGCAGGCACTGTACTCAACTGGGCAGTACAATAGAGCTGGCCCTGGAGGTGAGGCTTGTAGGTGAGCCAGTCTGAGGCTGTAAGTGTGGGAGAGCTAGCCCTGCCTCTTGTCTGTTGGGAGGTGGCAGAGATGAGACACACACACAGAAGAGACACAGAAGGACATATGCACACACACGCACACTCACCCTTATTCACTCTACACTGCTATTCGGGGACCCTCATCAAGCCAGTTCTGCAGTGGTTCTGTCTTTGCTGATTGGACCCTGAATCAGATCTTGCTTCTGCACCATCTAGCAATTCCCGTGCCAGCTTGGGTGCCATCCTTGCCCTTGGAAGCAGGAGAAAGTGGTGGGACTCTGGCCCTGACCGGATCTTAGTCTAGGCAATCTGCCTGATTGCAAAAGCCATGTCTCCCAAATCCTCATGTCACATTTGTGTCAGCAATGCATCCTAGTGGGATAAGTCAACTCCTGCACAAGGAACTAATATTCACGTGTCATGGTGGCTTAGATCTGAGCCTAGGGTACTGTTGGGGCAGCCACAGATGAAACCTTTCACTTCTCCGAGCCTCAGTTTTTCCACCTGCAAAGTGGGATTTAAACCCAGCTCTGAGCTCCATTGAGTCCTGTGCAGAAGGACAGACTCTAGATATCCACTTCGTCATTCAAAGGTGTTTTGCATGGTCCCATGGGTGCAGGAGCACAGTAGGTGCTTCCTTTGTACCTGAGTTTCCTATCCCCTTCCCTTCATCCAAAGAGATGTTGAAAGCCCCATGAAAGAGCCTGGATTGTTTTCTTCTGGGTAGCAGAGATATTGTGGCTGGACTTTGGTGTGGTGTCACAAGAATAAGCATGCAGAGCAAGCCTTGGGGTGTGTGTGTGGTCAGGTGTGGCATCCTGGGATGGGAGTGAATTCAGCAGCCAACTGTTGGGTAGAAATAAGACAGGAAACAGCCATGGATTCCTTGAAAGTCTGAGCCTCCAGCCAGCTCCTTACTAGTGGGGCAAGGTGTCGCTTAAGCTCAGAATGGAAAGTTCAGGCAAGTTCCAGGGCTAACAGGCTGGAGGGTGGGAGGCAGTAGGGCAGAAGGTAAGTGAACAAAACCACAGTTTGAGGACTCACAGGCAGATTTACATGGACATGGAGAGGCAATTTGACTCACAGAATAGTGGTGGAGTAAAAGTAGGAGGTCAAGGAAGAATTGGCTTATAGCTACACTGGGCTTATAGCCACACTGGGCTTATAGCCATACTGGGCTTATAGTTACACTGGGCTTATAGCCACACTGGGCTTATAGCTACACTGGGCTTATAGTCACACTGGGCTTATAGCTATACTGGGCTTATAGCCATACTGGGCTTATATCCACACTGGGGTTATAGCAATACTGGGCACTGGGCTTATAGCCACACTGGGGTTATAGCCATACTGGGCTTATAGCTACACTGGGCCCAGGCCTGAGAGCTGAAAACATCACCTGCATTCTGAACATTCAGCACACTAGCTTAACCTGATTCTTTCAGGTCCATTTTATAGATTAGGAAGTTGAGACTTAGTAGAATCACACTGTCTGTCTAACAGTACCTAGGAGCAAAGGTATGATGAGAACCCAAGTTGACCATCATCTTCCTGTCACTCAACTCCAGCCCCATCCACTCAGTACTTTCTTAGTTTCTAGTAGACTTGGCAGTGAGCTCAAACCCAAGACAGCCCATATCTAGGGGTGTGGCATAAGCTGAACCAGGCCCTGCCCACCCCTAAACTTTTCATTCATCTGGCCTATGAAGAACCACATCCAATCCTTAGCTGGCATGTTAGCATTTCTAATTCCTAACTGGACAGGTAGAAAAGATGCCTTTCATCTGCCCCCCCCACCAAAAGAAAGGGCGTGGTCAGCAGAAGAAAATCCTAGGGGGTAGCAGGGAGGGGAGAAACTCAGAGAAAAGTGAGGAAGGGCCATGGGACAGGAAGTACTAGGTTCAGGACCAATCAGCTCCAGGGACCACATGGGGCTATCATCTGCTGGTTGACAGCTCATCTCACCCAGAACTGTCTGATGTGAATAAGATGTCCTGGAACTCGACTGGACCCCTTTCCTGCTTCCACTGGCTCTTGTTGCTGGAACAACTGTCTGGCAGTGGCCCTAGACTTGGAAATTCCAGGTGTATCCACATCAGAAGCAGGAAGACAAAACATTTTCAGGGCTGTTCCCTAGCAACCAGAGCTGCTGGCCACAGCTGATGCCCTTCCATCCATTTGCAGGAGACATTGGTTTTAGGTGCTCCGAGGTACTCCGGGAGGCTTCTTAATGTCCCTCCAATGATCCAAGAAGCCATTTGCTTAGAAAAATCTCCCTCCTCACATTTTTCTCCCTTCTCCCACCCCCACCCCATCAGCCAGATCTTAGCACAGTGAAAGCTGCAGCAGCCAGAGCTCTGGAACCGGAACCCCGGGTGGCTTGTGGAACAAAGCCCTAGATCCATGGCAGAAGCTTCGGTGTTGGGTGACGCTGCCCACCCTGGGCTGCACTGGGAAAGGGTGGGAGGAAGGGATTGGAACCAGAAGACAAGACGCACAAGGAGTTCAGTGCCAAGCAGAGTAGAGGGGGAGGGAAGGGGGAGGAGCGGCAGGAGGGGGAGGAAGCAGAGCAGGGAGAAGGAGGAGAAAAAATTATAAAAAAATCATAATTTATTTATTATGATGCCAGTTGTAGCGTTGGTCTCATGTGTGGGGAGCAGACTGTATTTTATGTTTTAATCCTCCAAGCTGTGTGTGTGGGCTGGGGATAATTACATTGAAAAATGTGGCTAATATGTGGAAGGCTCTTTTTGTGGGGACGGGAACGCTTCAGTGGAATATCTTCCTCCTGGCAACCGAGGCCTTTTCCAGAAGCTACTCAGAGGTGCCAGTAATTGGGAGCACGGTGGAAACCTGCCCCCTGCCCCCAGCTACTTCTGCTGTAGGGAGTCCTGGCATCTGAGGAGTGGGGCTGCACCTCCCCACCCCCTAACTCCCAACCTGCCACACCACCAGCCCCTGTGGGTGACAGACAAGAGACAAATGGGAGGTCTGATTGCTTTCCTAGTGAAGCTTTGGAGCCGCACCCCCCACCACCACCCAGCACTCCCCACACACTGAAGAATGCAGGAGGGAGGCACAGGTATTCAGTCCCCCCCCCCACACACACAATACCTGTTTGTCCACACATGAAGTGTACTCATACATTCCCACCTAACCCACCCATATGCACACCTACGTGGTCATTCAGACACACAAACGCACAGACTCACTCATGCCTTCCCACGTGCAGCACTCGCGCATGCACCTATAAATGGGCTCACACATGCTCATCCATACACAACCACACACACACATGTCCATGCAGCCTGTGTTCGCACATATGCAGATTTGCACAGACTTACATGATTCGCCCACCGTGGTACATGTGTGTGTCCCAACACTTTTTAGGTCCTCTGTCACGCACACTGCCACCTATATTCCCGGCCATGTCAGCATGCATGCTGCAGCGTGCACAGACTGATGATGTTTGTGAAATGCTGTCAGAAATAGTGCCAGGGACTTTTTTTTTATTTGGAATTAAAAAAAAATTGACATCTGCCTCCCTTAAAAGGCCACAAAAAAAAAATCCAGCCCCATCCTTGCCATCCGGGACGTTTGTTTCTTAGCACACAGGCCTTGGTGACTGTGCGGCACTTTAATTTAAGCCACATGGCCAGCGTGCAGACTTTCCCCTGGCTCATGCGTTCTGCTCATTTGATGCCTGTTTACTCAGAAACTGCAGATCCAGTGGAAAAAACACCCCAGCCTGCTGCGGTGCCAATTAGCCTCTCTTCCCACGGTGGGCCAGCCTCCCTCCAGGAGGGGATTCACAGGGCGGACAGTGAGGTCCTCCGAGAGGCTGGCTCTGATGAATAGGGTTTTGCTTCCCTGGGGACTTGGCGAGTTATTTTGTAGAAAATTGAATTTCTTGGTAAGTTAGAAGATGTGCTAATGAGTACTAATGTGTGGCCAGGAGGGCTGAGGGTAGGATCAGGCTCGCTTGGGCACCCCTGGGTCAGCTCTACCTCTGCCTCTGAGACCCCCAGCTCTACCTCTGCCTCTGGGACCCCCAGCTCTACCTCTGCCTCTGGGACCCCAGCTCGACCCACCTGCTGCTTCCTCCTGGCTCAGGTACAAGTCTACCCACCAGCATACTATTTGTTCCTGGCTCATGTCTAGGCCACCCTAAGTCCCTGGAGTCCATGGTGACCCTAAGTGTCCCTCTCTACCTCTGTCAGTACTGAAGAATTTGAGACTACCGGCAGCTTGCAGATTTGGACTATAGTTCTTCAGCCTGGTGCTGAAGGTTGAAATTTTGGTCTGGAAAGGTTTGTCACATCACACCCATGAATAACTTGTTTTCCAACTTCCTGAGATATTTTTAAGATGTCCCTCCAGTGAGGCCAGGCCTGGTCATCCTCCACTAAGTCCCCAGCCTACCCTATCACCCCTCTTGGTGGGCCTTAGACAATGAGTTGAAGAAAGGCATGTGCTAGGACCTGAGGTCCCTGCTGTATCTCCTATACACATGTGGGAAAGCCACCCCACTATTGTCTGCTAGAGATAAATGAGGGAGACACATGCCTACAACTCACCCTTTACCAAGTCATTTCTCTGCCTCTTACGTGCTGGAATTAAAGACATACTCTGTTAGCAGAGTATAGTGACACACGGTTTTATTCCCAGCACTGGGGAGGCAGAGGCAGGTGGATCTCTGTAGACTAGCCTGGTCTACGGAACGAGTTCCAGGACAGCCAGGGCTACATAGTGAAACCTTGTCTCCCCTGCCCCCAAACCATGACAGTGTATTCATTTTTATGGATGTACTGTTTGTTAATCCACTGTATAATAATCAAACAAAGACAATAATGTTTCTGTCCCCTTAGATCCTGACCATTTTGTTATGGGTAGAACATTCAAAGAACTCTCTTGGGGTGATTTTGAGATCTACAATATTATTGTTAACTATGATCATCCTATTATACACACAAACACACACACACACACACACACACACACACACACAAATCCAAAACAGTGTATCTTACTTCTTCAATCTAGGAATTACCCTTGCTTTGCTATCTAAATACGCTGCATGTAGATTATTATTATTATTATTTTATTATATTTTTAAGGATTTCCTATGTGTCTTATTTTGTGAGAAAGTACATGTACTCACACATATGTACATATGAGCATGTGTGTGCATGTGTATGTGTCTGTGTATATGAGAGAAAGAGAAAAACGGGGAGAGGGAGAAGGTAATGAAGAGGGTGAAGGAGGGGGTGAGGCAGAGGGTGGGGGAGAGGGTGGGGGAGAGGGTGGGGGAGAGGGTGGGGGGAGGGTGGGGGAGAGGGTGGGGGGAGGGTGGAGGAGAGGGTGGGGGGAAGGTGGGGGAGAGGGTGAGGGAGAGGGTGGGGGAGAGGGTGGGAAAGAGGGTGGGGGAGAGGGTGGGGGGAGGGTGGGGGAGAGGGTGGGGGGAGGGTGGGGGAGAGGGATAGAGTACATGTGTCCTCATTATATCATGTCCCTCTACCTAATTTCACTGAACTTGGAGTTCACCACTTGCCTAAGGCCACTGAGCTCTAGGGATCCTCCTGTCTCCACTTCCCCACACTGTGACTACATGTGCACACCCACCACACACGACTTTTAACACCCGTGCTGGAGTTTGAACCCAGGCCCTCCTGCTTGCACTAGTGCCTTCCGACCTAGTCACCTCCCCAGCCCCTTGCCACGTGTTGCTTGAGTACTTTAGATACATGTGTTTCTGTGCAGAGCACACGGCACTGGACTTTAGAAAGGTGAGCAAACCGGGGCTCGGAGAGGCAGGACAAGTCACCTGGCTCCCACCACAATTTACCCAGGCCATCAATGAAGTATGAACAACAGGAAAAGGGGCCCTGTTAGCCAGCCATGGCATATCAGCACCCCAACACACCCAGAGGGTTATTTTCACCACTGCCATGTAACGCTGGGTACACATTTTTCTCTTTCTGCCTCTGTGTCCACATCTATAAAATGTGTTCGGTTCCCTCCCTCTAGTAATGTGAGATACTAGTTAATATTTTCCAACCCTCTAAGTAACTTTTCTGTAAGTGATGCACATATTCCCAGCCCAGGACAGTCCATCCCCTTTGAACCACTGCCCAAGTTCACTTTGCATTAGTATCTGACCGCCCTGCCCTGCAGACCTATACACAGCAGGATATGAACGGTGCCATGCCCTTTCCCAGGAATCAGCTCGACAGCACGCTCAGCTCCCCACCTTGAATGTGGCTACAGGGTTTCAGGAGCAATAGGAGGATCCTCCAAAAAGAATGAGTGGGAACGCAATGGAAGGTCAGAAATAAAACTGAGTGTGGACTTGTTTTTGGCTGCAGGTGCAGTGCAGGCTGGGGCAGGGGTAGTCGCTGGAACAGCTCACCTAGTTTTGGGTAGGTAACAGGAGATCTCCCCCTGCAGGGAGAAGGTGCTGGACGCCAGGGTGGAGGCTAGTGGGACAAGCACAGAGAGCTCCTGGCTCCTGATTCAGGATCTCAGGGATGCCTCTGCTTCGCAGCCTCCTTCCCTGAGCCTGGCTCCTGCCAACATTTATCTGCAGCAGCCTCACAGCCCCTGCAGAGCAAACAAAGGCAGAGGTGCCGCTGTAGACGGTGCACCACGGCTGGGAAACAGGGGCTGTCTGTACCTTTCGATGCTGTCACCCCATTAATCTCGTACCTCTGAGCCCTTCTGAAGAGCGTACTCACAGCGGCCCATTCATTACGGCTCTAATAACAGCGGCGGGCATGGAAGTGCCAGGCTGTGGAGGAGCCGGGCCTCTGTAGCTGCACAAAGCCAATACTTTTTAAATACATTTACACAGCAATAAATAAAAGCGGTCTCAGTTTACCTCGGTATTAAACTCTATTTGCTCGTCAGAGTTGAGGGCCGCATTTGTGTCTTGCTATTCAAATTTATTCTTGTGCGGCTCTGAGCCCGGCTGCATTTATTTCATCGTGTAGTAATCGTGGCTGAAGCTTAAGGGGCCTTTCATCACCAAGTTGCCCTCATTAAGGGCTCTGCTCCAGGCTCCCGGGCTCAATTCGGCCACCATGAAGACCACCCCTATTAACCAGAGGGAAGGGCAAGGCAAAGAGCTGACGGGGCTTCATTAGCCTCCTCTGGCAGCTAGCTGGCCAGGAGCCAGGGACTGGTAAGGTCCCTGTCCCCTACACTGTCACAGAGCGATGATTCCCTGAAGGTACTGATATATCTGCCATCTGCCTTTCCCCCATGTACAATATAGAGTCTCACAGGGATACTAGAGTAGGCAAGGCTCTGAGAAGGCAAGGGTCTATTGAAAATCATTCTGACCTTGGATGGCTTGTTTCAAGGCCGGTCAGTTTGGGAGCATTTTCACCATTGGACGTAGTTCAATGTAGCCGCTGTGGATGATTCTCCTTCCTCCACAGCTCAGAGTTCAACAGGCCCCTCTGCCTCCCTTCAGGGGCTCTGGGACAAGGGAAAAGAACACTATTGATGTTCAAGCATGGTGTGCCAATGAGTCTCTGGCTAGAAGCTTGTGGAGACACTGTCCAGAGGCCTTCTGATGTTCCTGACCCAAAGCTCCAGAACTCCAAAGCCTTGAACGTTGCCCTTAGGTTGAGGCCAAGGCAAATAGGCACATGATACCTGTTGGCCATGGTGAGAAGACCTTCCTGGATGGGGTGAAGCTCTGTGTAGGTAATAAAGACAAGGTTTTCATGTGTGTGTAGAGGAGGGGTACATGTGCCTGTGGAGGTCAGAGGTCAACTTATGACATCATTCATGCAGGAGCCCTCTTGTTTCTTTGAAACAGTCTCTCCCTTTTACTTGAAGCTTTATGGTTTCAGCTGTATCGATTGGCCATGAAGCTCCAGCGATCTGCCTGTTTGTCCCTCCCCAGGGTTGGGATTACGAGGTCATGCCACCAAACCTTGTCACATGGGTGCTAGGGATCCAAATTCAGGTCTTTATGCTTGTACAGCAAGTACTTTAGTGACAGGTATAGGGGTTTGAAACATCAAAGGAAGGTGTTCTGGGAATACCTGGCTGTGCAGGTCTCATGACCTGTGTCAAATGGCGGCATCTTATTTCCAAGCAAGGTCTAGTTCTCAGTGACCCATTCTCAAATTTACCTGGGGAGTTCTCTCTACCACGTCTCATTAGTACTGAGTCCAGGAGACATACTAGGAAGAGGTTGCCTCCCCAGAGCAGTGTAGCTCCACGGAAACAGAAAGGCTGTCTGTACACATAGGAAAAGGTAGGCACAGAGAAGTTGTCACCCTTGCGGGAGGCTGTATAAACTGGTCACTGTCTGTCCCCTAGATCTCTGAGGCAATCTCTCCAGAGGAATTGGGAGTGCGTCCACATGTTTATGGGGTCATAAAAGCCCCAAGGCTCTGCAACTGAAGTTCTACATTTTGCCAGATGTTGTAGTCTTCCTCCAAGATTTTCTATGCATCTGGTTCCTACCCTCCTCCAAGGATCTCCCTCACATTATGGGTACAGGAAATGAAGAGTGGCAAGTGCCCACAGATGAGGGTTTTAACTGAGGCCTTGTGACCTCTGCGTGCCACGTTTTAGGTACGTCTTGTCACCTATCAAAGCCACTGGAGTCGATCATGAGCCTTGGCTCCTACCATCATTGCAAGCCCTGGTGCAGTGATTTCTTAAGACAAAAGAGCCCAGGTGCTAGTCTCCGATTGGTCAAGAATCCTAGTTTTCTATCTTACATCTATGTCATTTCTAGGCCAACCGTGTCACCTCTGTGAGCCTCACTGAAGGGAGGCTGAGTTTCACATACCACCCAGTGGCTTTGTAATGACTGGACACATGGTAGCTGCTCAACACTTAGCAAACAACAAGTGTATGAAATACACAAAAAATGCTGGGATCTAGTTCTCTTCCTTCTTTAGCTCCTGAGCAGCTACCGAATGAATGAATCTGCTTTGTGTATCCGTTACAAAATACTTGCGACACTAGTCCATAAAGAAAACCTAATTTGGCTCATGGTTTTGGCCCTTTCAACCCATGATAGGTTGGTCCTATTGCTCCAAGCCTGTAGGGAGGCAGCTCATCACGGTGGGGCTGCATGACACAACCAGCTGTCCACTTCACGGCTGGGAGGCACGATTCCCTGGAAGGGCATGATCAACAACTGAGATCTCACTAGATCTCATCTCTGAAAGGCTCCTTACCTCCCAGCCCACCCACTGTCTGACAGCAACAGAATTCTATCGTGACCCAGTGATGCCACTGAGAGTACTAATCACCTGCACAGCCAGAGAGCCTGTTGCTCAGCTCTTTCCTCTTGTTGGTACCAGGGCAGTAGGCAGAGCAGACACACTCATAAGCTGGCCAACCTTTACTTTCAAGTTTCTTTCTCCCATGTGTCTTGGAGATCAAAGTCCTGGCATTCCCAGTTCTCTTCCAAGTTTTAGGTGTTTTACTGGAACAAGTTTGGACAATGGGGTATAGATAATTTCTTTCCAATCTGCAGGGTGGGAAGGCGTACTTCTGGAAGAGACTTGTGTGGGGATAATTGATCTCTCTGGACTGTCTTGACTGAGAATTTAATCGAGGTTGATCAGATCGTGCACTTTAAATAGGTGCAATTTGTTATCCATCACTTCCACCTCAGAGATGTTTCGAAACATTGCCAGGGGTTCCTGGGAGAGATTGACTTTCCTAGCAAGAGCTAAGTCCTCCGTGGGAGGTGCGTGTGCTGGCCTCTTCTCCTGCAGGGAGGCAGGTGGCCATCTGCAGTTTGGGTGGCCATTTAACCATCTCAAAGAACAAATGAGTCCTCGGGAAGCGGATTCTAAACCCAACTGGAAGTCACCTTCCCGACAGCAAGAAAATGAGCTGGAAGTTGACATTGCTGTCAGCGAGGCCTCTAGTTCTTTGAAGCCTAAAGACTTCCTACATAAACCTGGGTGTTTGATCTGTATTTATTGGCTAAGCCACTAAGCTGGAAGAGAGGCCAGGTCTCCATGGCTAGAGGCCAGGGAGGCTTTTCATGTGAAGAGGAGAAAAAGGGCTGGAACGGGGCAGGAGGTTGGATTTTTGCAAGTTGTGGGCAAGGAGGGCATGGGAGCAAAAAGGACAGGAATGGGAGACATAATAGCATGTTGTCCTCTGGATAAACCCACTGTCCTCTGTGGAGCAGCCTTTCCACACTCCCTCCATCTTGGCTGGTTAAACCCACTGTCCCGTGTGGAGCAGCCTTTCCATGCTCCCTCCATCTTGGCTAATAAGCTAGCTCATATTTTGTTCTCCTCCCCACATTATTTTCCCCTGGTGACAGAAAATTACAGCTGACAAGTGGCAATTGATCTCTCCACATTATTTTGAAGCAATTATATTGAAATGGGAAACAATGCTTCCAGGAAAACGGCCGATAGCAGACTAGCACACAAAGCCTCCTCCAAGACAGATAGGCGAAGCCAATTTGTCCCACATCGAAACTGACCAGATTTTTCTTCCCCTGAAATTACATTTAATTACTGCCTGGAAATCTTCAAAGATAAGTCCTGCTTTAACCCAAGGTGTTGAGGACATGCTAGAGTCCTTGGGTGCCCTCTAGAGGGTCTGGGGGCCCTGGGCGTGCCAGGATCCCTCCAACAGATAACCTTTGAATGCCTAGATGCCAAGAAGGGAGTCTGGGGGCATGTAGGTGTATCACAAGTCAACTTCACCAGACAGCATGGTGGGGCGACCCTCAAAACTTAGGAATTAAGAGAGGAGAACATGTTCCCACAGATCCCTGGTGTGGGTTTCAACGACCACCCTCATATATTGTTTAAACTTATACAGAGCTACAACTAGACCTCCTCTCACACTGCTCGGATGAGATGTCAAAGCACTACCGCAAATTTATTGTCTGTTTGCTTTTGAGGCACAGTCTCAAGAACACCATGCTGTCTTTCACCATGAATTTCTGACCCTCTTACCTCCGCCTCCTCAACGTTGGGATTGTAAGCTTGCAGCGCCGCATGCAGTTTATACGGTTCTGAGAATCAAACCCGGAGCCCCATGCACACGGGCAAGTACTCTACCACCTGAGCATCTCCAGCCCTCACTGCAGATTTAAACACAAGGCTTAAAGCTGGTGAATGTGCCCTGCTACATCAGTGGCAGGGCACCGCCTTTGCTGTGTGCAGACTCACACCTGTAATCCTCACAGAGTGATCACTGGCGTGGTACAGCCCCGCCGTGGCAGTGAAATTTGACAGTTCCCCATTATGTCTCTCCTCCGGGACTTCAGCAGCATCCATTCATGCATGTGTCATCATGCCATTGGGGTCTCACCTGATGAGGCCCAACATGGCTGGACTTGCCCCTTCCTGTAAGCCTGTGGCATGCCTGTAAGACCAGCAGGATATCTGACCATGTGACCACTCTGAGGAAAGGTATTAGCTAGTCTCACAGTCTTCATCCTCTGTCACCCACTGGGATCACATAAGGAAGTGTAAGGAATGTCCATACCCAGTCTCACCTCAAACCCATGAAGCTAAATCCAAGGTGCGGCAGCATGGGGAAACCATGATTTAAGCCAGCCTTGCAAACATGACATTGCATCAGAAATCTGTGGTGAATGTGTGTGGGTGGCAAACACAGATGACCCACCCCTGTAGTTCCTAAGTCTGATGGGTCATGAGTGGGTACAGGCAGTGGCATCCCTCACAGATGTTCCTGTTCTTCCTGCTCAAGAGGCTTCATTTCAGGAGCCAACACCTTCAATGATATGAATATCTAGAGAGTGCATCTAGAGCCACAGTAGGAGACATGCCTACGGGGTGGACTCAGCCTGAGACTCAGATCCCCGTCTCCTCACTTGTGGCCTCTGGCCAATCACCAGTCTTTATCCCAGTCTTTGGTGATTATCCTATCATCTGCAGGAGTAGCTCAGGGGGTGCAGGGTACAAGTCAGGCTTTGCTAAGTGATCAGATGGCTTGGCTTTGAGTCTATTGGTACTGCTCGACTGCTGTGTGGGCTCAGCCAAGGTCTTCATTGGCATCTTGAAGATAAGAACAAAGCGAACCAATCATGGCTGGTTATGGAGTTTGACCATATGCTACTACTCCTTATAAACTACACAACTGTGAATGATTTGCAGTGTAAATTGAAACTTAAGCCCAGGACAAGGACTGAGGAAAAAATCCTCAAGAGAAGCAGCCACATATCCATCTCTTCTGTCCGTACCAGGATTTCCTGAGAGCCACCCTATGGGAAACAAGCTCTTGTGTGTGCTAAGCTGAAAGACGGTCTGAGTTCCCAAGATGGATGCTAGTGGGTAGTCCAAAGGATAGAATCGCTTCAGCCTCCCGGCATCCTCACTAAGGGAAGCTGGTTGAAAGACTGTCCTTCTGAGAAAGCTTGGCATTCGGTTGGCACAGCAGATGTCAGAGGAAAAGAAAATCGAAGGAAAGGGGAACAAAACACCATGATCAAAGGTAACTTGAGAAGGAAAAGGCTTGTTTGATCTCCCTGTGACACCCATGTTGTGGTCCGTCATTGAGAGAAACCAGGACAGGACTCAAGCAGGATAGGAACCTGGAGGCAGGAACTGGGGCAGAGAATATGGAGGAACACTGCTTACTGACTGGATCTCTGTGGCCTGCCCCATCCTGTTTTCGTATATACTCCAGAACTCCCTGCCTATGGGTGGCACCGACCATAGTAGGCTGAGCCCTCCCACATCAATCATTCATCAAGAAAATGGCCCATAGACTTGCCAGCAGGTCAATCCAATGGAGGCATTTTCTCAGCTGAGGTTCCCTCTTCTCAGATGATCCTAGCTTGTGTCAGGTTGCCAAAAACATATCTAATCAGCCTAGTCAGGAATGGACAGCTTTCCCAGGACAGACTACTGGTGACACCCTTCTCTATGCTTCAGCTGGCCCTTGCCATCTCCGTCACAGCCCACGCAAGATATGGTGACAGTGAGATCAGCTTGCTTTCAGGAAACCCATGGGCTCATCGAAGACAGCTCTTTATTATGGCATTTGTCACTTGGATCCTGTCCTTGCACCTGATCTGTGACTGATGGACATTCAGGTAGAGGGAATGCCTGAATGAAGGACACTCTAAAGTGGGAGACGGAGAAAGTTCTGTGGAGCTCGACTAACTCTCAGCCACTGCCCGGCCCTGCCACAGTGGGAAGATGGCCAAGAGGAAGGAGTTTGATGTGGAAACCAAGAAGCTTGGAAAACCCAGCCATGAGTAACATGACAGAAGATGAATTGGTAGTGGGCACAAGGAACAGTTTAGAGAAACCATGTGAGCTGATGAGTTTGGAGTTAGTTACAACCTCAAAGGAGAGAGACAGAAAGGAAGGAAAGGGTTTTGAAGGAGTTTGGATAACACGAGTTCAGTGGCTCACACAGAAGGAAGATCTTGAGTCAGATCTAAGAGGAGAGAAAGGAAAAGGGGATTGTGTGTGTGTGTGTGTGTGTGCGTGTGTGTGCGTGTTTGTGTGTTTATGTGTGTGTCTTTGTGTGTATGTGTTTGTGTGTGTGTTTGTGTGTTTGTGTCTAAAGAGAGTTTCTGCCAGAAATCCCTCAGCACCACCACCCCTATCAGAAGGGGAAGGGGTCAGCCCACCCACCCTTCCGTTTGTCTTACTCTGCCTGTCAGAAACCAGCAGCCACATAGATAAAACCCTCAGATCTGAAGCAGAAAGAGGGAAACAGTTTGTCTGGGCCTTGTGTGATTTAGTCTTGAAGCAATGGGCTCCTTTTGCTGTCCTTCAATTTCCCACCTTGAAAGCCTTAAAATAAAGATTAAACACTGTTCAGGAATAGTTACTGTCTCAGCAGGCTATGAGAAGCAAAGTCCGTCCCGCGTTCTAAGGGGCAGATTCAGCCACCGTGCAAACTGGCCAGGCGCTCTGCTAGAACGAGACGCCCCAGGGAAGCTGCTGGACAGTCAATGATGTGCTGCAGCTGAGGCTTCCTTTGTAGACGGAGTAAGTTCTGTACAGGACAAAGCAGGGACATCTGTTCACGGCCTGAGTGGACTAAGTGGCCAATAAGACCACGAGCACCCATCGGATGGCTCCATGAAGGCTTGACTCTCGGGGTTGTGTGTAACTTCAAAAAGCGGCCTCTACTGGTGACGTGGGATACTGCAGCCCAGCTTCAGTACTGGAGCAATACAATCAGAACAGGCTTGTTAAGGAGAGCTTCATGTGGTACCAACACACTGTTGTGGAGGTACTTGATTGGATAGGAAAAGGAAATTCAAGTTCTGAAGGGCAATTCCAGTGAGATGTATGCTGAAGCCTACAGGGTTCCAGAAAGGTGGTAACCCAAATGTGATATACAATTACCACCAGCCCCCAGTTACACAAAGATCAGGCACTAGCAGAACCCTTATTTTACAATGTGTCTTTGATGGGCTGCTATGAGATGTGCCTCTCTGGCTTGGCAGTGGAACTGAAGGAAAATTTTGTTTCGTGATGTATTATCACATGATCACCTTGTGTGGCAGTCACATTGTAGGTCCCCTGTGGGAGTCACAGTGTACAGAGGAGGTCTTAAGAAAAGCAAGACTTGCCTGTGGAGATGGATCACATTTTCCAGTCAGAGCAAACATGCAGCATAAGCTAGCATCTCCTGCATTCAGTGGGCAGAGGCAGGTGGATCTCCTCACAAATTTGAGAACAGCCTGATCTACAGAGAGATATTCAGTCTCAAAACATTTTTTCCCAGTCAGAAAGATGAGTCTGGGTACACAGAAATGATGCATCAGGACCAGGAGCATATGAAGGATGTTTCTTACACCTGCATCCCTCAGTCCACATGGTGAAACTGAGATCACAGATGCGTGATTGTGTTTCTGTGGCCTTTAACGAGAGGAAAAGCTAGTCTCATACAGGATGCCAGCCCAAGGGCTTCTTGGGAAGACAGCTAGCTCCCTATTTTCCACGAAGGTACCATCTAAGGATCTCTCTTGTAACTCCTTTAAGAGGTAATTTTATGGTGGAAACAGCATAAATTCTTCACTGCACTGTCTCAAAGACTATAGCATTCTCCATACCCCAAGAAGAGATCCTCACTCTTCTTTTGCAAGTATGGTCAGAGTCAAAACATCGTGTCTTTCAAATCGGATGAATCCAGGTGACAGCATCCACAGGACATATGGAAGGAACACCAAGCTCCCGAGAGCAAGGACGTCACTCTGGGACCCTTTGAGCATCCTCTAGCAGGAGCACTCTTGTACCCAGCTTCAGTGTTCTTCGCGGGACAATTAGAGTCATCTCAAGGAAGGCTGAATTAGGGGCACCGCGCCTCCGTGGACTCAAGAGTGTCCTCACTTCTGCATCCCTTATGTGCCTCATAATGGATCCTTTCTTTAAACATTACACCCCTCAATTAGCTCATAATTGCTGTCCATGCCCTATGAATTATGCATTGTGTGAGGCAAATACAGGTTCCCAGGCACCGGACAAATCACAAGCTGTTGAAGAAGCTGGGGTAATTAACAAAACAAGCCTGGGACCCTGGGGAAGGGGTGCGTTTCCTGCCTCTCCTCCCTGCCTTCTTCCACGGATGGCTGGAGTCCACCTCCACCCCACCTGGCTTCAGTCAGTAATCTCTGGGTTCAAAGCAAGGGTAGCCTGTGTATCCTGTGACCAGCAAGATGCTGACACTCAGTCTGCTTCAATATTCTTACTGCTTACAGCCTGGCCAGCCCTTTGCCTGTTTGGCTGGGTAGTGCATACTTAGCTTAAAGCATCTGCTCCCTCTGGAGTTTGTGTGCTTCGTGGGCTGGGTTTCGGTTAAGGATCACCTTTGTGGCAAAACAGAGAAGGTGGCTTGTTCAGCAAGTGACAAATGTCATGACAGTGGATGGGTTAAAGCTTTCTTTCTTTTTGAAAAAGGACAAAGAGGCCACTTGGGAAGCACTCTGTGTTAATTAGGAGGGAATTTACATTTACTGAAACTACTTCTCAAAAGAAGTAGAGAGGGTTAAGATGTATATTCAAAAAGCATTAAAATAGCAGTCCTTCCCTTGTGCTCAAGTTCACCCATGCTGGCTCTTCTCTGTCTACCCTTTCATGAAAGTGTCTTGAGTCATTTAGTTAATTCTACACACACACACACACACACACACACACACACACATGATAAGCAGAGGATAACTGTCTTTCTATAGTCCCCACCATTGTTCCTAGATGTTAATTTGAAGAATGACAAATCACTACATTTATCCTCCTATCCAGACAGCTTGAAAAGGTACCTTTAGATTTTTGCATTCAAATCTTTTGCTGTAAAACAAATTCTTCCAAGTTTATTCAGCTTAAAAGAATGAATGTTTATCTCTAGATTCTATATATTTTGATCTCTGTGTGTATGTGTGTCTGTCTCTTTCTCTTTCCTTTCTTTCTTCTCTTCTTCTCTTCCTCTCTTCTTCCCTCCCTCTCTCCCTCTGTCTTCCACTCCCTTCCTCCCTCTCTCCATTGCTCTTTTCTTTCCTTCCTTCCTTCTTTGGGATTGCTCCCAAGGTCTAGCACACGCTAGGTAAGGTCTCTAATACTGAGTTATATCCTTGCAACTTTTTTTTTTTTTTTTTTTACTAATTTTGAAACCGTTTTAATAAGTTGAATTCACTTCCTAGCTCAAGCTGCTCTTGAACTTGTGACTCCTCAGACCATCAAGACCCTCTGACTTTATCTCACACATCTTTCGTGGGATTCATACTGAACCGACTGCTATGCCAGGCTTTTTAATATTCCTTTCATTCATACAGTCACTCCTTAAATGTTTATTTAGGGCTATTATGTGCCATTGCACTGGGCCAGAAACTGAAGTTGCCAAAGAGAAGTTGTGGTCCTTGCTCTTAAGTAGCCCATTATCTTGCAGAAGACAAGCCTGGGCTGGTGACCTGAACTCAGTGCCCAGTAAGGCAAACAAAAGACCAAAGACTGAGCTTAAACCGTGGCATCTCCACTTCGGAACCTGACAATCCTTGCGGATCTCAGCTTCTCTGTCTGTAAAATGGGAGGAAGGGAGAATACAAGCCGGCAACGTGATGAGCATTCTCTTTGTGAGAATTTTACAATGCATTTGCACTTTTCAGAAGTCAGCCATGCACTGGCTTAAAATTTTACTAAGAAACAAATACCAACCAAGTAGGTATCATTTTGAAATTGACACTGCTACTTCCTTTGTGGAGCAAAAGATAAAAGTGAGCAAATTACCTCTGACATTAATATGTGTAGGTTAAAAACCCTCCCTCCTGTGGTCTTCTCTTCGGCAGGAAACATGATTGAGCCTGTGCAAGTGGAAAGAGGAGGATGGGCCTTATCTAGTGGCTTGGAGTCAGCAGGGAGCTGAGGTCCAGCTAGAAGAGGAAGATCAAATTTAAGTGAAGAGAAATGTTAAAGTTGCTATTGAAGGAGCTGGACGTCAGCGAGGGCCCAGAGGCACAAGGCTACTTCACAGAACAAATAGTTTTCCTTTACTTACTCAACAAACTGTTCTTCAGCACCAGACTGGACAATGTGAGCCCTGTCCTTTGGAGGTTTGTGGTCTAGTAGGAGATTCAGACATTTCAAAAACCCCAAGGTAGGTGACAACCGCTGGCCGATTAGTTAACAGGGTCATAGAACCAGATCTGGCCTGCAGTAAGGGAGACCATATTTGAGCAAGTGACAGTGGATCTGTGACACAGAGAAAAGAGCCACCGAGGAGCAAGGGGTTCCCTATGCAGGCATAGAACTGACCAACTTGAGGGAGCTGAAGAAGAACAGGATCTGACCGCCAGAACCGTGAGCCACCAGTTTTGGTGAAAGTGGTGTTTACCGGCTTTTGGGAGGGGGAAGAAGGGAGAGGAAGATTGAACCAGAAAAGCAATCATGCTATGTGATCATTCATAAGAGGGGTTTTATCCAAATATACAAAGAGCACTGGGATACTCTAGTGCCAAGCTTTCAGAAGCGGCTTTAGCAGTATTAGTTTCTTCTAGAAGGGCTTGCAGAGGAGCCCTGGCTCTTGCTTTACACGAGTAAACCGTGGGTGAATTTTAAGAGCCCCTGGAAGCAGAAGCTGGGTGTGAGCATCAGTCTTTATTCAGGTGCTCTCTCCAGCCCCCACTTCTGACCCCCGATTCTTCCTGAGGACTTGCTGACGCTCTGTCCAGTGAGGATCCAGGAACTAGAGCCATCTCTGTGTCTTTAGTACTCTCAACAAATGCTTCTATGTGTTATGTGGGGAGAAAAGAAGCCAGATTGACAATTCAGCAAGTCTGGGAAAGAGATTTAATAATTGTATGCCTGGTCGGAGAGTTTGATGTTTGTAACATGCATTGTAAGTCTCTAACTGGGAACACAATTAGAAATATTTCTTAAACATACTTGATCTGAAAACATGCCTTTCCTGAGTATCCTGGGCAGACTGTATCTCAGAGTCTGCTTTGGGTCACTGCTACTTCAGTAAGTGCCTTATGTTTGAACCTTCAAAAATGGAATGGACTGTGGAGGTCACTTTGTCCAAACCTTCAATGCAATAGAAGACTGTGACTAGATTTTAATCCACCTTGCGGGTGTCACTGCAGAGAGACCTCTTCCACTGGACACTGTGATGCTGTTGAAGAGAAAAAAGGCACCAGGAGTAATGATGTCCCTACATACGACTGTCAGCCTCTTTGGGCTCTGGTCCTCTGTTTCAAGTCTTCAACAAGTACTAAGCATCTGTGGTGTTGAGGACTCAGCATTACCTGATGAGCACCTGGCACAGCAGAGTCACATAGAAGAGCTGTCAGCTAGCATTCCACCCCGAGAAACATGCACCCCGCTTTATTCAACTAATTATATGCAAATATTCGTTGCAGAATATGCAAATACTCATGGCATTTTCTATAGTGCTGGGTTTTAGTCTCATTTCTAAGGAAACACACTGAACCTAAGGCCCAGAGTAACATTCTATTCTAGCTGCTGGTGCACCAGCCTCCCAGCTTGCACTTCGATTGTATAACCTGGTGTTAATTTCGTTAAGAACAAATGGTCTGGGGTTTATTATCCTTTAGAAGAACCCAGGCTTCCGAATTAGAGAGCTCCATGTTGATGAGTGTGAGTGTGAGTGTGTGTGTGTGTGTGTGTATGTGTGTGTGTGTGTGAGTGAGTGTATGTGAATGTGTGTGTGTGTGTGTGTGTGAGTGTATGTGAATGTGTGTGTGTGAGTGTATGTGAATGTGTGTGTGTGAGTGAGTGTATGTGAATGTGTGTGTGTGTGTGTGTGTGTGTGAGTGTATGTGAATGTGTGTGTGGGGGGGGGTATGTATACATATGAAAACCCGAGATCAATGCTGGGTACCGTCCACAGTCCTTTCCCATTATACATTTTTGAGGCAGTGCCTCTCACTGACCTTGCAGCTCACTGCTCTCGCTAGACAGACGGGTCAGCAAATTGCTGGGCTCTCCTGTCTGCCTCCTCAGATCTGGGCTCCTGCAGGCCTGCCCCATCTTATCTAGCTTTTATTTGGGGTGTGAGGCTGAAACTCAGTTTTTCCCACTCACACGGAGGCTCTTTACAGATTCACCATCGCACTGAACACCCCTTTACATTTCAGAAAATGGAGGGGAGGCAATGAACCCAAAGTTCTTACAAGACTCAGGAGTAGTTCTGGTCCCAGAGTTGCTGGTTCCTTTCAGCTTCTGCCTTCCCTTCCTACCAGTGACCCTTTAACACTTTTCTTGGATGTTTAGGTTCAACATGATAAAGTGTTTTATTGTGGAGTCATTATGCCTTGGTAAACTTAGGAAACTCCCTAAGTCTTCTGTCTCCTCAGTGATCTGGGAAGATGTTGCTTACTGAAGAGAAAAGAAGTAAACCTTCAAACATCAGGCTGAGCTCAGTCCATGCTGGGCTCACTTTTTCACAAGCAGTCAGGAAGGAAGAAAAAATGCTGGACTCCAAGAGCTAGCTTCTTCCGCCTTGTTCCCAGGGGGAGCAGGTGCCAGACCACAACCCTGACAGTTATGCAAATTAGATATGCAGACTGTAAAAACAACAACGAAGGGCACTAAACCTCTCAACCTGCATTTAGTTGCTGTGAGTGAGGATGGAAAGCCTTGATCTCCCTCTCCAGTACAGATCCAGGGGACAACCTGGGCAGCATTACAGATGGGACAAGGGTAAACTGTGACTGATGCTCTGGGGTCTCCTGTTCCGTCTGCTCCCTGGCTGTGTGTTTGTGTGTCCTATGTGTAAGTGGGCTTGTCTCCCGGCAGTTCACTGGGTTAAAGCTGTGCCAGCAATAACACAGCCTCGTTGGGTGATGCACCTAGCCTGTTGGGTAGATTGGAAGATGCCCTAAGTACCACACTTCTGTGGTTGCTCCACAGACATTGACCAGTTGTGGACTTCTCAGATGGTTCTATTGCCACCCAAAGAATACCTACAAAGTGTTTGATAAGATCTTAAGTTGAGAGAAGATCCCAGCGAAGGCAGTGCAGGGAGCATAGGCCTTGGTTATCATCTGGATCATCCCTGATGTCACACACAGATAAAGGAAGTGCTGCAGGAGGCTTTCAAGATGATGCACAGTTAATCGCAGGGTAGATTCAGAAGTGGAAGTTCTTTCCCAACTCTGGGATGGTAGCCTGGGAATGGTCAACCTGGGTTAAGCTTATTCCATGCATGAGCTAGCTGGTGGGGGGCACTCTACCACACAGTAGGGCTTAGAGAATGTTCTGGCTGTAATCCCCCACTTTGAACCCTCAAGGGAAGCAAAATAATATAAAGGTTGGGAGCCTCCGCCTTCATCTTGTATTTATGTCCTTCCCTTTGGGTTCCAGGCCTGTTTAATTTGCACAGACTTGCTAATGACTGTAGGTTTGAAAACAGGAGCCTTCAAGTCTGAAGGAAGAAAGAATGATTGAGCCGCTACCTCAGCTTTCTTCATAGCCTTTGCACACCCATTGTTTTAAATCTAGGGTCAAGTTGAACAGGAAGGAAAAGTCTCACAAAAGGCTACCTCACCATGATGTCATCTTCAGGCGACAGCAATCATTTCATGGGAACAGTTTGTCCCCTTGAGCCATAAGGCTTTCTATAAACCTAAGATCAGCCAGACCACACTTTCACACCTAAATCTGAACACCCCCCTACACACACACAGACACTTTAACTGCCCTATTTCAGTCCAGAGCTTGTTAGTGCCCCAAAGATGGACTTGGGGGCCACTGAGACCCATCCCTTGTGGCTGCTTTGATTAAACGTCTGGTTTTTTTTCTGGGGGGGGGGGTTTATTATCATCTCTTAGGTCTTTAGCTATTGCACTGGGGTCCTGTGGCCAGGCCCCCAGTTCATTAGGATTTGGCCGCTGGGATTTGACTGTAAAACTCTGCTAATAGCATCTCTTCCCTTGACCAGGAGGTGACTTGAAAAAGGCACATAAAGTCCAAGGCTGGCAACTTGGTGTTGGTCTCCTGTATTTTTGCAGCAGCCTCGCTCAACGATGTGCTTCGAGATGAGTGTTGATAAAGTCCTAAAACTGGTCTGTTAGCTTGCGAATCTTAACCAGAACCACTGACGTTCAACTAGGTACCTAGCTCTCGCTGGCAGGGTAGCTTCAGGAGGGGTGGGATTAAGAGGAGAGAAGGGGGCATTTTAAAACAGAGAAGTGCATTCTTTCACCTTTTCGGACATTTACTAAGCACCTACTAGGTACCAGTCAGCAGAGAGTCACAATCTCAGACAGCCAATCAGAACCATCTTACACAGCCTTCCTCCTGGTTGTCAGCTGTCCAATTCTGGGCTTTGTGCTGGCTCTCTCTCTCTCTCTCTCTCTCTCTCTCTCTTTCTTAAGCCACCAACAAGACTCTGACCTCTCCGGGAACACACAATGCAGGCAGTCACTCATGCATTAACAACCACCGGGCCCCAAAGGTCGTTTCTATGACAACCCCGGGGTCCTTAATGACCCCGGCAGGCCAATGATTTTGTTTTGTTTGAGAGTGAAGGAATAATAAGTCAGGCTGGCTGGCTCAGCTCACTCACCCCTCTCCCCCTTGCCCCCCTCTCCACTGCGCTGATATACTGTTCATTATCTGACTGCTGCACCAGCCCCAGAGACAGCGGCAGCTAGCTCTGAAAGACAAGAGCCTAACTGCAGACAAAGAGCTGTAAAGGACCAGAGTGTGCCCCGCATCCAGGGCTACCCAGCTTCATTAATTCCATGGCCAGCTGGGAAGTAAGAGCCTGGACTTTTGGGTCCTCGGCTCCTGGAGTCCAGTGGTGTTCGGGTGAACCCCAAGTCCTTGTACAGGGGTCCTGCCGGGAGACCTTTCTATCAGGAGGTGTGTCTGATTTACAGACAGCTAGAGCTGCGCAGATAGCAAGACCTATCATTTTAATGATGGGATGAATAAGGCGATTGATGAGCAGTCTCACCAGCCTCTGTGTGAAGGTTCAGTAACTGAGGAGGCCGGGCCTGACTGCGAAGACAAAGGCAGCTGGCAGGTTCACCACTGACTCGTGTCCAGGTCCCGGGGTGGGGCCCTGCCCCCTTGCTTCCCCAGTTCCGGGTCTCTTCTTTACCTTGAGACACTTCCTGGGGTGGAAGGTTTCATTGTCTTCTGATCTTGGGGCAAATAGGCCTCCAGCTTGTCACATTAATTTTCAAACCCGACGTTCGGCAGCCTGGGATTTTGCTAGCAGACACTTGGAATGATTTTGTGTGTGTGTGTGTGTGTGTGTGTGTGTGTACAGCTAAAAATTCCCGAGAATAAGTCATTATCCTCTAACGGGGGGGGGGGGGGGGGGGAGAACAGCTCCTACTGGCTGCCCCGTGGCCCAATCAGCTGACTCATTCTCTATGCTTTCCCTGAAGTAATTAGCGTTTTCATTTTTCCCAACCTGCCTATTAGATAAACTCCAGGTTCTCCTTCAGTTGAAGCACATTTTTTTAAGTTGGTGTGCCTTAGCCTCTCCCTGAGAAACAAAAGAAGGCGCCAGAAGGAGAGGAGGACAAAGAAATGGGTAGCCTAGTCTTCTACACTTCGACTTAGATGGTTTTGAAGCAGAGAGATGACTCTGGGAGGGAGAAGGCCAGCATCCAGTACTAATTCCATCATGGGTTGGACAAAGGGTATTTAGATCTTTAGAGGGCAATTTCTAAGCAATTTCAGAGGCATTGTGATGATTAACTTTAGTTGTTAACTCAACACAATCTAGACTTACCTGGGAAGGGCGTTTCAGTGAAGGTTGGCCTACATTGGGTCAGACTATGGGAATGCCTGTGGGAACTGTCTTAACTAAGTTAACTGATGAAGAAAGACCCAGACCACCTAAGGGGGGTACCATTCCCTAGGCAGGGGTTCCTGAACTGTAAAAGAATGGAGAGATGGGGCTGAGCACAAGCAAACAAGCAAACGAGTGAGCATGCATGCATCCATTTCTCCTTGGTCTTGACTGGATTTGGTATGACTGGTTTCCTGTTCCTGCCTTGATGATACCATTTTCCTAATGATGCACTGTAACCTGGAGTTATAAGCAGAATAAACTCTTTCTTGCCTAAGTTGCATTTCATTAGAATATTGACCACAGCCACAGAAATGAAAGCAGGACAGATGTGGTCTAGGTCAGCACCTGCATCTCAAGCTCATACCCTCTCTTTGCCTTCTCTCCTTTGTTCACTGAGGGCTAACTGAAGAGCAAGAATGGAATGTTCTGGGAGAATGAAGAGCCTGTGGTTCTATCAGTGAGGAGGTGGAGTTGGCCTTGGGTTGAGATTTTTGCAGAATGAATGGAAGGCTTTTCCCATGTTTTAGATGCATTACTGTGGACACTCGAGAGCAAGATCTCGAGTAGCTTCTTTTGTGGCTGGCAGATGCAGTCACCAAAACTTGAGAGTGGGCGCTTAAAAGATGATAGAACGTGAAATCTTTTCAACATCAATGTTTTAGAGTTTTCAAATATGGCCCACTAATTCTAATGTTCTAGGACTTGGTTGTAGTTAAACAAACAAACTAAAAATGGTAACACTTTTCCAGAAGATTCCAGGAACAATCAGTTCATGTTCTATGCTAAAGGCCCTTGTGTGGATGGCCTGGTGCTGAATAATAAGACACTTTGACACTCCTTGTTAGCTCTTGGAAATGATGCTCAGACCCTGAGCTGCACTCCTGTATGATATACAGGTGGTCCCCATACATGCTAAGGAAATGACAACTTGGTGCTAAACGCTCAAGATTGTGACATTGGCTGGGATGTTCTGTGGTACTCTTCCTAAGTGCAGGTTGCTCAGTGTACCTCCCGATACACCTTTGGTTACATCACAGAGTGTAATAAAGGTCCCTGGAGTGAAGGAAGAGATCACATGCTCAACAGCCTATGGGTGTGGTACCTGCCTGGTCCAAAGCTCTCCCTTGGGCAGAAGAGGGTTCTGTTGTCCAGAGCAGAGGAAGAAAGGACTTTTTCTCTTCTCATACTACAAGTGAGTTTTTCCATTCTAGCTCTCTAGAATCCACATTCATTGGTACGATTGATCGCACTTCTCTCCTGACACTGAGGTCTCCTGTGATCCCTGATCTGGCATCAGCATGGCTTGAGTCCCCATTGTTCTAAAACCTTTGGTTTCCTTGTGAATTTCTTCCTTTGCTCACATTCTAGGTGTTGCTATATCAACAACTCTGTCCTATATCAACACTTACCTTAATCTCTCTGACAGACACAGACACCTTGCCAATTGTGTGGTGTCACTTTGGGTCTAGGAAATCTGAACGGACTATTTCATCTTTGTTCCAAACTTAACTGTATTCTACTACTAAGGACCTCATCCCTTGATGCTAAAATTGGTCAGCATCCTTGAATGTCAGAAAGGAACAGTCTTGGGTGCAATGTTAACTAACCCTTCAGAGTACACGTCCTCATCCCCAAGATGGGACCTCTTAGCAGTATGTGATTTAGAAGTTGACGGTAGTAAAATAGTTTGGGGAGTGAGCTTTGTCACAACTAATACCTATTTCCCACTCTCTGTCATCCAGTGGTTACAGAATTCAGTGGATCTGCACTTGGTTGCTCATGCCACCTCCCCTTCCCTGTTGCTCTGGGCTGCACCTTAGTTTCTGTAGCTGTGGTATCCCTCCCCCTCTCCCCCCTCCCCAATTTACTGTAGCTACCCTTGCAGTTGAACCTCTCCCGGCACCCCTTGGTCTCTCTGACAAAGTACAAGACTCAAGGAAACTTGTCAAAACCCAGTAACATGGGCCAGGACTCCATGTGTGTACCCTGACTTTCGATGTCTTTTAAGGCGTAAGCCCAGTGGGCCTCACGCTTGGTTTCCTGCTGCCCGACAGCCCTTGGTATTTCCTTAAGCTGGGATGTTCCCCCACTATGAATCTCCCTTAAATCTAAGTGTTTCCAGATGTTTCCAGGCTCAGTCAGGGTCGCTGCCTTCTGCAACCAGTTCTAGCTCGGCAGCTGACAGGCAGCCTCTCCCATCATCAGAACCCCGTGCTCTCCCCCATGGCAAGACTGTGCGGGCTGCTGCAGCAAATATCACAGGGATAGGGGGTGGGGGAGCTCCAATATAAGACACCGATTCCCTCAGCATCCTGCCAGTTAGAAATCCAAGATCAAAGCTTCTGATTAGTTCGGCTCCTGCATCACCGCTATATCCTGATTGCCTTTCTTTGGTGTGTTCTGAGGGAGGGGGCTGCGGAGCACTCTTGGTTTCTCAAGGTTACTAATCCTACAAAACTAGGGCCCCCACTCTTATGAAGTCTTTGAATCCCGGTTCTTTTGAGGCTTTGTCTCCAAACACAACTCCAATTGAAGGTTAGGGCTTCGACAAATCACTTTGTCTGAGGGTAAGTAAGCGCTAGGACACAGACCTCCATTCTGTAACAGATAGCCTGTCCTGGTTGATAACAAATATGCCTCTCTCCCTGCATGTCTTGATCTTCAGTTAGGCAAGCACTTTGTCTCTGAGCTGTATCCCCCCCCCAACCCCAGACACACATCTTATTTCCCCATCTAAGCCAGAAGCATTCCTACAGAGTCTGTATCTGTATTATTCTGGTTCCTCTGGGTGATAGGTGCCCGGTTAATATTTGTAATATTTGGGAGCTTACAAAAATAATGTTCACCCCACTTTATTACCAGAGTTTCATTGTGACCTGAAATAGCCCTTGGACTTTACCCATGTTCTCCCTCTAAGTCTGTTCCTTTCTGGCTGAAACCTGGGAGGGAGCTTAATCAATGCTTCTGTTAGTCTACTGAGGCCTGGTAAAGACTTCCACCCTGATTACTGTTCATATGCACTAACACAGCTCAAGTCATAGCTTCCCAATGTCCCTCTCATGGGGACCGTTCATTTGCTGCTGGCCCACTCTAGGAGCTGGGAACTTACCGTGTTACCACTTCCCTACGTGCTCTCCAAGTGAGTTTCTGGAAAGCAGAGACTATGACTTTTTGTTCCCCATTCCAGCCTCTGGTGGCAAATAATATCACAATTAAATATGATCAGAAGAAGGAAGGAATAAAACCAGTAACTTTCAACATTCTTTATCATTCCGATACCTGAGATGGGGATTTAAAAGTAAATGTTGTAGTGATTCAGACAGTTGCTTTACAAGCATGCTACATCTCAGAGACTCAATAATGGGGTGATGAGATTAGTCTACAAAAGAGATGGAAGGCCAGAAATTGGAGTTCTATGTCAAGCTCTGTATTTAATTTGAAAAGAAAGTTTCCAAACAACTTTCTTGCCAGTCACTAGAAATATGTTACAAAACATTGCAGAGACTCATTCGCAGGTACTTCAACTACAGCATGTGGTTTCCATGTAGGAGAAGTCAGAAAAGCAGATAGGGAGCCATTAGGTCACAGAGGTCACTCGTACCATGAAGGAATGCTCTGGACGGTGACAGACCCCAGCAGCCTTGTGGAGTGTTCCCCAGGAAATATGTGCAGCAATTATAAAAGCTCAAAAGACTATCCCCAGCTTACAGCTTAAAAATGGAGAACTAAAGAAGACACATAACCTGTGTGTGTCCACCATAGTGTATACAAACACACACACAGAGAGACACATGCACACACATGCACACCACATCAGTGACCAACAAGCCATTTGTCTGGGTTATAAGAATCCCAGTGGCAGTACTGGAAAGTCACTGTGTAAATGAGCTTCTGCTATTAAATACCACTGGGTACCTGTTGAGTAAAGATTCCAACTATGATGCTTACACACAAGGGTGCAAAGTTTGAAGTGGTCCATCTAAACGTGTCCTTTAGTAGTGTAAGGTGCACAGTAGACATTCTGAAGCTGGAATTTCCATTCCTTCCCCAGAGATCAGAGACACTATCTTATTTCTCTTCCTTCATCTCCCGTTCTCAGCACAACTCTTTGTAGAGTACGTTATCAGGAAGAGTTCCAAGGTGAAGCCTGTCCCACCACCAGTGGACACCAACCAGTTAAGTGGTAACTTGCTTTTCCATGTGCCATGTGCCACACTCCATTCTGGTTGTTCACACCCACCCCTCTCCACTGACACCATCAGACTGCAGGTAACCTGCTCCCACGCCAGTTCCATAGCTTCCCTGTGACCTCAGAGCAGGTGACCCAGAGGGTTATTCTTCACCTCTCCCCCTCCTCCTCACCCTTCCCCTCCCTCTCTCTGCCTGTCTTCTGTAGTTCTGTGTAAGTTGTCCTGTTTCACCTAAGTCAACGTTTCCCATTAGGACACGCCTACGAATAAAGTGCCTACTCTACAGAGAAGAAGACATGAGTTTGATCTTCAGAACCTACCTTGAAAAGGTGGGGAGACTGGACATGGTGGGCAGCAGGTACCTGTAACTCTAGCCCCAGGGATGTGGAGACAGGTGGAGAGCTTACCCAGGGAGTTCCAGAACAGTGGGAGAGACCCTGCTTCAGAACGAACAATAACAACGTAAAGGTGGAGAGCTATTCCAGAGGCATGAGACCCGGGTTGTCTTTTGTTCCTTTCCGATGCGCAAGTGTACCTGTATACACAGGAACAGACTTATGTGAGCGTGCAAGCGCACGCATGTGCACGCACAGAGACACACTACCTGTGCATTTATCTCCCTAAGACCCTGTGATGAGCTACTCTGTTTTTTTTTTTTTTGTTTGTTTGTTTTTTGTTTTTTGTGGCAGAATCTTACCTGAAATTGCTGATCTATATGCAGTTCAACACATGATGGTGTCTTTACATTTTCCTTAATTTAGGACTTAATGTGAGGGAATCATTAATGTGGCTGAGGCCATTAGCTGTCTTTAATATCCATTCCCTCTTCTTCTATCAGAGCAGAGTGTTGTCAGAGTTTATGGCTGGCCTCCCTTGAGACCATGTTCCCACCTGCTTTTAAGCTGTGTTTTGATCGTTACTCAGTCATGTTTGAATCCAAGTAACATAGCTGAGCGCATGGCCATTTGACTAAGCTGACTAAGCCCGGTCCAGTTGCCCGAGCAGAAGTGTTTACCTAGAAGAGATCCGAGGGATTTCATGAAGAGAGCAAATATGAACCTTCCTCCCTACCACCTACCCCCTCCCTCTGTGTGACTACATGTGTGTGCATGTCACAACTCTTGCTGGAGTAGAGGACAGTCTTGAGTGACAGACTATACATTCTTTGAGACAGGGTCTCTCTGTTGGTCCATTGCTTATACCAGGGCTTCTGCCTCATGGGCCTCTGGGGCTTCCCCTGTTTCTGGTTACCATACTGAAATAAAAACAGTGGGATTATGAACTCATGATACTACACTAGGCTTTGCACTGGTTCTGGGAACCCGAACTCAGGTCCTCACACATGGGTAGCAAGTGCTTTGTCTGCTGAGTCATCTCTCCAGCATCTATCCAGACTTAAATACTATTAAGCTTCTGATTTTTTTTAGCCATGGCTATATTTTGAGTTTTGGTGAATCCCAGTTAAGAGAACTGAGAAAGATTATATTGTTGTTTCGGGGTGCCACATGTCAGCTGGGCTCAATCTCATTCACAAAATGCCCGTTCCACTTGGTTTTTGGAATTAACACCGTAGAGATGGAAGAACAAAAGGCTTTAGCTGTCAGCTTTCTGGCCTTGATTTGGTATCCTCTTCTTGCCTTCAGTCCCCATTGTCCCATGGTCCTGCTGCTTGGCGCTGGAATGCTCACTCTGGGGTTTTATTGGCGTGCAGATGGGCCTTCACCTGAGATTATACAGCCTATGGTGAAAGCGAACACTTCCCACCTGATGTCTCTTCCTCTGACTTTCCTGTTTCTGCCCATCAGCTTGCTGACCAATAGATGCTGGAAGCAAGAAGAGCAGATTCCATTGAGTCCCCACTGTGCACACTGCCCTCTGGACACTTGGACTCTGGGCCCCTCTAAAGCACACTATGCAGGAAGAAGGACTTGGTACCTGCCTAGTTTCCCATACTCCCTTTCAAGTGGCTTCCAAGGGAAAAATGGGACCTGAGGAGTATTCCTCAAATCTGCCGAAGAACATCACTGTTCTCTGTCCCCTAATCAAAGTGGGCTGGGATCTCTGTCCTGGGTCCCCTACATGAACAAGGTACAGAAGACAGCAGCAGCTTAGCCTGAAGCAGCTTTGGGCCTCGGTGTTTCCAGCTGCAGAGTATCCTGGTAGGGCCTTCCTGAACCTCCCCCCTCTTTTCATCTCCCCAACTTGCACTGCCTCTTCCCCTTCGTAAGATAAAGCCTATATTAGCTTTCCCCAGCAGTTTGTCATATAAAACGCTTCGCATGACAGTTCAGAGTTGCCCTGGCTCTCCCATTTCCGACAACCCCTTAAAGATCTTTTTAAATGTCCTTGCTCTATAATCCATTAATTTCTATTTTACGACTAGAAACTTCCCTTGGTATTTTTTTCTCTAGTCATTTTCCTCCTCTTCTGAACCCCACCCCCTTCTTGGCAGTTTCTTTCAGCCAGCTCTTCTCAGGTTTTTTTTTTTATCCAACCCCCTTTTGTCTTCAGTGAGGCCTATATTCTAATGTTTCACCCTCCATGAATAGAGAAGACAAATCAGGGCAGCTCTCTGTGACTGTGACAGAATATCTGAGGTGATCAGTCTATGGAAGAACAGGGCCGAGGAGACAGAGCAGCTGTTAAAGAGCTTGCTATAGAAACAAGAGGTTTTGGAACTCTCACACGGCAACCTCTGGCCTCCATACACATATTCACAAACAGTCCCCATCACACACATAAATCACGTGAAGCAAAAAAAAAGAAAAAGAAAAAGAAAAGAAAAAAAGAAAGAAGTAAATGAAATGACTTAAGATAAGAAAGGTTTGTTTGAGCCCATGGTTTTAGAGATTTCAGTCCACGGTGCCTCGGTTCTATGGCATCACCCTGAGCAATGAGCAGACTTCATGTGTGGAAGTCATGATGTCTGGGAAGCGAAGGAGAGAGCCAGAAACTGGGCTCCAGATAGCCTCTGCCAAGGCACAGCCCCAATAGCCTAACAGCCTTCCACTGGGGCTACCCCTGAAGCTTCCTTCAACTCCTCACAGGACCACAGGTAGCTGATGGAGCCTTCAATGTGTGGCCTTAAAAGATATTTTAAACCCAGATGTCACATTTTCCACACAAATAAAACAGAACCCTAAAGAATGGGTTTTTAGTCACATAACCATTTTCTTTTCCTTTCCCTGGGAGCTCATCACCCTCTGATCTTCTCAGACAGCATTACTAATGTTCATGTGGTCTCCCTTATTCTCGTCTCTACTGTCTGAGAGTGGAAATCAGGCACTGGATTTTATACTTTTCTCTTCTTGGGGCCACATAGTTTCTAGCACATGAAAGGCTTCCTTTCCCCAGCACATAGTAAGTTTGCATTCCTCAACACACAGTATGTTCTGCATTCTTGGCACATAGTAGTTTAATAGTTTCTGGCACACAGTAGGTTCTCAATTCATAATATGTTTTTACTGAGACAGCAGGCTCTCAGTCCCTGGCACACAGTAAGTACTCAGTTCTTGGTGCATAGTAGGTTCTTGGCTCCCAACACACAGTAGGTCCTTCATGAATACCGACCGACGGCCACCAGAAGCTTTCTTTGTTTTCAGTGTTTCAGTGACTCCTCAGGAGACAGCCAACCAATAGATGCCCTGACCACCACACACATGAACACCTTCTGCTTTTCAAACGGCACCGCTGGCAGAATGAAACACAAGCTACATTCTGTGAGAAAATTAAAAAAAAAAAAAAAAAAACCAACTCATATCCAAATATTTAAGGAACTTTCAAAAAAATCAATCTTAAGAAAACAACACAATGAGAAAGCGAGTGGAAAGCCGTGAGTAGACGCTTTACAAAAGGTGGTGTGTGGATGGGAACCACATGAAAAGATGCTCGTCTGCATTAGCAATTAGGGAAATGCAAATTAGAGGCACAATAGCACACTACTGTCAGAGCAGGTAAAACTTACAACACTGTTGGCGAGGGTGGGAAGGAAGCAGAACTCTCACGTAGCTGCTGGGTATGTGAAAGAGCCCAGCTACACTGGTAAATATTGTTTCTTACGAAGTTAACTCTCTTCTTCCCGTGTGACCGAACCTTTCTGTGCTTACAATTCACCCAGAAGATAAATAAACTGCTTCACAGCAGGAAACAGCCCAAATGCCTATTCACTGAGGAGGAGAAACGAGACTGTAGTATATCCTCCCAAAAGAATATTACTCAGCCACAAAAAAGGATAAGCAACCAGGACATACTACAACATGAGTGGATCTAGACCAAAGTGTGCAAACTGAGTGAGTCCTTGTCCATCAGAGCCAGAGCATGCAAGTGAGCGCACAGTCACAAAAAGCAGAGAAGTGTCTGGGGCTGGAACCCAGAGCTGCAGAGCAGTAAAGGGAAGAGCTACCAACTGGAGAGCTCTGTGGGCAGGTGCAGGCATGCTCGGTGTTGTGTGGTATCGGGGGTATCTGATGAACTGCACGGAATTGTGTGGTTTGAATATATAGTCTCCTGTGTGCCAGGGCGCCTCACAGATAGTTATTATATCAGCAAGTAGATGAATAAATAAATCAGTAAGCAAGTGCTTTTGATTACATTTCTTTAGTTCTCTGCCCTGCCTCCCTTGCCCTGAAAATAAGAAATTGCTTGTAGAGTTAGAGTCCAGAGGCAAGACTGGCCTTTTGTGAGTGATACCGGCCAAGAGCTTCTTGACTTTGCTGTTGAAATTTGTGTCTGGGTTGGACACAGGGCATGTTAATAGCTCAGTGATGGTCTATGTGTGGTCCTGGGTTCACATGGGCATGTGTGCACACATATGAACATACTCATGTGCACATGCACGTGCACGCACAGACGTACATAGAGCTCGTGGATCTGCAAAGTTGTAAAGTTGTCTTACCGCAGATGCTTTCCGTGTTTGTCCTTCAACCTGCTGGCTTTCAGCCACAGTCAGAAAGAGGAACAAGGGAGAAGCCCACAGGGAGGGCTTATTCAGAGACTGTGTAGCAGATGATGCAGGAGGATTTAGGAAAGAAGGAGGTGGCAGTGCAGGGAGAGTCTGGAGCCTGAGCACACTGCAGAATGCAAGGGGAGCTCGCTGTACAGTGTTGGGCACTTGGGTGCCTGGATATTGCACATACTGGTTAGCCACAGAGCTCACCGTGCTGATTTCATAGGAGGTGTGCAGAGTGGCTCAAGGTTCAGTCCTTCTCAACACTATACCAGCAATGGACATGCGCTCAAAACAGAGCCAGTCTCCACCAAAGCCCATGGAGATGCTTTGGTGGTGAGTTATGAGGTGGGAGTTAATAGAGGGCTAACCAGGCTCAGGGGAGGGAACACTGCAGCCGACCACATACCCCAGAGCAGTGAACCATGTGACAGTAGATCGTGGTGAGAGATGTGAGGTGGTTGGAAAGCACACAGGGTACACACGGGGACCGGGATTCCAGGACTGACTGTGGAGACCCTGACAGTGAGAGGTCCCTCTGCTGGTGCATACGAGGAGCTTTGATGGAGGCCTCCCTGTTGAGTCACACTGCCAGGGCCCCACAAGACTTCTTTTTCTTCTTCTTTCTTGTCCTTGGCATTGTCAACACACAGATGACAAATGGTAAGCCATGTGGACTGTAAAGCATTTGCAGAAGAAACAGCAATGAATGTTCAAATTAGAGTCTCAGTCCAGGTGGCCTTTTTGTCCCAGAAACTCACTCCATGGATTCTGTAGTCAGCCTTAGCTTGCCTTTGAACTTGAGGTCAAGGCAGAGCAGATACCTCAAGTCCTTGGAGGTCAATGGTTGAAATGGGAGCATGAAAATGATAAAAACCTAGTGGTGGTACTGCTTGTCAAAGCTCCTGGTGGTCAGCTTCTCTTGATCTCCTGCCCTGACATTTTGGTAGGAAACAGCATTAGGTACTTTCCTGATTTATTACAAAACACTTGATAAAAGAAACTCAAGGACAAAGGGGTTGTTTTGGCTCACAGTTTGAGGGTTCACTGTCCATCATGGTAGTTACAGTAGCAGAAGCCAGGAGTGTGACCCAGCTTGGTCACTTTGTGCCCCCAGCCAGGAAGCAAAGGAAGATGGATTTAAGGGCCCCTTTTTCCCTCTTGGAGTCAGGAGCCTCAACAACAGAATAGAGTCACTCACTGTGCAAAGGAGTCTTTAATCTCCCATTTACCTTATCTAAAAACTCCCCTCTAGACATACCCAGAACCTGTCTTCTGGGTGACTCAAAGTTCTGTCAATTGTAACCATTATTAGCCATCCCAGGATCACAGAGCCAAACAGTACTGGTTTTTATTAACCTGATGATCAGCACATGATTGGTGGGTGTCTTGCAGGGACTCAACCAGAGAGTCCACATCTTTCTTCAGTGGGGGCAGTTGGGGATTCTGTGGGATGTTTTGCTGAAAGAGAGTGTGGTGAGCCTAAGGTAGGCCAAGAAAACTTCCTGAGGAGGCGGGGATGTTACTGGAAACTCTGAATCTCGTCATATGGACAAAAAGGTAGAAGGAAGAGGACTCCGGGGAGTCAGGTAGAATATTGGCCCAGCTGGCAATGGTCAAGCATGGCTCACTACTTAACTCCCTGGTGAGTGCACAAAAGAACAGAGCCAGGATGCTCATCACTAGATGTCTTCCCTTCCCCGGGCACTACACTGAGTGTGGTTCTGGCTCTTACTGCACACACCTTGTATGCTATCTGTGACCTTGTCCTTCTGGGAAGGAAGAATCTTTGCCAATGTAATTGATCCAGGTAAGGCTCTTTAGGCTCTCCTGAAGGACTTGACAGATGTCGTTGTAAGAAAAAGAACAGGGACAAGACACAGATACACAGAAGCAGGAAGCAGAAACAAGAGTTCAAAGTTGTCGGTGAAGGATGCTAACAACTGCCAGCTAATGTCAAGAGAGGCCTGAAGCAATGCTCTCTTGGTCCACAAGGGTAGCTGAGCCGGATTGGCTGATACCCAGATCACACTGCCTTGCGGCTTCTAGGGCTGCACAAAGACACATTTCTACCTTTTAAAATACCTAGTTTGCTGTAAGTTGTCACAATGGTCCCCCAAACCACACATCCTCCGCTGTGCAGTGAGCTTTGCCTTGTAGAAACGTGAGGAGGCACGGAAGGTGCCTGAGTTTCAGGCTGATAGAGGCAGGTTTTCAGAGTAAGTGTCGGGTAGACATCTCTCAGAATTTGAATGGGTTGGAGTCTCAGAGCCACAAAGCCTGGTGACATCCTGACATCTCTCCAGACCCGGATCTGGAGTTTTAGTGCCAAGGCTGAAAAAAAAAATAGTGTAGACATCGAAGAACAGATATAAAGGCAAGCCAGATGCCAGGCATCTCCCTTCCTCTTTCCCTCAGCCTCTGAAGCGCCATGATCACAATAGACTAAACCTCTGAAACTGTAGGTAATCCCTAATTAAGTATTTTTCTTCCTAAGAATTGTCTTGGTCATGGTGTCTCTTCACAACAATAGAAACTTTGCCAGAATTGCCAAGGAAACTGAAGTCTACCAGCTCTGCAGCAGTAGCAGTGATCACAGAAAGGGTGACAGTTACTTATAAACCTGACTGAGAAGGAAATTCGTTATGGCCAGTGTTGATGCCTGCAGGTATGTCCAAAGCCCACAATTGTCAATGTAGTCTTCAAAGGGAGGGCCTTTCTTCATTTAGGGCAGGAAAGGCAATTACCTCATGAATGGGATTAATGGCCTTAAAAGAGAAGTCAATGAAATGGGACACATTTTCATGCCTTACCTTGTATGAGAAAACAGCTTGTTGTCTCTTGAGAAGACAAAGCAATGAGCTTCCATCTTGGAAGCAGACCAGCCCCCATTGGACTTAAAGGCCTGCCAGAGCTGAAGCATGGCTTTGCCAGTCTCTAAACTGTGAGTAATGGACTTCTGTTCTTTATAAACTACCCAGTCTATGTCATTCTGTTATAGCAGCAAGCAAGTACCAAGACAGCCAGCATCCACAGATAAAACATCTCCTAAAACTAATTGGTACTTGCATAGTACTTAAGAGCATTTATAAAGTACTTTTCCCAGTCCAATCAGAATGAATAGGAACACTTTCTAACTGAACAGTCACAGCCACAAAGCCCTCAGGCTAGGGGGTGGGAGTTTAGTTAGATTTAGATAGAACATAACTCAGAGAGATGATATAACTGTTTCTGGAGTTTTATGTATGTGAATGATTTTCTAAAATCATTTTTGTTTAGATAAGAAACTTTTTTTATTTATTACCTCCCTTAGTGATTACCATGGGATCTTAATGAAGATGTTACATAATTCTTTCAAGAAAGACCAACCAATAGGCTCATTTTAGTTCCATGTCTAGAGATAAATGCTATGCACATTTTGGCATATAGAATATGGTTTTTTAAAATAAATGCTCATTGCACCATGTTCTGACATATATTAAGAATGTCTTGCTACATGACTAAGAACTTGAAGACAGTATCATTTTTGGTAGCTAAATGGCCGGAGGCTGAACTCGACTTTGCAGCCTTCTCTGTTGTAGTTCATGGTGTGAGGACTCCCATCACTGCCTTAGATAATAAGAATATGAGAATCTGTGATGGGAAGGTTTCTGATGATGTCATTTTGTCTTTTGGAAAACATCACAAGTTTAAGTACATCTCAAGTACCTTCAGTACCCATTTTTGTCACTGGATAGGAGGGATTAATCTTATGTGTCAGCCTGGCCAAACCCCCACGTGTGGGATCACACATTATTCTAGATGTTTCTGGGAGGATGCTTTTTCATGATGATCACCTTTAAACTAGTGAACCTAAGCAAACAGCATTTTGTGTGTGAGTGGTCCTTATCCAATGTACTAAAGGTACCAAACAGCAGAACCTGACCTTACTAACAGGCTGGCTGCCTTTTGTTTTTTCCTAAAACTCCAGCCTGTCTGGTCACTCTCACCACCTCCCCCACCCCCGTGTGTGTGTGTGTGTGTGTGTGTGTGTGTGTGTGTGTGTGTGTGTGTGTGTGTGTGTGTGTACTCACACACATGTGATATGTGCATGTCCACCATGTATGAGTACTTGTGGTGACCAGAGGTTGACATTGGTTGTCTTGCTCAATCATTCTCCATCGCATTTTTGTGATAGGGTCTCTCACTGAATCTGGAGCTCACTGATTTATCAAGACTGGCTGGTCAGTAAGTCTTTAGGATCCCCTGTCTCTTCTTCCCAGCTCTTGGATTACAGGTGGGTATCAAATATGCCCAGATTTTTTATGTGTTAGGAATCAAGCTAAGGTCTCCAGGCTTTTGTGGTAGGCTCTTCACTAACGGCCATCTCTCTAGCTCTCAGTCAGATTTTTAAATCACAATTTCCTAACATAGATTTCTACACTTGCATGCTATTGGATCAGCTTGTCTGTAGAATGTTAAGGCACTAGACAATGGCCCTCTTTTGCTCCTCTGTTGCAGGGTAACTGAGAGAAGGAGTAGACCCATGAGCCCCATAATTTTGGCCTTGTCACCCAAAGGGGCAAATACATCCCCTTTTCAATTGTAGTGGTGGATAACTGGTGTCAGACATCACTAATGTAGGATCAGATGCTACCTAGTGTTCAGGTCTCACTTGGATGACACCATGCAACTCAGAGTAAGTGTACTGTATGTTTCCCCAGTGGCATACAACCTAGAGTAGAGTGGCTGTGGGTGCCAGCCCATGCCAATCTTGCCCAGAGGTCTGTGTGCCATACCAGGTTTGGCGGGGCCTTGGGAAAGGCTGGTTTCTCCTGAGACGGGCGTAGAGGGAAGTCCAGCATATGATGGGCCAGAAATTGGCTACGTGAAGACAGTGGCAAAGTCAGGACTATTTGGCTTGAAGACAAGGGACAGAAGCAGAGACTGTGTCTTTCCCAATAATCTCTTTATGAAAGAGGCTTTAAAAGCAGCTTTAGCAGCAGAGATAGGAACGGAAAATAAGAGCAAAGTAGATTTCAGCTCATTGTCAGCTGTTTGGAACAGGTAATGAGTTCCTTGTGACAGAGGACATATAATGGAGAGAGGTGCAGGGGAAACAAATCTGTATTAGACAGTATCATCTGTTCATGCTGTCCGAATTCCAGGCAAATAGACATGTCAGAGAAGCCTGTGTATGAATGAGGACGCTCCCTCCCCTATCAACTCTGGATCATGGGTGCAAAAGCAGCTACCCTGAGAGGGGTTTGAAATAACTGTTTCTCAGGCAGGCCGGCCTATTTTACTTTGACAGTCACTAGGATCCTGTTCCTGGTCTGCCAGGGCACACAGGCTTCTACTACCCAGCATTGATGACTATGGATTTAATAAACAAAGGCTGTGCTCAGCTTGTAAGCCAAGTGGCTCTGGCCAGAACTCTGTGGACCTGTAGGTATCCATAGTCTATGAACATTTACAGTGCGCCTGGTTCCTGGCCAACTCATTGATGACAAGGCTGTGGATATCAGAGATGAGCGAAGGAAACCCTTCCCTGCTCTGGGCTCATCCAACTTAACCACCAGCTGCATCTGGTCCTAAGAGGATCCCTCAGCCCAGGAACGAGAGGCTCTGAGGCAAATGATGCTCAACCAATTGGACAGAGCATGGTACCACCTTCAGTTTGCAGGAACCAAGGAACATCTGAGAAATAGCCCAGCCACTGCTGCTCACTGCACTGCTGCTCTATGAAAGTCACCCTCTCTGAGAGTTGGTATCTAGAGCACAGGGTGACTACTCGGTGACTGCCAGAGAGCTTGCACTTCTAGAGCAAGGATGGCGGCAACCTTCGCTGCAGAGGAGCAATAATGCAAATGTGAAAATTGGGGCCCTTGGGTTGGCCATGGTGACTTATGCTTACCATTCACATCCCTAGGCTAACAGCAAATAAAGGTGCCTGGAGGGGCAAGGAGGAGCAAAGACCTGAGGCCAAGGATGGTGTCTGATATATAGCCATGGAGCAGGACAGCAGGCATTTGAGTGGATAGGGAGGTGCTTTGGAGTGAGACAAATTGACCGAGATGTAGAAAGCCAGTGCTCGGGGAGTGTGGACAGTTTTGCTGGGCACAGGCTCACCCCTTTGTATTTATGCCAGAAACTGGTAATTTACTTAGAAAAGAGTCCCAGGCAGCATCCAATCTAAGTATCATCTCACATCTCATACTGAGAACCAGAAAAGGAAGCCAGAAAGGGAAGTGATTTGTGCAGCCTGCTGGTTCAAATCTAGTCTCCCATTGAGGGATCCTTTTCTTTTTGGCAAGGGGGTTTGCTGGGCTTCTGAGGAGAGGCTGCTGTGGGGCCAAAGATGTTGTGTGTTTATCTCTAGCCACTGAGGCTTCTGGGCACATCTGACAGTCTGTGGTAGGAAGGCAATTCCAGCTGTTGACTTCCTGGTGGGCAGTGCCAGTGTCAATCAATAGAGAATCAGGTGTACTCAGGAGCAGAAAAGGCAGCATGGCCAGGGAGCAGGGACTGAGCCTGGCAATGAGGGCGCCCCCCAGGAGCTAGATGGGGTGCAGTAGTTTTTAGGTTCCCCCAAGGGTCCCATGGCATCTTCTGCCTTCCTATAGAATGGCTACAGCTGGGTGTGCTGGCTGGGAATGATGGGTAGAGAAGGGTGTGGGTTGCCCAAAGTGGAGGGACATTCTCTATGCTACCCTACCCCTTTGCTATCTTCCTAGAGAAGGCAAAGCCCCCATGGGCCACACACAGCCATTGTTTCTTCTGGGAAACAATTAATTCTTGCTTCCCAGACCTTCCCAATGGGTCCCAGAACATCTCCTCTTCTTTGCATGTTGGGAGTGGGAATACAGAATACGGTCTTCCAACACCCACAGTCTGACAAGGCAGAGAAAACTTGCCAGCAATGAAGAGAACCAAATGCCCACTGGGCTTCGAGGATCCAGGGAACAGATTTGTTTATTTCATTTCACTACTTGAGTTTCTCCACAGCACCCAGCAGACCGTGTAGTTCACAGAAGGTACTTAATAAATGTTTGTGGAAGACCTAAGTAATGAATTTTCTTCAAACATTACCGAAGTCTTCCTGGGAACTAGGATTTGGAGAGGTATGTGGAATTGGGATCCATGGTGGTTACTGTTTTGGGAGACAGCTTTGCCTTTCCTGCTTAGGACTTCTGCCCAGAGTACCATGCATGGACTTCAGACGGCTTTCTCCTCAGTGTCACAGAGTTCTGCCATGTCAACTGAGTGGGTGACTCATCTTGTAGGAAATGCTGTGCCACCTTGGGCCATGCCAATGGCATCTATTAAGGTCTTGCTATGTTTCTTCTTAAAGCAACTGACAGTTCTTTACAGAGTTCAGGTGTGGCTTCCACAATGTATTGTGTCTTCTAAAATCTAGCTTCTCAAACTGTGGGTCATAACACCATATCTCCAGTGTCAAGTAACTGATGTGGCAGTCTTGAAATTTTTGACAACGGTAAAGTTTACTGAAGGCCAAAAGACCAAAACTTAATTCTGAGCCAAGCACTTGATGAATGAGAGGCACTCCTGGAGCCCCGCACTACATTGCACTGAATGGCTTCACAACACCATCGTTCTGAATACACAATACACCTCTCTGCACTCAGAACACTGTCATACATGCAGTGCTGAGCAAAGCTTTGCAAAACACCCAGCTCAGATTGGAGATGATCTTATGAAAGGCAGAGGTTCTGCTGTCTATACAAAGTCTTCTGCTCTCATAGAAACCCAATGGTTTTCTTCCAGTCCCAGTCACTGTGGAAGTCATGGGTTCCAGTGTAGACATGGCCAAATCCAAGAACCATACCCCACAACCAGTTCCACTAATGGCACAGAAATGGCTTCAAAAAACTCTGATCACAAAGATATGAATCTCTTAAGGGGGTTGGCCGCAAGTTCCTGAGGAACTTGTCAAGAAGCCTTTGCCAAGAAGCACAAGAACGGCCTGAAGAGGATGCAGGCCAATGATGCAAAGGCAGTGAGCGCACGCGCAGAGGCCATCAACGCCCCTGTGAAGCCTAAAGCCGTCGAGCCGAGATGCCAAAGGGCCACCGTCACAAACTTAGCCGTGTGGCGTTCTTCTCTCACCCCAGTCTTGGGAAGCAGATTCAAAGCTACATGGCCAAGGGCCGTAGGCTCTGCCAACTAACGCCCAAGGTTCAAACCAAGGCAGAGGCCAAAGCTCCAGCTCAGGCTCCCAAAGGTGCCCAGGCTCCATGAAGGCTCCACAGAAAGGGCTCCTGCCAATGTGAAGACAGACAGACTTCTGGGACACACCCACCTACACACAGTTTGCAGGTGAGTAATGTCCTATGCTGCTTTTACAAATAAACTTGAGGCAAATCAAGAGCGAGCGAGAGAGAGAGAGAGAGAGAGAGAGAGAGAGAGAGAGGGAGGGAGGGAGGGAGGGAGGGAGGGAGGGAGGGAGGGAGGGGGGGAGGGAGGGAGGGAGGGAGGAAGGAAGGAAGGAAGGAAGGAAGGAAGGAAGGAAGGAAGGAAGGAAGGAAGTGAGGAAGAAACCTAATGGTCTAATTACTGAAAACACTTTCACTCTTTCCTTACAGTCAAACTTCTGTATGCAAATATTAAATTAGTATATCTTTACATCGTGTTTCAATGGTTGACTTTTTTTCTTAACTGAAGTTTTAGTTGTTGACTAGAGCTTCATTCTAAAAAAAAAAAAATCATTAAATAAATTTTGGCTTGGGAATTAGGTTAAAATTTCTAAACAATTTCTGGAGTAACCCTAGGTATTATTCTGCCATTTTGTACTGTGTTTATGCCAAGTGGCATTGACGATTGTAAAATCAAAATATCAATCAACCCTGAAAACTGTTGACAATGCTCTATACACTGCTGTATCAAATATCAGCCGAGATTTGGTTCTGTAACTAAACAAATGTACCCATTTCATTAGAATGCAAATTTGCTTTCCTCTTCAATGAATCTTAACATTATATATATATATATATATATACATATGCATGTATATATGTGTGTATATCTCAAAGAATTGTTTTTAAATAAAATTCTGTGTGACTTATTAACACTACATGTTTGATTTGTTTATTTTCTATACCTATATTGTGTGATTCTTTCCTCCAGGGAGGAACGAGGAAAATAAACCAATTTCCATTCTCCCCAGATAGGACACCAACAGATGAAGGCGAGGCAAGGTTAGTAACCAGCGAGTTTATTGGGGTTCCCTATGGAAGTGTGAGTGAGGGGTTACTCACAGGAGCGTGCAGGGCGAAAGATGATAAGGACGCCTCAGGATGCAGCAGTGATGGCTCAGGAAACAGCATCCCTGGAGCGCCTGTTGGTTTGTCGGGACTTTCAAGCAGCTCCATCATTTCCCAGCCATCGTTACTGCTTGGGTGACCTTGGGAGGGAGCCTTGTGAGATTTCTGGAAGCTTTCTGAGACTTCTACTTTTGGCTTGCATTCCTGAACCTTTATGGAAGGTTTCGATTTGGAGTTAGTATCTAGTTAACCGCCTTAACCACCCATACCCTCAGGATGGTTTGTAGAAGACCTCTCAGATGCCTAAGAGCATAGGATGTTTAAGAAGCTCTGCTTTAAATCAGCAGCACCCAGTCTGGGGTACTTTGCCACAGTCAGGAGATAAGTCCTGAAATCAAGAATGGAAGTGTGGATGGTACCTGCATGGCTAACCTGAGGGGTTCCTCATGAGACGCTTGCCTCTTATAGTCTCAGGAACGTCTAGTCTAGAGGCCTCAGACCCAGAAGGAAGATTATTTAAGTCAGGACACCCAGCCTGCCACAGAGCTGTGTGTTAGATTGTCACCTGGCCACCTCAGGCTCCTCATGCCTCTGAACCAGCAGAGAACACAAGGGCTGGGGTGACATGCCCTGCTCTCTCCTTAGACAAACGGGAGGTGAAGAAGATTTGCCCTGGACCACATGAGGAAAGGCATGGGCATATTATGGGATGGGGCACAGACCAAAGAGTACCGGCAGGTGAAGACGTTTACTCCATCCAGTTAAGTCATGGCAGTGAAAACCTTGCTGTAGCTAATAGCCGAACTGAGTGACATCATGTTTTCAGAATGCAATGCCAGACTGAGGGTCATGGCTCAGTGCTGTGACACTGAAGCCACTGGAAATCTGTTCAGTGTTACAGATTAAGACCAAGCTAGACTTTAGAAAGATGCCTCGGGCTCTCTAGGCACAATGGGCTAGATCTAGGGCAAGCTAAATCTATACCAATGAGCCCATTGGATCTGGCATCTCGGTTTGTATAGGTGGAAGCCAAGACAGGCTTTTCTAGATGAGACCTCCAAAGACACCATACCCTACTCAAGAGCTTCACCGGGGAATCTGCTGCTCCGAAGCTTGCCCTAGACTGAATAACCATTGAGCCACCAGGAACCATGCTTAGCCTAGAATCATGCTCACCCACCTTCCTTCTCAACCCTGTAGATCCGTAAGCATAAGATTGCATCCCTGCAGTTGAGAGTTGTTGCTACTAGTAATGATTAGTCGCTACAGATCAGTGCATTGGGAATTCCTGCCCCACTCGGTTTATCACAGTAAGAGAGCAGAGTCGTCTCCACTGGTGTGGTATAGTCTGTCGCAGCTTGAACTGTTTCAAATGACTCAAGAACTCATAGATGAACAATCTACCCAGACATAGATCAGAGTTAGAATGTGGGTATTGAGAATCTAAGGGGAAATGAGAAGAATGCCCTACAGGAAACAGTAAGACTCGCATTCTAGATCTACATTGATAGTGCTCCTCTGCAAGACTGACGTCTGACCACTTTGCTTCTCGGAGCCTCAGTTTCCTAGTCTATAGGTCACAGGGGCCATACATACTACACACATTGGGATTAACTCCCTCCTCCGTGCAAACAGAGCTGTCATTTAATACATGGTATATAGAAAATATGGTTTCTCTAAGTTGCATGCCTGTCTGATAGCAGACAAGAACTTTCTGGGAGTGGCTATCCAGAGCTGCCTGGAGAAAAAGCCTAAGGCTTTATGCAAGCTTGGTCAGATGGGTTTCATGGTTGATTCTCTTCTCCAAGAGGTAAGAGATACAAGCCCAGTGGTCTGCCTCTCCCTCCCCCCTTCCTAGTGACTATCTCCCCTTGGAAAAGGTTTGCACAGTGCTGAACCACAGTACTTGAAGCTTTCTCTCTGGGCTTGGGGTGCTAGTCCTCAGCTGCAGGTCTTCTGGTGCCACACTTGCCCACACGATGTGAGTGCTTCCCCGGGGCCTCACAGAAGGCACAGAGGAAGCAGGCTGTATGTCTTACAGCTTCACGTCCCCTGTGGGATACCACTAACCATTATCTTCCAAGACCTGTAACCATAAGGGAGATGGGCCTACAGGTCTCTCTGGGGACTTGCAAGAGTGACACAGCTCAGCCCCAGGAGACAGTTGGTCCGAGCCTGAAGCTCTCTGTGGGGTCCTGGAAAGATTTCAAAGCTTCTTAAAAGATCACTGTTTCTTGTTTCTAAATTGTGATTGTGAGAACCCAAGTGGATTTGGACTCCAAAATGCTCAGTTTTTGTAGAAAGGGACCAAAAAGATAGGAGAAGATTTAGTAGTTTTAGTATATAAATGGAATGACAGAAAATCTAAACCAAACTGGCTTGCGAGGGAAACGCATTTTGGTTTCCTGTCTGTCTGTTTCAGGCTTTGAGAACAATAAATCAGGGGCAGAATATTCTATAAACAAAAGGTTATGTAGTTCAGTGTTTTAGAGGCTGAAATTCAAGGAGTGGGCAAACTTGTTTGTCTGGTGACGGGCTCATGCCTGGCAGCATCATAATGGCAGATGGCAACTCACTGGTGGAGAAGATATAGTCAAGGCCATGTGGTCAGACAAAAGTTAAGGACTCAGGCCATGCGAGTGTGTGTGAGGGAGTGTATTGTGAGTGTGAATGAGTGTGTGTGTGTGACAGAGTATTTGTGTGTATATGTGAATGTGTGTATGTGTATATATGTGAATGTATGTATGTGAATGTGAGTATGCATGTGAAAGCATGTGTTTATGAGTGTACACGTGTGTGTATATGTGAATGTACATGTAGAGCATATGTATGCATGAATGTGTGAGTGTGAGTTCATGTGTGTGAGTGAGTTTGTGTGAGCATGTGTGAGTGTGTGTATATGTGAATATATGTATGTGTATGAGAGTGTGTGTGTGTGTGTATGAGTGTATAAGGGTGTATGTGAGTATGTTTGAGTGTGTGTTTGTGAGTGTGTGAGTATGTGTGAATATATGTGTGTGTATGAGAGAGATATGTGTGCATGCACAAGCACGCATGTGAGTGTATATGAATATTGTTCTCTACATTGTTTTTTGAGACTTTCTCTGAATCTGGAGGTTTCAAATCCAGCTAGGCTGGCTGACCAATGGCTCTCAATTTCCAGTGTGGGAATAATAGATGCACATCACAACACTTAGCATTTGCATGATCTCTGAGTCTGAACCTGGGTCCTCATGCTTGCATGCCAAGTGCTTTTCCTATTGAGCCATTTCCCCAGCTGTGGGTTCAGTCTTCAAATTTCAACCTACTAATACAGGAACTAACCAGAGTGGGATAACCGTAATCCCTTCCAAGAGTAGTACCCCCCAGTGACCTAACCACTTCTAATTAGGCCCCACCTCTTAAAGGTGTGCCACCTCTCAACACCACCACACTAGGGACCCAGATTCCAGCACAAGAATCTATAGGGGAAAGCCACACTCAAACCAGAACACACATAACAAACAGCTTAGTAGGGTCACAGGTTCATCTGGACCCAGGGCTCCAAAACCTTCTCAGATAAAGGTTCTACTGAGACAAATGTCCCACTTCTAGCCCCCAAGACAATAGATGAGTGGGAAGAAACCTTTCCATCTCCCTTTTATTTTCCATCTGGCAAAGGTGCCAAGCTGTGCTCCATTGGCCTGTGTCCTCTCCATTCTCAGTAGGCACAAACCACACCATGGCCAGGAGGGAGGCCTAGTCCTAGGTCAGTGGACATGGTACTTCTTAATAGTGAGCAGAGAAGGAAGCTGGGTAACGGGGTGGGGTGGGGTGGAGGTTAGTTTCTGGAAAGACAACCACAGCTGTGCGTACTGGCAGAGAGGTCTCTGAGCTTGCCATCTGGCAGCTGGCCTGGCCAGGAGACATTCATGAAGTTAAACAAAGCTACAGGTAGAAAAACGGACAGCTCATGGTGAGCTGGTGCATGTTGGGTAGGTGGCACCCATGGGCTCAGCACAACGCTGGGCAAGTTACAGAAGAATCATATTAAGAGTGGTACTAAGCGGGGCTGGAGAGCTGGCTTAGAGGGAAAGGTTCTTGCTGTTCTTACAGAAGACAAGAGCTTGGTTCCCAGCATCCACATGGTGGTTTACAACTATAATTCCAATTCCAGGGGATTCGCTCACCTCTTCTGGCCTCCTCAGTCACCAAGCATGTTGTACAGATAAATACAGAGAAAAATACTTATATACATAAAATGAATGAATCTCAAAAGAAAAAAAATAGTGGCACACAGTAAGACTCCAGTCTTTGGGACATGCAGCAGAGATGGGGAGTAAAACTGAAGCTAGAACATAGGAGTCTTTGTGGTGCTTGACTCCCACAATGCTCTTGGGGGAGCTATAGTGTTCTAACATAGGGGTCTTTGTGGTGCTTGACTCCCACAATGCTCTTGAGGGAGCTATAGTGTTCTAAACAATAAGGAAGGAAGATTAAGTTTCCCTGGGGAAACTGCTTGGACAACCACATGGAAGAAAGTCAAGTGTTCAGGCATGGGGTTGGATGTTCAGTTGTCGGGGTGACTCAGGGGGAGAACATCAAGGAAGCAGCAAGGAGCAGACTGGACAGGCAGGGTGGTCACGAGAGTTCACAGCACTAAAGAATGCAGGCGTCAGGCAAAGCACTATCCCCTCCAAAGCTCAAGGAACATCACGGAAGGAGGAGGAGACAGGTTGTAGGAGCCAGAGGAAGTGAGGGAAGGTGTGGAACACTGCTCCTAGGATTGCATGCTGTTCCAGTCCTGAACTCAGTGCAGATGTTGTTTGACTACACAAGGCTCAGATGAGACATCATTATTCTGTGGTATAATTGAGTCCAGAGTCTGGTAGCAGCTGCTGGCATAAGGAGGAGGAGATTTTCTTCAGTGGTGTAGCAGATGTCTGTGATCCTGTAAACCATGTCTCCTATATGAAACCCTCAATAAACTTATCAGGACACAGGCATGAAGTGGGGGGGACTGGCTCTAGGAAGAGAAATCAGTGAATACTATCAGATACTTTATATGCACTATAAAATGTAATAAGACCCATTATTATATATAGTTAACGTACGCTGATATTGTTCTTAAAGAGATAAAATGGAAGGCTTTGGAATAGGGAGGAGCTATGTCACTGAGGCTTATTGTTACTCCCACCTCTGGTGTCTTGGCACACTCATAGACTAGAAAATGCCCATACCAAAGGTGTGCATGCTGAAAGTATCACATGAAATGTATAAGCTAAGCATAGGAAGTACATGCACATGATACAGGTGTATACACACACACACACACACACACACACACACACACACACATACACACACACGATTCCAGCTATAGTGCAGTGAGGGCAGATATGTTCTAAGCACTGCCAGCATGCACTGCCCAGTGTTTCTGGTTAATTAGTCCTTGTCCTGTGACAAAAGCATAATATTCCTCTCTCATGCTCAAGGACTAAGTTAACAAGGCATGAGCCGGTGGCAGAGGCAGCCAAAGTAACACCAGTGTGTTTAAATTAAAGGGTTAACTGTGAGTCTGGTCCTGCGTGTGAGTGGGTGGCAACAATGTCTCCTTTTTGTCCCGACCTGTCCTTTACAAATCATCTGTGATGAATATGTGTTACTTTTGTTAGGAAAGCAAACATACACATTAAACTATCCTCTAATCTCTGTGCCATGGAACAGAGAAGTGGCTTCCCCAGCAACCACTTTGCTCCTTGAGCCGCAGTGTAAACAAAGCCTGCTAGAAGCTGAGAGATGCCACTCTCTGGGGTCTGCAATTACAAATATTGTTACAGCACCTAGGTCCCATTTTGCCATCCCCATCCATTTTTAAAATTAATTTTAATTGCATAAATAAATTTATTTTCAGACAATTGCCTTTTATAAAACATTGTAACTAAGGCGAAACTCCCATCCAACCACTGCTTCTTCTACCTAGTGGCCATATCGTGGAATAATAACAGGAAGTAGCTGGAACAAGTGTTTTAGACTCCAGTTCCTTTATTATTTTGCATTCTTGAGTGTGCGGTTGAGTTTATGTATGAACCCACATTCTTGTAGGTGTCCCCAGAGGCCAGAAAAGAATATTGGATCTCCTGAAACTGGAGTCAGAAATAAGTATGAGATACCCATATTGGTGCTAAGAACCAAACGTGGTCCTCGAGTGTTTTTAACTCCTCTCCAGCTAGTGACTATTGACCTTCAGTTTCTTAAACTGGGTCTAGACCTTGTTTGGGATCCATATGGGAATGTAGAGTTGAGAAAAAATAGGAGACAATAAAGGTTTCTTCATAATCAGTAACAAAACTCTAATTCAGAAGCAAGCATGAAATGGATCCACAGTGAATTGCTGATACCTGTGCCCCTGGCTATAGCCACCTCAAAGGAAACAAAATTCTTGGCAGACATAGCTGCCCACTTCAGGCCATACTTTTTGACCCTTTTCCAAACAACACCACCTACTGCTATGCCCCAAAATCACAGGTACATTTCTCTGTTATGTTGGACTCTTATCTCCCCTGTAACCATAAGCCCAAATAAACTCTTCCATATGTAAGTTTCCTTGGTCATGGTGTTTTATTACAGCAGCAAAAGCGTAACTAATACAAAGGCCTTGGCAGGAAGAGGAGGTTGCCTTGGTCCGTAGCAAAAGCCCTGTAGGCTAGCTCGAGTCAGCTCTCTTACAAAGGCAGTGACTAACTGTTCAAACATCTGATCCCCTGGTGGACACTATCATTTAAACCACTATAGCCTTTGGATTCCAGGCTTCTGTTGCCAGGGGAAATTCCTTCTTTTGGCAGGTTCCTGCTTCCAGACATCAAGACCATCCACTGTGTCAGATAGCTATTGCTCTAGAAGTATGTGAGAGTTGTGGCACTTCTTAGAGATGCAGATTTGCTCTGCAAGGGATGGCACTTGGTTGACACCCTGAGGTCTTCAAGAGCTTTTAGCCATAACCAGAGCTGTATTCGCCCTCAGCTAGCATCCTGCTGCTACCAAGAGTTCAGACCCGCTTTAACCAAATCCCACATGGTAATGTTTTAAGTTTTTTATTTGGTTTTTGTTGTTTTATAATCTTCTTTAAAACTGCTGATTCCAATATGACAATAAAGTGCCTCCCCTTTGTATTCTTTCCTGTTTATTCACTCTATTCTTGGAGAAGGAGGAACAGGAGAAAAAGAAGCAGGAGGTGATACAGGAGGAGGAGCAGGAGGAGGAGCAGGAGGAGGAGCAGGAGGAAGAGCAGGAGGAAGAGCAGGAGGAGGAGCAGGAGGAGGAGTAGAAAAGAACCCAGCTGGGGACAGGAGGCAGCCTACAATGCTAGCCTCTCTCTGACTTCTACATTTATGTATGACAGAGGCACCCTACCACAAACACACACACACTCAATAAATAAACAAATGAACACAATAATAGAAATGTCAATTAAATTTAAAAATATTGACTATTTAGCTAAAATTTAATTTCTTATGTAAAACTAAACAAACACACCCATTTATTAGTATGTAAATTTGCTTTCATCTTTAATAAAGGGTAAAACTTTATGCATATTAAAAATTGTGTTAAATAAATTTCATTATGATTTATTATCCAGTGCTTGATTTGTATACCTATCTTACATATATAACTGGGGTTGTATAAAAATTTCTTGGATGAAAAGGGTTTGAGAGTAGAAGAATCTTAAGAAGCCCTATTCTAGACCTTTCTCTGTATTTGCATATGTAAATGTATATTCAGAACATATGGTGTAATGGCACGTGCATTCAGTGTACTTATGTTCTCTTTTACGGAGTTATGGTAGCTGTTTCTTCATGTCTAAAACAAAATACCGACTCAAGCAATGGAAGGGCAGAAGGGTTTGTTTTGGTTCACAGGAAGAACATTGAGCATCATGGCGTAGAAGGAAGGTAGCAGGAACATGAAGCTACTGGTCACATCATGTGCACAGTCAGGAAGCAGAGCAAGGTGAATCTGGTGTTCAGCTTCCTTTTTCTTTTTCTTTCAGTCCAGAGCCCCACCCATGGGATGCCTTTGCTCACAGATAAGATGAATCCTCCCACTTCAGTTAACCTACTGCAGATCACCCCTCACAGGCACGCCCACACTCTTGTCTCCTAGGTGATTCTACAGCTGGTCAAGTTGACAAATTAACCTTCACAATAGTAGTTTTTAATGTGCTGCTTCCCATGCTTTGCAAAGGAATGGCTCTCACAGATTCCTGTGTGTGAAATGCTTGGCCACAGGGACTGGCACTATTAGTAGGTGTGGGCTCGTTGCAAGAACAGCGTCACTACTGTGGGTGAACTTTGAGGTCTCAGAAGCTCAAGTCTGGCCAGCGTGTCTCAGTCTCTTCCTGCTGCCCCCAGAACAAGTTGTAGAACTCTCAACTCCTCATCCAGTACATGTCTGTCCACATGTCACCATGCTTCGTGCCATGGTGATAATATACTAGACCTCTGAAGCTGCAACCTGGTCCCAATTAAATCTTTTCTTTTATAAGTTTTCAGGGTCTTGGTGTCTCTTCACAGCAATAACACTCTGACTAAGACACCTCCTTTGGTGAGACTGCCTCACTTGCCCCACAGCACAATGCTGAACCATGAGGCATCCCACCAGCAGCACTCTATAGTGTACGGCCGGAGAGGCAATACATCTAGGGTCACTATCCGCTTTATGCTGCCTCCAAAGTGTCTGCCACCCGGGTTGTCATCCTCAGTGAGGAGGTGGCAGTGAGCTGAGAGTGACAAATGCCTGGTAGAGAACACAAGATCATCATTTCTCCCCCACAAGCTAGAAGCCCTGAATTGAAGACCTGGCCTAGAACCTTACACAGTGTGCTGAGGACCAGCCATTCAGCCTGGGGTGTCAGAGGTGAAGGTGTGAGGTGGGAAAAACAGCCTGCAGATTGAGCCCTTTCTGAAAGGAAAAAGACAAACATGGTTGGGGCAAGAAGAGTCATGAGGATGAGGAGGTGGACACCATGCGTGGTTTTAGTTGCATATGTGTGGGACGGTCTTCATCCCTCCATGACTCCTCCCTGAACCAGGAAACAGGGGAAAGAATTCCAAGAAACAATCTTTGCACTTCTCTTGTACGGTATGAGGTGGGACAATGCTAGACGGTGTCACAGAGGAAAATTCAGTTGACCTGCATCTGCAAAGGCACGGCTATATACATACCTCCTTTAGTGTTTTCGGGAAGAGTGTGGGACAGCCAAATATGACAGTGAACCAGATCCTCACTTACTTTTGAGGGTCATACACACTTCACAAGAATGTCCTTAAATGGGGACTTTTCAAGGGAACCAGGATCCGTGCAGGAGGCCCAGAAGATATGCTGGAGCAACTTCCAGCTCAGAAAGGCCAAGAGGAAATTTGAAGATCTATGCCGAGGTCCTTTCTCAAATAACCCCACTGTGGGGTCATTTGCACCTTTAACTTTGCCTCCTTGGCTTTATCAGATCCATTGTGAGGGACAAGTAGGAAGTACACAGATGTGTCTCACCCAGGGTTTAAGCTGCCTCAGACTGCTTACAGCTGAGTGGCTCTCCAGTGGCCTCAGTTTCCTAGTATGTAAACAGGAAACGATAACACTCTTTCTCCACTCAGATGTGCATAGGGAACTAACATCAGTGTTCAAAGGATATCTCAGATGTACACCCACATGGACATGTGTCTTACATGGGACCTGTCCTTTATGACTTCTCAGTCCCGCACCTGCAGTCTTGCATAGGACACAGGCTTGCTTGATCCTGGGGACCCACCTACCTGCTGTTTCAGGTCTGTTCTCCTCACCATAGTATGTTCATGGGGCAGTTTCAGGTGATGACAGAAGCTTCTGGAAAGGAGCAAATCCCAGTCTCTGAACTGCAATTTTACTTGCTAATCTGTCCCCACTGAGTTAGAGGGTGGACATAGTTATTTATCGTGAGATGGAACAGAGAGGCAGCATCTGGCAAAATCACTTAGGGTGATTTTGTTTGTGTGGCTCAAACTGTTACTGAGCAATGGGCCCTGGAGGACCAGCTGAGTGCTCACAGGGGCCCCTTGTCACTTGAGGTGATATGCATCACTCAAATGCCTCTCGTGGGCCTCACTTTGCTAAATCTCTGGAATGGTGACTTACACCCAGTCACCTCACTGGAGAATGTTTGCACAGTTGAGGAAGGTAAGAACGCTGGTGCAGAAGACAGGAAGCCACAGGCACTGTGAAGAGCCCTTGGAAAGATGGCTGGGAAGATCTCTACAATGAGCTGAGTTCTTTTTACTTGGCCCTACACTCTTGCCAGAGAAACCAGCCATCCTGAATTCTTTCTTCTCTTCACACAACACAGAATGGGCTGCCCCATTCTGGCTCTCCAGTGAGTTCTCTCTCTCTCTCTCTCTCTCTCTCTCTCTCTCTCTCTCTCTCTCTCTCTCTCTCTCTCTCTCTTCTCTCTCTCTCTCTCTCTCTCTCATTCTCTCTCCTTTCTGTACCACCTTTCTCCCTAGAGCTATAGGCCTACATCTGCTTCATCTCCATAGCAATGTACTAAATCCTTGGCCTGAAGCAATGTGTACGTTAGTAGAAGACAAATTTAAAAAGAAATAATTAAAAATTGCTTTATGTGTGTGTGTTACATGTGTGCGTGCATGCTCATGTGTATATGCATATATGCATGGGGAGTTCTAGCCCCCATGTACATGTACATACGAAGTACTCACATGGAAGCCAGAGGTTGAAGATGAATGTCTTCTTCAGTCACTTTCTACCTTAGTTTTTAGCTAGAGTTTCTCCCGTGAAGGTGGAGCTCACCAATTCAGCAATGCTGGTTAATGATCACCTGTCCTAACAATCTTATACGTCTCTCATTTCAAGTCTAAACAGCTTGTCTAGGGGCTATAATATCTCCCATCTTGTTCTAAATCTGAACCTTAAAAACAAAGTGAAACAACACAACACACACACAAACAAACACAAACAAACAAAATCAAACCATCTCCTGGAGTCGAAGCTCCCCAGGTTGGTGGAAATGGTTCAGTCTGTAAAGTTCTCATCCTGCAAGCTCCCGAAGACGAGTTTGTTCCAGAGTACACGTCTGACATGGTGGTGTGCTCTCCTTATCTCCATTATGGCCAGAAGTGGGAATAGACAGACTCCTGAAAGTTCACTGGCTAACTAACCTTCCTACTTGGTGGCATTCAGGCCAAGAAAAGATATCTCAAGAAGTCTAAGGTTGTCCACTGACCTCTACTGGTATGTACATGCAGAAGGACACAGACAGACAGACAGACAGACAGACACAGACACAGACACAGACACACACACACACACACACACACACCCTAAAGCCAAACAACATCCCTAGGCTTGAATTTCTTCCTTGGAAAGGGGAGGAATGAGGCAGAAAATGCCCCTGGCATTTCATGTGACAGCTGTAGCCACAAACCCTCAAAGGGACAGCCTGGATGCTTTACAGTCAATGCTCTCCTTCAATCAAAGACCTTCAGGGTCCAGGTCACATGCTGAATCAGACTTTGGCTACTGGTCCATGGGGGCAAAGTTCTAGACTCACCTTTTTAAATCCCAGGAACCCAGCTCAACATTTCACAAACCTTTCACAAGGGCAGCCATCCTCAGAGCATCTTTGCTGTGTTAACAAGCCTCTTGCCTTGAACCTGAGTCAGCCCCAAGTGCAAAGGGGAGATGGAAGCAATGGGTGTGTCTGGCTGTGCCCATTGAATCTGTAGCTTCCTTAAGGGTGCTTAGCTTTTCTTCGAGGGAATCCACCATTGTTCTGGGCCTGTAGGAAGAGAGTGACAGATGAAGAAGAAGCTGTCCTGTAGTTCTGGAAGTCACCATAAAGACTTTGGCAGAGTGGCAAGCCTGAGGTGCTCCCCAGCCCTCTCCTCCCAACCTGGTGTGATGATTGTAGTGCAAACAATCCTTGTTTGAATGAAGTTTTTTGTTATGCTGGGGGTTGTGGGGAGCAGAGAGGAATGTGTGATCACATTTAGAACTTGATCACAATGCAAACCCTTGTCAACAACCTGGAAGTTCAGGGGCCATGGGTGCCGTGGGAGGGTGAAGAGAGCCAATACAGGCTAGGGGCAGTATACCAGAAGGTGTAGCTTAGAGGGTCTAGGGAAGGGAGGGCAGAGGCTATGCAAGAGGAACAAGGAAGCTGGGATTGACTTCCCTGTAGCTTTCACAGGTCCAGTTCCCAGAGGTCAGTATCTCACAGAGGGAGACCCAATGGGCAGAGGATGATGTTTAAATGCTATGCTTTAATGCATTACAAACAGGACAGGCAACTGGACAATGTTCTATCCACGTGACATAGTCTGTCTCGGGGGTCTCAGGCAGATCTCTTTACTTTTTTCAGCCTCAGTTTCTCTACCTCTTATGAGTTATTTCACTACTGACCTTTAAGAGTTTGTGTCTGATTACCATCTTGATATGAGGGAGGCCACCCTGAGCTTCCTTCCCTGACAAATTTCTCGTTAGCAGGTGATGGGGAGAGCCAATGGGTCCTATTACCCATGTCCCCATGTTTCTACAGAACTCAGAGCTGACACAGAGGTGTGAATGCTGCTCATGGACAGTCACACAGATTTGTGAGGAGCAGCAGGCTAGCAGGCAGGTGGCCTCACACTAACGAGTAGCTTAGGCAAAAGTGGCCACTGGGAAAGCAACAGCCCCTGCCCCAAACTCCCTCTGGGAGAACCCAAGTCTGGTTAATGACCTAAATAGTAATGTTCTCAACTTATTCCCTGCTCACCTGGGTGCATCAGCTCTCTCTAGGGGGTCCCTGAGCAGGGTAACCTCACAGTCTTCAGTTCAGGAACCAGCTGTGGTCTCCACATCTGTGCACAGCCTGGGTGGCTCGGAGTCCCAGTTGCTGGAAAAGACAGGCACAGTGAAAGCAGGAAATAGAGAAAAAAAGCCAGAATAGAAACAGCAAAGCACTTCCTCTACAGGGCTTCCTCCACTGTCAGTTCTCTCTGAGGAAGCGTGGCCTCTCACTGCAAGGCCTCTCTAGCTATATAGGGCAGTTTCCTGTCACACTGATAAGTTACCTAACACGGTCAACTCAAAGGAGTGAGGATGTGACAGGGTTCATGGTTTCTGAGATTTCGGTCCATGCTTATTAAGCCTTGTTGATTTTTGACTCTGAGTATCACAAGACCAGCGTGGTGGCAAAGGGGTCTGAGGCCTGCTTCCTTCTGGGAAACAAGACAGAGAGGAGAGGGGCCAGATTTCAGGATGTCTTCAAAGACACCTTGCCAAGGACTGCCTTCTCCTGTTGGATCCCCACATTTTTAAAGGTCTTATCACCTCCTAATAACAGCACAGACCAGGAAACAACCTGTCAACTCACAGACCTTTAAGGAACACACTTACCATCCAAAGCACAACAGGCATTTGGTCCAGGTTAGGGAAGAGCATGTCGTGTGCCAAAGCATCCTTGTGCCAAAGCATCCTTGGGACTCTGACGACCTTGCCTTGCAGACTCAGAACTGGACTCAGAGCAGTTTCTCCTTTCTCCTAAGGACTTAACTGCCCCAGACTTCCCTCCCTGCCATGCTGTCTCTCCCAGGAAACCTCCAGCCTGCACTGGAGCACATAACTGTCCCTCTGGTTTCCTTTCTCCTGCCCCTTAGGTTTCTCTCCTCCACTTCCAGACACTTGTTCTCCCTTCCTATGCACTTCTAGGGCTGCATGAGAACTTGATCCTTGATCTGCTGTGGAGGGGATGGTTGAGAGTCCCCAGCACGAGGGAAGAAGGGGCTAGTTTTCCTACCACTAACAAAACACTCTAAGGCTGGCTGCTTGTGATCCACTGTCTTCATAGAGAAACAGGTAGATGGGGAACGGATGGAGAAACTGAGGCTCAATGAGATTATATCCTCTCCTCAAGGTCTACATGAGGTTGTACATCAAGTTGGTGATGGGGCTTGGCCACAAGGCTATTGCACTGTAGCCTGAGGCTCAGCCAATTCGAAGTCTTTTCGGGAACCTTTTGGACAGATGGCTTCCCTCTGCATGAATGCTTCTAGTTCCTGGGAGCCCAGCCCTGTGGAAGGCAGCTTCTGTGCTTCTGGGCAGAGCCCCAGCTCCTCATTCCCTGCAAAATGTTGTTTTGTGGCAGCCACCTTCCACTGACACACCTAACCTTTCATTTGTTGGGCCATTCATTCATTCACTTGTTCATTCGATCACCTGCCTGTGTGTAGTGAATTATACAAAGCCAGCTTACCTCTCAGAGCTGGGACAGCACCACAGAGAACAGCCCGTGTAATGTAGAACTGAGTTCTGCTCCAGCTTGGCAGTGGTTCTGTGTGCTCTCCTGCATTTTCAGGACCAACCTCAGCAAAGGTATTTTCATTGTGGGGAATATGAACGAACTGACGTAGAACAGGACGTAGTTCGGGTACAATGACAACAGACAACAAGTCAGTTCTTCTAGAGATGGGGCTCTCCTGAGGAAATGGGGATCAGGTGGGAGAAGGGGTGAGGTTTCCAGAGCCAGGAGGTGGAGAAAGCTGGCAGAAGCAGAGGCAGAGCCATGACAGATAATGGACATGACACAATGGAGGTGCTCCCCAAGCCTGCATGCTGCAGTCTCGGTGAAAATAGCAGACCACGAGAAAGAAAGCAGCTAGAGACTGAGGAACCATAAAAAGGCTTGAACCCTAAGCAAAGGTGTCTGCATATTGGTCTGAGGCAAGGGGAGGCTGCAGTGGGTTTCTGTGAGAGTGGACGGTTTCTAGTGATGCCCTGCGATAATAGTGCTCTTGTGCCCCACCCCACTCTGTGTGTGTGTGTGTGTGTGTGTGTGTATGTGCATCCCTGTACACACGTCTGTGCTTGTATGTATGTGCTTTTTTGTGTGTCTTTATCTGTGTGTCTCTGTTGTGTATACATTTTGCATTTCTGTGTGTGTATGTCTCTGTGTGTATCTACGTATGTCCCTGTGTGTCTCTGTGAATGTGTCTGTGTATCCCTGTGTGCATGTGTGTGAACGTGTATGTGTGTGTCTGTGTGAAATGTATCTGCTAGCTCCACGAGGAGGCCTCTTGGTCATCCAGGTGAGACGTAATTACAGGGCAGCCAAGTGACCAGTCATTTCCCAGCTGAATGGTAATTGGACGTTCCAGACTCCAGGGTCTTGGTATCTTCCACCACGCCTTCCTCCGCATTGCTAGCTCACCATGGGAGAGTGATTTAAGCTCCTTATGGGTAATCCTGCTCTAGCTCTCAGCCCTCCTCACCCACCACAGCTGCCAGCCCCTCCGTGGGCAGAGTTGGCTCTCAGCATGAGGACACAAATGTCTTCTTTCTTACCTTTTACATCTTGGGGAGTTGCCAGCCTCTGCCAGAGCTGAAGCCACACACTGGGCTCCAGCACATCAGCCCTCACCCTTCTCCCACAAGTCTGGGGCTGGCAGCACCCTCATCATTTGGCTTCCCTAGTTCCCTGGCCCAAATTGATTAATCATCAGGCAGATTTAGCTATCAACCCTGCTGCAATTGGCATATTTATTTCTAATCAGCTCTTAAAAATGGCATCATTCAGAGGTGCTTAACCACATTACTTAATTCTCAGCCTGTATTGCTATTGATTTCAAATATTCTCCTTCAGATATGGCTCATCACTTAATGCAGAAGTCTGTTTATATAATAATCTTATCTGGTTACTAAAATCTGTGAAATCTCTTCAATTGCCTCTAATGCAAGATTGGAGGCTGGTTGCTAAATGAGTCAATTTTACTTTAATTTGGTTTATTTACAGTACATGTTTTAATGCCGCACATTCCCGTCTTCCACGGCAAAGCTGAAAAGAAAGGCAAATATAGGCTTGGAGAGAGGCGTGCGCTTTTCTCCGTCTGCAGGAACGGAGGCGAGCTGGCAGGGCTCCCTGAATGGCACTAAATGTCTGGCCTCTAGTGACAAGTGGGAAAGGCCTACCAAGGCCCTCGGGGTCCACAGTATTGGTATGGCTCTGTCAAGAGTACCCAAGGGGAATCACATGTCCCAGATCTTTCATTTTGTATAGGTGAGCCAGTTGTTCACAACATAGTCTTCCTTATCTGGGAAATGGGGAAAATGTAGCATTTTCCCAGGTGTCTTAGGAAGGCACCACCACACTACTCCAAGTTTGACGAACATGCAGCAAAGGTGCTGTGCTCCATAGTTCTGCCATTTCTACTCCATTGACAAGGACCCCACAAGCACCCACACTTCTGCTCTAAGGTTGACTGAAGACTCCTGGGAGTTGCCCTTCTAACTATGGAGGGAGGCCCTTTGGTCTGCAAAAGACAGAGGCCAACAGCTCTAAGTTTGCTGAGTTTCCTAAACTTTAACCTCTAAACTTTAGAGTAAGGCAACAGCCAGTCCTCTTGGAAGAGCAAAGATAGGTCCTGAGTTAGGAAGTCAGTCCTGAGGCTCACAGACCCTACATTCTCTGCCTTCAAGTATCTGTACAGCATCTGTTCTTAACCAGGAGTCTCTGTGTCAGTCTCCTGTACCAGTGCACTATCCTTGCCATAGGCTTGTTCCTGACTCTGCTCCCTCTACCTATGCCTTTCATAGGTAGCCACTGTGGAGGCCAGGCTCTTCTGCCACTGATTATTGGTGGCCTGAGGACCAAGTTCCTGGAACCAGATGTCTGTCCCTGGTCCTGTCACCCGTGTCTGTGATAGAGAACCAATACTTTGCACTTCTGATGCAAATCTGGTAATAGCAGCATCTTCAGAAGACTATGGGAACATAAGGCCCTGGCTCTGAATCACCCTTGCCTTCCAGAGACACACTGGCAGAGTAACCCGGATGCCACCTCATGGTAAGTGAATCTCATCAGGCTGACAAAAGTGATGGGATGCTAAGACACCCTCTTCTGTCCTTTCCACTTCCAAGGTAACAAGAAGGACAAAAAGCTGAGGTCTGTCTTTCTCTACCTTGGCAGCGCCCAGAAGCCTCCTGCTCAGAGCAGATGAGGCCCAACTTACCCAGAACACCACAGCTCTCTCTTGGTCAGGTATGAAAGCTGCCATTTCATGCGTCTCTTCCCCAATTAACAACAGCTGGTCCCCTATAAAACCAACTGGTAAGATGGTTTGTTATTGGAAGACAATGCAACATCATTAGGCTTTAATGGCCACAGCCCCGTTTACTGTGCTGAGTTCGCAGGGTTAATGTGGCGAGTTGTTGGGTCCCACCCTGCTGGGCTGCTGGGCTGCTGGGCTCTTTGCTATTTTTAGGCATCTTCTTCAAGCCTCATTTTCTGAATCATGGAGCCAGGAGGTACTGGGGAGGTGGATGAGGGTCTTTATTTCCTGGAACGAGAATTATTCAGGAGGTGGCTGGAGCCATATTTAGAAGAAACAGATCGTCAAAATTAAATTCATTTTGAATTAAAAATTTCTAAGAGAGAAAGAGAAAAACCTGTTTATTTGCAGGAATAAGCCTGTTTCTTTCAGTAGCTAGATAAGGGTGCCCCTCCGACCCCCACCTTTCTTTACCACTGATCACCTCCTGTTTGGCTCACTGAAATGAGTTCAGGTCCTGGACTGAGAACTAAGGTAAGTCACAAGTTGTACATCGAAGGGCATTTTCCTTGGCAACCGGAGAACCGAGCACTTGCTTGGGCAGGAGAATCTTGGGTTGACTGTGAACTGAAAGTCGCACTCATCAAATTTGGCTCTGAGAATAATCTGTACTACTTGTAGTTCAAAATGGCCTTCTGTGTGACAATGTCGCTCTGTGACCTAAAACCGAAGCAGCTGGAGTTTGTGTATTGATCTTAGTGGTGGTGATTCTTAAGGCTGCCGGAGGGGGTCTGCTCTCAAGTAAAGAGACTGGAAATCTCCATTCTAGTCCTTCACTCAGCAAACAGGACTCCTGTCCTACGGATACAGGTACGCCACTGGCAGACATGGCTGACTGGGCAAATCATGCAGAAATACCAGAGAGAAGGTAGGCTTTGCTAAAGGAAGTTTGATGTGCATTCTACTCCCTGCCTGCCTGCCTTCCTTCTTTCCTCTTCTTTTCCTCCCTCCTTCCTTCTTTTTTCTTCCCTCCATTTCCTTCTTTTTCCTTCTATCTTCCCCCTTCCCCTCTTACCAAGAGGAAGCTCCTGTGCCAGGCTCACTAAGCTCACAGGAATGTAGTCCCGGGCCATAGACAGCCAATGGCCAATTTCTAGCAGGAGGCTTGCAGGCTTGGGCGGAGCTTAAAGGTGTGACAGCCACAGGAATGTATGGAACTAGGGAATCCATCCCCCAACACACACACACACACACACACACACACACACACACACACGGGGGGGGGGGGCGGTGGGGTGACATGGAGCACTTAATTAAGTTCCGTGAAGATGTGAAGTCACGGTCCTCCTTGGTGTCAGGGTAATGCAGAGGGACAGGTATGCTCTGACATCCTGGATGGGAGTATTTTAAAAGGACTCCCTGTCTGCCCCACTCCCAAGGCCTCAAATAGAGCCACAAGCATTCGCTTTTGCTCTTCTCTCATGCTTCCTAACTTTCCCGGGAGTTCTCCTCATTTTGGCAGTCTCTTAAAATATGTATTCATTTGGTGGATGTCTGTGTGGGTTGATGCAGACCATGTTCATGAAGGAGCCCTTGAGGCCATGAGAGGGCTTTGGATTTCCTGAAACTGTGTTAAAGACAGGGGTTGAGCAGCCATGTGGGTTCTGTATAAGAGCACTCAGTGCTCTTAACCACTGAGCCATCTATCCATTCCAAACACTGTTTCGTTCCAATTTCCAAATTAGTACACCACATCTGGTCTAGCATGGATGGCTCATAGGCCACACCTCAAGCTGAGGCACGCCTTTAGCAGTTAACAGCTGCTGGAGGAGAGGAAGTTAGTTTTTCTTTGGAGGTGTAGCGATGGATGAGGTGACCATGCTAGAGAAAATAACCCCACACCCATGTTCATGGACAGAGGGTGACAAAATTAGGAGCAGATGACAGAGGGTAATGGAGGTGTATGCATATGGTAAAAATGTATAATGTATGTGTATAAAATGGTCAGTGGATGAAAACAATTTAAATCAGGGCACGAGTTTGAGAAAACAATTTTTGTGCCCTTTTAGAAAGTGGGTAACAACCTCAAAGAAAATCAGAAGGTTAAATTCCAATGCAACAGTGTTGGCTGAAGTAGTCATGTGCCCTAAGAGTCACTTAGAGCCTTTTTAGCTCTTTATTTTCTGTGGTGCCAAGTGCCCTCACACAGAAATCCTACCTCTCCTGGATGTCAGGATCTGACCTGAAGGCAGACACAATTCTGAATAACCAAGTCATAATTTACTGGGCCTTCACCCTCAGCACCTCACCTGTAAGCCTAAGCCCGTGGGTCTAGCTAGATACCTAGCAGTCCTCATTAGGTGTGTCACCCGTGAAAGAATGGAAGACATATTAAAACAAAACAAAACAATCCCAAAACCAAAAAAAAAAAACCAAAAACTCACCCAGACTCTCTAAAGTAGGACTTTGGGAAAACATCGTTACGCGCAGTTTCAACTGCATGCTGGCTTCCTGCAAACCAGCTGACCTGTATTTACAGTCTCCACATTTGTTTTGGAAGAAATCCAAATGTCCACTTAACTGGGCTGGAGGCCAGCATAATCTTCCTATATTGTTTGTAACCACGAGATTAATGGCAGGCCTTGCTCTGAGCCTCGTGGTGACATCATTCACCTTGGGGTGTCTCTTCAGTGCAGATTACAATAATGGATTTGGTCTTCACGGGGTCTGTCGGCTCTGCTGGAGGAGTCTCAGATTCTGTGGAGAAGCTGCCTAGGAAATAAGCTGCATCACTTCAGAGATGGACCATGGTTGAGCCTGACATGAGGAACATGCTGGGCTCAGATTGAGTAAGATGCCTAATTCTCCCCCCCCCCCCACACACACTTGAGGTCATAACTTTATAGACATTAAGTTACCGTGTCATTGATGGAAAGATGATGGATCAGCTTATCTTATGCTAAATATGACATAGGTTCTAACTCAGCAACAGTGAGAAATAATTCCATTAACAAGTAGACAAAGGGTCTGATAGACATTCGTCCAAGGAAGATAGGCAAAGGCCAGTCATGACATGCTGAGACTCTCGCTGTTACTAATCACTGAAGAAACATACATCGAAACACAGTCGGGGAGAGGGAGATGGCTCAGTGGTTAGAGAGCTTGCTGCAGAATCCTAAGTTCAGAACTCCAGTACCCGGTAAGAATCTGAGTGTGGTAATCAGGCTTGTTGTTGGGAAGACAGGAAGGAATATCTTACGGGTGTGAAGGCCAGCTAGTCTAGACAATCAGGGAGCTCCAGATTCAGTGAAAGACCCCCACCCCCACCTAAAAACTAAGGTAGAGACTGACTGAGGGCCTGGTATTGGCATCTGACCTCCATATGCACACACAGGACTGCACTTTCTTGAAGCACCTACTGTCAGGTCCTGTGCTGAAATTCAGTATTAAGGAAGGAACTTGATTCAGAGACACAGGTATACACACAAGGGCAAATACAGAAGCCCACAAACAGTCTGAGGCAGGGGCATTGCAGCAGAGAGTGTCTGGCATGGTGGTGGGCAGGCACGTGGGACTCATCTCTGAGACTTTTTGCCCTGAAGCTACTGAATGTCCTGGCAAAACCTGAGAGGGCCCTGTACTTTGCATGCTCTCAACCCTTTCCCTCATTCCTCGCCTGGGGCCAGGTAGTAAAGAGTGAAGTTCCAAAGGGGTGTCTCGGTCACGTGTCTCTTTCCAGCCCCAGCCACGGCCAGCTGTGCAGCCTCGGGCAAGCAACTTCCTCTCAGTGAATCTTGGATTCCTCCACTTCGGGCACAGATGTTTCTGATGGTATTGGGAGCTGCAGAGAGGAGCCAGGAAGTGGCAAACAAGGGCCCAGCTCCTTGCCTGATGCCTGCGACTGACTGTACCACTCAACACCTAGAGGCACCCTGGGTGTCCGCCCCGTGTCTCTTCCATGCCCTCCATGACCCTGCTCCTCTGTGACCCTCTCCTTACCCTCTCCTCAAAGCAGGGGTGTATGGTTTGATGTTAACTGGCCCGGATAAAATGCTCTCTGCTGGCAATTGCCTTCATTGCCTGCTGTAAAATTACATCTATATTTAAATATGCTGAGATAATTCTTAAGTTTTATTAGTACTTAAATATTTTGGCATGTTTATTTCTCCTGAAACAATTATGGGGGTTTCATTGTTTTAGTTGAGAGAGAGAGAGAGAGAGAGAGAGAGAGAGAGAGAGAGAGAGAGGCTAAATCTTCTCATACAATAAACCCCTGAGCTTGGGAGCTCAGGTGTACCCCATTTTCAGATGCTCAGCTCAGATGAAGTAGAGCCTGGTAGGAAGGGTCTGGCCTTCCTGCTATAATCTGGTCACCCTCCTCTGCAGACCTGGAAGCCTCTGCCCTGTGACTTAGCCTCCTTTAATCACACCCTGCCCAATAATCATAATAGGGCTCTCACAGTCACCCCACAATCTACTGTACCCAGGGTTTGGGCCCACCCTTGTCAACAGCCCCTATGAACTTCTCTTTGACAAGTCAAAGCAGGCCAGCTGTTTCCTGAGGCTCCCAGTGGGGGAAGGGGTGGGGTGGAGGGAGGGGCACTAAGACACTTGGAGGCTTTGTTTGGAAGTATTGTGGTTAATGCTAATAAGAGCTGGGAGAGTGGAAAGGGCAGGGCAGCTTTTCCTCATTTTAAAGTTGGAGACAGCAAGGTCCGGAGAGGTTGCCCTGACCTGCCCAAAATCATACAGATGGTGAGCAAAGGAAATGGTCTCAGCCACCAAACAGAGGGTTCACACTCTAGCCCACTGCCCCCATGCTGGTAGTGAATGCCAAGCTCCTTGATGCCACATGGGAAGGTGCTCTGTCCTTAACTTCAGGGAAAATCTGCTCTCAGATGCTGGGCACTCATCTCATTAGTGTGTTTCCAGTGGGGAAGTATAACCTCCCAGAGATAACAGGGAGACCCAGGACTAGACCCCGTGTTAGACATGTGGATTTGAACAAGTTACTTCACCTCTGCATGGGGGTGGGGGGGATGGTACACACAGAGAAGGAGCCCCAGCAAGCACTTAACTTGAGGTGTGCACTGCTTGAATCAAAGCATGCCTGTGCAGTGTCTGTCTGAGGCAGCTACTGTGGTCACTGCCCCATTTGACAGATGCAAAAGCCAAAACACAGACAAGACCAAGGAACCCTCCCCTGTCCCATGGCTGGCTCCAGGCTCAGAGCCCACATGACCCTCAGAGAAGGAGGCTGGGGGAGCTAGGCATCAGATCCACACAACACAGCAAGATATCACACACACACACACACACACACACAGAGAGAGAGAGAGAGAGAGAGAGAGAGAGAGAGAGAGAGCGCAGCCACATTTCTCAACCCAGATTCAGGTCTAGCCTGTGTGGCATCAGCATAGACTAGAAATTAGCTCCTACAATTCACTTCTCCAGGAAGCTAGTTGGGCCCCCCTTTTTCATGTTAACTGCAAGACCACTGCCCCTCCTTACCTCCCAAGACATGGCATCCAGGGGACCCTGGGCTCTGCACACAGCACGGATGTCTCTCCCCTTCCCAGGAAGCACAGGAGTCAAGCAGATATAATGCTGTAGTGAGCTCCCTATTTGGTAGACGAGCCAGCCCCCAGCTGCCCAGGTGAACACTAACTACAGCTTTCTTAAAGTTAGGGAGCCAGGCTGTTTGACAGAACAGGCTAAGAGGTACCTGCTGAGACCTGGCTCTTGGGCTATGACACCCAGCCGCCTGGCTTTGGAAAAATCTTGCTCCCTCTGAGCTTTTCCACTCTTACCTGTGAGGTGGGTCTTGTCAGTAATGACATCTTCTGGCCTATTAGGAAGGTTTGGGGTTAAGATTTCTCATAGCAACTCTAATGGGTCAGAACTGATGGCAGCCACAGACTCCGTGGTGGCTATCATGATACCTCTGAAATATACAGCCATTCCCAGGGTGATCATTGGGGGCCAGAAATTCTCCCACAGCCTCACAGAAGGGGCTCAGTAACCAGCAGCCCTTCTTTTATTTGTACATTTCAAGAGCCCTGCTTTCCTCCGGGTTGTGACATTTTCAACATTTCAATCCTTCCCAGCATATGGTGGAAATTTCATTACTGCTGCTTTAGGTACAGAGAAAATGCCAACCGCTATGTGGGAGAGACGTGCTTCAATACTTCAGACACTGGCTAAGCAGGCCTCTCTGCGCACAGCTCCGGGAGGGGGTCGGTCAAGGGACTCAGCAGACTCTATTCCAGGGGAGACCACAGAACCACAGTACCCACACATCGTGGCAGGAGGCTGAGCAGGGCAGTGCAGCAGAGCCCCACTGGTTCTCAGACACTAAGCCTGGTAGACACACACACACACACACACACACACACACACACACACCTGCACACACTGGGGATACATACTGATGCCTATCTGCAGGAGCAGCCACCACAGTCTCCTGTTCACAGACCCCAGATAGGAGGAGGGAGGGAGGGAGGAACCCAAAGGGAGAGAGGAGGAGGACTCACTGGCTCACACCTGGGTGGTCCACAAAGACTCCCCAGAAGCAGAGAGCTGCCTTGGGCAGGGGAAAGGGGTGGAGAGGATGGAGGAAGCTTTTCCTAAGAATGTGATGTTAGAATCTGAACCAGACAGCTGCTGCTCAGGCCACAGTATCTGCTGTAGCCTGCCTGGCTTCCCTCTGACATATACCAACAGGCACCCCACTGAGGATGTTGCTTGAACACTACTAGCTAACAGATTTCCAGGTGCAGGGCCTTCTCACCTGGGGAGGTTAAGTGCACATCAAAGGAGATCATTGACGGCCATACTTCCTGCTTCCCTCTCTCATCCCTGCCTTCTTGCCTGGGAGTCAGAGAGCCTGGCAACAACCCTGCTGTGAAATCATCCCCTCCCTTTCCCCTAATCCCATCCTCAGAAGAGCCCCCAACTCCTGTCTTCTGTGCTGTTGTCTGTCTGTCCATGGCATTAATAACTCTTCGAATGAACTTCTTAGCCCCAACCTTCTGTCTCTGCGTCCCCTTGAGCCCCACCTCAGAGACTTTTCAAGTTCTTGGGGGAGAAAAGAGGAACACAGGGTGACATGGATGTGCAGACTTCAGGGATGCCCAGTCCTCAGAAGCACAGCCGTCACCTCGCAGGTTTCACGGACGGAAGTGATCATTCGTGCAGTTGGCACCGGCGGGTGGGTAACTTGCTAGTACCGAATGTACATCTAAGCCACAGCAGAAGCTTCCAGCCCTCAGAGCAAGGGGAATGAGGGTGGTGAGGAAAAAAGAGGAAACCCAGGGAGCAGTGAGGGCAAAAGGATGGGACATGCTCACTCATGGCAAGAGAACCGAACCGAGCAGAGAACCTCAGGCAGGAGCCTCCTTCTCAGTCCCACTACTGGGTCCCCCGTTTCCCATTTCCTCTAGGGGCCATTCATAGGAGAGAAGAGGAAGAGGAAGTGATGGGCTCTTGTCATTAGGGCTGTATTGACAGATGGGAGGTCAGCCTGAGTCCCAGTAGAAAATAATGTACATTATGTTGGCGAATAATCTTATACTGTTGAAGCTGGCTCTAGAATTGGGCTTGTCCCCTCCTTCATGAGAACCCAGGGAGCATTTATGTCCTGGGGCAACCTGCTCCAAGCTCCCCACCCCCCAACTGCCCCTGTAACAAAGAAAAACAAGCGACCAGGTCCATTACATGGTCCAGGTCCACTGTGACCTTGAGAACGGCTTAGATGGGAAATAGAATATAAGATGCCTACCGTGGAAAGAGGACCTGGAAGTTCATCCCTGGGCAGAATCCTCTGCCCTGCTGCAAGCTCTCCCTAGAACAGCAAGGCAGTTTTAGCAGGATTTCCTGGTCACTTTTTCTAACATGGTTTATTTTTTAAGATTCATTTATTTTATGTGCTTTGGTGTTTTACCTACGTGTATATCTGTGTAAGACGATACCTGTTCTGGAGCTGGAGTTACAGACAGTTGTGAACTGCCATGTCGGTGCTGGGAATTGAACCCGGTCCTCTGGAAGAGCAGCCAGTGCTCTTAACCACTGAGCCATCCCTCCAGCCCTGATGATGTCATCTTTATCTGCTATCATTTACTCTTTTACCCATCCCCACAATGCTCTGCTTGGGACTGTATACCAGTAATTCTGGCTGGCTGCCACAGTCGAGTGACACCAGTCAACTCTGGATGTTTTTTGAACATGTATTTGATGATGTCTCTCTGTCTCTGCCCTGTTACTCTCTACCTGCTGCTTGATGTTTGGTCTTTCATATTTATTTGCCATATACTTAATAAACCAACTCCCTCAAAACCAAAAGCACAGCTCTAGGAAATCATCTCCAGGACCATACAGAGCATCTGGCCAGGACAGCTGAGGCCAGTTACAGCTCACTGGCTCCAACTCTTAGGCATTACAGCCATGGGAGAGATTGTAATCCAGTTCTCTGTAAGGCCCACTGTAAAAGGCTGGAAGGAAGCACTTGTGAGGCCTCAATGTCAATGAAAATCCAATCCCTACTAGTCCTCTACTTTAGACAGAACTAGGGAGAGAGTCTGGACACCTCGTATTCACAAGGGGCCTTCAAGGCTCCATCCTACCAGGGTGTCCATTAGAACAGAGTCAGGCTGGGTTACTCCACTGAAACTCGGGGACTCTACAGGCCTAAGGATTTGCTTCCTGGAGAAGGCTGTGACTCCCCGGTTCCCCTCTGAATGAAAATGAGGGCATGGCTGCTCCAGGGCATGGTTGAAAGGAAAGATTTTGTTACAGATACAAGGAGAATAGCCAGAGGCATTTAGAGGAGTCCAGATCTAACTCCGCCAGCAGAATAGACCAGGTCTTGGGGGAGGGTATTGAGAAAAGGGGGAGGGGCCCAAGAGAGTACATAGGAACCAAGGGAAACTGCCTAAAATGGCTGAATTATATCGAAAAAGAAAAGCTGGGGGAAGGGAAGAGAAACCCAGCCACCGGGAGGAAGGGGTTTAGGGTAAGGGGTAGGGTGAGAAGTGCTGGGAGGAGCCACTGGTACTGAGAGAGTTGTCCTGGGTTTCTTTTGGATGCCCCCCAACCCCTGTAACACTTATTTCAAGCACAAAAGGAACATGGCCTTGAACTTAGTCTGTACCAGGGTATGTGGTTACTGACTTGTGGCCTGGGTTGTGGCCCCTAGCCATCCATTTCACAGATAGCAATACTAAGGCCATCCAGAGCAAGGAGAGCAGACCTGCAAAGTACAGAGTCCAGTAACTGCTAAGCTTGGGATCTCTCTTCTGGATAGCTCTATTCTAGACAGTTAGAGTAAGAGGCTCTTCTCAGAATGTGATTCACCGACTGCATCACCCTCAAGAACACCCAAACACCTGGTGTAAATGTCTGTTTTCTGGGCGGTGGGGGGTGAAGTGGTGGCCCACAGCTTTCTCTGGGCTCCAATACAATCTGTATTTTCATCCTTTCAAAGGATCTTAAAGATGCTCTGTGTCTGCCCCCCCCCCCCCTGCCCATGCATACTACTGGCTGGTTAAACGTGATGATAGAGGTGGGCTCTGAGGTGATTTGACTCATGTTGTTATAGTAACAGCAGGACTGAGCTTCCCTGTGCAGGAGAACTATGTGTAGGCTCAGAGAGGCAACAGCAGCCAAGAGCCTCAGCAACGTGGGAGCCATAAGGCAGGAACTGCTAGGAATGTCCAGTTTCTTGTCATTTGTGAAACGCTTTCGCCAGGATGCCTCCCTTCCTCCTTCCTTTGGATTAAATATGCATCATGTCCTTCCGAGGATGCTGGGAATGCAAATGAAATCCTGGAGGAAACAGGCCAGAAACCAGATTTGTTATGCCACGTGACTAGCTGAGAAAGCGCAAGGCATGGTGGGAATTCAGAAGTGGCTACTCCCCTGCTCCCACTGCCCCGATGAATGTCTTGGGCAGCTTTATCAGCAGGTGATGCTGAGAATTCCTTCTACCCAGCTAAGTGCTTGCATACTCTAGACTACAAGCAGGGCTGCCGTGGTGCAGTACAGGCCTATATGTTTTGCCTAGATTAATGCAGACTCTTGGACTCTCCTCTCATTGCCTGGAATCTCTGAGCCTCTCTGGCCTAGTCGGATGGTCTCAGCCTCCTCGGGCCCCCCTTTCTAAATGCAGAGCCTGGCATTGCTCAGAATCTAAAATAAAGAGCTCTGGCTTTGTCCTATCACACGCCTGTTGTTCAGCTGCAATACGATTCTAGAATTGAGGAGCCCATCCACCTGCCCCTAGATGCCAGGCACAGGGGACCCCGTAGAGCTCATCGTACCCCCGTAAGAATGTCCTTATCTTGTAAGAACAATTTTCGGCTGGGTGAGAGAAGGAAAAACAAACAAACAAACAAACAACCTTAGGGTGGAATCCAAGGTCGATGTTGAAATGTTGAGCACTGGTATTCACCTTGTACTCCTCTCTGTGGCATTTTACTGCAGTACAACTTGGCATAGAATACGCTGATAAAGGCGATATGATTGTTGTGACTAACAAAGTATTTGACTGTCAAATGAAACTTTGGTTCCAAACCAAGCATCGATTAAAAAAATATATTGACAACGACTGATTTTCTACTTGCCACTCTCTCTGCCGCTTAAGTGGGATAACGGAGGCGGAGCTGGCTCTGGCTTATGCTTACCGAGAGTGTCTACTTGTTGACGTAAGTATGCAGGGTGAATTTGCTGTGTGACTCTTGAAACCGTGCCTCTACCTCTCGGGTTCGATCTGCTCTATAAAACAGGGCTAACATCACTACACGACGGGGCGTGGTGATTGAAAGGAAAAAAGCAAGACGGGGGGGGGGGGGTGGGGGGGAGTTTCCAAGGTACCTTTGATCTCCTCGGTCAGCCTGTTTTAATTTGCAGCCCCTTCGGAACCACTCAACTCCGGGAGCCCTGATAAAAGTAGGACACAGAGTGAGATGAGGGGCCACTTCCTGCCACCCTGGGCTCACAGGGACACCCAGTTCCAAAGACTTGAGAAATGGTCTCCCTTACTGAGGGCCCAAAGGGAAGGCCAATGAAGTTTCTGCACTTCAGTAGCAAGCTTTCTCCACCTCCCACATCCAAGGCTTGTACAGTTTTTGAAGGGCCCAGAGTTTCTTCCTAAGATGGGGATGAAAGGAACAATAAGGAGGTTTACCTTCAAAAGCCCGCCCTGGCTCCCGTGGCCGCCTCCCTCGACTGCGGCGCTCCTGTGAATTATGCATGAGGTTCTGGTGGGAACTGTGTGCTTTTTCAAATATTTCTCTAATTGATGAGTGGGGCTTTGATGAATGTCTGTAGAACCAGGAGCATCTGATCACAGGAATTCTGTCTTGTTCCTCCTTGACAGATGTTTATTTGACGTAAAGGGGGTGCAAGGGCCAAGGAGCTGCTGCTCTTTATTGTAAACAGAAATCCCACGGTTTTGTTCCTAAATCCTAACAAGGACTGTTCTCTGAGGTCTGATACCCGCCATCAGTCAGATGAACTGGCTGCGGGCAGAAAGCTCAGGTGTGCCGCCCTCACATAGGCTGAGCCCTCCTTTTATCCAAAGTGTGCTTCTATCTGCTGAGGAATGCTTTCTGGACTTTATTCTATGAAGAGAGACAGAACCCTCTAGAACCAGCATGCACAGGCGTCAGAATGAACACCAAAGCAGGGGCCAAGGGACCATGCATCTCCCTCTACTGGACTGAATGTGATGGTGTTCCGTAGCCCTGGCATCCCAGGGATGCTGGAGCGGTTAGAGAGATGAGCACACTGCCTTTGAAACCTTAAAAGGCCCTGTGAATGGCTCCGTGGTCCTCAGTATGACGTGTGAATACTTCCCTAGTTTCTCCTCCCAAAGAAAGGAAGAGCTCCCCATCCCTGCCCAACATCAGAAGCCTTCTGCCTCTCACTCCAACTCATTACTCTCCTGCTGCTACCCAGGACCCAGAGTTCCAGCCTCTTTGGTACTCTATCCATTACTTTACAAGGCACGATCTTTCCATGAGTGGTATTCCATACTGTAACATGGCACTGTCGTAGTTGTCAGATCTGGTGTTTAATGTACTATGTTGGTTTTATCCAGGTCATACGCTAATAGGGCATGACGTTAGGTCGAGTATAAAAGATTGATTGGGTTTTTGCTACTACCTCTCATGTCAGGACATAAGGCCAATGTGCACGTGCATGAGCACACACTATTATTTATTAAGTTGCTGGAGTATATAGTTCATGTGCACTTGCCAAAAAATTCTCCATGGAAGGGGGGGTCTCCTTTCTCTGGCTTCCTGTTTTTCGGCCCAGGGACCTCTGCCAGTACACTGTACCTGTGTGATGTGCACCCTACACATTTAGTGTGGAATAGGGAAAGAGATGTGCAAAGACTTAAAATCTTTGCGTTCTTTAGTTTTTATTGTCAACTAGTCACAAACCTAGGGTCATCTTCTAAGAGTGAAACTCAACAGAAGAAATGCCTAGATCAGACCAGCCTGTGGGAACTTCTGTGGGGGCTTCTTGATTTATAATTGGTACAGAAGGGCCCAGCCCTCCATGGGCACTACCATCCTTAGGAAGGTGGGTCTGGGAAGCCAGCTAAGCAAATTAAAAGAGCATGTCAGCAAGCAGAAATCCCTCGTGGTTTCTGTTTCAAGCTTGCCTTGAGCCACTGCCTTGGCTTCCTTCGCTGATGGACTTTAAGCTATGAAATAAAGAAAAATCTTCTCTAGCTTCTGGTCATGGTATTTCTTGGAACAACAGAAGGCAAACTAGAACATGGCCTCCTCCTTTTTGCTTTGAGACCCACCATGCATAGGGAACATGTTTAAGTCACTGACCTGCAGAAGCTGCTGTAGGAAAGGGGGTCTGTGTCAGCAGGTGTTGGGGCCTATGCCCTGGAGTTTAAGGGCTGAATGGTGCTTCTAACATGGTGTCAGTTGTGCTAATGTCTGGGGACATGTTCTACCAGGCAGAGGAGAGTGAGAAGAGATGCCACAGTTAATAGTCCTCCAGGTGTCTAAGTCACAGAGCCTGTAGTTATTAAAGGACACTGAGGACATTCTGCAAATGGCTCTGTACAGAGGCATTTGATAACTTAAATGAAACAGAGCACTTATTTTAGAAATGTATTAAAAACTCTCTTAGGAAAATAATAGACACGCTTAATAGCTCTACATTTATTAAAGAAAGAGCTTTGAGTTTAAAAAGAAAATTTCCCAGAAAGGAAAACTCTGGGTCAAGAGGGCTGCATGGACATACTCTGTCAAACACTGAAGGAAGAAATAACACCAGTTCTGTATAACTCCTTCCAGACACAGAAGAGGGAAATGTTCACAGCACATTCTATAAGGCAACTATTATCCTAAAGTCAAAACCATGTAAAAAACCATACGACAAGCAGAAATTCTAAGCAAATATTCCACAGGAACACAGTTAATTAATATACAGTTAATAAGTTGCATTAAAAAATGCATTGCCATTTATGTAAGAGAAGGAAGCAAAGCCGGGTGGTCATAACAATTTGGGGATTAAGGAATCTGGAGGGATTGCACTACCTGGTTCTAAAGCTTCTGCAGGCAGGATCCAAGAGTACAGGGGATGGTGAAATGGGCAACTCGGAGGGCACAACAGACTCCCAGATGCAGGCAGATGCAGTAAGGTCAGTACAGCATGCTCTTTGACAAATTCAATGAAAATGGGATTATCTTTTTACCAAGCCTCCCCTGAGATGATAAAAAGATCTATAGCCAAATAATGTCAGACATGGAACATAAAAACATCTCACACCCTCCATGAAACCAACTGTAGATCTGTCCGGATAAGGAGCAACTGGCATGAACAATGGGAACAACAGATGAGATAAACATGGAGAAACCTTCACGAAGCGCCCGAGGCAAATGCTTCTCAGATGTGACATCTGTGGCATAGTTAGCAAAAGGAACGAGTCCATAGACGGAACTCTATCAAAATAAAGACTGTTTCCCTGTGAGAAACATCGCTGAGAGATTGGAAGGACAGTTCAAAGCCTGAAAGAGAAGGTTTATTAACCAAATGCCCAACGAAGCATTTGGGTCTGACACAGACAAAAAATTGTTCAAATTCAGCAGAAGAAAATCAAAGGACCTAATAAACAAATGGGGTAAAGCAATCTGAATAGATGCTTCCTTGAAGATCCGTAAAGCTCATGGAATTCAAAGTAGAATAAAACCATCTTTAGATACCCTGAGAACATGTTAGAACGGGGCTCTGGTTTCATTTCTGTAGCAGTGATAAAATACCCCAACAGAAAGCCAGCTAGTGGGCAGAGGGTTATTTTATGTCTCGATTCTAGGTTATAGTTCATCACTGTAGCAAGTCTAGGAAGCAGGAACTTTAAGCAGCTGCTCTCATGGTCAAGAGCAGAAAGGAAATGAAGGCACACATGCTACCTCTCAGCCTGCCCAGTCGTCTGTCCAGTCCAGGCAAGACTAGGAAATGGTGCTGCCTACTTTTAGTCTGGGTCTATACAGATCAATTAACATGTAAGGAAGACAAGGGCCAGCCCACCCACTCCACGATGTATCCACAGGCCAACCTGATCTGGAGAGTTTGTTACTAAGACTCTGTACCCAGGTAATTTAAGGTTGTGTCTAGTTGACAATTAAATTAACCATTTCAGATAAACCAAATGCATGCATGCGTGTATACATATATACATTACATACATACATACACATACATATAATTTCTTACAACTAAAAAAAAAAATCTAGTGATTTCATGGAGCAACTGAAACCCCATGTTGTTGTGACTATACAAACTGGAAACGCTGCATCTTTCTTCAGGAGTGAGTGAGACAGTCCAATGTGAGGACCTGTTTCCAGCCACATGACTGAGGAGAGCTCAGTCAATAACCCTCGCCTGCCAAATGGATCTAACCCCAAGATTGCCCTCAGAGAGTCATAGGCAGGATGGAGTTAGATGGCCAGCATAAGTAGCCCCTGCTACGGCTCCAGGAGCTGCAGTAGGGGAGGTGTGGGATATGGGGATACTGCAGTAGTAGCAGGAAAGAAGCTCTCATCCCTTGGGCAAGTGGCCACTTTCTCCTGCAGTCATGAATGATGACAATCTTCCCAAATCAGTGTGGCCTTCCTTCATTCTCCATGCCTACCTGACCCCTGACAAAGTTGTCAGAGACCTTAACCCAAAATTCAAGACAGACCCTCCCCAGCTCATACTGTCTGATAATTTCTACTGCTTCTCAGAGAAAGAGTACATCCCCAGCTGTGCCAGATCCCCCCACTCACCTCGCTGTGTTCCAACATCCCATACTTGTCACCAGCTGTGCCGCACACTTCTGCCTGTCTCTTGACCTTTGAACCAGCCATGTTCTCTGCCAAGACAGTTCCTGCTTTCCTAGTCATCTGCTCTACGAACCTTTCCCACCCTCAGCTGCTCCGTTCACCTCCTTTGATCCCATTAACCTTCGTTCTCCTTTCTTGCACTTCCCTGTTCCTCAACACGCTTGCTCCCTGCTGACCACTCATCCCAACCCTAGGCACTGCCTGGCACATGGAGGAATTCCTTGAAAAAAATGAGTGAATTAGAGCCATCATAGATGACAATCAATCCATTCATACTTTGCTCCTGGAGAACTATCAAATACTTTTGGTGACCTTCATCTCCAGCCATTTTTAGGGTGTCACACTGACATGTGCACCTGTCACACTATTACCTTTCTGGAATGATCTTGTTTTACAGTGTTTTCTTTCCTTCTTCTTGGGAGACAGGACTCATCCAATCCCAGGTCGACTTTGAAGTCTCTGTAGCTGAGGAAGATCTTAAACTTATAATCTTCTTGCCTCTACCTCCCAAGTTCTGTGGTACTGGGGGTTGAACCTGGGACCTCATGCATGCTAGACTGAGCCACATCTTTAGCCTGCTCACAGTGCTTTTGAATGACCTTTCCCATGTCTCACCAGACACTCAGAATGGGGCTAGAGAAGCTCATGGAACAAGCCAGAGCCTTGTGAAGGGAGACAATGGAGACACCGAGGGCCACAATTGTGCTCGTGGTACTTGATGCTTTAGTCTGGAGTTTGCAGGGTCCTGGTGATCATCAGGGGAGTCATGTGACACCACAACCGAGAGATGTCAGGACAGCCACACAGAGCTTTGTTCCAGACTCAAAGTTCCTGTCTGCTGCACCTGGCTGGTCTGGTAGAAAGAGGACAGGCTCTGGGGCTTGGGTTAGGTTTGCCATGGTGGGGGGCGGGGCAGAGCTCAGGCTCCTAGCTTTTAAATCAGATGACTCTTTCAATTATCTGCTCCCCTGAGATGTCTTAAATAGCTTCTCTCTTTACTGAGTTTCAGCAGAGGAGGGAGTGAGAAAACTGGCCATCCTTCAAGTCAGACCAAGAGAAGAGAGGTCCACATGCAGCTGGGAGATGGGAGCTCTGGGCCAGGGAAGGGTGTAGACACCGTGTGGGGATGAACAGAGTGGCTAGGAGAAGCAGCCTGGTTGGTGCTCCAGGCTCTGTGGCACCTTCTCTTCTGAGAACACATCCTTCCAGGGCCCTGGTTTCAGTCTTCTTGGTTATTTCCTAGAGAGGTCTCAGCTTCCGGTCAGGTTCATACAAACTCTGAACAATGCCAGCTCAGTCCCTGACAGTGATTGCTCCTACTCTGTGCCTGTGCTTCAGCCTGTCATTAGCCTGAGAAGAGTAAGGGACTCAACAATGACCTCAACAATGACACCCAGTACTTTTCTCACAGCTGACGTCCAGGGCTGAAGAAGTAGCTCCTGGGAGCCTCCCTAGCTCGCCTTCAGACACTAGGACAGGAAATAACACCATTTTTCTTCATTACCCACCTGAGTTTTTAGAAGCAGTGGTGACACAGCCCTGAGTTCAAATTCTGCTGGAACATTCTCCGCCCCACACAGGTTCAAGCTTCACAACCTTGAGCTAGTATGTCCAGCTTGTCAGAGGTGCAGCATGAATCTGCAAAAGGCAGGCAGTACCTTAGTCCTGAGCTTAGCCAGTGGGAGTTCAGAGTAACATCCACACACTGCTCCAAACAGAGCTACCATTTCTGGGCAGGAGGATTCCAAGGTCATGAGTCTTCTCTAGGAGTTGTGGCCACCTCAGTGTCAGCCAGCCAGCAGCAAAGCCACCAGAGCCACAGATTCTTGGCGAAGCAATCCAGAGTGACATGCGTCCCCCCCACCCCCAAAACGAGCATCAAGCTAGGGGCTACGCTGGCTTCCGTGAAGCCCACCTACAGAGTCGACACTATAGAGCCCACAGTCCCAAACAGGAAGGGAAGGTCTAATGAGGAGACAGCAGTGTTTGCCAACAAGTCTGGAAGCAGGAATTTTCACCAGAGCATGAATGCTTAAAAGCTAGTGGGAGCATTTCTGAAGCAAGCATGTGATCCTGTTCATCTATCACCACCAAGGGGAGGGAATAGTTTATGACAGGCAGCTAGAGGGGCTCCCCTAGGACCCTGAGCTAGTAACAGAGTAATGCTGACCCCATTTTCCTCGTCTAGACTAGGGACCCATTACTGAATCTGTTCATCCCTCGGAGACAGGGTGAGGGTGAAGGAGAGGGACGGTCACCTCTGGCCAGAAGAACTCTCTCCAGTGACAGAATTTGGAGGAGCAGTCACTGGGTTTATATTCTGATGAAAACACTGGCTTCACAGTCTAGCTGTGTGATTCTGAGTAGCCAAAGGGCCTTCTTCATTTCCTGTTTCCTTGCTGTCAGAGAGCAAACGGCATGCTGGTGCCCACCAGAGACAGTTGTCCTGTAGTTCGGCAGCATATAGTCCACAACAGTATTTGGCCAAGTGGCTCAGTTTCGGAAGTAAAAATCCCTCACCTGATCACATGGTTGGGTGATAATAGCCGGGAAGGCACAGCAATAAATCTCACTCCCACTAGAGCAGGGTGGCATCAAATGAGGAGCTCACCTTGACCCTGAAGATGTCTTTTTTTTTTCCTCTGTGGATAGTCAGCATTTACCAACATGGCTGCCAGGACCACTTCACAGAGAGTACAGAAAGGAACACAGAACTTGGCTGCTTTGTGAAACCGGAGCCCTCCCTGAGCCTCAGGCCAGGCATGACTTAATGAAATCCTGTTTACCCCTGGCCAGAGCAGCAGCTTTCAAGATTTTCTCGAAAACACAACCCAGATGGCCCAGGCACTCACTTCCTGTGCAGGAGGAGCGAGGTACACGTCCCTCCCAGGTGGCTACCCCATGCCTGGGACACTCAGGGCCTCATGGCTCAGAGGAGCTTTCTCCTTGCCCTGTTCTCTGCTGGCAATGCTTCCAGCCCTGATTCTGGCCATCGAGAGGCCTCATTTGCCAGTAGCCCTTGGGTGTAGGGAGGCTAGCTTTAGAAACCCCCATGGCAGAGGCAAAGTGGACAGTTGTCCAGGCCAGTACCTGCCTCTTGGGCTGCTCCAAGAGTTTCAGGTGCTCAGCCTTGCCTTGGGCCACACCTTGGCTTACATCATTCTCTCCCTTGTGTCCCCCAAACTTTGTGTACCCTGACGAGCCAGTTTTAGTGTCCAGGTTCCCTGGCATGGGAGGACTTCTTGGTGACATCCTCCAGTATCCCAAGCAGATAATGTGGCCCTATGAGGAGGTAAGGTTGTTGACCCCACAGTGAGAGAGGGAGAAGAGGAGAGAAGAAGGGGGAAGGAGAAGAGGATGGGGAAGTAAGCGAGAGAGAGAGAGAGAGAGAGAGAGAGAGAGAGAGAGAGAGAGAGAGACAGACAGACAGACAGACAGACAAGACTTTAAAATCAGAGATCCTGTTCATTGCAGCCCCAACCTCTTTCTGGAATAAAAATTCCCTGGCATATGGAAGCTACAGGCCCTTTGTATCCTCACACTTTCCCTTTCCAGAGTGAGGGGTGGGAGGGAGCAGGGGGGCAGAGGGTCACACGATTTCTCGGCCTCCCTTGTTATGTGTATCAATTCCAGTGACAAACCTTTCTGTTTCTGGATAGGCCTTTGCCACTATTACATGGGAGAATGCAGACTTATTTGGCACTGGGAGAAAAGCAGAGCACAGGGGAGAAAAACCAAAACAAGGTTCACTTAGGAAACAGCTCCTCAAGCTCTCTAAGCTAGGACTCAACCGGAGATCCTCAAGGAACTGGGCTCATAGTAGGTGTTCAATGACTGCCACATCCCTTTTCCACTTTTCCCTCAAATTTGTTAGAAAAATAGAGCTTTATTTTATTTAAAGGCTTAAAAAAAACCCCTACAAGCTGTTTTCCAAGGCAGTTAAAGAAATGTAATCAGTCGCATGGTGTCAAGTGACAGATGGGAAGGGGGACCGGGAAAGAACAAAGATTGGAAAGTCTCAGGCAGAAGCTTTAGCGCTGGAAGCAAAGCCTTTACCTTCTCCAGGCTGCTTGTCATCAAGAGAACACACTGTGCAAGGGACTGGAGGAGACTTGGCTGAGGTCGGCGACTGGATGAAACATCACAGGAAACTTCCTCTGGTTTGCAGAAAGGGGCCTAAGGAACAGGAGGTTTTCCAGAGTCACTGGAAGGGCCAAGCGCAGGAAGTGGCTTCCAATCCATGTGGTCTGGAGTGAGTGAGACAGATGCAGGGTTGGATTCTGGGAATCAACAGTGCTTAGAAGAAGGAAAAGCAGCTGAGGCCATTGTACTTGCTATGAAAGACAATGAGACAAAGAGCTTGGTCTGACCTGTCTTCCTCCCTTCCTTCCTTCCTCCCTCCCTCCCTACTTCTCTTCTTTTATTTCCATATGTCTGTTGGCTGTGTGTGTGTGTATGTGTGTGTGTGTGTGTGTGTGTGTGTGTTCTTTTGTATATGGGCAAATTGAGGTGGGGTTTCTTGAACTCAGAACTCACCTGTCCAGCTTGTCCAGCTTGTTAACTTGCTCTAGTTGCTGCCTGGATGTTGGGCTGATGACAGGCAGAACCATTGCTTCACCCACCTTTTACTTTCTCTCTGGGTAGCTGAGCTCCAGTATGCACATTTGCAGGCCAAGCAGTTTACCAACTGAACCATCTCGCCAGCCTGTATAATTTCTTATGAAACTGAACATGGACTGGTTGGGTATCTCAATCCGTCCACTTTCAGTTGTTATCTCTAATAAATGAAAACTATATCCAAATAAGACTTGCCACAGAGATGGTCTTTCCAACAGTCCCAAACTGGAAAATAATCCAAAGAAAGACAAACAAACCAACCAAGTTGTGGTGCAGTGGAATAGTACTCAGCCACGAAAAAGGGCAACCATGGATACAGTCAAATTGTGGATGAATCATTAAAATATGATTTGAACAAAGAGGTCCAGAGTGGGAGAGGAAAGCAGTGACATTTGGGAAATAAAAATGAGAGATGGATTCCAGTGACATCTAAAGTTTTTGAGCAGCTGAGAATCCTTACAACATCTTTGTTATGCTTTGTAAGTATTGTTTTATGAGTCCTGTTGTCTATGAGTAGATCATGTACCTACCCAGCCTCCTTTGGAGCTTGTGACCTCAGATATGTGTGTTGGAGAAAACTGGATCCACATGGCTCTTTACATCTGGATGGAGGAAGACCGAACAGCCTGCTCACTGGTGAGGTCAGAGGCTCAGAGGCCTTAGATTGTACTGGCTCTCTGGATGTGTTCGGGTACAGCAATCAAAGCAACTGTTTGTAGTGAGTGACAAAAATCAGCTCTGGCGCTAGCAGGTGTGAGATGGTGACAGGTCCTGATGGCATGATGCCCCTCCCCCACCTCAAGCAGCTTCTTTAACAAGGCTTCAGACAGAAAGCTTGCTCTCCAGGGAAGTTCTCTGATGCTTATAAAAAGTTCGGTTAGATACTCAGTATCCTTTCCATGGTTCCAAGAGCATCCTCTACTACTGCCTCAGCCAGTGCTTCACCAGACACCTACCGCACCTGCATTGTTCCTCCTGCTGTCCAAACAGCAACTCCAGCCTCCCTCAAATCAGAGCCCCACTCGTGTCTCCCTGTAAACTCTAACCTGTCAGACCATCTTGCTAGCCCAGCGCCCCACCTCCTCTTCCTCTACCTCACTTCTGAGCCGAGTCTCGGTGCTCCTGGACTAATCATGTCTCTCCTGCTTGTACATGGTCCGTTTGCCTCGCCTCAGCACCACATCCCAGAATGGACTTCTAGAACCATCTGTCATCCCACCTTATGATGGCTCCCCCCTTTATTCAGAACCCATGCCTGTGTCTGTGTGAACGCAGACCTCCCGAACACGTGACATGACAACTGAACACGATGCTATGTATTTTTAAAATTCGTCATGAATATGTAGGATTTGTTCCTGCTACGTGGGGGACATTGATGCACGTGAAAGAGACTATAAATGACAGAGAGGTGGAACCCATTGTACCAATCAGTGTTGAAATACCACCTAAAGTTCAATGCTAATTTTTAGCTTAAAAATGGTTTTGTAAAGGAGAATAGGTGCAAAGATCCTTAATTTTGGCAAAGGTTTAGTGCTAAGCGTGCCGAGGGAAGCATTGGGTTTGAGAGCAATTTTCTTTCCGGTCAGGAACATGACGGCAGATGCCGGCTTCACGGTGATTGTGCTGCGGGTTCTACAGGTTTGTGTTGATGAGAAAGGAAAGAAAAATGGATGTTGGGGGGAAAACAAAGACTTTCCTCTCATTCATGGATGACTCTGCAATTTGCATGAAAAATCCAGAGAACTAAATCAGAAAATGCCAAGAACTAAAAAGATACAAAAATTAACTTTACCATGGATAAGACCAACATGTAGAGTGTAACCATGTTCTTCTATGCCTTCATTAACTAAGACACGGTGACAGAAAATTAGATGCAAGGAGGACAACAAACAGCAATGACCATACTGACATTGATAAATGCACACATGTTAACCCAAGGAAAAGATATATAACATGATTTCTTGATTGAGGAATGTTATAAAGAGGTTAGTCCCCCTTTCCCCAATTTAACCTATACATTTGAAATAATTCCAAACAGACTGGAATACAATTTCAGGGACAGCTCAACAAATTGATTCAAAAATTGACTTATTATGAATGTTAATAAATAAATAATGAATCTGACAGTGACAGAGGCCAAAGTTGAAAGCTTTCCCTATTAGACATAAGAATTGTAATAAAATTATGACAGTTAAAATAGCTTTGGTGCTGTCTTTTCAAAAGAAGAGACTCAGTTACATGTAACAGTTCAAGACTGTCCGGCTTTTTAAAAGCTTGACACACTGTGTAAGCTGCAGGCTGCCAAGTAAGCCAGCCACTAGTTCATGGCTGCGGGCAAAGGCAGGGAGCCTCCAGGATCTGAGAAGGGAGTTTATTGCACTTAGCAGCAGCAGTAGCCAGTGTAGCCTGCATTTGCCCCGTAAGTCTCAGTCACCACAGGGTGGCTTGTAGGGCTCTGGGCAGCACCTCTGTGAAAGCGGTGATTGACAGGATCTGGGCAGTGATTGACAGGATCTGGACGGTGATTGACAGGATCTATCTTACACGCACTCAGCTTAAGGAACCTAAATCTTCCCAGACGGCAGCATTGGCCTTTGTCCCCAAGAGAAAAGTTGTCTCGTTTATACTCTAGGCAGTAGTAGGGAAATTTGGTCCTTTCTCTCTATAGGGGCTGTCTCTATATCTTCAGGTGTGTACCGTGCACTACACTTTTGGAAAGATAGTTGTAAACGGACTGTCACAGTCTCTGCTCTGAGGATGTACAAAAAAGCTAGAGTCAGGTGGGAATTATCTCCCCAATATACAACACGGCCTCCATCACAACCCAGGAAGGAAAGGACGGACTGTTCTGGAAATCATGTTAAGAAAACTGACTTCCTGTGTAGAGAAAACTCAAGTCTTTGTCTTATTCTTGCTACAGAAATAAACTCCAAATGTTTTAAACATTTGGGTGTGGGCACTGCAATGGTAAAATATGTTGCTGTTGTTTTTAACTTTGGAATCTTGGATTATTTTTTTAAGATATTTTAATTGTATGTTGTATGGATATTTTGCCAGCATGTATGTCTGCATAGTACATGCATGTCTGGTCCCCTCAGAGGCCAAAGGAAGGTTTCAGGTTCCCTGGAATAGGAGTTTCAGATGCTTGTGTGCTTCCTTGTGAGTGCTGAGAATGAAACCCAGGTCCTCTGGAAGAGCAGTAGCCAGAGCTCTTACTGTGGGGTCATCTCGCAATACTTCTCCTGGATTTTCTCTAACTTCCCACCACAGAGCACAAACCAGATGGGGAGAAAATGAATGTGTGAGCTTGTATCAGGGTTAAGGGAAAAAGAATGCTCATCGAAATGCACCACTCAAAAAGCTGGCGAGCTAGTACAGCTGGCAGGATGCTTGCCAAACATGGAAGTATGGTAGGTTCCATTTAAACCCAGATGTAGCAGGGCACGCCTATAATCCCAGGGCCTGAGAAGTGGAGGCAGGAGCTCCAGATGTTAGGTAGCATTCATGGCTATATAGCAAGTTTGAGGCAAGATTGAAATACTTGAGACCCGATCCAAAAGAAAGAAAGAAAGAAACCAACAAATACCATCCCCCAAAACAAAATACCATGCAAACTTTATCGGAGGCATGACAGTCTGAACAGACTGGGCAAATTAGTAAGCAAATCGTTCACATAACTCCTACAGATTATAAAGGAAAACAAATAGAGAGATGGGTGAGGACTATGTACTGACAACTCATGGTCAAGGGCCCCAAAGCCAACAAGTCTCTGAAGACGTGCTCAATCTGTGAGGAAAGCAAACAGTGCAGAAGGGGATATGGTACCACTTTATTCACAAGGGACTAGAACCTTGGAGAACATCGGCCACAGTAGAGGATGGACAGACAGATAGAGAGCCTGGTGTACTGTTACAGGAATCTCTGTTATAATCATTTGGGGATTCAAATGGAACTAGTTTGTGAAGTTAAGGTGTACACACTGTGTGTGATCTGGCCAGAAAGATGGTTCAGTGGTAAAGCTCTTGCTGCTCAAGCCTGTGCACCTGAGTTCAGATGTTCAGCAGCCACATAAAATCCAGGCACTGTGAGCTTGTAAACTCCAGCTCCGGGAGGACAGGCAAATATCAGGGTCATGCTCTCTGATTTAGTGTGTTCTAGGGTCAGTGAGAGACACTGTCCCCAAAACGGTCAAGAAGAAGATGAGATAGCAGGTTCTGGTCATTGAGATAAGGTACCCACATATAATATATCCATAACTACAACAGCAACAACAACAACAACAACAACAACAACACACACACACACACACACACACACACACACACACACACACACACACTACTTACTCTGTGACTTCATTAGAATCCACAGTGAGGTATGAACCTCAGAGACAGCATCCCATGTGCACTGACAACCCACGCTCTGTGAGTGGGCATGCCCTCTGGCCCTCCTCATGTTTCCCACCTTCCATTTCTCTCACAGAGCATGCCTGGCAGCTGGACCCTCCACCAGTCTCCTCCATGCTCCCGACTAGTTGGTTCTGTGTGTTCCCTGCACTGTTTTCTGCACACTCATTCATCCCCACTGTCTTCTGTAGTGGGTGTAGACGGATCTATACCCCTTCCCCATCAGGTTGGCTTCTCTTTACAGCTTTGACTGGACTGTATTCATCCTGGTGGGAGTGCCTAGCACAGAGAAACCTTCAGTACCTTCAGCTGTGTGGAATGAGGGCATGAGTCTAGCGCTGGGTCCACATCTGTGCCTGGTACATGTAAGGTGGAAGTTTGCCCTGGGTTCAGTGTTTAGATAGCCCTGCCTCTGGCTGTGGCCTGAAAAGGGCAGGGAAGATGGCTTCAGTCTTGGGACCCCAGAACAGCTGGAATTCCACACATCTACTCGTGGTCTGTCCTTTTGGGGTGAGTCTACTTGAAAGTGTGTGCCATTTTGAGGCAACAGATGCCTGCTCGGCTAGGAGATGTGTGTGAGCACAGCTGGTGTTCCTCAGCCACTTAGCTTCCATTCCTCCTGGTCCCTGTGCTCAGGAATGTGGGGCAGAGCTCCCTCTGGGCTCCAAAAAATGCCTCGGGCTGGATCCTGTGAAATTCTAACCCTTCCTCTGGCCCCTTTTCCCTCAGCACCACCACCTTCATCGTAAAATAATTTATACAAGTGGAAAGAAAAAAAAAAAAAACTCCAAGGCAGAAATACCATATGTAGAGCAACATTGTGAAGTCTTCTTAATGTCCTCAAAGCTGCATGAGGCCATTTGCAAGATGCATTAGCCAGATAAGTATTAACAGAAGGGCCCATGGCAGAGCTGTTACCCAAACTACCACCTTTTATTAAGCCCCCAGGAAAACTTAAACCAGTCCATTACACTCATGTCTGTGATGGGCCTATTTTTTTTCCAGCCAAGGCAAGCTGAAATATTCCTGTAAAGGGACACTGATTAACCATAGGTACAAGCAGACACTAGGGATTTCATGTCTAAGCTGAGGGTTGAGAGAAACTGAAAGCTTCATGGTCAGCTGATGGTCAAAGATGGGATGAGTTCCTCAAGAGTTTCCCAGTCAGGAGAAAGGTGGCTAGGCACATTGCCATGTCACATGCTGCTCCGTGCCCCATCTTGATGCATGCCCCATGTTACTTCTCAGCCCACACTGCAGCATGCCCTTCATTGCCTCATGCTGCTTCCCACCCCTCCCCCCAAGGTTGCATGTTGCATGCTATTTATGTAAGATACTGCCTTATGAATCTGCTGCATGTCTTATCCATCTTCCTTTGGGAGCCAGGCTCTAAGGGTCGAAAGAACCCGTTTCCCCCAGCTTTTCCTTTGCTGAGTGTGACCTTGGCCAGTGATCTGGGGTCTCTGGGTTTTACACTCGTCACCTCTGCAAAGAAGAGCGTGCCAGCTGACCTCTAGATGACCTTTCAGAAGAGGCAATTTCATGAGACTGTGTGTGTGGCTCTAGAAGAGACCAACTGTTGGGTACTTGCTTTTTGAACTTAGGAGTTGGTAGTCTCGAATCACTTCTCAGGGGAATCAGACGTTTTGTCTGTAAGATGGAGAAACTACCCCTTGAACTGTAGTGAGGATGAACTAAAGCTTCACATGGCACCCACTCAGAACAGCTTCCAGAGCACGGAGAATGTTCAATACACACCGAAGCCATGGTTATCACCACTCAGATCCTATTTTAAATACCCTCCAGAATGGACCCCAGTTGTTCTTCCCTTCTCATATTTATCCGCTGTGCAATGCTCCCCCTTGAGCATAGGCTGGACCCAGCAGCTTGTTGAAGATCATGTTATAAAACGTGTATACAGTCCATCTTAGGCACACCCATTGCTCATGCCGAAAGAAGCTGCTGTCACAGTGGAAGCCCTTCTACATGAGATCTGTGCAGCCACAAACCGAGAAAGACTGCCAGGGCGACAGTTAGAGAGGAACTGAGCCCTTCAGTCCAACCATATCCTCAGTCAGCCCTTGCAACAACCTCCATGTATGCTTGGAAGAGGAGAGGACCTGCCTCCGTCAGACCATCAGATGTACCACAGCCTCATCCCCAACTTTGTGCATCCAGAGATCCCATAAGACGGGGCACACTCATTGTTCTGATCTGGGTGCTTGGAGTCATTTGTTCCTAAGCTCATTTCTTCCCTCATGATGTCCAGAGACTAAATGGGTACTTGGTGAACTAAGAGGTTCTTTTGCATGTGAGATGGTCTTAGCCTTCATGGCCGTCCCTGCTAGGAGAATGACAAGGACATTAGTGGTCTCATCTTTTAAGGTACTGGCTACTCAGCACTTCCCAGATAGAGAAAGCAAAAAGAAGTGTCTTTTGTCTGCATTGTGGACTGCTCTATTCCCAGAACATCCCCTAGTGTCTGCACAAAAGATGTATTCAGATGGAGAAGGTGTAGGCTGAGCTGGAGAGACCACAGGCAACTGGCAAGAGCCTGCTATGTAGATCAGAAAGTGGTCCCTCTGGAGTTGGGCAGGTGGGTATGCTCAGCTTCCTGGCTGTCTATCCCTCCAGCTTCAGGGAAGGAAAGATGCAGCGTCTGTGACTTCTCTGAGTTCCCCAGATTCTGGTCAGATTTCAGGAGACTTCAGAGGAATAGGGTCTGAGGTTTGCTTTAAACACAGCAGGGAATTTCAGGCTGGCTTTTTTTTTTTTTTTTTTTTTTTTAAGTTTGTATTTTGCTTTTATTTTTGTAACACAGAAGAAGCCCTGAAGTTCCATGATCCCTCCCTTAAAAAAGGAGTTGTGGGAAGGTGGGGGAGCAGGGTGAGGAATCTTACAAAGCTGAAACCTTCTGGTGCTTGTTAAAAAACAACAGAACAGCCATCTCCCCTCCCCCAGGGCCTGGCTGCCTTGACCACCCCCCCCCCCCAGTATCCCAGGTTTTATTTTATAATCTGACTCGGCAGCTATGCAGCTGACTTTTTACAGCCACGGCTGGGGAATGACTTCATCTTGGTGAATTTATGGGTCACGGCAGAGGATGGAGCAGAGAAACCTGGGGGGGGGTTTGCAGCCCATCCTGCCCCCACCCTGTGTGATGATTTTCCCAGCCACAGCCTTGCAAAGCCAGTTCTTGCCCTGCTGCAGTGTTAGGAGTAGGGGTGTCTCGCCAGAATTCCCTGTTGATGTCTGACATGGTTGACTCTCAGCAGAACACAGGAGCTGGGGAGTGAACCTTGGGGGTGGCCCAGCACATTCCAAAACCAAGGAAAGAGACCAGGGCACCTGGGAGGCATTTCTACTCTCAGGCATGGGGCTGGCTAGGCTTGGGGACATATGTTTCTTCAGCCACAGTGTGTTGGCACTGTTTGCCCCTAGGCTGACAGGGACTGGATTGGCACCAATCTCTCAGCTGCCATCTTTCCCCCTCCTGCTTTCTTAAAACAAGGCCCCCTGAGCAAGCGGTGGCCTTTCTGCTTCTATCTTTTTCCAGATGTTTCCTGAGCCTGGAGCTCTATCTTCTCTTGGCTAACTTTAGCAACTCCCAGAAGTCTTGACAACCTGTCATTCAGGGTCATGGAATCTGCTTTTGCTGGCGGTCTGAGGATAGGTGGTCTGGGTGTATGTGCTAACCTTGAGAACTGCTACCATGCCCAGAATCTTTTCACCTTCCTGTGCCCATCTGCCCTTCTCCCCAATACATGACCCAGTGCTAACACTCAGAGACACTTTGAACCAGGAGGCATTCCTGAAATCCATGGGACAAAACCCCTTCAGCCACTACCCTACCCTTTGTGTGTGTGTATGTGTGTGTTTGTCTGTGTGTGTTTGTGTGTGCATGTATGTGTGTTTGTCTGTGTATGTGTGTATATGTGTGTCTGTGTTTGTGTATGTGTGTGTTTATGTGTGTTTATGTATGTGTGTGTGTATGTATGTAATTTTAACCTGAGAACTTTGACTCTTCCTGAGGTTGGACAGTGGACAGTTGAGGCTCAGGATCAAGCTGAAAGCTCCTCCATCCCCGTGCCCTGTGATTTGGGGACATCACTGACTGTCCTCAGTTATTTCTGTCGGATGGAGCACATAACATCCTTTCTGTCATCCCAAGAGTGGATAAGAGTGGTATATAGGGGTTGCCTGGAAAGATTTTGAAGCTGAGGATGACCTTCAATTCTGTCCCATGACTCACTGTGAGGCAGGTCTTGTGACAAGCAAGCAGTAGGGGGCAAGCCACAGTCCCCACCCTTCATGTTCTTGCAGACAAGGCAGCCAGGAAGACCACCAACTCCCTTACTTGGTGGGGCTTTCCTACTCAAATGCAGACAGGCAAAGAGAACACTGAAGGCCGAGATGGCTCAGTGCTTGAGAGCATCCGCTGCTCTTCCATGGGACTCCGGTTCAATTCTCAGCACCCACATGGCAGCTCACAACCATACTTAACACCACCTCCAGGGGATCTGACACTCTTTCAGGCAGGTACGTGTAGGCAAATGCATACACATGCAATAAGTAAAGCTAAGGATAAAATTTTAAAAAATCAAAAACGGCCTTGCTGAATGGCATCTGCAATGAACCTTGAGAAGAAAGTTTTCAGATGTCAGACATGGCAGAAGACAGAAGTGTGATTTGGAAGAAGAGTGACTGTTAATGGTCTGGATGTGGTCATAAAAGTTTTGTTGGAAACTTACCCCTACACTCACATATCAATATATTTGGAGGTGGACTTTTGGAAAATGCTTGGGATTAGGCAAGGTCATCAGGATGGGCCCCATGATGGTATCAGTGGCTTTTAAAAGTGAGGAAAAGAGACTTGGGTTAGCACATTTGCTCTAATCATGTGATAGTCTCTGCTTCATTTTGATGTAGCAATAGGGCCCTCAATTGATACAGTATGGTGCTCTTGTGTTTTTCCCATCTCTAAATAAATCTTATTTCTTTATACATCACTCACAGTCCCGGGCACTTTTGTTATAGTGACAAAAAATAGACTAAACCATAAAGTAATGTATTTTCAGAGAAAACTGGGGGAGAAGACTGCGATGACAGAATCACTGAAAAGGTTGACCAGCAATAGTACTCTTATGCAGTGGTACATGTAGAAGTGACGGACAGTATTACAGTGAGACACTGTTGGGGACAATAAAGTTTGACTATTTGACACATTGGGTGGGGTTTAATTTGAAAGAGGACTATGAATTGTACATGGTGTTGCTGGGGTTTCTTCAGCTGGGAAACATGGTCAGTTCGACCAGTGATGTCAAGGCTGTCTGAGTGAGTGCATCTCAAGGTTATTTGAATAAGATAGCAATAGCCTGTCCCCCGAAGCCTGGGACACCTGCGATAGGGCTCAGTCTTCCCAGGGGAGAAGTCACGTCCAGTGTTGGCTTCACTGCCTCCCACGGTGATATGATCAAACACCCTTACAAAAGCAACCTTGAGGAGAAGGGTTTTATCTTGGCTCCCAGTACAGTTCTTACTCGGGATGCCATGGCCGCAGGGACATGAAACAGATTGTCGTGAGGCATCTGAAATCAGGGGTCAGGGAACAGTGGATGCTCTTGCTGAGCTCTCAGCCTTTCATACCTTCCAAGATCCAAACCTAGGAACCAGTGGCACTCCTTTTAGGGTGGGTCTTCCCACCTCAATTAGTCCCATCAAGATCATCTCAGGTGTGCCTGGAGGCATGTCTATTAGGTGATTCCGGATTCTATCCAGCCCATGGTCATTGTAAACCATCACTAGGGCAGGTGTTCTGTGCTGTGTGCCAGTACCCTTGGGGACTGAGTAACCTGGAAGGCCTGGCTAGTTTGCCTTCCTTCCTCTTCTATTAAGCAGTACCCCAGAGGAACCGCTCCTGTTGGCAGCCTAGAGAGCTCAACCCCTTTTATGAATTCTAGGCTCCTACCCCCTGCTCTCTGGATGCCTCAAATCCCTTCTCTGACTCTCCCACCCCATTGGAATAATCACTTTAAGAAAACCATGTTTCTCCTCATTCCCTGGCCCCGTGGAAGTATGAGCTCTCATTGCTCTTGGAAAGTCTGCCTAGACTGGTCAACCTCTCCTCTTTGCAGACGATCAGGGAAATTAGAATCAAGCTCAAAGCTGTTGTGAGATTAATGCTCTAAAGACAAGCATGTACCTCCGAGTGGAACCGGGGCTGCTGCTCTTTGATAATCTATTCAACTCATTTGGTTCCATCGTTAATAGACAGCTGTGTATTCTGTGATGATTACAATATACATTAATCAAAGGCACGTTGTGCTGAGAGTTGAAAATTACATTTCCCTTTTTTTCCTCTTCGAAGAAAAAAAGAAAAATGGTCTGCCATTCAGTGCTGAGGAAAGGAGTATTCAGATCTTCAGAAACCAAGCGGTGAGCCTCCTTGGGAGAGCAAGTTCTAGAAAATATAAAAATTCATCTCCAAATGTTCTGCTGTCATTAATTGTCAAGTGCAAGCATGAGGTACAGGGGTGACCTAGATACCTTGAAAACTTCCAGAAACTCCTGGGTTAGTGATTTGCAGAGCTCATTTTGGCCTTAACCAGGTTAAAATTTCCCATTTAATCAGCTCCAGAGAATCTTCAAAGTCACAAAACTGACATGCTTTGCTTTGTCACTGAGTGGTCAAATTCTATGGAAAATGGCATTCTGCTCCTCTGAATAGGCCTGGGCATTTATAATTACAGACTGACGTAAGGAAGCAGGCAAGCAAGAAGTCATACCTCTGCTTGGCTCAGAGGGCTCTGATCCTGGGTTTCCCACTGGCCTCCAAGCTCCAGAATCTTGTCTGCTGTCTGTGTCTCCAACACCGTCTTGGTGATGGGAATAACAATGGAACCAAGTAAGGATCTGGAGGGGCCGCCCCTGGTTTGTGCTCCTGTAAGCAAGCAGGACTCCCAGGGACATCACAAACAAGAAGCAAGGACAAGAAACAAAAGCCGTAAAACTAGAAAGGGATGTTACTGGGAAGAAAAACATCATCGGGACTGGGAAAAGGACAAAAGAGGCTAAGGGGTAGGGATATAATCAAAACAAGTCATATATGTGTCTGAAATGCCTGACAAAACTCGTTATATATAATTAATATGTACTGATAAAAATAACAAACATTTAAAAACATCTGCTGTGTGTCTAAAGTGTTTCTCAGAGCGGGTCATTTCTGTGCTATGTAAACACGTGGTCTTGTTCCGACAGGAGCTACACTGTAGTGTGAGTTCCAGGTCTCAGCATGGAGCCTGAATCAGAGGGTGCAGCTCAGAATGGTACCCCTGACTCCTGACCACAGCAAACTCTCCACTGTTCCTAGTTCCCCAGTTTCTTCAGACTTAGTGAAAATAACAGGGTCTCAAGTCAATCACAGGCCAGTTTGTGACTTAATATAGATAATTCAGTTACTTCAGGCATGTGCTTACATGTTTATGATTGTCCATCTGTGCTTTGCCGCTGTTTAAAATCCTCGGGAGAATAAAATAATGTGTATATAAAGGCATGACATTGAAAGCTCTTCTGGTAGAGCAGAATCCCACCTGTGCTTGTGACCCTTGCCACAGGGTTTACTGTGACGTCAGAACATAAGTGACGAGATTAAAATGAAGCAGAAGATCCCAGATTCAGAAGCATCAAAACAGAGCTCTGCTCAGGGTGGCCAGAGCAAGGAGGGAGCCATGAGGAGCCATGCTATTCTGAGTGACAGGGAGCCTTCACATTGTCAGAGGCCCTTCTCCTGGCAGCTCCTCTGTCCTTTTTTCATTTCATTTCATTTCATTTTTTTTCTTTTCTCCAGTTTGATTTCTCTGCATTCTATGATTCAAGCATGTGGTGTGTTCAGCAATACACTGCTACCATCAAGTTCTGGAGGGTAACAAGAGCAATGGCAGGGGGTAGCTTGTATTGTTTGGTGGATCTATGGGACCTCACTGACCAACCACCCAAAAAGAGGTAGTTTCCATTTGATAGCCTCTATAGGTTAACTCCACGTAAACTTAAATGTGCACATGTGTCTGTGCACATACATGAAACATCTAAAACAGCAGGTTTCCATACATCTTTTTTTTTCAACGTCTTTGTGTTAGTTTGGTACTTATTTTTTTAAAGGATGTATCACATGGGTCTTTTGTCAGGGCCAAATTCCCTGTCAACAAGAGTTAAGCAGTTGAAGGTGCAACAATGTCCTTCATGTGACCTGGAATGACAGACAGACTATAACATTAAATTATATCTCAGAGAAAGACCTAAATAACTAAGGTCAGACCATCTACTTAATATAAGGAATGTGGTGACCCATTTTTACAGTGCTTAACTTGTTGTGGAGTCAGAGGTCTTTTCTGAGAGAAAAACTATCTCCCAGAAAAATTCACTGGCTTCTAACATTCTGCATGTGCAGGTTTGTGGATAAACTAAATCTCAATCACTAATCATTTATAAGGCATCTATAAACTACAGTCCAAGAATCCACTCAGAGGGATGGCTGGAGCCTTCCTTAGAGATGGCACACGTGGAAATGAACATCAGCTAAGCATCAGGTAAAGTCTCTGATCTTCCTTCATCATCTGGAAAGGATGTGGGGACAGCAGCTGTCTTCATGCTGAGCTCTTTGGCAAGAGTTTGCAATGCGGACAGCTTATAGTGTTGATTAAGATGACCAGATAGTTTCCCACCTAAATGGAAAAGTTGACTGGACAATCTCCTTTTCTCCTACCTTGGCAGGAAAATGGCTCTGAAAGCAGCCACCTAATGTTACCAGCACCCTTGAGGAGCAGAGTTGAGTGGTTATCCTGAGCTCTGGGAACAAGGAAGGTCATTAAAGCCCTTTTCATGGCACATAGCCTCCATGCCTTAGGGGTCCAGGACCTCTCAAGCAGCAGTGTCTCTGGCGTGCCACCCCCACCAGAGACTTATCTGGTGAGAACCTGACTCACCTCACAGCCCCTGGACCTCTTGACAAAAGCAAAGGTAAGTGTGGATGTGTTCCAGTCTCCCGTGGCTACTCATCGTCAGTGCTGATAGAGTAAGAACATTCCTTTGGGCCCCTCTGGAGCACTGGGGACATCAGTATAGCAGAGAACTGCACACTGAAAGGAGCATCATTTTGTCCTTCTTAGCGCTCCTCCTAAGACACTTTTATACTTATCTACATCCTTCCCTGCCCTTGCCTCAGCTATAAGAATGCAAAGTGGCTTCAGTTTGTATCAAATGGGTAGTGTCATTGTCACCCTTAAAAAAAAAAACACCCTCAGATCTGACCCTTGCTAGAAAGCCTGTTGGAGTTGGAAACATGACCCACATCGGCCACCATGATGAGTCATGCTGGTTGGTCCCTAAGACATGAGGCAAACTGTGGCCCCTATTGGGGAGTTGTCTTGAGGATGGTGTTCCTAGCCACTGAGAAATGCTCAAAATCTACAAGCCCAACTATGACTGCACTTCCTTAGTGTGCTCTTGTGTTTCTTGCTTTCACTCCGTCCTTAGTGAAGTCTTTTCAAATTTCTCAGAGTGATGTTTGTACAATAGTGGAGCTGAGCCACCTAGTGGGAGTGGCTTGCCCAAAGTCACAGAGGGAGGAGGTGACAGGCCATCTTAAAGGCTCTTGTCTGTCATCACGGTACCTAGTCCTGGACTAGTGAGACCATGAAGGCAGAGGGCAAAAGGGCAGATTCTAAACAGAAGCACTTACATTTACAAACTTTAAGTCAGAGAGAGCTATGGCGGCCTTCCTCTCAACCACCCTCTCCCCGTGCCTTAGAAACACTGTTGCCACAATGGTCCTCAGAGGAGTCTGGCAACTAATCTGGCCTCAGCAAGTGATGATGTTAGAAGATTCGCTACCTAGGAGGGGACATTCCATCTAATTTGAGTGGCCAAGGACACAGTGGAGTCAAGAAGGAGTATGGGATGGCCTCCATTGAAGGGAAACCTGTTTCAGACACACATTGTGGCTGTTTCTTGCAAAATACATGGAGCAGTTGGGGCCAGGGCTTCTTAGACTCTGCTCCAGAAAATGAGATCTTGCTGCCTCTGGGGGGTCTTAGCTTTGCTGAGAGGTTGCTGTGTCTCCTTTTGAACCTGAGGAGGTTGATTTTAGTCTGTGTCTGGTGGAGGTTGATGCCAAACCAGAGAGAGCTATGGTGGCTAAAGTTATCCATCTATCTATCAACTTACATTGGACTTGATGGGAAATTCTATTTTATCTATCTTTGGAGTTGGTACTTTATGAATGGAACACAGGGGAGTTGGTGTCAAACCTGTAAACCATGTTCATACCTAGTCTTCTATGCACTCGGGAGGTCTAGGTTTGCACATGTGCTTATAGAGGAGTGTGCACATGGTGCGTGCATGTGTGTAGAGGCCAGAAGTCAATACCAGATGTCTTCTGAGATCACTGTCTTTCATAGTTTTTGAAACATGGTCTCACACTAAAGCAGGTGCTCATTAATTTAGCCAGGTTGGTGAGCCAGTGAACTGTAGGGTTCGGTCTGTCTCTGTTTCCCCCACACTGCTTCTATGCCCACATTTTTATGTATAGATTGGAACTCAGATCCTCATGCTTGAACAGCAGGCACGTTACTGACAGCGCCATGTTCACGGTCTCCTTAGTCATGTTCTTTTGAGTCTATATCCACACACACATACTGCTCAGGGCGTGGATATTGCATGCTAACAGGATAAGAAAATGAAGGTGTAAGAAAAAAAAATACTAGCCCCAGATCTCAGAGTAATTGAAAAAAAAAATGAACAAATTCCCCCTCATCCAGGCTTTCTAACACCAAGGACTAGTGTGGTGGCTAATGACCCTGGGGATATAATGCAAGGGCAGGGGACGCTGTCGAGGGACAGGTGGTGAGACAGCTACAGTTTGGCCCTACCTTAGCACCCAGGAACTTATGGCAGGATCAGATGAAGACTTGGAAATAGAATCTTACCTTGAAAATAGCCCACCAACAATGGGTAGGTGACAACCTGATTTCTTAACCCGGGCTCCCAGTTCATCCTAGAGTCTGTGTCTGGCTCTAGCTTGAAAAATGGTTTTCCCCTTCCAAAACCCACATGGAATTCAGCAGCACTGGAAGGTGGGGCCTTGAAGACAAGATTAATTCTGTTTTTTTTGGAGCAAGAGTAAGATCATTCTGCCAGTGGGTTAATTCCTGCTGGAGTGGATTAGTTACCCAGAGAGAGCATGACTGTAAGCTGAGGCATCTCTTCTGTTGGGTCCCTTTGGCATATACAGCCACCCTTGTTTATGGTGAGGCTCTTGTCACTTGCTGTCACCTAATCTTAAGACTTCCAGATACCAGAACCACGAAGGTTCTAAGCGAACCTCTATCATTTAGAAAGAACCCAGTCTCAGGCATTTTGGCATAGCAACAATGGAGAGACAGAAGCATGTGCTGCCCAGCTTCTGTCCCTGTGGAAGGGATGTGTGCAACTATTACACTGGTGGGAGTTTGTCCCTACTCATGGCAGTACCATTCCTTCTTCATTATTATAGTCTACTTCACAGCTTTCCAAACACCCACAGGTACTTTACAGAGTTACATAATTGTCATGTGTTTGACACGGGCAGAATCCCAAAGTGATCATAGAATTGAGTCTTAAAGGGCCAGACCTTCTCCAGCATCCACTGGAGATCCAGAATGGATCTTGCTTAGCTGCTCCATGGCCACCTCTCTTTGGGGTGCACAGGGACATATATGCCCAGCCACCTTGGATCACCCAGAGGGAAGCTTGCAGCTCAGAATGAGGTTAGCTGATCTCTTAATGTGACATTCATCCTCTCCCCATGTCACCTCCTTAGTGTTATTGTCTCAGGGGTCTGGCAGCTGGTGTGAGACGAGGGACTGAGGGTCAACAACAGGGTGGGGACCTCTTCTCTACTGATACCGAGGAGCCCACATTTTCCTCTCCCACAGCTCTATGCAGCACGCATGTAGCTTTTCTTCTGAGGTAGAAAGGGATGCCTGGACAGAGGGACAAGATGAGACATCCTTCTCTACCTTTGAACTTGAAGGGCGCACATCTGAACCCCATGGCACCGTCTGAGTTCCCCGAATGACCAGGACTAGGAGGCCGAACAGGATGCGGGATGGTGGCATGGTAACAGGTGACAGGGCCTGATTGGTGCTGGTGCTGGTGTGTCCATGAGAGTGTTTTGTTTAAGGGACAAGCGAGTCAATAGTCCATCCCACCCAGGAATCCAACGAGAGTGCCTAGGGAGACTTGCTCACCAAGGAACACAGGATGGTATTTGTCACAGAGCCTAGCCAATCATCAAACCACCCACCCCACATACCATGGGTCCCTCTCCTGCCATCCCTGCTGCGTGCTTAAGATCAAGTGGGGGCAGCAGCTCACTCTCTACCAGCTGAGACCCAGAATGTAATTAGACATGATGACCCAGACCAGTGTCCTAGAGACCCAGAGGCTAAGTGCTTGGGAGTCTAAAGAGGAATAGCATGTGCTGGCTGCAGCAGGGCTGGGAAATTGTTGCTGGCATACAGAGCCTTGTCTTTATAATCTACCACATCTGGGCTGGGGGGGGGGGGGAGGAGAACCCCACCAGATGTTCAGAAAGCCGTTTTCCTCATTCTTTATAAAGCACAACAATGTACTGTGGTCAAATGCAAATGTGTGTGTGTGTTCAAAGCGTGTGTTCTTGGTGTTTAAAGGATGTTACATTCTATATGATGACACTTAAGGGCCATAAATCACACCCACAGTGGTGCAGGGTGGAGGACAAGACACTGTGCTCCTCTCCCCTCCCTCTGCTGTCTCGGTGCCTGTGATTTTTCTGCCTCTTTCCAAACTGCATCCTGTTGGAATCTTCAATAAGCCGAATTCAGGAGTGCCCTTCCTGCACCCCATCTGCTGAGAACAGGTTCCAAGTATCTCAGAGCTTCAGAGCACAGATCATGCACAGCCCTGGGCATGATGTTTTTTCTCTATGTGTAATGCCACCAACAGTGGTTAATTTATAAATTAGGCACCATAAGAGATGAGCCGCAGCAACTCATAACAAAATGGAGCAGTTGTAACGATATATTGTAACGAGTTATGCGAGCTCTCTTTTGCTCCCTCTCAAAATATTTTTTATGCCGCATTTAAACACGAGCCCTCATGGCAGTTGGCCTGAGAGCTGAGAAGACCATGAAATGACTAATGGGTGGGTAGTGGATGTAGCATGTATTCACTGGCTGTAGGGATGATTCATGACTGGGCAACGCAAAGGCGGGCAATATAAGATTTCATCATGCTACTCTGAAAGGCACAGCATGTATTTAAGAAGCCTATGAGCAGTTTCTTTCTGTAAATTTTTTATTTAGCATTTTCGGATGGTGATTGACCAACTGCAAGTTAACTTGTCAAGACAAGTGAAGCCATAGCCAGCAGGGTCTACTGTTCTTAAGTTGGAATCTTAGCTCAGCCTCCTGGCATCTGGATGACCTTGGGTAAATTACCCACAGGCCTTCACTCTATTTCTTCCTTTCCAGGGTGAAAAGCACCTGCCTGGCTGTAGAGCCCAGGTCCTGGCTCATTCCGGTGGGAATATACAACCGAGGTGTGTTCAGCTGACTTGAAATGGGCATTATTCTCAGATGACCTTCATAGTCATGAGGAAAATAGTTGATTGTTTTTCCCCGGAAATCTGAGTCCACCAAGACACCACCACCCTGCCTAAACCCTGAAGTGGTCCTGTTATGGGAAGGACAGAGTCCCTGGGGGCTAAATGAGACATGGGAGCCACATCCTACAAAGCCATGTCCCCCCCCACCTACTGTGCTCTAGAAGATGCTCTCCTGCCTCCTTCCATGCCACGATCATATGGCCTGATCTGGAGTCGGTGAACAAGGCTGTGCTATCCGTTCTGCCTCTGTTTGGAACTTGCTCATCTTCTAATCCCAGCAGAAGCCTCGGCCTGTGTGTCAGCTCTGCTGGCTGCCTTCCCTACTCCAGGAGAAGCTGGTGTCATTGGTGCTTCTTGCACAGATTGTCTGCCTTTGCCTTTATTTACCCACTGTGCCTGACACACACCCGAGAATCCTTTTGTACAATGACACCTGGTGGTTGAACTTGGGATCCCTTATGTATCCTCTAAGTCTCTTTCATGTGTGTGTGTGTGTGGGGGGGGGGGTGTTGGGTGGTCGTGCTCAGCATGCAGAGTGTCAGAGCTCATGCTGGAGCCCAAACCAAGGGAGAAACTCACCTGCATGGCATCCAGCGCACTCCGGAGTGCAATCCTTGAACTTGGGCTGAACTCTGCCCAGGAGCATTGCCCTGGGAAAAGAAACCGCATTTGCATTGATCCCCAGCAAAGCCATTCTCTTTAGGGTCATACATTGTTCCATCTTGACGTGGAACCTGGGTAACAGCAGTGCCCTCCCCTTCCTCCTTGCTTGCTATGTAAATATGGGCTCCTTGAAGGATATTTATTGGCCTGCAGAAAAGATGCGGGGGGGAATTCTGCTCTCTAGGTGAGTGATAAAAAAGAGCAGCCAGAGGATATGTTCGCCAGCTTATTTACCACAGATCCCTTATTTATGGCCTCATAACCTTCTGATGGCCTGGTTCCCCTCCCTATCCACCTGGTTTCCTTCCCAGATGGAGAAATGTGCTGAGCCGCAGACTATTTGTCCAAGGTTCCTTTCTGCTTCTAGTTTTGACAGCTGGTGCCAGACCGATTGATTTCCCTGGGACTACGTGGATGCTGATGAGGGCTGGGGGCATGATATTCTTGCTGCAGTATGTGGCTTGATATGGTCTGACAGATGGTGTTTGGGGTCCAGCCTATACTAAGCACCCTCTGGCTGTGTACTGTGCAGGCCACAGACATGGCTTTAGTCAGTTCTTAGTGGTCTCATGAGTATGCAATGTGTTCCCAAACCAAACATATTATAGACTTAAGACGTCCCCTTTCTCCACTATGTAGCCAGTAAAACTGAGCCACCAATTACAGACTCTTATCTGGGCAGCCTCCTAGGGTCTCCTGCTCACTCAACAGGCAGCTGAAGCTCTGTTGATAAAACCCCTCTCCTATCTTTCTAGCCCCTAAGTTGTATGCCAATATGGCCTTAGCCTAGCCCAGCTCTATGGTCCCAGTCTGATACTGCCTCCACATGGGCTTCCTGGGCTCCAGTGTTTAGTGTCTGACCCATTCTTGCCCATGGCTTTCTGAGTGGACTTTCTAGTCTCATGCTGACCAGGTTCCTCATGGCTGGATTATTTAGACAAATCCTTGGGAAAGCAGAGAATTGTCTTTGAAGAGCAGGCCTATTGCGGAGTCAGCCACGCCTTCATTAGTCCTGAAGCTACATGACTACTGGTTCCCATGTGGCTCTCTACTTCCTCCTCCTGGTTCAGCTTCTCTCTTAGTATAGCTGCTGCTCATTTCTCTTGAATACCTCCCACCTTTCTCCTAACCGCTGTCTCAACATCAAGATTCCTTTCCTAAGCCACTTCCTTCTGCATCTTCAAGACAACCTTCCTGAAACGTAGGCCAGACACCTGTTTTACTTTCTTTAGACCACTGAAACAAAGATCCACAAACCAAGTAGGTTAAATAACAGAGGTTTGTTTGTCTACCATCCAGGAGGCACAAAGAATGAGACCAAGGCATTGAGTATTTTGGCTCTCGCAGGGGCTGTAAGAAAGTATGCATACCCATCTCTCTTCTAGCTTGCAGGAACTTCATCTCTACACCAGCCTCTGGTGTCACATGGCCTGTCTTCCCCCTGGTTCTGTTTGCCCACTCTGTCTCTTTAAGTACATATATCACTGGATACTGCAGAATGACTTCATCTAAATAATCCTCTGGTTAATTGCATCTGCAAAGTTCTTCTTTCTAAATGTGACCAAGTAAGGTTACATTCATGGTACTGAGCATACATCTGGGGACCATGCCTCTTTTCTGAACCACACATCAGAAGGATACTCATTCTTGATTTCCTTTCTCAGCATGAAGATTATGGTCTGATTCCCTAGCATTGAGCTCTGGTGAGCTGGCACATGACTTGTCTGCTCCAGCACCTGGAACTAGGCATGGCTCGTGGACAGACATAAATAACAAAAAAACAGTGTATGCAATGGATATTTCTTTCTCGTGCCAAAAAAAAAAAAAAAAAAAAAAAAAAAAAATAGCCCATGAGGAAAGCGAGGTGAGCCTGAGGTTGTGCAATAAATTGTGGTGACAGGAATTGGTTACTGCTACTTTGGTCACTGTTTGGGGATTCTGTGGAACATGTTTGTAGAGACCCTGCTGTGCCAAGACTGACCAGCTGGGGGGCCACCGTCATGCCAGGTGGATATAGCTCCTTGAAAGATCCAGTAGAGACTTGCTTCTTGTCCAGGATCTTCAGATTCTAGGGAGTGGGCGAGGCATCCATGCTAGCTGGCCGTGCCCTCAGGTAAGTCCTAGGTATAAATACTAGCTGCACTTCATAGGAGAGGCATGTGGGGGTTCAGGAATACAAGTGTGTGACCCAGTTAACAAAGAGCATAAATCTGGCTAACTAGATATATCTAGGCCCCTGACATGTTCCTCCCCCCACCCCCCAGGAGCCTCTGTGGGGAAGAATGGCCTTGTTTTGGAGGTATCTGCCTCAGCAGTCAGTTCAGACTTTATTCTCAGGGTGAGAAGGGATCTCCCAAGTCTATACTCTCTAGTTTTCTTTCTTATGACTTGGTATTGTTCAAGACACTTTCTGCCTGGTGGGCATTATGGAAGTTAGCCAAAGGACAATAAAAGCATGCCTGTTCTCTACCCAACAGGTTTCTCTAACTTGTTGGAACCTCTGTTCTGGCCCTCCAAGGAGGGCCTCGCTTGCTCTCATTAGGGAGGTGTCCTAAGCTGATGGCTTCTATATGGTGGTTGCACATCCCTGCAAATACTCTTTAGCATCTTGCAACAGTCCCCCAACAGGAAAAACCAGAAGAGCAGCGTCAACTTTCTTGGAGCACCAAGAGAAGTCAGAGGAATAGTATGTGGGAGTTTCAACACCCTCAGTGACCAAAAAGAGCCTCTGGCCCAAACACTCTACACGATGCCTTCTCAGACGATCCAGCAGCCTCTGATGATCTGATAGGTGCTCCTGCTGCCTTATAGGGGATGAAACAGAGGTTCGAAGTATCAAGGACCCACCCAAGATTCTACAGCTCTTAAGGGGAAGAGTCAAGATGATCTTGTGCTTTGATACCAATTGTGCCTTCCACTCCCTTCTAGTGGCCAGATGCATCCAGCTTGCTAGCTGAGTGTAGTTTTTGTGGGTGTGGTTCCCTGTGGACAAAATAACTAGTACTGGTTCTTCCTGGGAATGGACACATCTAGTTCCTACTGCTCAGGAGAGGAGCCCAATCTTCACCTTGGGGATCTGTGGGTGGGGACCCCCAGCTTGAAGAGGTATATTCAAGACAGGTGAGTCAAGTAGACAGGCCAGAGAGAAAGCTAGCTGCTCCAGGAAGGGGAGCCTGTGTAAGCTCAGGAGCTGGCCTATCACCCAGACTGCCAAGTATCTGGAATGACAAGGTGTGGGTTTGCCCGGAATCCTGAGTATCAGGCAGGGTGAGGACCACATGGTGCAGATGGTGAGATGGAAGGAGAAGGTGCCAGACCTGAGGAGGCTATAGGACAGCTGGGAGCATGGATCATGGGCAGGTGGGAGAACAGAACGGGTTTAAGCAGAAGGAATGTGTTCAAATTTATTTTTTCAAAGGATTATTCTGGAAGCTTTATGTGGATCGGGGCCAGGTTTTGGGAGGTGAGAGGTGGTAAGGACTTTGGGAATGTAGAAACTGGCAGAAATGCAAAAGTAAAGTTGGAAGCTGTATGGGGGTATGAAACCAGCAGGAACTATCAAATTTGGGAGGGAAACCCAAGAGTGAAGGGTACAAAATGGCTCCCAGGACACCTGCTTGATCCTGGCACAAAAATAAGATGACCTAAACACAAAGCAATCAGCCTCCATGGCTGATGTGGGGGCCTGTAGCTGCCTGCACTGGGGATGTCCATCGGGGCCCTGGGTCTATCACTTGGTGAAAGGAGTAAGATCACCAGCTTGAGGTTGATGTATTGGAAGGGAAAAAGCAAGAGGAAGACCCAGGTAAGAAAGGTACCAAGGAGCTAGAGAGATGACTCAGTGGTTTAGATCAGTTGGTACTCTTGCAGAGGATCTGGGTTCTATTGCCAGCATCCACAGAGTAGCTCACAAACCATCCACAATCCCAGTTCCTGGATAACTAACAGGCACCAGCATAGTGCACACTTGCCACACATGCATTCATTCGAATCATTTATATACATAAAGTAAGTTAATACATCCTAAAAAACTTAAAGTTAAAAAAGAAGATTCTAGAAGGAAAGCCATGAAGGGGAACCCAGTAAGGGAATGGCCAAGAAAGTTGAGGGACTAGAAAGATTTTAGGAGCAGCCAATGCCGTTGAGTCCAGTGTCACAAAGACCGTGTGAGGTAAGGTCTGTACTCACTGGACTCCACCTTTCAGGCTCAGTCTACAGTTGTGGAGGTCTTACACAAACATGGGGGGGGGGAAGTAGATGCCAAAGCAAGGACAGAGAAGTTGTAGCAAGTGGATATGGAATCCTTTCATGCAAGCTCTTTTCCAGAGTTGAAGGAGAGAGGAGACACATGTGCAGGGAGGTACGTTTCTTTAAATTCCATCCATCTCTAGCTTCACAGAGGAAGCTTGACTTGTTCAGTCCTTAGTAAGACATTGCCTGAAGCCCATGGAGGCTTACTCAGTGGGCGCAGTGAACATAGGACTCTCTTCTTCAGAGATGCTCTCCCAGTGGTTGTGATCCAGCTTGAAACATGGGTTACCTTCTCTGCATCTGACTTCTCATATCACCTTTATCAGTCTAAAGTACTCCAATAATGCTCTTCTGATCACTGATTTCCCTAGTACAACATTCCAGGGTAGCCTGACTTATTCAAGCTCGAGAGTCAGCACGTGGAGCCAGTGTTGGCACACAGTAGGACTGGGCAACAAAGACTTTATCTCGTCTTCAGCCTTTTCCACTTATCATTAGTAACAGATGAGAATGTTCTCTTTCTACTTAGGACTTCAGTGTCTGGTCTGTTTTTCTTAATAGATCGAATACAATGAGATCAGGTTAAGAGAATGAAGGGGATTCCATGAGCTAAAATGGACTCTGTTTTATTTTGTTTTTGTTCTCAGGGCTCATAGATCCTCAGAATTTAGGAAGAACATTGTGGAGCCTGGTGGGATCTTCATGTTTCTTCTTTGGTTGGCTTTTAGAACCAGATCACTAGAAGAGCAGCTAGAGAGCAGAAAGACAGAGCTAGTAAGGTGAGTTTCCTTGCCTTACCATCCAGAGCCCTGTTCTCACCAGTCAGAGGTGGGAGGGACCACAAACCTTCATCTGGAAAATGAACTTAAGTAGAGTCTATCTCTTGGCTTCTCATCACCTGCCTGTCCTAGAGGCCCAAGGCCCAATGGCTTTTATTTCTAGGAAAACACAACTGTATCTATCTAAAGTGAAGAAGAAGAAGAAGAAGGAGGAGGAGGAGGAGGAGGAGGAGGAGGAGGAGGAGGAGGAAGAGGAAGAGGAGGAGGAGGAGGAGGAGGAGGAGAAGGAGGAGAATGATTTTGCAGCTGTTGATAGCCAGAGTAGGGAGAAGTACAGAGTTCAAAAGGTCACAAATTTGGGTGTTGCTGACCACAGCCAGTAGATTCTATAACTTGTCTCATAATGTCTGGCAAAGATTTCCTATTTCAAGCACATATGTGTGTCTATGCACACATGAACACAGTCAGCTGATACCAAATCTGTCGTGTGTCTGGGTCAAAGAAAATACACTCTGAGCTCGAATTTCATATCATATCTTCTCCAGTCCCACGGTGTGAGGGAAGGCCATATCTACTCTGTGTGCTCTAGAAATTAGCTGACAGACCTGTAATTTGGTCGTCTCTCTTCCTTTCCACCACTTTCTCTCTGTTTCACATTCCTCCCCCTTCCCCAGACTCTCGTTTCTCTTCTCCTGCAGTCCCCCATTGCCCCTCCCCGCAGCTCCCTCTGCCTGGTACCTTCCTTCCTCTCCTTTCTTTTCTCTGTGGCTGCTGCTTCTCCCTTCTGACTCTTCCTCTTGGCCTCTCTAGTCTCTTTTTTTCTTTCTCTTCCAGCAATCCCTGCCTCCCAAGGCCAACACTCAGCAGCAGCCGCCACCCACCCCCCACCGCCGCCGAGCTGAGGCCTGCGCTCTCTTGGCTTTAATTAGGATCCCATCAGAAACCTTGACCCCAGAGAGAGCTCAGCACTCATCTTCCAATTTCCTTAGCTCTATCTCAGAGCCTCCCCCCTCCAAGCGTTTAAGAGCAAAAGCCAATAAAAGAGATTTAGAATGGACATGTGGATGAGGGGGGGCCCAAAGCACCCCCCCTTCTTCCTACTCAAAGATGGGGAAAGAATAGCTCCTCTTTGGCAGGAACCAGGATACCTCAGCCTCATGAAGTTTAGTCAGAGAGATGCTGTTCTCAGATTCTGGCACCCCAGCCTTTCCTGCTCCGGTGCCCCAGGATCTAGCTACAAAGGACTGAATTGGGAGAGCACCTCAAGGACTGGACTGCTTAGCCACAAGTACTAACATTTTTTCCAGACATGCCCCAAGGCATCTTGGGAAGAAGCTACAAAGTTAAACAGAAACAAACGGTGAACTCAGTAATTGCACACACTCCTATTTTTCTTAAGAAACCAACTGGATCTCATTACGGTAGGCCCCTGAATGTAGACAGAGAAAACCTTGTCGTCACCCGTTAAATATGTCTAATTTTACACACTGCCATGTAGTACTCCATCCAGCTGACTCTCTTCAAGGAGGAGAAATGAGTGGTAGTCGCTTGGCCTGTTTCTCAGCACGTAGGTTTTTCTTTCTTTCTTTCTTTTTAAAGGGAGAACTGGAGGGATGATTTGTCTCCTGTTGGTCTTACAGCATATCTGACATCTTCTGTAGACTTTTAATTCATTGAAATGAGCAACTGTTAGTCTGAGGCTGATGGGCCATTTTGTCTTACCTGAGAGCCACCACTTAGCCAGTCCTCGGTTTCCCCAACCATAATGTGAGGGCTGCCTAGTGTTTCCCAGGACCTCTGTGCTGCTGAGCATTGCTGCTGCTTGGACCCCTCTGTGCTTGCCAAAACCTTAATTGCATCAAAATGCTGAACAGAGTCTGGTTTGTGTTAAGACTTTTGCTTACAGAACCGTCTTCCGAATCGAGAACCTTCCTGATGCTTTTTAATAAGCCTAGACCTTAAGGAAACATGAAAATTGCAATATGGAGCCTCCGAGTGCACTCAGCTCCCCATAATAAAATGTGCACAGAGGACACACATCCGGTTCAAGGACTTTACGCAAACTTATCGTAACTTAACAGTCATAAGCTAATAGTCAAAGGGAATTAATAATGGGGATGTGGCCATTTGAACCATGAGATGGGCCCGTGTCATGGAATTTTTGCAGCTAAACCCTCTTGAGTTTCTGCACGCTAATAGCAATTAGCTCCTGAGTTAATGGCAGCTGTGGTCATAATGAGATTGGAATTGATCATTTGGAAGCAGGCTCCCATAAACTGGCCTTATGAGCCATTTCAGCCACAAAGCACTGCCTTGACCCCTTCTCCTCATACCTTCCATCATGACCCTATCTTCAGGGCTCCCTGAAGGCAGAGTACAGTATCTTTCCACATACAGCCACACTGGGCAGGAAACAAGACAGAAGCCTTGTCACCCACACAGCAGGGATTCCAAGCCCTGGAAGGCAGATAGATTCCAAACGGATTCTGTTCACCAGCCCTATTCTGAGCCCTTTCTTGTGAGTAGCCTCAGTCCATCTTAGGTTTACCTGTAGCACCCAACATCTCTAGACAGTGAGCTGGCCCTTCTCTGTTTCAGCAGCCTCAGCCGTAAAGAGCATGCTACCTACCAAATGGGCTTGTAGTAAGGATGAAGTAAGCGAGTCTATCATGAAGACATCCTGTCAACGTCTACCTTTGTGTATCAGTTAGCTCACTCTGTGGAACAAATCACTCTCCAAATTAATAGTTTGCCACAACCATCATTTTGTCAGGCATAGAGTTACAGAGATCTGCTGGGGGTTCTCCCTGGACACTCTCACGTGTCTGCAGCTGCTCAATGGCAATTGGACAGCTAGATGGTTTGAGTGTGATTCATGCACACCTGTGCTTGACAGGTTTTGAACCTGTGTCATGGGAGTAACTGGGCCCTGTGAAGGTATCCTTCAGAAGGCTAACTCGGGCTCACTCACATAGCAGTTTCAAGATCATTAAGCTCACAGAGGAAAGACAAGTGTCAGCGACTAGAGCTTCCTAAGTCTCCTACATTACACTTGCTGTTGTCCCATTGGCCAAGAGAAAGCACATGGCCACACCTAGCCACACTCCCCCACCCCTGTGGGAAAAGGGCTCACGTTCAGAGCTGGAAAGAGTCTGTATTCCTCTTTCTGATATCACAACTACCTTTCCTTTAGTTCGCTTTATTCATCTGCAAGACAGTAGGCATTTCAGAAATTACTACTGATGCGTGAAGAGTAATTTTTGCAAGGTAGTTTCCAGTTGTTCATAGTAAAACTGAGGAGCCAGGGATGGGGGAATGGCTCAGTGAGCAAAGTATGCTGTGCAAACATCAGGACTAATGTCTAGACTCAAGCACCTACAAAAACAGCTGGGCCTGATGATGCACGCCTGTAACCCTGGCACTGGGCCACAGAGACAGGAAGATCTCTTAGGCCTACCTAGCTATCGGTCTTACTGAACCAGTAAGCTCCTAGTTTGTGTCTTTGTCCCCAAAGATAAGATGGGAAGTGACTGAGCCTACTTCTAGCCCCCACATGTGCATGTGCAACACCCACAGGCACGTACATACACCCAGTTAAAAAAAATAACTTAGCCTTAAAAGAAAATAAAGTTGAATCTCCATGGTATGGCATGACTTGGCCAGGACATCACGGCTCGTGGGCAGTGGTGGTAAGACAGATCTCCCTCCTTGTTTTCTGAAGGAAACAGTTACCATAAGAGATTTGAACAGTCTCTCAAAACCACAAGCCCTCCACCTACCTCAGGGCTTCAGAGATCTGTCAGCTGTGTGCTCTGCATTACCAAATTCCAAGGCCTGGGGAGATGGTCTTGTGCCCACCCCCATGCCTGGGATACTCTGGAAGGCGACATGGCCTCGGACAGTTAATGTATCTCCCTGCAGAGTGGGGGCTGTGGAAGGGATGGTTCCAGAGCCTGCCCATCCCCCTGTGTCTCCGACTTCCTGGGGCTGCAGCCCATGAGTCAATATGCAGATAATCATAGTGCCAGGTCTGCATTGTCTGAACAAAAGGTGATTAAATTACCCAGGAATCAATTCCCGAGCTGCTTTTCCTTTCTTATTTAAAGAGCACAAACTATTTTCTCCCAAGGATAAAAGATCAATATTTGAGGAAAAATTGGGCCTTATACTATCCCTATCAGAGACTCTTCCTGGCTGAGGGAAGTGTGGGAAGATGCTAACTCTGCCTTCTCAGTTGGAAGGCAGAGAGGGCAACAGAAGAGAACTGGGAGAACCAAGCTTCCTTCCCTCTAGATTTGTCTGCACAGTTTTCTTCTCTTCACATATGCCATGGGAGCTTTGATCTGTAGGAATTATTTGCCTTAGCAACACCCAACCTTCCCGCCATGTTAGATGTATCGGTCAGCACAGCCTAAATTGTATGATGCTCGGTAACAAACGAGCCCCAGTGGCCTACAACAACAAAGCCCTACTTCTTAACTCATATTCTCTATATTTTGTCATAAGTCCTAGCTACATTCTTTTCCATCTCATTTCAGGAGAGAGCTGAGAGAGCAACATTTTTCCCCGAGAGTTTGAGGGTCCTGGTTGAGAGAAAACAGGGCAGACTTCAATAGCTCTCAGAGCTTCTGTTCAGAAGCAGTAGAGTTCACTTTTGCCCACATTTCATTGGTTAAATCGAATCAAATGGCCAAGCCTAATGGGGTAGGGAGAAATAATCTTCCATGGAAAAGACCAGCGAATATTTTAAACAATAATATAATCTAACACATATGGCCTCTACTTGGGTATGCTCATGGCCGGTGTTTAGACAAGGGTGTGAGTTTTCCAGGGCTGGGCTAGAGTGGAAGGGGAACAAGACTCAGGGGTACTGTGGGGGATGTGGGGGGCCCACTGGCTCTGACTCTGTCTGCTTCAGTCTCCAACAGAGGAAATGTTAACAAGCACTTCTGTGAAGCCATTTGCTTATGAGCCTTGTAAGTTTCCAGACATTTCAGCTTGAAGCAGCCCCAAGAATTACTGGAGTAAAGCCAGGAGCCTGGGCTGTCTAGTCCTATTCTGAAGAACAAACTGTCCCCTCCTCTGAAGGTCACAGAGGGCACAGAGGCTGCACACTGGTTGGAAAAGCTATGATGAGGCCAAGTGCCCCTGTAAGAACATGGTATACTTTAAGTCCACTGTAATTCAGACCTCGAGTTCCATTCAGTAAGTATCAGAGAGCCTCAGACTCAGTCAGCTTCTTCACCTTGTCAGCCATGTGGCCTTTGACTGTCAGTCCGACTCCTGTCTCTTGCATGTCATTGCTGTATGCAATAAAGTAGGACAAATGTCTTCAAAGCAGCCTTCCTTCACCAAGAACAGCAGTGCCCTGTGTAAACAGTTGCCCGTGGCTCCCCACCAGTCTGATAAAGACTATGTATGTGAGGTCCCTGGTCACCCAGTGTCTCTGGAGGCCTTGTAGGGTGTGAAGACAGATCCGCTCAGGTCTCTAACAGGTGTCTTTGGCACACAGAGAGCAGGCAGAGCTGCTAGCTCACACGAGGAATGTCTTATGAAAGGGAGGGTCAAGAGATGGAGATACCGATTTCCCGTTACAGGAAGGAAATTGATGTCTGCCTCCCAAGGGTGCTCTGAATGATGACAGGCATGAAAATCAGGAGTGCACCAGAATCAAAGACTCTTAGCATTAGATGGATGTATCTAAATTGGGGCTTTATTTAGTAGGTGTGAGCCCAAGGACAACAGTATAAAAAACACATGGCCTTCAGAGTAGCACATTTTCTGGCCTTGCTTTGTGTCTTTGAAGTCCCCTTCCCCTGACGGCTCTAGAAGGTTATGATTGTAATTTATATTTCTTGATTCTATTGCCACTTATATTCTAGGGTTTTTCCAAGGGAGGTATCAGCTACAGAGCTGGGGGCTTTGACCAAAGGAGACAGGGCATGGCTCTTAAGCTTAGTCCAGGTACATAAAAGATTTTCATGATTTTCTGGAGCAGTCCCCTGATGTCCAAGAAGCACTGGTACACATTTGGTACCCAAAGTATGAAAGTCAGGAGCAGCACTGTGTCTGCTCTAAGTGCATATAAGCACATGGGGCTGCATTTTGTCCACCAACCATGTTCTTAGCCTTGAACAGTGTTTTGTCTCCTCTTTGTATGACTCTTTCATCTTCTCCTTCCTTGAGTTGAGAATGACTGTGGCATGGCCCGAGGGCTGTCATATTCTCTTTCTGGCTCTGGCTGGTTCTCCTGTCATCAGCCCTGAGAAGTAATCAAGATCTTCTGCGCATGGATACAGTCACAGCTCAAGAGGACAGGAGATGTGACAGTCACCCACTCCAACAATGGCCTATACCTATATGACTCTAAAGCCCGGGAAGGGTCTGGCTGCACAGTATCCTACCAAGTACCCAGCAGCCTTTCCTGTCCAGGATGCACTGCTCCTGATTGGCCATGGGCGGCGCTGTTGCCTGTATCCCAGATAAAGACTGGAGGAACTGATAGCAACACTCTTTTGAGTGGTGAGCACCAAGAGCTTCATAATATGGCTATCATTGTGTATTCTTATGATGCTCAATACTTACCTCCTACTAGGACCAGCCAGCCCTGCTTGGGCCTAGTCCAGTCCTGAATATGACCTAAGTGATGGCCTCTGTGACTAGTATGCTGGTGATCTTCCACTGGGCACACTGGTCTGGATTCCACGCATTGGGCACCATGTTTTGCTTGGCTGTCAATATGCCTGGGAAGAGTCATGGATAGGGATACTGCTCAGGATCCAAGGATCAAGGAACATTGTCCCTTCCTCTGATGGAGCACCCAGTTCAGCAGTCCTCCACCATGCTCCTCTGTAGAGATGCCAAGGCCACTGCAGACCCCCAAATGCTGGACCCAGTATACACCTGCCCTTTGGGGTGGGACCTGAGACCGATTTGCAATTGGTTTCTCAAGAATATGCTCATACAGCTGAGGGTTGGGGTTATCTAAGTCTGATATACCCTGACACTGGACAGAACTAGCCATGGCAAAGATGGCCTAAGCACAGGATTTGAGGGAACAGAGATGGAACTTAGTAGTCAAAAATAAATCTGTGCATCCGGGGAGATGGAAACACAAGGCTTTATTCTGTGATGGCTTCTAAACTTACTTGAATGACTCATTCTGTGTACCTCAGTTTTCCCCACCTATAAAACTGGGTATGAGAGACTTTACACTACCATGTGTTTCATGGCCACAGCATACCTCAGCAGTCAAAATAAATGGCAACAGTTCTGTTCAGGGTGCTTGGATGGGTCCATCCCATCTGTCTTGATCACTGCTGCTGTGCTCTCTCTCTCTCTCTCTCTCTCTCTCTCTCTCTCTCTCTCTCTCTCTCTCTCTCTCTCTCTGTATCACAGGGGGATACACATGTCCATAATCTTCAGTAGAGGATAAAGAAGGATGTTGGTGCCCTGTTCTATCCCTCTCTCTCTTATTCTTTTGGGATAGAGTCTCTCATTGGACCTGGAGCTACCTTGGCAGCCAGCAAAGCTCACTGATCCCCGTGTCATCTCCCTCCCTCCCACCTCCCGGTTACAGGCATGCAAGTAGCCATGCTTAGCTTCTTTAATGTGGGGGCTGGAGACTGAACTCAGCTCCTCATACTTGCTCAGCCAGTGCTCTTGCCCTCTGAATCATGCTGCCAGCCGCAGAGCCTCTATCTTGTAATGATGGCATCCCAAAAGGCACTGGGGAGTTGCTTTGTGTCTATGACTGTGTTTGCTCAACCATCCAGGAGAAAGAGTTTCATGCCTTTCCCCTCCCTGTTTTATGTGTCAGACAAGCGCTGAGAGTCTACGTGGTCCAGTCAGGGTCTCATAGCTCAGATATGGTGAGGCTAGGAGTCATGGGGTGGCTGGGGAGGTGCCAAGGATGCTTGCCTGTATAGCATGTCTCAGGAAGGCTCTGAGGCTTCAGCACCTCAGCCTCCCGGCTAATTGTTGACAGGCTTCCTGGGGGAGGACATGAAGCAAGCAGCCAAGCTCTCCTATTTATCTCCTCCCTCCCTTCTTTCCTCCCTCCTTCCTCTCTCTCCCCCTCCCCTCCTCTGTTCTCCTCTCCTCCTATCCCTCCTTCCTTCCCTCCCCCCTGTCTCCCTCTTTTCCTCCCTGTCTAGCTTCCCTTTCTTGTAAGCCTGCCATGAATCAGGAGAGGGAGAGGCACTAAATAAACAGAGATGGATCAGGGCAGAGGCTTTGGAGTGGAATAGGTTTTTTTTTTTTTTTTTTTTTTTGCAAAGCTGCCTTTTCCCTTTGCCTTTTTCCTGCAAGCTGCCCCTCTCAGGAGCTTCAAAGAAAAGCCTGCTCCCAAGCAGGATCTTTCGCCTGAGCCAAAAGCCATTTATCTGGAATATTAATATGCCAGCAGCTGCCTGTGACAGTGCCTGCCGCTGATCACACACGCCCAGCCATGATCCCTCCTGGGAATGCTCAGGAGGCTCCAGGAAGCTAATGGGCCCCCTGGGGCACATTCCAGTTACCTTTTGTTTGTCTTTCCCTGAGCTTCTTGCAATTGCTAGAGGAGCACGTCCCCAGTGGACCTCTGGGGTGGGACAGGGACACTCAATACAGATACACAGATACACTCCTGCCTCACCCTAGGTGATTGTTCCTTCTCAATTTGGGCAGGATGCTTGGGAGAGGGGCAGGGAGGGTGAGACAAGATTCTCAAGTGCAGCTCCCCACATAGCAGCTGTCCCTCCATTTCCGATGGGCTCTATCTTGTTAAGCTTACAGTAAGATGAAGGTATCTTAACATGAAAAAGCTTCTAGTATACCTCCTGATTTACCAAACACTCTAGTTTAGTGCAGATTTATGTGCGTGCGTGCGTGTGTGTGTGTGTGTGTGTGTGTGTGTGTGTGTGTGTGTTTAGAGCAGCCGTTGTACTTGTATGTGAGTTCGAAGGTCTGGAGTTGACATCAAGCGTCTTCCTTAATTGTTTTCCACTGTATTTTTGAGACAGGGTGTCTCCTGAATCTGGAGTTAGGGACTCAGCCAAGACTGGGTGACCAGTGAGCCCCAAGGATCCTCCTGCTAGGCCTCACCAGCACTGGGGTTACAAGCGCATATCGCCTTAACTGGCTTCTTACCTGGGGTCTGACATCAAACTCAGGCCCTCCTGCTTGCGTCTGAGACATCCCCCCAGTAACCACCCCATCCCCAAGCGTATCTGAAGCACAAACACAGCTGAACAGAGTGAGATGGGGTGTCTTGCTATGTACGGTAAGCTAAAGAAGAGATCAAACATTCCAAATGTAGTTTTTAAAGATCGCTTGCTATTTGTCAAGTATCATACAGTTGAGAAACATTCCTTAAGTCTACCCGTCCCAAGACCCGATTTAAGTTGGGGACTGTCTAAATGCCTTACTCTCATTTAGTTGAGCTGGAGCTCCTCCACAGCTTGATGTTAAGAGTAAAGCCTAGACCTCCGTGGCAGATCATCCATGCCAGTACTGGATACCTTAAAGTGGTTTCCGGGAGCCCTTAGACTTTAGTGTCCTCTCTGTACATTGAGCTGGTCCCACTTGGTGCTAGGGTCCTTCAGGTGGGACACACTATGATGGAGGAAGAACACAAGACAGAGAGTCCGAGGCCACAGGTTCAAATTCTGACCCTGCCACAGAATTTCTTTGACTAAGTTACTGAGATACTGTATCATAAGTTATGTTGTAACATAAAGGGGAAATGAGATTCCCTGCTACTGTCCTGGGAGGGTGTCACCCATCTGTAGCTTCAGAGAAAGTCTCCTGAGGCTGAGTACAAGCTTTCATATGCTACCTGAAGCCAAGCCCCAAACCTCAGCTCAAAGCAAACCTCTTCTCTGCAAACAGCCCTTTCTTGAGCTCAGTGGCCCATAACTAAGGGCTGTGGGCAGTAATGAAAAGATGGTTCTGGAACATTGATACACAAAGAAAATGCTGGCACAGGACTGTCCTGTGTTGGAGGAGGCCAGAGGCCAAATGGCAAAATGTGGTTGTATCGAGTTACATTCCAGCCCTACCAACCCTTAGTTCTGTCCTTGTCACACAGTTTGTCTCCGTAATGTCCATCTTTCCTCATGGTGTTGATGTGGGTCTATTCAAAACAACCAGTCATGATGGCAAACACTCAGTGGCAATCGACCCATTGTCAATGGTGTTCTAAGCACTTTATATGCATAATTTACCTGTGTGTGTGTGTGTGTGTGTGTGTGTGCGTGTGCGTGTGCGTGTATGTGTGTGTGTGTGTGTGTGTGTGTGTGTGCATGTGTGAAACTTAGCCTACTTCACATGGAGTGTTGAAGCAACTCACCCAAGGTTATGAAGCTACTGAATAACACTATAAAAACTTAATCACAACATGACTTGCTTTGGTTTCTCAACCAGAAGGGTCAGATGCTCTCAGACCTAAGGAGGACTCAGAACCACTAGGGCTAAATGAATCTGTCTTCCAGAATGTTCTTAGGCAATACCAGTCTGCAGACCCTGCTGTAAAAACAATCTGAAGCAGAACTTAGAACAAAACAGACTCAATGACGAACCCCAAGTCTCTCCAGTCTCCATGAGACTTATCTTTCCCCAAAGATTAGCCACAAAAAAAGTGGCTAATCTGTAATTTGTGAGAGCACTTTAAAAAAAAATTTTTTTTGTAGTTTACCTTCGAAGGGCATATGGATATTGACAGTGGGTTTGAATGTGGTCCAAAGCCCGTAAAGGTGGAGAATTAAAAAGTAATTAGGTCATTAGGGTCACGGATGAAGAGTGAATTAAAGCAATTTCTGAGAGACCCTGAATTAGGGGGTTGATAGAAAAAAAGAGTTGTGCCCTTCCTTCTCTGACACCTTGTCTCACCAGATGGTCTTTCCCTCTCTGCCAATCCTACCTTTATGATGACATCACCATAGAAAAGAAAAAAAAATGAAAATAGAAAGGATTGCCACATCACTCCAACTTCCAGCTATTGTAAGTACACCCATCTTTGAGACTGGGCAGGCTCAACAATGCTCTTCTCTGCAAATGAGAAGGAATAGTGTTCTACTCAAGGAAGGGAAGACGTTTCTCAGAAGTCCCATGAAGCATTGTGCAGCTCCAGCAAACAGAGGAGGAATAAAGGAGCTTTGGCTTCTAGACTCCCACCACATGCCACCACCCACCAGTTTGCATCAAGAGGGGCTATATCACAGGCAATGCACTAAGTGTGGGAGGGTGTGGGATTCACTTTCTATTGAGGCTCAGGGAGCTATATCAGTAGACAGATGGAGTCTGAGAAGGAAGTGCTTTCCCTCCCATCTAATCCAGTCAAACTGCTTCTCAGAGCTGCTAAGTGCAGGGTCATTGAGCAGCAAGATGCACATGCACACAGCGAGCTGGCTCTTGAGGTCTGACAAAATTCCATTCTGCCTCTAATGTAGGCGAGAGATTGAATTTCAGCCACTGAGCACTGAAGAGAAAATTCAAGAACTAGAGGTTCTTGAGGCCTTCATCCATGAAGACTTCAAGAGGAAGACTTGGGATGCAGTGTAGTGTATCTGAGACAACCCAGAATTCTTCCTAATTCCCTCTGATGTGGGCTCAGCCCTCTTGCATGACTATGGCTGAGGAAGCAATGGGAAGACAGAATGCCTCCTTCTGGGATTCGGGGAGGGGGTGGGTTCTAACATTCAGCCAACTAGAGTCAGTAGAGTTGACAGAATGGAGTGTCTATCCTTAAATCAATGGTTTCCATGGCAAGAGACATCCATTTTGCTCCCTATGAGTGACTCCATAGGGCTACTGTGTCCATACAGTATATAGAAAGCTCCATCTTCATAGCCAGTGACCATCACCCCCTTCCCAAAGAAACATCAAGGTTGGCAAGTGCTTCATAGCTGACCCTCAGAAGCTACATAGATGCTTCCACAGTAGTCATTTGAATCAGACCAGCCCCATACGAGGGGAGAGAATTAAGCGTAATTGTGAAGGAAAGGATATCAAAGCAATTTAAACTTTTTTGAAAAACACCATACCAAATAGAATTCTGATTTTCAAAAGCCAAAACAGAAACTATGAAAGAGAGAGAGAGAGAGAGAGAGAGAGAGAGAGAGAGAGAGAGAGAGAGAAACACATAGCTGTGAGTAATTAATCTATATATGATTAAATATAAGTGGATAATTATAGAGTTTCTTGGAATGTGTAATGAAAGTGCTAAATAAAGACCTGAATCAGAAATGACACATATTAGAAAGGAAAAAAAATCAAATAACAGTCTGGAACTAATTATAATAAAACTATTTTGGGAAAAAGTTAGGACTTAGGAGCTGAAAGAGTAGAAGTGAAGGGGTTCTGAAAGCCACCCAATATTGAGCATTGAAATCAGAACCATTTGTCAATTCATCTTTGTGGGATAAAGAAGTGTGTGCTTAATCATAAGATGATGAGACAGAAGGAAACCATTATTAGAGTGAGAAGATAGAGCAGAACATGAAGAGGGAAGGGACAGGCAGAAGAGGAGTCAAAATAACATAAACAGTGGACTTAAAGTCAACTTTAAGGACAGGAAGATGTATAAAACTGTTGTACAATAAAAGTTAGTGGACTAAATTTTCGTACTGGAAGATAGGACAATTACAGAATCAAAATGAGATGAAACTGTGTCTTTGGAAAGATATTGGATAGAGGTACACATGAAGAGAAACAGGGAAGAGGTGGTACATTAGATGATTTCAAGTCCATTTCTTGAATTTTCTCCCTGACACACTATCAGTTTCTCCCTACAGTGCCAGCATTTGTTGCTTTGGTTAACAGATAGGTAAGAATGGTGATTAAAACTAAAATGTCTTTCAGACTACAGTGTTTGAACACTTAGTCTCCAGCCAGTGACATTGTTTGGGAAGGTTGTGGAACCTTTGGGAGGTGGTGCCTCATTGCAAAGACGTGAAACTGATGGAAGGAGGGTCTTGATTTTTTGGTGCACTGAACTATGAGCCACCTGTACTTGGTTTCCTGACTACAGGGACAATGTGAACATCCACCTCACTCTCTTGGCACTACACCCTTCCCACTATAATAGACCATGTCTACTACACTGTAAAGCAAAAAACAAACCTTTCTTTTCTTAAGTTGCTTCTTGCCAGGTATTTAATCATAACAATAAGAAAAGTAACTAAAAAGGATGCCAAGTGATCACTGGCTGCTGTTCAGGTTTTCCCAGAAATCAACACCACAGAACTGGCACAGAGAGATACTTACACCTCATTTATTTTCACATCAGCTGTAGATCACTTATACTGTGTAACTTTCAAGGGCTGAGTAGTTGATACATCGTTTCAGATCAGAAATGGTCCCATCTAACAGCCTCTTTTAGATCAAATCATTGCCAAATAATCCATATTGTATAAGTAACCCCATTTTTTCACTGAATCAACAGTGGTTGGTCATAGGAATGTGAACACGAGCTATGCATTATGAGATCAGATTTTAATCACAGAGGGTTTGAAGCACAAACTTCTATGGTTGAAGATTGTTTCCTTTCCACCTTTTCTAGCCCCCAAGAACACAAAAGCTTAAGGGTCTGGAACACAACCTTTCACTCATAGGTATTTATTGTGCTGTTACTGAGTGCCATACATTGTAGCGTGCTCTGTGAATCCAGAAGTCAACAAATAAGAGCAAGCCATTGCTTTCATGAGGCACACATTTTACACTTGATCTTTGCAAAGAGGCTGAGAGGCAACTGAGGCATAAATTCTAGAGGAGGCAATAGGTAGTGAAGAGACAGTAGTGACAGATACACACCTGAAAGAAAAAGTAAGCAGAGTAGGAGGGCAGGTAAGGTGCATTCTATCCATCTACCCAATTTGAGTTCATTGAGTGTGAGATGTAGTATCTATCCATCACTGTACCTGAGGAGTTACAGGTTGTTCAGGTCATAGTTGTGTGTGGTCATTGTACAAAAAAGGTGATAGGGGAAAGAGGAAAGGAGGCTGTATATTTTTGCTGATTCTATTTATTTTTACTTTCCTTTATGTTTATTTTATTTATTTATTTTTATTAATTATTTTATTTATTTACATTCCAAATGCTGCCCATCTTCCTGGTCCCCTGCTTCACCCCATCTCCTCTCACTTTTGCTTCACAGAGGAGTTCTCCCAACTTCCCACCCACTCCTACCATACCTTGCTAGTACCCCCACTTCCTTTGGGCATCAAATTTCTATAGTATTAAGCACATCCTTTCTCAGTGAGGCCAGACATGACAGTCCTCTACTACAAATGTAGAGTAGGTCTTGGATGAGCCCATTTATCCTTTTTGGTTGGTGGCTTAGTCTCTGGGAGCGCTGAGTGATCTGGGTTAGTTGATACTGTTATTCTTCCTACCGGGTTGCAATCCCCTTCAGCTCCTTCAGTATTTCCCCTAACTCTTCCATAGGCGTCCCTGACCTCAGTCCAATGATTGGCTGCATTTGTATCTGCATCTGTCTTAGTCAGGGGCTGCTGGAGCCTCTCAGGACAGCCATGGTAGAACATGACATCAATAATGGTGTTGGGGTTTGGTGCCTGAGTATGAGATGGATCCTAAATTTGGCCAGTCTTTGGACGGTCTTTTCTTCAGTGTCTGCTCCATTTTTGTCCCTGCATTTCCTTTAGACAGGGGCAATTCTGGGTCAAAAATTTTGAAGATGGGTGGGTGGCACCTTACTGACTCTTAATATGGACACTGTGGTGGTTTAAATAAAATGGTGCCTATAGGCTCATATATTTGAAAGCTTAGTCACCAGGGAGTAGACTTCTTTTGTAGGTTTAGAGGGATTAGGAGGAATGGTCTTGTTGAAGAAAGTATGCAACTGGGGGTAGGCTTTGAGATTTCCAAAGCCCATGCCAAACTCAGTGTCTTTTTCTCTCTGCCTACTGATTAAGATGTAGCTCTAAACTACTCCTCAAGCACCATGTCTGCCATGTGTCTCAAATAATGTCAATGGACTAAACCTCTGAAACTGTAAGCAAGCCTTCAATAAAATGCTTTATTTTGTTGCCTTGGTCATGGTGTCTCTGCACAGCAATAAAACAGTGATGAAAACAGGCACTAACAGCTAAAAGTGGATCCATAAAGGATGTGGGATAGACCAGTGAGATCAAGTTTGTGTTTTCAAGAGGGCTGGTTCATTACAAGCCTTGAAAGATACTCACTAGTTGGTGGGAGAAAATCAAAGATGGAGGGAGCACTCCAGAATGGGGGGTGTCAATCTTCTTGATCAATGCTGTGTAAGAAAAACTTCCTCAAGGATAGAAATGTTATAGAATCTGCAGCCTGATGCTACAGCCCATCTATAGGTAAGCACCAAAATATGGTTGTCTTGGTTACTTTTCTATTGCTATGATAAGATACCATAACCAAGGCAACTTATAGGAGAAAGAGATTATTTTGACCTTACAGTTTCAGAAGGCTAGAGTCTGTGATCGTCAGGACCACGTCTGTGCGTGGTCCTCGAGCCGTAGCTCAGAGCTACATCCACGCCCACAAGTAAAAGGCAGAGAGAACTAACTGGGGATGCAGGAAATGGTATGAGCTTTGGAAACCTCAAAGCCTGTCCCCAGTGACACTTCTCTTCCAACAAGGCCATACTTCCTAATTGTTCCCAAACAGCTTACCAACTGGAGATCAAGTATTCAAAATATGAGTCTCTGGGGGCCAGTCTTATTCAAACCAACACAATGATGAAAATGACCTTTAGTCCCCTTTTCCTCCTTGAATTTTGATGCCAGAAACAAGATGCCTTGGAAGAGAGAGACACACCTTGACTGCCCATAGCAATGACAAGAGCAAACGATTACAGTTCAGTCCAGACACAGAGAGGGAGGGCCAGCCTGCTCTTTTTATAATAGCCTCCTTGTGACAACCAATAGTCCCACAATACCCCCCTTCCAACAGTGCTCCCTCGGTGGTATAAGGACCTCCTACTGGGCCATACCTCTTAAGAGTCTGATTCTGCCACCTCCCAGTGGTGCCACTCACTGGGATCTAAAATGCCAACCCAAGAGCCTTTGGAGAGGGGCACAATTAGCACAAATCCAAGCAATGGTTGTGGCTGACGGCTACTTTGAGAACTTGAAATTTGTCTTGATAATCCTTATGTAAATGTAAGCAGCTCCATGTGACTCAGGGTGGCTCTTGGGTTATATAATTCAGAGCTCAGGGAGCCTGTACGGATGGCGTGATACTGATGCTGTGGCTAGAGAGGGCAAATCAGTGAGACCTTGCTATAAAACATGATGTGGACACATAGCATAACCACTGACCTCCACATACAAGCACACACACACACAAACACACACAGGTTATCGACACATTGTACATCTTATTGACACACACAAACTGGTGTCAATTTACTTTCAACACAGTAAGTCCCTCCCCACTTCTCTCTCTCTCTCTCTTTCTGTCTGTCTCTGTCTGTCTCTCTCCCTCTGTCTGTCTCCCTCTGTGTGTCTGTCTGTCTCTCTGTCTCTCTCTGTCTGTCTCTGTCTCTCTGTCTCTGACTATCTGTTTTTGTCTGTCTCTGTCTCTCTGTTCTCTCTGTCTGTCTCTGTCTCTCTGTCTCTCTGTCTGTCTGTCTCTGTCTCTGACTCTCTCTCTCTCTCTCTCTGTTTCTTGACGTCTTCCATAGAGATAATCCAGAACTCAGGCAGGGATGCGAGCAGGCAGATATTTATGAACATGCTCCTCATTGTGGCAAAGTTAGATGCAAACGAGACACACAGCGAGGGATCATCTTGATAAAGAACACTCTGCCAGATATTAGGATACACACACTAATGAAAGTAGCAGTGTCAAGTAATATTTAATAAAATGCCCATGGCATATTACTGCTAATTACATGGCTCTGTGGACTGACAAAGGAGAAGGAGAGCAAGCAAGCGGATTGCCTGCGGGGACCATCATCAGGTGATGGGACTGCACTCTCTTTGCTCCTGCGTCTTGTATTTCCCAAGTTCTCCACAATGAGTGGGCCTTGTTTTCTCTTGTAATGAGGGAGTAGGGGTAGGCCAGGGTTATTTATAAATGGAGAAAGTTGTATTTTCCATTTTTAAAAAAAAAACATATTCTATTTTTAACTAAATAGCCTCACCTGATTCTTCACCCCCCCCCCATTCTACCTCCCATCTCGTTGTAGGGAGAAGGCTGTTTCCCAGTGCCTGAGCCCAAAGAACCTGGTGTCCTGGAGACCTCTATAGGCTCCAAGTGTTACTGTCACTGGTGGCCTGGTGTGAGGCCTCTATTGTAACTTCTTTCCCCTAGGAGGCTGCAGGGTTTCAAGGCAAGGAAGATGTATGCAGGATTTAGGGGGCCTTAAGGCACCACCTTAAGGGGTGGTGATTAGGTGAGACAATTATCTCTGCACAGCCACATTTTGGGGGTCTCTATCTTTGTCACTATCTCTCCTACATCTATCTAGGTCTCCTATATTCACCTTCTCCATCCCTCTTTACCCCAGTTTCTCCTTGTGTCACTGGTACCCCATCCTTCCCCCAACATATCTCTGCCTCTTGATACTTATCTTGAGCCCTGATCCCCAGGCCCTCTGCCTCTCTATCCCCTCCTCCCTCTGCCTCAGGGAAGCTGTGATGCTTGGCAGGGTGCTGAAGGTGATGGGCTGCGGCCCTGGGAGCTGTTACTATTACTGGGGGCTGCTGCTGTCAGGAGAATGTTCTCACATGTCATGTATCAGGAGAGGGTGTCTTCACTTCCTTCTGCCTGATTCCAACAAATCCACATATAGTCCTGAACCACAGCAGGCTTTCTGAAAGCTGTCCTAAGGAGGTGTAAAGTCATGCAAGGGACAGAGCAGAGGAGGGACACACACACACACACACACACACACACACACACAGAACATTCTGATAAGATGAGAGCTCCACCTCCTGCACTGCAGAGATGTCTGCATGGAAGATTCAGTGCTAAAAACAGTTCTGAAGACAAGAACGGTGAACAGCGGGTCTTGATCTGGAAGCTTGCTCTACACTGCTTAGAAGAGTTGCTTCTGGAGAGGAAGAAAGCAGCTGCGCTTGGTGGTACTTAAATGGGAGAGATCTGATATCTGGGCCCTGGTACTTCTTCTAAAACCACAATGTTATCCATCTAGGGATCCCAAGAGCGTGCACTCAGCTCTCCACTAGCTGTCAGGCAGAGGGCTAGGGTAAAGAAGTATGTGGCAGGAATTGTTCAATAGGACAGGGAACTGGAAATGCACGGGCTGAAATGGGATAGTGCAAGGCAAGACCGCGCTGGAGAAGACTAGAGCAGGCCGTCCAGGCGCCAAGGGCTTCTCCCCTCACAGAAAATAACACCGAGGTGTTCGTTCTGCTTAGTGCTATAGCTTTGCTTTCCTGACTTGGCCCTTCTGCAAACCTGGCCAGGGGCACCTCAGCCAGGGCACAGAACTCCCTGTAACTTTCATTCAGTAAGATAAGGTGTAGGTACCCTGTTCTAGGAAAAACACCTAAGGGATTGTTTTCAATAATGGGGTGCCCTTCTACTTCAACTCCTGGACCCTACATGGGTACTACAGGACTCCAAGGCTTCATTGGAAATAATTTACTGCTGGAATATGGGACCAAAGCTTTACAGCTCCAAGGCGCTGGCTGTCTTGGAGACATGCCTAAGGGGACTCACACAACTCCTAGGTAAGTATGAAGGACTAGGCTCTAGAAATAGTTGACCATCTACTTTGACCTTTGCTCCATGTCTGTGGAAGGAAAGTGTCTGAGATGGAGGATCAGAGTAAGGCTAAAAGGGAGGATTTTCCTCAGGGCAAGAATCCCTGGCCTGTAGCCAACCTGAATTAGAATGGTGCCAGTTTTCTAGGTTCCTCTTCGAATGGGGTAGGTGACCATCAGCAAGAGGGCTGGAACCCAGAAGCCACGCAAACACACTTAGTCATCTTTTTGAAGGACCTTATAGAGAAGCAAAGTAGGTAAAAATTAGCTTAGAAGCTGGTAAAATCTAATTATTTAGTTCACTCATTAATTATAATTATTAATATATTAATTTTAAACATTAGCTCTCTGAGAACTGAACACAAATAGATATAAGGAAGCCATTTGCTAAATGAATTTAATGAATGAACCCATCAGGGATTCTATGGATGCGCAGAATAGTTGGACAGGAGGACAAATGCTATACTGGAAGGGGATGTGGAGGTGGCCCAATCTGAGAGAGGAAGGTAGAGTAATGGAGCATCTTCAGCAGACACGCAACTCTCAGATCTGTGGGCTGTGGCTACACATTAAGGGCAATGTCAGGCTGGAGGTCCGGACACCTAGCAGATTAGAGCATCAAGACAGACCCAGCTCTATTCTCCTCATTCCCCCTCCGTCTCTGAAAGAGAATCGTATTAACAAAGGTCAGAAGTTGGAGGTTTCTCCACAGCTGCCTCACATATCAGGGTAGAATCTGGGAGCTAGGTTGATAGCCCATGAAGTTGTCAGCATCCTGGCATTGGGGAGAAGGTCCCTGAAGCCCTGCATCTTGACCTTGACTGTTAAACTCCATAGAAGGCTCAATGGAGCCAGATCCTGGGAGTCTGTCTTGCTGTCACCTTTGGCCAGGATTTAGCCCCTCTGTGTATTTTTAGCCTCTTTTCAGAAAACACTGAGAACAGAAATGCCATGCCCTCCCTCAAGGCTTACCCTAGCAATGACCCTGTACTGAGTTTTTCTGGTGGGCAGGGCAAGGAGCTCCTATGAGTATTGAAACTTCAGTTATCTGGGAAGTAGATTCAAAGCCATACCCTCAAGTTTCCTCTGCCAGAGAAGCCAAGTTTACCCATGGGTGAGTTGGGCCAAGCATTGGAACTTCTAGCAAACTTTTGTACCTTAGGTATGGTTAAAGGGGAAATTTTAACAGACTTAGTATAGTTGAGAAGTTGGTTTTAATGGTGATTCTAGATTCCAACAGTGGTCTAGACCCGAAATGTGCAGCCCAACCATGTGGGCTGGTGGCCAGAGAAAAGGAAAGGACATACAAGGAACCAAAGTAAGGCAGAAAACAGTGGACTAGTCAAAGGTAAGTTAGCTTTCGGCTTGCTTAGCTGATCAGTTAGGTTGTGAGGCACTTTATGAAAGTTGGATTTGAAGAGACTTCCCTGGGCCTAGACTAGAGCTTAGAGTTTGGACATCTCATGTCTAACATGAACCTAACACAGGAAGATCTTGGAACAAACCTGAAAACTTCAGATTTCGTACTACAGGATGCTATGCGTTACTGGGCCTTCCAGATACAAGACCAGGAAGGGAGAGGACTGATGGACAACCATGCAGCCCCCACAGAGCTGAGCCAGGAATGGGCATCATGACAAAAACGCTGTGCTATGTGGCCATTAGTCAACTGAAAGAGAAATGTTAGTTGCGAATAGCGTAACTAATTTCTAAAAGCCTGAACTCTAACACACAAAATGGGCTTTTTGTTTGTTTGTTTTCTTTGGTTGCTTTTGTAATTTTCATGTTTTTTGTACTTTGTTTATAACATTCAAAGCTGCTGTATTTGCTCTGGACACTGGTACTTGATAACGTTGCTCCAGATGCTGTGCAGTGATGGTCTGGAAGGCATCCCACAGGCTTCATCCTCCAGGCTCGGCCTTGGGAAGTGATGCCATTCCTCCTTACAAAGGCACACACTTTCTTCATGTTCCATTGGCAGCTCTTTCTTCCAAAGATGGCCATGACAGTGCCTGCCATCCCACACACTCTCTAGGGCACATCTTTGTCTTTTGTTCCAACTAGGAGCCAAAGTCAAATTCTCTAGCCCCTTGGGTCAGTGGGTCCTCTCATTCTTTGACCAAGACAATCCCCCGGAAACTGCTATGCCAGCTCTCGATGCCTTCCCTGGTGTTACAGACTCTGGGGAATCAGTTGTCAGATTATAAGTGTGAGCATGGCGCTTGAAAGATGGCTTGGTGGGTAAGGTGCTTTGCTGTGCAACCATGAAGACCTACGCTCAGATTCTCAGCACCTCCATCAAAAGGTAGACTCAGCGTCGGCATCAGTAATTCCACTGTGTGGTGGAGCAGAGGCAAAAGCATCCTTGGAGCTCACTAGCTAGCTAGTCTAGCCAAGTTGGTTGAGTGCCAGGTTTTGTGAGAGACCCTATCTGAAAAAAAAAAAATAATGTAGGAAGTGCCTGAGTAAGATATCCAACATCAGCCTCTGGCTTCCTTGTGCACCCACACATATAGAAACATGCATGCCCACATTCACACACTTGAACACATACATTCACAGAGCACACCACGTGTATGTACACAATGCAAATACCTTAAGACAATTAGCACACCAGCAAGAAATCTCAGCCCCTTCCCCAGACCTTGGAGGATGAAATGCTGTCCAGAGAACAATAAGCCAAAGAATAGTTGGACACCAGTCTTGGGATTAGTAATCCACCTCCCAAACTTATTCTTCAGGTTTGGCTACCCTAGTCAGTACCACAGTCAAGCCCCCATCCCCTTCCACATTCCTAGCCTGTGACACAGTGAATGAGTACAGTGATTGTCCTAGGGCAACGTGTTTGGGGGACAGTTTGTTTTGCAACAACAAATACCAAAATGCTACTCCAAGAACACACAATCATGTTTCCATCTGTTCTTGGCTGCCAGGAAGCTCAGAGCTAAGTCTCTGACTCAACCTTAACACGTCTTCTTAACTTAGCCTTACCCTTTGTTTTGTAGCATATTTGATCTTTAAAACCTACCTTAATTATAGCTGACATGTATCTCCTATAAAACACTCCCCCACTGTCTGCAAAATGAAAGGATGTTGGGGATTTTCTTGGTTCATTCCTCCTGTGTGTACCCAAAAACTTCCCCAACACTACAAAGTTCTGTTTAACCTTCATATCTAGACTCCAGTGTCACCTGTGGATGACACCCAGTGAGTCACCTTTTCTGCACTGTTAATCCTCTGTCTATTCTGGCTCTGACTCTAGAGTCTCTGTTTATCATCCAGTGCTGTCCAGCTAGGTGTTCATACTACCCAAAGTATTCTTGACTGCAGAAAGTTAAATTAGAGAGATAGTTTTGGGTCATGGTGTTATCATGGATAATAGATAAGTGCAGGTCTGTATACATCCCTGTCTCTGTGTCTTTGGGACAAAGCCTGGAGGCAGAAAGGGTAATACCTCTAAAGTCTTGAGCAGTCATCATGGCCAGGTGTGATAATTTCAGTTGTCACTTGACACACTCTAGAGTCACCTGGGAAGACAGAGGGATTGTGTAGATTGGGTTGGTGTGTGGGCATGTCTGGAGGGGATTCTTTTGATTAAGTTAGAGGAAGTGTGAAGGCGCCCTCACCGTAGGTAGGAGGTACCACTCACTAGAGGGCAGGGCGGGGAGGGCATCCTGAACTGTAGAAGAGTAGGGAAAGCGAGATTGGAGCAAGTACTTGTGCATTAACCCATTGCTCTATGTCTGCAGATGTGGGGCCATCAGTTCCCCAGTTCTCCCAAGTTCCTGCCACTAGGACTTCCCCTGCAGGCCAGAGATACCCATTCTTCCTTCAGTTGAATTTGTTATGTTATTTGATCACAGTGACAGGAAATAAAACTAAGACACAGTTATTCTACAAGTCTACAATGTATGGTGTGAAGTATTTGTTGACTATTTGTGTTTTAGAATTCAAATCTCTCTAGACTAGTGTGTGTGTGTGTGTGTGTGTGTGTGTGTGTGTGTGTGTGTTGCATGCATGTGAATGTGCACTTTTATGCACAATGCAATAGCTAACTCAAGGTCTCTGCTGTAATCTTCTATTGTTTTCTATCTTATTCTCTTGAGACAGGGTCTCACAAAGAACCAGAATCCCACCATTTTGGCCAGGCTGGATAGCCAATGAGCTCCTAGGATCTGCCTGTTTTGGTTCTCTGATGCTGGGATACAGGCTAGGCAGTCATACCTAGATTTTTACATGGATACAGAGGATTTGAACTCAGGCCCTTCACCTTGCTGAGTAAGTGCTCTTACTCAGTGAGCCATCTCCCCCGAATGCCCATCTTAGACTTTCCATAGTAATGTGTTACCCAGCTCTCTTGGCACTGCTAAGGTATTACTCTGCTGACAAACATGTAACCATCTCTATGTCCTGCTGTGGAGAAAGAAGCCTCCATCACCACCATAACAGTTCAAGTTGTCTCCATCAGCTGGACTCAGATTTTCTTGCCAAAGAAGTTATTTAAAAGCTTCAGGTTTCCAGAACCCTCTAACTTTGGACTTGTGGATTGGATTGTGGTCCTATACCAGATACTGCCTACATTTATGGATGGAAAGAAGGCAATATTTTAAACAGAAGGGCTGAAGAGATGGGTTAGTTGCACAATAGTTGCTTCACAAGCCTGAGGACCTAAGCTTGGAACCTCAGAATCCACTTCAAAAGCTGGGCATGGGCGGTCCACACCTACATCCACAGCAACTGTAAGGTGGGTGGTGGAGACAGGAGGGTCCTCGGAAGTTAAGGCATGCAAACTGGCCAGCCTGGGGAAAAGACAGGACAGTGAGAGGCCCAGACTCAAGGGAGAGTTTCAGAGCACACAAGGACCTGCACGAGGGTTGTCTTCTGACCTCAGTATGCATGCTGAACTTTGCACGTGCACTCACACCCACACTCTCCCCACATCATCACATATGCATATAAAGTAAGTAAAAAGACATTCTTCCTACCAAGATGCCCTGGGGTCCAGAGACAGCATTATAATATATGCATAACACATATACACCTTTCCTCCCCAACAATGAAAAATATTTCTATCCCTTCCCCCAATTTTTGCCCACAGACTTTTGACAGTTATGCCAGCTCTGTTACTCCTACTTGCAAAGCAATGGAGCTTTTAATAGGCATTGCTTTCCTTAAAGAAGAAAACCAAAGCATGGTATTTTGGAAGAACATGGGCTTAAGGCACGTGTGGCAACAATCCCAGCTCCTAGCTGTCATTTCCTGGCTGTGGGAGCTCAGGATGTTCCCTCTGTTTTGGAGTTTCGGTGTAGAAAAGGCTCTCTATCTTTCAGTCCAAATAAAAGGCTATGCCTGGGACAGACCTTTAAACTCTGCACAGCATACAGGAAGGCAAGCTATGGACTCTGAACTAAGACACAGGAGTCCTTGTTCTTCTCCCTGTCTTCTTAAGAACGTCTCCATCTCTGTAAGACAGGACTTCTTCATCTGGTGTGAGACTGCAGAGAGAGTTGACTGAGTTTTTGGATGTGTGTGTGTGTGTGTGTGTGTGTGTGTGTGTGTGTGTGTGTGTACATAATCCCTACCAACCTAGCACTCAGTATTCTAGGTTGGAGAAACTGTCCAAAAGCACAGTATTCTATTTATTATGATGAATGTAGCCCAGGACTCTATAAAAACATGGGTTCCTAAACCTTCAGAGGGCTACAAAACTCCCTATGCAAGCATAAGGACCAGAGCTTAGGTCCTCAGAACCCATGTTTAAAGGGAGGAGGTAGAGAGGGCTCAGCATTTACAAGTACTGATTGCTCTTGCAGAGGACCAGGTCTGGTTTCCACCATCCACGTGGTGGTTCACAGTCATCATTAACTCCAGTTGCAGAGGATGAGATGCTACCCTCTTTCCTAACACTACGGATTCACTGCCATTCACATGCATTCACACATACACACGTAGGCAAAAACACTCACATAAATAAAGTTTTTCACAAAGCATGGTAGCACATACACACGATCCTAGTGTTGGGAGGTAGAGACAGGAGGCTTTTAGGAGCTCATTCATCAGTTGGTCTAATAAATCAGTAATCTCCAGGTTTAGTTGGAGACCCTGTCTCAAAAAATAGGATAGAAAAAGCTACCCAGTGTCAACCTCTATAAGCCAGAGGTTGTACAGGCATACAAGCACATATGCTAAAATATGAGAGAGAGAGAGAGAGAGAGAGAGAGAGAGAGAGAGAGAGAGAGAGAGAGAGAGAGAGAGAGATGTAGGGCTCAGGGTAGGGTGGGATATAGATCTGAAAGATGAGTAGGAATCATATTTAAGTGTAGAAATGTATAGAGAAACAATAGGAGTGAATAGAAAAAGGCACACAGCTCAGTGCTGAGCTGAGCAACCTGGGGTCTGGTAAGGTGAGGTGCTATCAGAGGCGGGGTAGCTGAAGACTCTGGAGGGCACACCCCACATAGCTTGTGCTGGCTGTCTTGACGTGACTGTGGATGTGACTGTGGAGAATCCTTGGCATGACCCAAGAGCCAGGTGACAACAGCATAATTGTCTGAGAGGCTTACAGGGCTTCACTCACAAATATATTTGGAAAATAACCCTACAGTTATGTCAGAATGTTGCTTTCCTAGCTCCTGAGACCTCAGGAAATTGAACCCTATCAGAGTCTCTGACCCCAGGCCAGAGGCTGCAACTGGGGGATGGTACTGCCTGAAACGGCCCAAAAGCCACGGTGTGTGTTCCTATAATCAAGAGGGCCTGTTTCTGAGCTGCTGGGAAGCTAACTCTAGGTGGTGTCAGGGTAATTATCCAAGCTGCCTGAACTTTATTCACAGCCTGACAAGGTACACTCCTGGGACTTGTCACTGTGGTTAGTCGGGGGGCGGGGACCTGACATAAGGCTGATTAGGGAGTGTTTTACACAGCAAGAATCTCTCTGATCTTTAGCCGAGGGGACCACCCCCCCTTTCCCATCTCATAGGAGAGATGCTGGTGAGGTTGAGAATAAAGAGCAACCAGTCCAGCCCCCTTCTTTGCAGATGAGAAAGCCATTCATAGCACTGACATGAGACATGCTCTCTCCAAGGCCACGCCTGGAGAGGTTGTCCAACAGTGGGATTGCCTACCAGAACCTCACGATTCTGCAGTAGATATTTTTCTCCATCATACCAACCCTGCTACTTCATTCTGAGAGGCTTAAACTTCAGATTTGTTTCACAGTTACCAGGGAGCTTGGAAATTACAGATTCTGATTCATATGTTTGTGTGCAGTTGAAGCTCTCTATATCTCGTAAGCCTAGCATTGGTTACTGTCTTGTAAGCACAAAGAAGTGCCAAGGCCCTTCCTTCCTCAAAGACCATCTTTAACTCCAGAGATGTCAGTGGATGTTTTAGTGTGTTCTCCACTGTTATGAACAGTTGTCCATGGGCTCCAGCTGTTCATGCTTGTGAAATCGGCGTGAGTTGAGCTTAAAAAACAAAAAAAGCTCACAGGAATCACAGCCTGCAGCTCCTATGGAAACCTGAAAGAATGCTCTTCTTTCATTGAGATTTCTCATATGTCAATGAGCCAGCATGGTTCACTTTGATATAGTAAGGCTTTGCGGGGCAACTCCACTGAGCCATCCATTCCTCACCTTCTGCAAACTATCTCCAGTTGCTGGTGTGCTGGTTGGCTGTCTACCTACCTCTCAGCAAAGTGCTGGAGACAATTATCTTGCAAAGAGCAAAGGCACATTTTGGCACACTGTTTTAGAGACTCCGACCTGTGGTTGGCTCAATAGAGTTAGCTCACTGGGGTGGAAGCTCTGGCAGGGCAGATCCCACCTCATGGTTGGGAAGAAAAGTAAGAGGAAGAAGAGAGCAGGGACCCACTATCTTTTTCATGGGAAAACCCCCCAAGATTTAAAGACCTCTCATTAGATCTTTATTTTAAAGATTCTACTATCTCCCAACTGGATCATGTCAAGGACCAACACTTTAAATGCATGAGCCTTGAGGGATATTTAAAATGTAAACTATACTGTCTATTTATTCTAGCAAATAAATAACCTAAAACAACTGTCACTTAAGTCCCTACAAAGTTGTTTGACCTTCAGGCTCTGAGGCTTGTTATAACCAGGAACTTCTCTCTGTGCCCTTCATTTGAGCTTTCTGGGATGGAGAAGCCAGTGAAGACAGCTTGTACATCTGATTCTCGTCTCCTCTGGGGCTAAGAAGCCCTTACAATCAAACAGGGAGATCTGATTATGTGGCTCTCCTGGCACCCACATGTGTCCGTAGCATTAGGGTGCTTTGGAACCCCAGAGCTTCAAAATAGTCCTGTGCATTTGGAATTGGAACTGACAGGGATGCAGCATTGGTGGTGTTTGGGGCTGCTCAGTCCAGATGGCAAGCGGCCAGACACACAGAAGAAACTGGAGGCCTCCATGTATCATTTGTTCAAGTCAATTTCTGATCCCATCCCCAGCAGTGAGCATCCTAACAGGAGCGTGAGGAAGGAGCATCACCAGCAAGGCTGCGTGGGAGTCTGACCGAGGGACTAAAGGGCTGGCTCTCTCGTGGCTTCTGGGGTAGGTTCTTGGATCTAGTATTCTGTTCTAGTTGGATCATCATTTTACTAAAATTTCTGAATCCCTCAAATGAAAGGACTCTCCAGAGCTCTCTCATTCTTGTGTGTGTATGCATGTATGTGTGTGTGCAGGACATAGGCACATACGTGTAGAGGCAGGACAACCTCAGACATCACTCCTCAGGCACTGTCCACTTTTATTTTGAGACAGGTTCTCTCACTGGCCTTGCTTGCTGAGAGGATACGTTATTTGCTCAGCGAGCCCTAAGGGTCCACCTATCTTGGCTTCTTTGACAATAGGATTTTAAGGATGAACTGTCACCCAGCTTTTGTTATTTGGGTTCTAGGGATCAAACAGGATCTTGTGAGCTGTCTTTATCTACTGAGCTATTTTCCTGGCCCTCACTCTTTTCCCCTCCCCTTCTTTCTCTTTGTGAGAAAACATAACTCAGCAGTCTGCATACAGAAGACAGCCCTCGCCAGAAGCCAGCTATATTGGTTTTCTGACCTCAGACTTCCAGCTTTTTGTTCCACGAAAACCACATTTCCGATGCTTATCAGCCATCTCACGTAAGGTGTATTTTCTAGTATCTGAATGGACTCAAATAGTGAAACACTTCAGGACAGGCTCCTCCATTTCCTAAACCAGCCCTGTCATACCCACACTGACCCGATATGGGAGCCCTGGTCTGTGGCTGTCCCTAGTATTCTATCTGTGTGAAGGTAACACTCTGATTAAATGACCTCTGTCTTTCTCAGTCTGGCAGGCGTGGACTAGCCTGGGAGCACATGGTCTGACTGTGGAAGGAGCCAAGCCCCAGCAGGGTCTGCTTTGCACAGACAGACTTAGCATTTAAACAAGCACAACCAACAGCTGAGATCTGCTTTGGCCAGACACTGCGGTGTGGGCATCAGCTTACAGTGGGGAACAGCACACAGCAGGCTCCCAAAATGAGTGCGAAGAAGACCAGATGGAGGTGTGCTGTGGCTCCGGTCTGCCTTGCAGTGACAAAGGCCTTCTTCTTTGGGCTGCGACTTTTGTTTCTTTCCCCAGTTGCAGCTAGCAGTGCATGCGAGACCCGGAGCGCAGGTTCTGAGTCCCATATTTGTCCACTGTTGCTTGAGGACAAGTCCCCTGAGGCCGCAGATCTGGATCTCAATTTGTCTGTCTGGGACACAGAGGAAGGAAAGCGATTACATGCCTTCTGCTTCTGGCCTGAATGTGTTCTGATTCCACGCAGAGAAGGAGGAGACAAGATCAGAGGCATCTTCTACTGCTCTGTTCCTTCGGGGTCTGGTCTGAGACCGATACCCAATGCCAGGTGGACCCTGCCCCCGCCTCCTCAGGTATCAAAGCCAGGTCTGTGTGGCAGGTCACACAGCTGGCCTTGTGTTCTGCACTTGAGGGCTCTTGAGTTTCTGCTCCCCAGAAAGATCAGTTTCTTGCCAATGTCATCACTTTTAGCCAGCAGAGACCTATCAGCAGCTCCATCAAGTTCTGCCCCCCTCCCCCACCCCCATACCCACCTCAACCTTAAGTCTGAGCCCTGGGAACACTGGGGAAACTTAATTCTCGGACACCTTGATTCAAAGAGCCACTGTTCTGCAAAAGCAGTGCTGGACCCCGTATTTCAGCAGCTTTCGGGTAGGTTTCCCACCCAGACATCGATAGGACGAGGGAGGCCTGTGAATGTGTTGACCTGGCTTCAACCACAGCTCAGTTTCAAAGAGTTGGCTGTGGTCTCAGCGGGGGCCCTCCTCCTTCCACCCGAGGCTCCATCCCTCTCCTGTGAGCCCAGGTCAGTGTCTCAGTTACTGGGAAGGCTGTCTCAGCCTGTGGGCTTCACCCTTCTCTCCCCTCCCGATGATGAGCCACTTTCTGTGGCAGGACGCCCACCACTTGAGAGCAATGGCGTCAGTTCTGGGAATGCCTCGCTTTATCCTCTCAGTTCCTACCAGGGTTGATATGGAAGGGCACAATCATTGCCACAAGAACAGGGTAAACAGGATGGAGCGTTACATGTCCTTCTCATGCCCCTGCGCCACCCCGGACAGCTCATTCCTCCCTAGTGGAGCTCAGATCTTTCCTGGACTAAGCAGAGCAGGTCTGAGATAAACGGATTTTGTAAATAGAAGTCCTTAGCCACACCTCTCAGGAGCCTGTCCATTCCTGAAGCAGCCATGAGGACATTTATTGCTTCCCTTCTTTGCTACTGAGAAATTAGTAGGCACAGATTGTCAAAAAAAAAAAAAAACCCAGCCGGGTCTTTGTAATTACAAATGTGCACACATCCCACCGAGCATCATTTTCAAAAGGCATATTAAGCAGCAGAGACCACAGGGGGGACCCGTGTAAACAGGCTTCCTCAGATCCTGGCAGAAAAGGCTTGGAGGAGGCAGTTGTCCCCAGGAGTTGTTGGCTGTTCCCACTCTTCCACCCCCACCTCCCTCCCTGCCCAGCAGCTGAATGTTCAATGCCTGGGAACAGGGTTCACACTACAACTGCCTTCAAGATCCCAATGATTTCAGGTTTGATGCTTTCCCGAACCTCATTCTATAATCCCGCCCACCTGTCCACCTCTAACAGCCATGGATGGTCCTCCACGTTCTTGGATGTTACCTTTGCACCAGTCCGTACAGTCCTCTGCTCGACTTGAAGGGTGCTGTAGAAAGATGTGTGTGAGCCTGAGATTTATGTTAGGATTCCAGGTCACATGTTCAACGACCTTGCCAGCCTCCATTATCCCCCATCCCATGAGTACGCAGCCAAGACCCTGATGTAGTGAGCGGCAAAGAGCGTTAGCCAAACATGTATTGTTCCTGTGCTGGACATCCCTGGGTACCAGGCCACCTTGGTTATTGTGACTAGACCACTGCTATCTGTCAGCAAGGATGGCAGGCATACAGACTTTGGAGGTGAGAGACAAGAGGGGTAGTCTGGGTTTCCCTGAGAAGTGGTAGGCAGGTCTCTGCCCCCTCTGAAGGCATCCTCCCACATAGGCAGCTTGATAAGCCATCTCCCCAAATACCCCGAGTAAAGGGTCTCAGTGGGTGGCAAGTGGGGGGTCTCTGCCTAGACTATCTAGGAAGACATCCCTATTCAAGGTACAGCACCCCCATCCTCACTGCTGCAGGAGCAGGAGAAGGAGGATATAATTCAAATCGGGAGTGCTTAATGGAAGGCTTCCTAGCTGACGGACGGGAGGGCGAAGATTAATTCAGAAGCGGGAATAGATGTTATTTAGGAAAGGAAGGGCATTCAAGACAGAGACGAGGTGAAAGACAGCATCGATCATTTCACCGGTGAAGAATGCTTGAATCTGGCAGCAGTACAAAATGGAAGAGCTGGGGGAGGCAGTGCAGGGGACCAGGGGCAGGCTGGACCACCATGTTTGTGAGCCAGGCCGAGTCTCAATCTGACCATGCATCCGGGAGGGTTGTTGTTGTTGCTGTTATTTGTCCACACACACACACACACACACACACACACACACATGCACGCACATGCACACACACACAGGCACAGATGTCACAGGAGCTATGACATCTGTGTGGAGGTCAGAAGACAACTGTTTGGGAATAAAGTTCTCTCCTTCCACAGTGGGTTGGGGGAGACAACTCAGGTCACCAGGCTTGTGTAACAAGTGCCTTCATGCACTGAACCATTTCTCTTGTACAAGAGAATTTCAAACAGTGTGGTCCTATGAGAATGGCTCTGTGGACAGGTAGAAGGTATCAGTCCCTGTCTAGGAGTTAATCATGGTTCTAGGCATAGTCTCTCTGATGAAGTACAGCTGACCAAATGTCGCTAATTTGTAGGCATATGGATGCTGCTCAAGGACAGGGCTGGTCTGTCTTCCCAGAAAACTATAGTAATAAAAAGTGTAACCTGGAATCATCTGGGCAAAGCTCTTTGGGTTTCTGTCTAGAGGTAAAATCCCCAACAAGGTGATGAGAGTCAGGATGGCTGGGAAGACAGTTCAGTGCTTAAAAACACAAGCTGTTCTTCCAGAGCACCTGAGTTTAACTCCCAGCACCCACATGATGTGTGGGACAGTAAAACTATGCCAGGACACTTGGTAAGGTAGAGCAGGGAGACTTGGTAGGCATGTACCTGAGACATAGGTGACTCCTTGTTCCCTGCCAGAGGTCTCCATAGAGGCCCTGAGGGCTAAGCCAATAAACTCCTCTTCCCAGACATTCCTCCCCGCAAAAGGCATTTAATCTTTTGGTATGGCATGTATGGTAAGATACAGTATACATTTATTTTCCACCATGAACAGTCAATAAAGAGTTTAGAACCCTGGACTGTCATGGGGAACATGTAGAAGGTCTTTGCCTACAGAGCTGCAACTTAATTCTCCTATAGAAGGCCACTCTGCCCTCCCCGACAACCACCACCAAGCTAAGGGCAACTACTCCTGAGCTAAGCAGGATCTCCCTTTTTCTCCAGCCTTTGGGCCCTGACTCTATTCTCGGCTCTTCCGAGACTCCCAGTGGTGCCTGGATTTCCTCATGGCAGGCCTGGGGATTCCTGAATCAGCTCCATCTGTCCCGCATCTCAGACTGCTTTCCCACCCCTGCAGTCGTGTCTTGGACCTTCCCTGAAGCCCAGCACCTGTCCTGCCATCAAAAGAGCAGAACACAGACCAACAATGTTGGCTCACAATTGTCGGTAACTCCAGAGGAACGCATGCCCTCTTCTGGCCTTCATGGGCACTTCACCCACATGGTGCACATACATTCATGCAGACAAAACACCCACACTCATAAAATAAAAACAAACATAAAAAATTAATTAAAAAGAATATCTCTAAGAAGGGATTCCAAGGTGTTCAAAACAATCTGCCTGAACCCACTGGGATCCAGGGGGATTGACAAGTCCCTACTCAAAAGGGCAGCAGGTAGAGTTGTTGGTGATTGTTTCAGAGATGGGATACAAGGTAGTCCCGTGAGAACGCTTGCACCTCTTCTCACTGAACTCGGTGGAGACTAGCCACACGGGGGATGTGTGACCTGCTCTTGGATGACAGTGGGAGAGCAGGATCGAGGAAGTGCTGAATGCCGATGGATGCAGATATTGAAAGCAGCAGACTCCAGGAAGGTCCACTTCTGGAGCTGCTGAGAACCATGGGCACAGAGAGCCGCGGTGGGTTTGATGCAGAACTGGGTAGCAGGGTGGGATACTCTGGAGCTGATGTTGTGACAAACAGGACCAGCCAGCCAGGCTTCTCCTCGATCCTCAAATCAGACTCACCCATGTGCACTTATTAAGAAACTCTCTCCCTGGGTTTCTGAAGAGAGAAGAAGCCTAGCCACCATGTCCCCATATCCTTGGTTTTACTTTCCTTGTTGGAACAGGAAGTCTGTGGCTTAATGATAGGGTTACTTTCTTGGAAAGCGGGTCTTATTCTCATCCTGCTGACATCCTGGTGTCACTTACACAATCACTAGATGTGGTCTCTTGTTGCAACTCAGAGGAGACTAGACACACGGGAGATGTGCAGAGGGTTGTAGGTGGACGGGCTATGCTGAAGTGACACCGTAAGAAAGACCCGAAACCCCTAACACAGACAGGTCTAGATGTGATTGCATGGGCCTACATTCACAGGTCTGTTGGGGACAATTTCCTTTCTCTCAGGATCACCACATGGTGTTATAACAGCTGGGATGTTGTTGGGTCATAGGAGTCTTTCAGCCCTGGCTCATCCTAAGAAGCACCTTTGTCCTGAAATTTGTTATTGATTTGAAGGTGGCTGTGTCCTGCGGGATGCAGTGCGTGGAAGATATGTGGTCTCCATTTTGACCTTAGGGTTCCCAATAACTGACATCTTTGCTTATGATAGGGTTCCCTCCCTCAGATTTGTCTTCATGACCAGTGGCATCCAACACAAAGTGGTGGCTTGTCACTTCTCTGAACAAGGTGTTTCCTCTGTGTTCAGGAGCAGTGGGCTGCCAGAAAAGAACAGTGCTACGGGGTGCCGTAATTAGGAAGAATGGCAGCTGCCCTCACAGGGACCCAATGATGCCACTCTAGACTCCTGCCTCTTGGACTCCATGGTCCTGAGCTCCTAATTTTTGGGATAATTGCTTCAATAGCTGTGGGTGGGAATGGGCTATGGGAGAATTCTGACTACGTAAAACCATGGAGGCAGAAGATAAGTGTGGGTTGGGCCCACCCCAAGGTTGGCATGGTGGGCCAGTCTCTGGACCTCAGTGACTGGGTCTTTCCATTCCGGAGATGAGGAAGCTGCAGTGCCTGCCTCAGGGGTTGCAAGGCTTATGTCAGTGAATGGTGCAGGCAGGAAGCCTGAGGTTACACACACCGTATTCAAAGAACAGGTCTGAACACCATCACCCTGCTATTACCTCTTCTAATTACAGCGAGCCTTCTGCAGACGAGCAAACTTACCTCCTACGTACCTTCCCAGCTACAGTCTTCCCCATCCCACCCTCATGACTACTTCTGGAAACTCATCTGTCTACCTGTGACCCTTACCCACCCAGGTCATGGCAGTTCCTATGGGAGAGATGACTGATCTTCTGGAATCCTCTGTCCTTACGTTTCTTTGCCAGGTTTCATGGCTCTTTGTGTTTTCAAGGGTTCACGTGCTGTAGACATTTGGGGATTTATGCTGAGAGGGAACAGGTGTGTGCTCTCGGCTTTGTCCCAGAAGGCCTTGTGGGAGGAGGGGTAGTCTGATTTCCAGCAGTTGAGACAGCTGTCAATCAAATCCTTATTTCATTTGTGTTTTTCCTGTTGCCTTTGGCTACCACAGGTGGCTCTCACTATCCCACTCCCTCTGAAACACCGTCTTCTCCGTTTTATCTCCTTGTGATTTCCTCCCCGCTTTTAGTCCTGTACTGAGTGGAGGATGTGTGTTTGGGTAAGAAGACAGTGTAACCACTGCACAGTTGTTACTGTAGTTGGAGTAACTTCACAGTTTCAGTTGGAGACTTATCCTGACCCTAGCCAGTATTTTTATGCTCAAGTTTTCGAGGTCATAAACAGTGCAGACTTGGATCACTAACCCCTCTACACTTGCCCCAATGCAGATACTACTGAGGCCAATGTACCTTAGTACCTTAGTCCTAAGACAACTTTGCTTCAAAGATAGGAAACCCCAACACTAGTGGTCCAGTCTCAAGCACACCCTGTTTCTGTCCTCCTGTAGACGCATAACTAGAAAGCGAGGAATGGCCCAAATGGATCTTTTAGCCTGAGTACTGGCTCTCATTTACCGGTGACCAAAATCACACTCCCTAGTCCCTGTTGTCCCTAGCTGATTCACCTCTACAGTAGAGGCCACCGATAAATGATGCATGCACCCAGCTTGCCTTGAATGCTGACTCTGAGACAAACATCATGTGAGAGCCAGAGTCCACTAGTGTGTGTGTGTGTGTGTGTGTGTGTGTGTGTGTGTGTGAAAGGGGGGGGGGGGAAGAGAGAGAATGGGTCCTCTGCTCTGTTCTCCAGGAGCTCTAAGCTTAGAAAGGAGGCAGGCCTGTCATTGCATCCTGCTGACTGCACTGAGGTAGATATATATAGGCCATGGAGAAGGAAGGAGGGGCGCCCAGCCAAAGCTGGGTACATCCGAAAGGCTTCCAGAGGAGGCACACAAGCATTGCATGAGGTTTTAAAAGTGAGAAACCTGAAGGGACCCCAGGCCCAGGGATGGGTTTAGCATGGCAGATGTGGGGGTGGGTAGGCATCAAGCTGCCGGTGCACAGGGTGGATTCAGCATGCAGTTCTGTAGAATGAAAGCTATCTATAAGGAGTGGCTGGGAGCCAGGTGTATCCAGAACATGGGATGGAAAGGCAACACACATGAGTGGGCACTGAAGGTTCCAGACCTTGCACAGGTGTGGGCATCAGCCTTGCTCACTCTCTTTCCCAGCTGCCAGAGCCCCGCCCCCCTTTGCAGAAATCCCGCTGAAGTCAGCGCCTTTTTATTTTTTTTAATGGTCCTCCTCTCTGCAGACTCCCAGAGCACAAATCAAGCATATGCACATTCACATGCTGTCGTATAATTCAGTGATTGGTGATTTTGTTTTTAATTTCCCCTTCCTTACCTAGTCGCTCTTCCACTGAGTTCAGATGTCTGGAGCAGGAACACAGCGTCTCTGTGTTTTTAGGAATAAATCGGAGCCCCTTCCTTAATTCCATTATCCCAGAAATAAGCTCGATTCTCCCTCTATACAATTCTCAATCCAATCAATCGCCTGTAACAGGAACCAGGGAGGAAATGACTCCGCCTTTCTCTGGATTTTTCTCCCAACAAGTAGCATTTGAGGAAATCAGCTGTGGTTGAGCTTGATATCCAGGGCCCAGTCCCCAGACAGAATAGAGGACTAAGGTGGGAGAGACTTGGTTGCGGAAGTATTTGGTTGCTTCTTCCTCTGGCTCTGATGAGTATCACTGTAGATGAAGTGATACACTTTGGTCTGATATTACCTTAAATAATCCCAGTAAGTGGGGCTCAGGCACCCTGCTATCACTTCACAGGAGTGGCCAGCCTCGGCCTTGGATGCTTGCCGGGGGCCTGGCTGCTCATGGTAAGATCTTGAGTGCAAGCTTCCAGGTTGCAGGGAGGAAGCAGTGACAGCAAGAGGGGTGACCTTGGAAAGCAAACCATAGATTGTACTTCAGTTCTGGTGCTCACTGGCTGCAGGGCTCTAGCAGTTTGCTTGAATCTTCTGAGCCCTGGTTGTTTTTTTTTTTTTTTTTTTTTTTTTTTTTTTGTTTTGTTTTTTGTTTTTTTTTTGTTTGGTTGGGTTTTTTTTGTATTTTTTTTTTTGTTGTTGTTTTGTTTTGTTTTTTTTTAATGGAATTCCAAAATGTCTATCCTGATAGATTATCACAAAAAGAATAGAATGAGATGGTGTGTGTATGTGTGAATGTGTGTGCCTGTGTGTGTGTGTATCTATGTGTGTGTCTGTGTGTGTGTATTTATGTGTGTCTGTGTGCATATGTGTGAGTGTATCTATGTTCCTGTGTGTGTGTATCTGTGTCTGTGTATGTATGTGTGTCTCTGTGTCTCTGTGTGTACTGTTCCTGTACCAAGCAAAGATGTCCAACCAAAAAATCAAGTGGAGTTGACACCTTGCCTTATTTATCTAGCTTACTGGTGCATACCACAGAAAAAAAAAGCACTCACCCTGAGGAGAACTTTGCAAGACTCCTCAGAGGGTAAGGGGGGATTGAGGGAGAAGAGGGATTGTAGGACCCTGAAATTCTGGGAGATGGGTTCTCCTGGTTTTTCTGTACCATCCTTATGACAGAAGTCTTCCCTCTGGACCCACAAGAATGTGCAGAGCTGGGATGAGGCCATGTCAGGAAGCAGATCGTGCACCTTCAAATGTATGTGCGAAGGGTTATCTTAAGTGACAGTTGAAATGTTCCCCTGGCTTGTGTTTCTGCAGGTCCTTGAAGAAGAACTCAGTTAGTAATTTCTCTGATACCCTGGCTATTCCAATATATTTTTGGTTAGTTAAGGTTGTCATGCTACAGAAGAGAATCTCTAAGTTAACATAAATATATAAACCCTAGCCACTGGACAGAAGCCATGGATCACCACCCAGCCAGCGGTTCCCCTTTAAAACAGTTCCTCATATTCTGTGACCCCTCCCCAACCATAAAGTTATTTTGTTGCTACCTTATAACTGTAATTTTGCTGCTGTTATGAATCACAATGTAAATCTCTGTGTTTTCCTATAATCTTAGGTGATCACTGTGAAAGGGTCTTTTGACTCCTGCAAAGGGGTCACGATTCACAGGCTGAGAACCACCGATAAGCTTTTCCTTGCTGCAGCTAGGAACAGATGCATTTCGAAGTGGGTCAGGGTGCGTACCTGAAACCTCTGCATCCGGGTGGCTGAGAAAGAAGGATGCTGAGTGAGTTCTAGGCCAGCTTGAGTTAGGAGCACAACTTTTAATCCAGTAAATGTTTGACTCACCAGTCAGCCCTCTCCCCGACACACTTCCCAGACCCCTCATAGGAGAGAAATGGTGCTGGGCTGGTGAGGATTCTTTCTGTAATTCACACGCCTATGAGCTCATTCAGGGAATGTGGGTAGCTTCTAGCATTGGTCCTTGAGTTGGTGGCTGTGGGCTAGCCTGTCCTCTATGCCAATTCTCCACTGGCCCATCCACAAAATGAAAATATCAGCAACCGCTGGCTGCAGATGGGGAATGAAATGCTCTTGAGAGTTCACACTCCGTGGCTCTCTAGCATGAGCCTCCAGGGAACTTGAGGCATTAGAGAAGAGCTGGGAAAGGCCCTAAAGAATGCATGGATGTGTGAGGAAGGGAGATTAGCCCAGGAAACCAGAGCTCCATGCAGAGGCTTGGCTATAGATCCCTCCTAAGCAAACCAAGAGGACCCAAGAGCCTGGGGCACTTCCACTCCAATTCCACAGGAACCTGTGGCGCCCACAGTGTCCACTGCTTTTACTAGGGCCTAGGGTGGGTAGAAGGACCTGGTTTGCGGCCACAGAGAACTGTTGTCTCCAGGGGGTCTGGCTGGCCCCCATCCTGAGGATTACCGTAACTTTTTAATTAAGGCAAAGTTTGCAGGCGTTTGGTCTTTTGATGTGGCAGCTGCAGCTGGGAAACAGGCCTGTGTCTGAAACTTTACTGCCCAGTGGCTCAGGAGTCCGCCACCCACACGTCAGAGCCCACACCCCATAAACAGCCCAGATCATGTGTCTTCGGGCCAGGGTGGGTGAGAGGGGTCTGGGACCACCATGACGGAGACTACCACCCTTGCTGAGAATTTCCTGAGGATCTGGACCACCCCAGGGACCCCCACAAAAATAAGGCTAGTGTCTTGAGATGCTAGTTCTTCTTTGATACCTGGGACAGTTTTTCTTCTTGGTCTTGGAACTCTGGCACATCTAGGAAGTCAGAGACGGAAGGATACGGAGCTAGAAAGAATGCCCCCATGAGCCTTCACATTTCAGATGCGGTTTATAGCTCCGTGATACTTGTTCACCTCAGCTGGACTGGAGGAAGGCAAAGACTTCCTTCTTGTATTTTTGTGTCCCAGAGGTCCACCTGGGTTAGGCCAGTGGCTCACATGTTAACAGATCTGAAACCGGTACTTTAGGGAGAGTCATAAAGTGAATTGGAGTGCATGGCTCTAGTTATTGACCTGTGGACCAGGTACTGTCCTAGGTGCTGACTCAGCAGTCAGCAGCAGCCCCTCCCCTTGGCCTTTGCATCCTGGTAGGTCTGGACTCTATGGAGACACTGGGATTCATCAGTGACTGACTGAGACATGAACCTGGTTTCATGAGTGCAGCATACCTCAAGCTTTCTTCTGGGAGGAACCCCTAACAAATGTCTGATCCCGGAGCCCAAATCAACCAGGTGTAAGTGGAATGCTTGTCTCACACTCCACAGCTCTACCCAAAACCCTCTGAGCATGTTGAAATCTGTGCCATGTCATATCTGTTCATAGTCACTACACAGCAATGCTACAGGTAGCTTAGTGTATGAGGTTGTGACGCTTTTATCTCTTTACCCCTACACTTACATATTTCTTTATCATACAAAGGGGGACTTGGTGACTCCCAGTCAGTCATAGGACACATTCAGAGCTCATGTAGAACCCCCACCCCCACTCCAAATATCTCCCAGGACACTGCTGTCGGTTCTCTTTATCTTCGTTTTCATGAGTTATGTCATTAGCAAAGTTGAAGGGTACAGACCATGTATAGTAGCCCCCACCTATGGCCCTAGTACACGGGAGGTTGGGGCAGGAGGATGGGAAGCAGGAGGGCAGCCTGGGCTAAGTATGAGGATGGGGAGCAGAAGGGCAGCCTGGGCAACAGAGTGAGATTCTGTCTCAACAAACAAAAAAGCCAACAGCAGCGATGAGATAAATTCCAGCCTGGGAAAGAGTAATTTAAACGTATGTTGTCACAATCTCCCTAGTCCATATATTACAGTGCATGGAGGGAAAGCCCAGAGGGTGGATGCCTCACTGAGCCTCCCCCATGCCCCCCTCTTTTAGGAAGCATATGCAAATGTGGTTAACCAGGTGCAATGTGCTGAAGCTGATTCCTAAGATATATGCAAATTTAGATCATGCTGAGATGCTAATTTTTACCTATCAGAAGGGCAGAAATCTAAATGCTGGCCATTGAGTGGCATTAGGGAAGTAAGAGAAAGAGCCTTGTTTATGTATTGCCTCTGTTTGAAAGGCACAGAGTGGCCAGGTGCCAGTGAGGGTGACTGACTGGGTAATGTTACAGAGAACATTCACAAACGATGTTATCTTATTAGGCTGGCCAAGTGCCTCCAGGTCAGTCATTTGTATGTATGTATGTATGTATGTATGTATGTATGTATGTATGTATGTGTGTATGTGTGTATGTATATTCAGCCCTGGCTACACATTCCAAAAAAAAGTGTTACATATATGCATAGGCTTGCCCCCAAGAAATTTGGCTCTGACATGCTAAAAATAATGATATCTTATGTATCTCATTCAGCAGGAAATCACTGAGCATCTTAGTGGAGAATCTGTCTGGATTTCCATTTCCCAGTTCACAATGCTGAAGCAGGTAGGCTGCAGTTAGTTCATCCATAAAGGAACTCTAGAGCTAGAAGAAGCCACTGGGTTTCCTTACTTCCCACTGACACCAAACAGCCTACATGAAGAACAGTGTGGTCTCTTGCCTGACAGGACAAAGGTCTCCAAAAGTAAATAGAAAGTGAAGCAGGGTCCTGGTGGGGCGTGAGAGCTTGGCTTGGAATCTAGAAACACTGTGTGACCTCTGGGTTCAAGGCTGGGGTCCATCACTTGCTGTCTGTGCAACCCTGGAGGAGTCACTGGGCCTCTCTGAACGCTGGACCCTTCCTCCATACTATAGAGGCAACGAGGATTTTGAGGCAGCCGACTGAGAAAATATCGGTAAGTGTGTTGCTTGTGACATTGCTTCCTGTCTATAAATAGTGGGGTTGAAGAAGGAAGAGGAAAAGGAAGATTGGCTAAGATGTCAGAGAGGCTTGAAAAATGACTCTTGCAGAGGACCCTGGTTTAGTTCTCAGTGCCCACATGGTGGCTCATAACTGGCTGTGACTCCAGTTCCAATGGATCTGATGCCCTCTTCTGGCTCTGATGGGAACTGCATGAACATGGTACATAATACATGTAGGCATGTACAAGAAGGCAAATGGGGAGGTACATACAATAAATTAAATAAATAAAAACAAACCTTTGAGCAAAGGATGGAGAAGAAAGATGGGGCTGCTGATGACAGAAGGGGGAAGGGTAGAGGAATTATGAAGAAGATGCAGGTGGAAGAAAAGGTGACAGAAGGTGAGAAGAGAAAGCTAAAGAAGGAAAAGGAAGATAGAGGGGGAGAAGAGAAAAATAAACTAAGGTGGATAAATAAAGGGAGACAGGCAAGGACGAGGAACACAGTTGCTCAGAGCAAGCCCTGATCTTCTGCCCGTCTCTACTTCATAAGCTCTATCTGCCTGGGACTGCATTTTGGAAACCCAATACACCCTTCTCTCTGGCCTCCAGTTAACGGGGAAATGACATCACTGTTGGGAGGAAGCAGAAGTTCTTTTCTCTGGCTCTTCCCATGGATGGCTAAGCAGAAAGGGATTTGAGGTGATTCATGGCCTATTCACTAGTATCTCACTTTGTCTGTGGACCTCTCTGCCCAGGGGTGAACTTGGAGCTCCCACACTGATCCCTGAAAACTCTCTTTTCCCCTCAGCTATGAAAATGGCTGTGTCTGCGCCCTTGCGCTCTGTGTAAAACCACAATAAAACCTTATACAATCAGGCAGCTATTCAAGACTCATAATAAATAATTGCCCTGTGGCCAGTGCAATGGGTCCCCACGCACCCACTACAGGCTTGTTTCTCATTCACAGAACAAATAAAAGGCACAGCTGCAAAGACCCTTCTGCCAGCGTCCCATCGACTGTGGGATGGGTTGCTGAGAACCCAGTTCTCATACTGATAACGTGTGTGGTGGCAAATGGACAAGGCTCATGCCAATTGCTGCCCACAGACCCTCAAGTATCCATTGTTGGGAGGGATAGCACAGATCCTGTGGATTCTCCTAACCTGAATAGAGTGAGTCTAGAGCACATGGCCACGCTCCAGGTAGAACCACAGCCTTTGTTGAAGGACTCTTCTCTTTTCCACTGACATGATCCCTTTGGTACCTTCTCTCAACACTCCACGCTTTCTTCTTCTCTGCCCTCAGCTGCTCTCAGCTTGACTAGACCATCAGCATCTTCTCCCTGGGACTTGCACCCGATGGTGCTGAGTGTGCCACTACCAGGGCACTCTGCCATGTTTGTCAAGTTAATCTGCAAAATAAGAGACACAGTGGGGAAACGCCTACCTGTTCTTCTCTTTTGACCAGGTTGAGTCCCGTGAATTTTATTTCACTCCTCCCAAGGATTAGAGGACAAACTCCCTTGTCTGGCTCCTCTGAGTGGAGTCACAGGTCACAGCGCCCAAGGCTTGTCTCATGGTGCCAATCACAGCATATGACAATGGAGGTGGGGCATACATTGATTCTAAAGCCTGGAAATTCTGTGGTCCTGCCCAACCCTTAGACCAAGTCAGGCATTCAGATGTTCTCTCCTGGGAATTTATATGCCCTTGCTAATGGCAAAAAGGCAGACTCTGGGGGACCCTGTGGTAGTTCATGGAGAAGACAACCCTTGGGCTCCTGCGTGTCCACGCCGGGCAGCCTGCCTCTGCCCTTTCTGAGATTGGAAAGGCAGGTCTTAACTTTTGGTTTCCTTTTGTACCCCAATTGACCATGTCTGACTTCAGTGAGTTAGGGCTCTATCCCTTAATTGGCAATCTGATACAGCCTAGAGTTGTCTAAGAAGGGAGTCGTGATTGACAGGTTACCCAAATCAGACAGACTGTCCTGTAGGGATGTCTGCAGGGGATTGTCTGGATTGCTAATTGAAGCAGGAGAGCCCACTCTGCTGTGAACATTATTACATCTCTGGTAAGGTATTTCTGGGCTTTAGAAAACAAGCTAGCTAAACATGGGCTGAAGGGTGAGCTAACAAACGGTGAGTTTTCTTCCATGGCTTCTACTCCAAGGTTCTTCCTGACTTCCCCTGGTGATGGACTGTAAGCTCAAATAAATTCTTTTTTCTCCTACGTTGCCCTTAGTCAGAGTCAGCTACCAAAGAAAACCAGAATGGGACCTCACACCTTCAGCCAGATGAGCCTCAACCTGACACTATTGGCAGTTTGTCCTGTGACCACTGCAGATGACCTGTGAGTATATTAGCACCCGGTACCTGAGGTTGCCTGTGTTTTTCCTGTAGGGTTCTTTGGCACTGACACTATTGACATTCAGGAAGAGTCTCTGTCCTGGGCATTGTAGGTCACTTAGCTTCAGCCCTGGCCTCTCCTCCAGCTTCAGCCCCTTAGAAGTGACAAATGTCTCTCAATGCTAGAAGCACCTCCCGGGAGGCAAAATCAGAGCCATGATTGGACTTAGAATGTGAGGAGCAGTGTTCCGTGGGGGCTTGGTGGGTCTTCGGTATTTGGTAGCAAGGTATGGAGTCTGCAAGGAGGGGGCTTGGGCATCCTTTGACCTTGGCTTTCCCTCTATCTTCGGAGCTCTCTGACCACTATCCCTTCCTTACGCCTCTTACTTGATCAAGCCTGCACAGGAGCAGGGATAAGCAGGAAAACCTGTAAGTCTGCCTCAAATGGCACCGAAGGACCCATGACCTTGGCCCAGTGCCTTCTTCCTTGCAAGAGAAGTAAATATCTGCCTCTTGGCCAGCAGGGCAAACTTGACACTGACCAAAAGAACACAAATAAGAACCGAGACCTGTGGAGTGGGCCTATGTATTGGCATCTCACCTGTCCTACTGGGTGGCATTTCTCAGACAACAGGGCAATTGTTCCCTAGAGACAGACCTTCCTTTCTTCTGTCGAGGGCTCTTTTTGCTGCAGTGACCATTGCATCCGAATGGCTGGAGGAACAAGGTGAAATCAGAAACCTAGGAGATAGACAGGTCCAGGACTGGCCTTTCAGATCCAACGGGCAGATCTCCTTCCCTGTCTCACACTTAAATGAAGCGTCTAGAAAGTTTTGGTAAAACTCCAATCAATGTTTTGTTCCTAAGCTGTCTCCCTTTATGTTCAGGTTTCTGAGACCAGGTAGGCATGGGTCCTCTAAGGATACCTGGCCAGTCCGGTTCCAAATGGGCAACTCGTAAAATCACTCCTCTAACCTTGTGTTACTTCTTCCCAGGTAACAGTGCAGTCTGAAGGGGAGTGACAGGAGGCAATGCTGCCAGAACTGGGAGTGCAGGGGGTTCCCAGGGCCACTGCAGGCAGAAGAGCTCTGGAAACATCTCTCCCTTGGCTGGTGGTTTCTCCATTTAAACATTTGTGTTAGGATCAGTCTGTGAGTCTTAAATTCATTTCCATTCCTCCTTGAGTTTGAACCTGTCCCTCCAGGAACACACACTAAGCCATACTTGGGCTTTTAAAAACACTCACGAAGAATTGCTGAGATCTTGACCTGAAGACTAAGGTCAATGTACTGGGGCAAATGGCCTTTCCTTCTACAGTGGACGGAGCTCATCAGATTAACTCCAGGATGTGGCAGACAGAATGGGAATTTTGAAATCAAGCAGGCCTTGCTTGGACGGGTCCCTGCTTCTCTCGCTAACTAGCTCTGTGATGTCAAGAGACTTTTCTTTCTTTAAAAAAATTATTTTCAGTATACAGAACAATGAGCTGGACACAGACATTTTCAGAGACACATCACTGTACCCCTGTCATATTCCCCCCATTACCCTCCTGCTCCTCCCCCACACTGTCACCTCCACCTCACCAAACACTCTCCTGCTTTTAATTTCCAAAGACTTGTTTATTTTTATTGTATGTTTGTGTCTGCCTGCATGTATGTATTACATACTTCACGTGCATGCCTTGTGCCAGCAGAGGCCAGAGAGGGCATGAGATCCCTTGAAACTGGAGTTGTAGCCCAGGGTAGGCCACCATGTAGGTGCTGAGAACCAAACCCAGGTTGTCTACAAGAGTAACCACTGAGCAGTCTCTCCAGAGCCAACACCTCCCCCTGCTTTCATGCCACGTGTACATGCGTATGTGCAACCCACATGTATATGGTTTCATAGCCTTTCTAGTCCTGAGCTGTGTTTACACAGCAGGGAGACGACAATTTTGCTCTTAGCATTAAATGCCACAATGTATGATCACCACTTGGGAAATGCTTCATTTTTGGTTCCCCTTTCTGGCCGTAGTATGTAGTTGTTTAAAACAGGATCTGGGAACATACTGTGTTATTTTGTCATCTTAGGCAAGTTATGATTGTCATCTATTTTTCACATTAAGAAGAGCCGCTAGAGTTGATGTCCAGAGACATGGACTCCACCTGCAAATGAATTTGTGAGCCGCGTGACTTTGACTAAGAGACCTAACCTCTCTGGAACTAATTTATAAGTGAGGAGGATTATACCTTTTTTACAGGTCTCCTCTTGGAGAAGTCCTTCTCAAAATCAGACACAGCAGCTCTGTATTCAGTAGAGGTCACCAGCAGAGACCTGGGGGATGGGGCGGAGCCACTACAAAGCAGGCCATTCATTTTTCACACTCCCCTTTCCCCCCATTCACAGATGTGCAGAGCTTTTCCCACCGAGCTTCCAGGGGTGCAGAGCAGAAAATGGCAAAGGATGCAGAGTCAGGCTGCCCGCCTGGGGGCTGCTTTCCCGGAGTTCTCCGAGAGGCACACTCACAGTGAAATTTGTCTTCTTCTGTCTCGCAGAACATCAGCAGCCTCTCTGCGAAGAAGAAGGTCCAATCCGCCCGCTTCTCGTTCAAGGCTCAATTTATTGGATGCTGTAGCATAACAGCCAGGAGGCTGGGCGAAACAGTGTATCCCATAATAACATTTCTAAATGATTGATAAAGATGGTACAGGGAGACTGTGGCATCCACCATGGTTTAATGAGGTCTCCAAGCTTTGGGAAACCTCCCCCAGACATCTATGTGTTACGTGTAGACCTTTCTGTCTTTATCGAGCTGAACTGCCAACGTGAACACATGCACGCACGGATTTAACAGGCCAAGGTGCAGCCATGCTCAGGACTCTAAGTGGTGGAAACAGCGGATCAATGGGGAGTTATTGGAATGGAACAAACAGAGCAGCTGCTGCTGAGTCTTTTATGGGGTGAGTGAGAACGCAAACAGCGTGGGAAGGATGCCGGGAGACAGGGACGTCAGGCCTGAGCAGCGATGTCCTTGATAGTGGGTTGGGAGTGTTCTTCACATGGGCTGGGAGTGAGGTGTGCTGAAGGGGAAAGCTGAGGGCCTCTAGGGATGTACTGCCAAGCAATGAAAGAATAATCAGGACTCAATTGGAAAGCTAGACAAGATTTGCAATAACAACAACAATAAACAATGATAAAGCATTTTAATTCTTAATAGCCAAATAATAAAAATACCCATGATGGATGAAAGAATATGACATAATACAGCCACATGGTGGAATATTAATCAGCCATAAAAGGAAGAGGAAGGAAATCTTGCCACTGTCTGTCACATGGGTGAACTTTGAAAGCTTTGAAAGCTAAGTGAAGCAAGCCCAGCACAGCTAGCCAGTCACAATCTGATCCTGATCCTCTGAGAGCCAGGTACAGTCACACACACACACACACACACACAGAGGGGGGGGGGGATAGAGGATGACAGAAGATGCTGGGCTGCAGGGATGAGTGGGCAATGCCGTTTTGTGGGTTCGGAGTTCCTCTTTGGGAAGATGATAACGCCTAGAGATGGAGAATGGTAGTGTTTTCACATTTTGGTGAATGTGCCTAATACCTAAATGGTTGAAACGGTGCATTTCATGTCATACAGATTTTACTGCAAGGAAAAAAGTGGTGGCAATTGGGTTTTCACTGTCAAACTTCCAATATTGGATAGTGAGTGAGTAACTCCGTGGGAAGAATTGCCTGTGTATATCTTTCACAAAGACAGAAGTCTCCAAAATGCAGTTGTGAGCCATTTCAAGAAGTCCATGAGGTCAAATGACTTACATAATGTTGTCAAGGCAAGATGTGCCATTTGTTCTGATGGCACAGACTCAACAGTAGAGCTTGACCAGGCCATAGCCAGTACCCACAGTCGCTGTGCCCAGCTCTGCCCACAGTGTAAAAGATGTGTCCTAGACGAGAAGAACAAGCCATTGGTCTAATCAGCACCCCGGAGCACATATCTGTTTTACTATGTGCTGTGATTGGGAGGAAATCTGGATAAAGCCTTCCTGAACTTTCCCACAGAGTCATGTTTACCTCAAGGAAAGGGATTTATGAGACTGAGTGTCTGATTGAAGCAACCAACATTTACATAGGACATCCATCCAATCACCTGAGTGACATCAAAGTGAGTCTATGCAGATGGAGTATCTGGTGACACTCAAAGGGGAATGGGTGGATCTTGTCCCTTTGAAGAGAACAATGGGAGATACTGCTGCTGCCAATACAAAAATGCAGAAAACTCCAAAGGAGGGAACTTGGACAACTCATGCTCACATCTATGCATCTGAGCATTTCCCAAACACTTCACGAGTATCCTGGGATCATCACTGGTGGGAGAAATGAGTGTGGTTATTTGGTATCTAATAACATATCAGACTTGTGAAAGATCTGTGTGGCTAGTGAGCAGCCACTGCATCTTAATCCAACATGGTGCACAGGTCAGAGATCGCCTAGGCTGCAAGATGGAACCCCCGTGTTGATTCGATGAGGTTCGGCAAGCTGGCTACTGTGACCTCGGGTTCTGCTTGCTGTGTTTGGTGTAATATCAAAGCAGAAGGCCAACAGTGTGTAGAAGATAATGGTTGAATCTGAGCAAGGCATAGGGTTTTTTCTAAACTTCAAGAGACTAGGAAGGAAGGGCGGATAGGCAAACCCAGCTGTCTCCCATTGACCCAGATAATCACAGAAGCATCTCGTCACTTCCTCTCACTACTTTTTGCTGTCTATTTTGAAAAGCAGTTCGTTTGAATGAAAGAATATGCATGCTGACACATAGTGGGTTGTGCATTAGATGCATTGCTATGTCCATATGTCTTTACGATTCTGACTATGCGTTGGCTTTCTCACGACAAGATATAACCAAGATGAGCAAGAGCTCTTTAGGGTTCCTCAGGAGGTTTTGAAGAATGAAGTTGATCTCCTGACCTGAGAGGCTGAGGTCCTCAAGGTCACACATGGTCTTTAGTGCTTAGAAAGCACAGGAGTGAGTGGATGATGTATGAACAAGAACGTGAAGATACCACTGGCTAAAAAAATGGGGTAGTGGGTAAAGGTGCGTTCTACCAATTCAGACAACCTAAGCTTGATCTCCTGGACCAACATGGTGGAAGGAGGGAACCAAGTCTGTCAACTTGCTGTCTGATCTCCACATGCACTTTGTCACACACCTGGCCCCCACAAAATAAGTCAGTAACTAATAATGTAACAAAACTCAAGCAATACAAAGGATATTCATATCCTGATATGAATAAAATGCAGCCGCAAATGGGCTACATTTCAAAATATTTTCAAAACAGCTAGAAGCAGTCTGGGAAGCTGGTTCTGTTGGGAAAGCGCTTTACTTGCCTTGTAAGCATAAGGACCTAAGTTCAACCCCAGAAACCATATTTCAAAAAGTCAGGTGTGGTGACAAGCGCTTGGTGTCCATGCTCTGAAGAGGCAGTGACAGAGAAACCAAACGAATGCCTGAGGAATGGGACCTAAGTGTTTTTTTCTTCTGCTTCTCTCCTTCTACAGGCATGTGCCCACACACATGTGCAGGCACATACATGAACACACACACAGAGGCATGTTGACTCATGCACTTACCTACAAGCCTACCATCCTCATTATTTCAAAAGCTTAGCACCAGGAAAGAAGCCAGGTCTCATAGGATGAGTAATTCCATCCCTGGCATACGGCATGTTTACTCGGAGTCCATTCTCTTGTCCAGAAATACTTTGCCTGGTCATCGGCTCTTTTTTGCCATAGTCTGAGGAATACCATACTGGGTAGCAGCTTTTGCAAGCATCATTCTAGAACAACGTCACTAATGCTCTCCTACCATGAAGCAGGTGGTGGCTATTTCAGGAGTGTCAGGCCACTGTGCTAGTTCCCCTCCCCCCCATGTCACAATTGCAGCTTGGATGTTACATAAACAAAGAGATGGTAGGCAGCCAACTCATTTTTAATGCAAAAAAAGGGCAAACAACAACAAAAACAGGTGGTGGCGGCCTTTGGCCTGGAGCCAAACCCTGACCTAGCAAGCTACAGAGGATTGGCTGGGCACAGAGACATCCTTCCTGTCTGCTGACTGTGGGCTCTGAGGTTAGTGGGAATTGTAGTCATCACTAATTCCCTGGAAAGTGGCTCAAGATCTCCTCACGAAGGCAATTGGCCTCCAGGGTACACTAAGACCACCCTTGCAGGTAACTGAAGACTTAGAGGAGTAAGAGACATGAAGCCCCCAAATCTGCCCTGAAGGGTCATCTGGCATCCAGACAAGGAGGTGGGGGAAGGCAGGCTGGGTGTCTGTCCCCACTGACAGGTATGACAGATGAGGGATGTCTGTCACTGGAAGGGAGCTCACACCAAAGCTCCATCACAAGGATACCTCTTTCTTGTTCTGTACCCCCGCTACTATAAAATTACAGCATTTTGGCTTGATTTCGAGCTGTGCCTAGGAACGGCCATTTTCAGTAAACTCCAAATCCCCAACTTGCCTCCAGAACAAAGAAGGGCGATTTCACTGTCTCCTTCTGAAGTGTGGAACTTGTTCACTCAGCCCTCTGCCCTTGTGGGCATATCCTCCCCACAGCCACAGCTCTGCCTATCAGGACAGAGCCAGGCACAGATGGTGGCAAAGGCAGGGGAGACGGAGCCGCAGCATGTCTGCCATGGGACTGTAGCGCCTCGAGCATATGGTCTGGAAGACTCTCAGGAATTTCACGGGACATTGCATGTGAGCGGAGACCCAGGCATACACTCAGGAGCCAGGAGCCAGAGAAGGAGAAAGAGAGACAGCAGAACACATTATCCCTTGGGAATCCTCACGGCAAATGTAAATACGTGGCCCACGTCAGTGAGGTAAGGCTCTCGTTCAAATCATAAGTCGACGCACCAAAAATAGATAGATAAATAAATAAACAAACAAATAACCAAACCAAACCCTGGGAAATGGGAGCCTGTATTCACAAAAGACACGCAGCAAGAGATTTGTTGTCAGCGGTAATAAACAAGTGGACACTGAAATAGAACACATTTTCTTATTTACCTCTGGGAGAGGGGAAGATGGGGACATAGCACTTAGGGTTGGCGCGAATGCATAAAGAGCACACCCTTTGCAGTATGGTGGTGGGCTGGAAGATGGGTACCCGGCAGCTTTCAATCACTCTGGTGATGCATACTGGGAATTATGAAAAGCACCCTTAATCATTAACTCAGTAATTCCACTTCCGTGGATATGTGCAGAATAAATGAAGATTACTACCTCCTTCTGATGGAGCCACTACCTCTATTAGTGGAACCATGCTGCTAATAGCTTTTCCTGGCAGAGCCGCGTGTCACGCATTGTGTACTGCAGACTAGAATTCGGCTTTTTCTCCCACAGTGGTACTGCAAACTGGTACCCGCACCGTTTGAATCTGGGAGGATTTCCCAAACATACCAGCGTTTATTTTTGGTTGCATCAGTCCGTCACTTAATCAGCTGGATCCTACACCTGTCACTCAAAACAGCCTCAGCTTCTCCCAGCTTAGTAGCAACTTTAAATGGCATCAGCCAGCCTGCCACCTCTGCAGCTCACTGTCCCTAGATGAGGGGAAACCAGACACGGTGGAGGACTGAGCCCACTGCAGAACCCTGGATGCTTCTTCTTGTTACACCACCCCTGATCCTTTAGAGAGCAAATGGAGTGGCTAACTAGAATCTAGACACGGTCCTCTGTCATGGCTGCCAGAAGCCACAGAAGGTCACATCAGATGCCCCACAGAATCTCAGCAGGACAAGGGAGAGCACTCACCAATAAGAAAATTTCTGGACCACTGGCCTTACATCCCCAACTTTTCCAGGTCTCCATGTACCCAGATCCCTTTCATCAGATTGCAGCTTCTATCCTAATCCCCCCAGGACATTTCTCGTGGCTCCCCTTCACTTCATGTCCTGCACACCATAGTTTATCTTTGGCTGCAAGGTGGACCAAAAGGAGTTCAGGTTGGCATCAGGGAGGAATACAGGGGTCTGCTTGGACCATTTAGTCCCAGCGTCATCCTGAACATGCCACTGAATTTCCTGATCCTAAAACTCCTCACTTCCAACACAAGTATCATACCTGTCTTCACACCTCCTAAGGTGTCTGTGAAGTTGGAAGGAGATGCTGAAGACAGGCCTTGTAAGGCTAATAATATGCAAATAAGCTTTCAAGTGTTACTGTTATTGCTGATACTAACAAGTCTTGCATTTGCTACTTGGCATGGTAGAGGGCAAAGCCTTTGCAGATGACTGTGTAATATGAGAAGGAAGTAGGGACTCCTCCAGGGACAACTGGGCTACCCTGTAGACCTAGGAACATCCTAGGAGGACAGACATTAAGGCCTATCCAGCTTCACCCTAAGATGTGGATACCAGAGCCCTGCTCGTGGCCTCTGTGGGTGGACAAGTGTGAGGTGGGAAAGATTGTGAACTGGGTGAAGGGAAGGGTGAGGTGGCATGTTGGTCCTCTACAGCATCTCAAAGTATTATTTATCTTCCACAACATTCACCCCAAGGAGCCCACCAGATAGCTTAAGATAAATGTATAACCTATCAAAATGTTGAATGAAATAATAGAAAAGCAAAAACAGAAACATGCAAATAAAATCCAAGGCAACAAAGTCATTACTAAAGGTTCCATGTTGCATCTCATTGATATCCATCTGGTGATTTAGCATAACACACTTGGAGGACAGTAGAGAAGGGAATTCTGTGCCATGGGCACTTCTGGGGAACTTGTTTGTGTTAGTCAGCTTTCCGTGATGCATGCTGGTACAGAATTAACAATTGAAAATACAGAAATACACTTTTACACAATGTGAAGAAAGGTTTCCACTCTTTGTTTGATCCGGAGAACTTTGAGTCTACAGGCCTGTTTGTAGGTGAAGGACCTCAGTGCACCCCCCGTGCCCCCTTCCTACAGTTTTAATTCTCCCTTCTCCACTTGCACAGGGCAGGGATACTTGACTGTTGTTCTCCGCTGAGTCCCAAAAGAGGAGACTGGTTCCCAGCTCCCGGAACCTTCAGAAAGTCGCACGGTGTTAAAGCATCTGACTACTGGATGAATGGATTCCCCGAGAGGTTACTTGGCTCTGCCTGTGTATGAATCCCTTTTGTGGCCTTGTGACGCCATCACCTGAAAGGGAGAACTTGAAGGGAGATTTACTGTGTTTCCATCTATTGTGCTGAAGAAGCTGTGGTGGCCTTCATGGTGGAAGCAGGAGTATGTGCAGAGGTTGGCACAGTGGTGAGGTAGGGAGCAGAGATGGATGAGAAAGAACTACCCTAAGGGTCTGCCTACTCTAGCCAATCTTGACCTTCTACAGGATCTACAGCCCATCCTAACCCACATCAGTGCTACTATCTGGGGAAAGTGTTCCCCATGAATATGGAAGACACTTCAAATCTAACCCTAATGCTCTGGAGTTCATGGGGGCGGTGACCGACATGGCCGTTGCTCCATCTTTACTTCCTGTTATTTAAGTCCCACATTGTTTACAAGGAGCAGATGTGTCCAGGTCAGGTGACATTCCTTGCTGCTATCATAGTCCTTTGATTTCCACCCTTTCTAAGCTGCCATGCTCAGCCTTTTTGGAGACCCATCATACAACAAAAAACACCACACTTATTTTATTCAAAGCAGAGAGGTTTGAAGAAAAAGAAACACCATACCTCTGACCTCCAAATCCCTTTCTACCACTAACATCCTTCAGTTCTGAGATGAAATCCCACTGGATTGGTTACCTGCCTGCAACCGAAGTACAGCACAAAAATCCCAGAAGCCTGCCAAGTTTCTGTCTCCTGGAGAGCTCGACTTCCCATGTAAGATCAAAAAGATGCATCTGGTCTCAGATTCGAGGCCACTCAAGGATGATGGTGCAGGCTACAGGGCTGTATTCTAGCTGCAGGAGTTTCTGAGAGGGGACCTGGGACCCCACTGCCCCAGGGCTGCAGTTTCATTAAGGGCTCAGCTGAGGATACAAGTGTGAATCCCAGGACATCTGGTCCCTCCCAAAGACCCAGGTCAAACCTCAACATCTCTTCTTTCTTGTGGCCTAGCTGGAAACCCAAGGTGTCATGCTCAGTAGTATATGCAGACAACCACGATAGGGCCTGTGATTTTAACCAGAAGAGAAACCCACACTGGTCACTGTTCATGTGTGTAAACCCCCTCACACACTCACCATCAAACCTACCTGCACACACAGAAACTCCCTTCTCAGAGGTAATATGAGGCTGCGCATTTATTGCTTGGCATGAGAGTGGCTTCTTTCATTGGTATGCCATGTTTGAGAAGTTGTTTCTCAGTGAGGGAAGAATTGAGTCCACGTCATTGTTTGGATCTTAAGTGGTGACAAATGTCCACTCAAAAGGCTCTGTCCCTGGCCTTTGCTGGCAATCTGGTTAGAACTGTCACCGAGAAACAAGAGTCTTGCTCTGACCACCAGGAGGCGGGCACACTCCCTTGACCTTCTTGCATCCTGTCCTGAACTACTGTGGGGCCCAAAGCACTGAGCCAAGCAGCCATGAACCGAACCTTCTACACCCCTAGCCAAAACAAACCTTTGCTCCTTTTAACTATCATCTCCTACAAATTTTGCCACAGGGATGAAAAACTGTGACACGGTCCATTTGGGGGAGATCTCCACACTGGAATATTATGTGCTTTGGAAAAGTCACACACCCATTTCAAGGCCTGTGCCGGTATTTGTGATGCAGTGTTAAGCAGACGTAGCACGAGACCAAATTGTGCACACACAAGGGAGCCTACTTTTATAGGTACAAACATTTCCTTTCTGCTGACAGTGGTATTTAAGATCCGCTAGTGACCTGATATGTCAGTACACCCAACGAAACAGCTATAGGTGCGTCCTGATTTCTGAAACATTAAAGTCTGAAAAATATGGTTTTGAAAGAAATGTAAGCATGAATTTACCGCAGATACACACAGGGATATACGGAACTCTGCACACACGAGGTGGACCGGGGACACTTCAGACATTAATAGTGACTATCAGAGATAGATACTTTAATTCTGTTGTACCTGCATCAGTGTTGCTTAACTTTATCACCAACTCGTGCCATTCTTCAGAAAGAAACTTTGCATGTAGAGCATTAAAATCATATGTAAGGAAGGTGCACACAACCGTTTGACTCGCCCACTGTGGCTCCTGCTCCACCAGCTGAACTCTGCTCTTAGCTCTTCTTCATTTCCCCATGTGTCCCCTCTGGCTACTAAGAACAATTTCACCTTCTGTTTTCTAGGAACCTGAAAAAACAAAAAGCCTCCCATAATGCTACTCTGTACCCTGCTCCGGGACAGCAGTGTGACCATGGTTTTAACCAGGGTCTGCGGGAGATGGGGGACAGTAGAGTCCCTTGGTGTGGGTCCCACATTCAGGACCATACATACAGTATTCTGTGCAATGGACTAGGACATTTGGGACACACACTAAGGACTCTGGTGTTAGGAGACTCTGGTTTCTTTTGAAAACGTGATGTGCTTTGTGTTCTTTCTCAAAAACTCAAACTATTATCCTCACTGTGCGCACACAGAGCACCAAGCCACTCACTCAAATGCAATGACCAGACCAAATGTTTGTGGACTTGTGTAAGGCGTTGTGGGTTTTGCTGGGAAGGACACAGGGGGGATAATTATGTGTTACCATTCTCCATGAAGCCCGACTCTCTCGTCATATCTCCTCCTCCACCTTCCCAGCATGCACCTCACCTGTCCATCAGCCGATCTTGTCACTTAGATGTTTAGCGTATGCTCCATACCTGTCCATCTTCTTCATCTCCCTGTCACAGAGTCACCAGCATCCTCCCTGGAGGATGCTGACAACAACCTCTTAGCTGCCTGTTAGACATCTTCTCTTGACCCTCCTTGGTTCTCTTTATCCTATTAAAGAGTTCTCCTGAATGCCTGATAAAAGTCAGCCCTGATAGGAGCAGGTAGGTTGCTCAAGCCCCAGTGACTGGCCTCACACTAATCTGTACCCTGGAAGCACAAATTTGACTCCAGGTTCTTAAAAACAAAAATAAAAAGAGGCCATGAAGTTTAGAGGAAGGTGAGGTAGGGGCACCAAAAAATGGGGAGAGAAGTGAGGAGAAACAGGATAACTATACATTGTATAAACGTGTGACAATTTCAATGAATAAAAAATGTTATTCTTTTAGAAGCCACCCCCTCTCTCCCACCTTCCCATTGCCCTGTTTCATACTCTGCTGCTTGTACAATGTTTGAGAAGAACCTTCAGACATGTTTGGTTGTCTTTTTTTTTTCTCTCTCTCTCTCCTTCCCAATCTCCATCTTTCTCCACACTGCATCCTTGGTTCTCAGGACTATATGCAATGTGATAATTTTCAGAGCCTATTGAAAATAATGTTAAGTCAGGTTGGGCTCCAACACTCATGGCCATGCAGTCTTGAGGAGAGCTGGCCTGTGATTCCTCGGGTGTGTCATCCACTTATTAACTCTCTATTTTGCAAGCTTCTTTCCCCCCCAATCTGTGTGCTATGGGGTCCTCTATACCTTGTGGGAAGTCAGAGTGGAAGGCTGGTGAGGGAAAGAGACTAGAGCAGGGTCAGGGTCTGCTTAGGACCACCAACAAGAATCAGGGGCTGTGAAAAGATCCAGAGAGTCCTGTGCCTTCACAAGTTGTTCCTAACAAGATTCTTTATCCCTTGTGATCAGCTCATTTTCAAGACATCAAAAAAAACCTACATTAAAATGCCTTGCCCCAAGAGTAAAACTTGCTAAAGAAGAAGAAGGAGAAGGAGAAGGAGAAGAAAGAAAGAAAGAAAGAAAGAAAGAAAGAAAGAAAGAAAGAAAGAAAGAAAGAAAGAAAAGGACCTCCCACACACTTTGAGACATGGAGACATGTTCATGGGACTGACTAATTCTCTCCCACAGAGGGAAGAAGTGTGCCTTGCTTTTCTCTTGCTGTCTCCTTCATCCGAGAACTAACATATAGCACCTGCTTGGATTACAAATTCTGATCCCAAATTTCCTTCTTGGTGAGACTTCCTGGCTCCTGGACTTGTTGCTCGTTGCTTCAGCTGGACACTCTCAGTCCTGGGAAGACACCAGAGTGAAGGATGAAACTCCACAGATCTGTCTGTCTCAGACTGTTTTGTGTCTCCATAGCCACCTCATTCAGGTTACAATGTTGGGGTACCATACAGAGCAAGAGGTTTATTTGGTTCTAGATGCTGGTGACTGCAAAGTGCAAACTGTATGGCTTCTAACTGCAACCATTGCATGAGCCTGTGCAAGACAGCTCATGTGCTGGGTTAGGGTGTCTTAGATGGAGGGGTTCATCTGCCTGCTTTAGGTCATCTATTGCTATGATAAAACTCCATTGCCAAAAGCAACTTAGGGCAATCATGTGTGAGGGCTGGTGTTTGTTTCCGTTTATACTCCATCATCTTTAGGGAAGTCAGGACAGGAACTCAAGGCAGGAACCTAGAGGCAGAGGCCATGAAAGAGTGCAGCTTCTTGGCTTGCTCCTCAAGGTTTACTCAGCCTGCTTTCTTATAGTGCCCAGGACCACCAGACCAGAGGTGGTACTGCCTACAGGGAGCCTAACTCTCCCACACTCACCACGAATCGAGAAGTTGTACCACAGGCTATCCCATAGTCCAATCTTTGCTGGGAACATTTTCTCAACTGGGGTCCCTCTTCTCAGATAATCCTAGCTTGTGCCAAGTTGACATAAAGCTAGCCAGTAGGGCCCTTTAAAAAATTGTTTTTGAAAGTTTCTGCCCCCTCTGTACCCTAGACAGGCTTGAAACTCCTTACTCAGTCCAAGCTGGCCTCAAACTCATGATAGTCCCTTTGCTTCAATCTCCTGGTTGTTGAGATCTCAGGCTTGAGTTGTTATGTCTGGCTTTAGCTTTCTCTTCTCATAGTAACCTGCTCTCCTGGGAACTAGTCCTCTCCTGGGAGACCTACCTCACTCCAAGAATCCAGCAGCCATCTGTCATGAGGTAGGATCACTTCCTGCGCATCTGCTCCTGTCAAAGGTCTATCATCTTTCAGTTCACTGGGGACCTGGGCCATGGTACATGGAAGTTCAGGGATGAGCTGCATGTGAATCCTATCAACCACGTAGAAGCAAGTTAGTGTAGATGCACCAGGGACTAAGGATAATCCCTCGATTTCTTTGTGTATGCTGCTTTCTCTTAGAGACACCAGAGAAGATACGTTCAAGAACAACCCCCAAGGTAACCTGTGGTTTTTAACCGACTATGAAATCACCCCCGGAAGGAACTTCACTGGGAAGTTACTGTAGCAAAGGCATCATGGTCTGCTGGTACAGGTCCTGGAAGCATTATGCCAGCATACAGAGATCAGTGACTTGGAAGAGAAACACAGGAGGTAGGGGCAGTTAGGGGACCATGATCTTTAGTTTTCTTTGTATGTTTGTGTCTATGTGGTCATGTGAGCAGGCACACATGAAACCAGGGACTACTGTCATGGGTCTTCATTCAGTGTTCTCACCTAGCTCTGCCTCCTCAGTGATGGGTTCACACGTGTGCAACACCGTGCCTGACTTTTATATGAGTGTTGGAGATCAAACTCAGGTCCAAATGCTTGCATGACACATGTTTATAGGCCAAATGCTCTGTCCCGATGGTCCTGTGAACTTGGAGACTTAGGAATCAGAGCTTTTGGGGTATGAAAACCCAAGGACTTCTGGAAGAAGCTCCCATTCACACTTATTGATTGGGAGGAACTTCCAGAACATTTCAGTAGGTGAGCCCTGAACCCCCTTTGTTCTCTTTGTGCACCTAAAGCAGTAGTGGGGTGGTACCAGCTAGCGACTTCTTGCTTTCCTCTGAGGTTACAATACTCTGAAGTAAGATTCCCATCTCTCACAGATCACATTTGTGTCCCCCCAACACACACACACACACACACAAACACACACACACACACAAACACACGAAATATTTAAACCTTTCCTGAGGAGTGGTGTGTCACTTATAAATCAATTTATTTGAATCTAATCTTCATCTGCCACGCTTTTCGGGGCCAGTACCCTCAAGGAAGACCCTTGGCAGGTGAGAATGACTAGAGGCAGAACGTTTATTTCCATTGCTTCTCCAATGGCTGTCACTTTCCAACACTGTGAGCTCACACACACCATGAAATACAACTGGTCCTCAGAAATGATGGCCGATGTACTATGGGAGGCATGCAAATGGTTGTCAGTCAAACTGCCAGTGTAAAGTTATTAGGGGCCCCTTACACTGTGGCAAACATGAGGCATGGCCTGGATGGTCAAGCTTCCCAGCAAACAGCAGAGAGGAGGCTGGAACCCCAGGAGCTGTCAGTCTGGGTATTTCAAGAGCATAAGTCATAAAAGGTGCGATGTCATAGTTTCTTCCTGGACTTGGACACTGCTCATATTCCCTTAGGATAGGGATATTCCAGAGACACAAAAAGCAGCCTAACCTTGCTTTTCCATTAAGCCCAGATAGGGAGCTCCAGAGCCCACTGAGTCCAAGGCCCATCTTGGAGTCCTCACAGTGTGTGCAGTGAGCTCAGGAAGCCCATGGAAGCTCCTGCCACCAGACCCAGAATGGGCATTACAGCAGCCATGCCCAGCACGAGGTTCATCCACAGCTTTGTCCTAAAGGCTTGGGGTCTCACCTAACAGCCAGCAGTGATGGGCTCAGAACATGGGCCTGATGGGTCTGAAGGCCAAGCTCCTTCTCCATAAGTAGCTAAAGTAGAAAATCTCTCCAACACCTGCCTCTAGAGGACACTAGCTGTCCCACCTTGAAAGCATTCTGTGAGTGGCTGTGTCTCTGACATCATTGCAGAGAAGATGGGGGCTGATGTCTCCTATCAAAGTAAAAACAAACCTTTTCATGGCTTGAGCTGAGCAGTGACAGAAGGCAGAAAGGACTTCTCTAGTTTGAGAGGCCCTTGTGAGTTTTCTCCTGCCAAGGTGAGGATAGTCTCTGTGCACATGGTACTCATGGAGCTGGCAGCCATGGTACTGGCTGCTGGTGTGTAGGTCAGGTGACCCATGTGCACCAAAACTACCCTCATCAAATCAGGACACATGAATATTCACCTGTGGCCAGCTTGGGTAGTCCTGGTCTCAAGACTCCACTTTGTTCGACCTGCCCACTTGCTAGGGCTGGACTCACTTCAGGATGTTGCAAAGGCTCCTGTGGACAAGCAAAGATAAAGAAGACCTTGGCCCGGACTGCCACAATGTCACTTCCTCCCACCGGCCAGACATTTCCAGCCTCAATTTAATCTCATCCCTTTAGAGCAAGCAAGTCCCACTCCAGGCTGCTCCGGGCTTTCTGGATCTTTACTTAGGTATGTTATCCATTATCCAAAACAGGCTACACAGTGGAGCCTCACGTTAAGAAGTATGGAAACTATTCTGGCTTCACATGGGCCATGGCAGGAATGTGGAAATGGAGAGGAATGAGGATATTTGGGGCCAGCCATTACAATCCAACCCACGGGCTCACCCAGAAGCTCCCTCCACACAGACAGATGCTGGCTTCTAGCCATGGGTGATGTAACCTTCCTGTCTCCTGACTCTTCCCAGCGAAACCTGGTCCTGGGGCCTGTACTTAGCTCAGCTTTTCCATCCAGCTCCTTCAGCACACGTGCACTCAAAATATCCCTATTCCTTGCTGCTGCCTCCTCTTCTTCCTCTTCTCCCCCTTCTCCTTTTTTCCCTCCTTCCCTCCCTCCTCCTCTTCTCCCTTCATCCAACTGTAGCATCTAGAAAGGGAGGTATGATCTTACATCAGCTTCTTCCCAGACCAGCCTATGGCCAAGGATGTCTCTACGTACCAGGCCCTGCCCCCCTCTGCCTGGCAGCGTCTGCTGATCCTGATTCCCCACCTAGCACAGTGCCTGTCACCTCGAGCCCTGTAGTCTGGCTTCAGTTTCCACGTATCTATAACCCAGATGTCAGCTGAGGCCTTCAGGCCCTTTTTAGGCAGGCATGGCTTCAACCTCTAATTCTAAGCTCTGAAAAAGCCAACAGAAACCTGCCCTTAACTACCTGCAACTCTTGGAAGGATCCTGGATACCTCTCTAGACCAAGCCTGTGTTCCAGGCGCTTACTGTCTACTGGTGTGTAATAAATGTCAGAATTATATTGAGGCCATCAAGGGAAGGATGGCCCAACATTACAAAACTCAAAACCTCACAGCCCACAAGATACTTCCTGCTCTGTTTTCTCACCCCTCCCTTCCTCTCCTTCCTGCCCACCCCCCTCCCCAAGGCCCACCCTGCAACTCCTACTGGGCCCATCTGTTGTGTCTTGAACCAGCGTGAATCTTAGCTTCAGAGTCAGGAGGAATGGAGGGAAATGATTTCCTCATCTCATTCAACGTCAATTACTTCTGACCACGCCTTAGGTCCCAGGGCCGGGTCTGTCTCCAGCCACCCAGCAAGCTTCTGGGCTCTGGTCCCACTTAAATGTAGGAAAGCACATAGTGTGAGCAGACCTTCAAGGGAAAAAACGAAAAAAGGAGTCTCATATCTTTAAAGACTATGCAGCTGACTCACACTGCATCCTGAAGTTTATGGCACTGTCTCCACAGCACAGGGTGGCGGGGGGGTGGGGGGGGAGGGAGGGGGAAGGAGGGGTTTTAGCTGGCCGACACCCGCCAACCTGACTCCCAAGGCCCACCCACAGTTAGCCCCTAGCTCTGGTCCACAGACTTGGAAGGTGGCAGAGCTCTGGAACCTCTTGGAGCCTGGCTATCCCTTCAGAAGCTGACCCTGCCGGACAAGTCATGCTTTCTGTCAGAACTCTGCTCCTCATGGGGCAGTCCCCACTGGCTGGGGGACATTAAGGGAAACACAAGAACCAGAAGCAGAGGAGGACTCTGAATCCTCTGAAAGATGCTTCCCTAGGGGGCAGATACCAGGTCCCTATTTGCTGAGTTCAAGAAATACCAGCTGATTTCAACACACCCCTCAGTAACTCTCTAATTAGGATGGCAAGACCCTGTCACAGGAAACACGTGTTTCATCTCCACGCCAGTGCAATGGGTTCTAGATGAGCCCAGCGAATGGCACATGCTTCCTTCCCTGGCACAGACAAGCATGGGAACAGATACTACTACCCACTGCCCAGGCGGTGGGCTTCAGAGCAGCCAGGGAGCTTGGTAGCCTCAGTAGAAGGGCAGAAAGGTTCTGCAGCTGTGCTGAGGTCAGGGACAGAGGCCTGGGCTCAGGAGAGAAAACCAAATTTCTAGTCCAGCTGCTACCAAATTTCTAGTTGGGCTGCCTGTTGGAAGGAGGCAGACCATGCAGGGCCAGCCAGCCTTTCAGGGCTCCCTGGGCCAGGCCTATAGTCTGCAACCTGCCCTCCCCTCCCCTCTCACCACAGGCTTGCTCTCTCTGCCACCACCACTGCCTCTTTCATTTGACTCTTTCTCCTTCTGCCTCTCTTCTCTCTGGGTCCATCTGCTTTTCCTGCCTTAACCTGTCTCTTTCTTACATTTTTTTTTCCTTCCCAAGTAAAATCAAGCAGGAACCCGCTGTTTTGTGACCCTACCCTGTAAGTTCATCTCTATCCCTAAGCCACAGTGCAGTGTCGTTAGGGGGTGGGGCCTTCGGGGGGTGATGCGGTTGTCAGGGAAGACCCTCATGAATGAGGTTGTTACCGTCATAAAAGAGGTTTTGGGGAGAGGATTGCCTGCCCCTGTCCCCAAAGGTACTGTCTGTGACCAGAAGTGAGTGTTCTGCAGAGAGGCAGCCCACCAAGGAAGGCTCTGCTCGGTGACCCCAGGCAAGGGAAGCTCCGGAGTTATCAAGTTCTCATTGGTACCCAAACAATCTTCTTTTAGGCCCTTTCCCTGCTTTGATGGGGCTCCAGTGCATAGGCACAGATGGGTCTTGAGGTCTTTGACATACCCTGATGTTCTCTGTGGGCAGAGGGACAGGATGGACAATGGGTGCAGCAAACTGTACTACCTGGAGGGCAAAGTCAGAGCTGAGCGTGGGATGACTGTCACTGTAACAAATGACCCTAGACAATCAGTTTAGCAAAGGAAGGGGTTATTCCAGTTCATGTTTTCACAGCAAGAAAGTGTGTCAAAGGAAGCTTTTCACCTCATGGTGGCTAGGAAGCAAGTGGTGGGTGGGGGATGATACACACACTCAGTGGTACAAATTCTTCCCCTAAGATCCCACATTTTGAAAATTCTACCCTTTCCTAGTAACACAGTAGGATGAGAAATAAGCCTTCTCCACACAGGTCTTTGGAGGACAGTCTTCATCCAGCCTGTCATTGTTTGAATATAGACACTTACCCTCAAGGGCTCATGCATGAAGGGCCTGGTGACACCCAGACAGTGTTGGATGGCTCCTTCTCCCATAGTAGATGCATCTAAAGCTGCAAGGACCACCAGGCAGTGAGGCCTGACTGGGAGCAGGTCACTGGAGGCATACTCTCAAAGGGTCTGTCTCGTCTCCAGTTCCTCCTCCATCAGCTTCCTAACAGTCATGAGGAGAACAGCCTTCCTGCCGCAGGCTCCCATCCGGCATTATCCCTGTGCACCAGCCCCCACCCCCCAAATGGTCATGTGATCATGGACTGACACCTCTGGCATAGTGAGGAAAAATCTTTTCCTTTTTAATTTGGCTTTATAAAGCATTTTGCTACTGCAAGGAAAGCTAATTATCTATATTCCATTAGTGTGTGTATGTGTGTATGTACACACACACATACATACACACATACACCAAGAGAGGCAGAAAGGCTTCCAGAAACTTTATCTGAGAAGCACTTGGTGTTAGCTCGAGCCTAAGGACAAGGGGAGGAAGTGAGCGTGGCAGGAGACAAAGCTAAGAAGGGGCAGGACATTGTCACACGTGGCTGGAAGAGGATTCTGAAGAGAAGCCATGAGGAATTGAGGAAGCGGGGTGGAGGCCCTTGTCCCTCTGTGAGTCAGGGAGAATGGATGCGATGTCAGTGAAGGATGAGGTGACAGACACCTTCGGGTTAGGTGAGCTCCCTTCGGGGCTTCCCGTGAGACTGCCCTACACTGCCTCTTGCTCTGTCTGCTCCACATGAGCTCCACACAAAAAGAACTGACTGGGAGCATCACCGGGAACACTTAGAAAAGGTAGCTGCCCATGGTTGTAGAACTTGCTAGAGCCAGCCGTGTGCACACGAGTATCTTCCGTCACCAGGGAGACACTTCTGTCACCAGGGAGATGCTGCTCCTTGTTCCCTTTGGAATCAGAAGCTGGAGATCTGGAAATAGAGATAACCTGAATCTGAATGCTACACACACTGGAAAGGCTTGGGAATCTATTCACAGGCAGAGCCCGACTGGAACCCAGCTACCTATGGCAGGTGCACCAACATTGTAAGGGGAGACCCAGGAAGCTCCTGGAAAGTCTCTAGAGTGGATGGTGAAATTCAAATGAGAACATGGTGTTCACTGACCCCTCAGCCTGGACACCTTCCCTGTGAGGATAGACACTACAGCTTGCTTTCCAAAGGAGAAAAAGGAGGCTAAAGGAGGCAGGGGTTGAGGGTGAATTCTGCACTCAGGTTGAACCTCTATGCCCTGAGGCTGACATCTTTCCCTGATCTTGTCAGACATGGTAGGTAGTGGATTCTTCCTTATACATTGTACAAATGATGTGGGTGTGAATGGTGTACGTGTTCTTTCAGCATGCCTACACACATACACACAAATACACACACACACACACACATACACACATACATGCCCAGGCACAAACAGACACACAGGCATTCACACATATGCACATGTACATATGCAGAAGCACACATGTGTACACATATAAAATGCACATGTGTATATGCATGCACGTATACATCTAGACATACTTATGTACACGTGTGCAGGTCACACAAACACATATGTAAATGAGCACAGGGCTTTAAAATCCTCACTGGCTCTCCTCACCCTGTGTTGCATAGAACATTAGTAGATTGGAGCAGTCACTAATCTCTTTCATTTGGAGGTTTGCAAATGACAGGCTCAGTCTCCATCAGTGCCAGGGCTAAACCCCAGGGCGCTCCCTGGTGCTTGAAGAAGAGTCAGGCTGACCCACTTTCTCCAGCTAGTGCCTGTCTCCAGGCTGCTCTGCCAGTGAAGCTGTCAGTCTGGTAAATATCACAGGCTCAGTAGGGTGGGTTCTTGCTTCCCAGGCCGCTCTTGTGTGGCTGCCCAGCCTGGCAGATCAAACCAAGCCCCAGGGTCCTGCCCTAAATGCTAGAGTTCAGCTGCCCTTACACAAATGGGGGTTTGTCCACCCAGCATGGCAGTGTCCACAGATGCCCCCAAACACATTGAGGACACTCAGCCCCTCAACAGTGTTTCCTGAACGCCCAGCCATGCCAGGTGTAACAGAGCCTTCACCATACACAGGCCCTGCCCTTGGGAAAAGAAATGGTCAGGAACCAGAAGGCTGCAACAGAGGGGAACCAAGAGTTCTTTCAGTACAGAGGAGAGAACAACTCATTCTGCACAGGGGTGCAGGGAGACCTCTAAAATGCTTTAGAGTTTGGGCTAGAATTCAAATTAGAACACACTGCTTCTAGAATGAAGGAAGGACATCTAAGGAAAACACACAGTGCTGGATATGGCCTGGAAACAGTAGAGAGGCAGCAAAGAAGAAATGGCTGCAAGATGGTGAAGCTAAGCCCTCACAAGCTATGGTTTAACAGCCTTTCTCTACCCCAGAGATCACCCTCCCCTTCCCCACCTTACCACAGCCTTTGTGCTGGCTCCTCTCTTCCCCCTCCTAGAGTTCTATTTCCCAGAATGCACAGGGGACCTTCTAGCAAATATCAGGGTCATGAGGAATGTTGGTAGCAACACTTAAGGGTCGCTCGAACTGGAGAGAGGGATAGAACTCAGTATCACCCAGGGCCTTGAGGCCCAAAGCCAGCTTGCAGGAGGAGCTGACATGGATGAGCTTCCTGAAGCCAAGGCCTCTCCGTAGCTGGGGGGATACCTAAGACTCCAGGTCGTTTCCAGGAAGAGGTGAGGCACCTCTGAGCCTGGAGCTGGAGTGTTTGCTCTGAAGGGCAGTGTGGTTTTCTAGGCAGCCCTCACCTCTGTGGACAAGGCAGTACAAGCATAGGAGAGACTGGATTGGGGAAGGCAGCCAAAGCTGGGCCCTTTGTACTGGGAGGCTGGAGTCACTTTCCTACAGCTCCTGGGTGATCCGAGGCGGGGGCTCTCTTGCTCTGTGCTGCATTATCCTCATGAATCTTGCTTATCCCGAGGAATGGACAATCTAACTAAGGTAGAAGATGCCCATAGGGGAGACCAGTGGCTGACAGGGGCTTTAGCTTCTTTCCCTGTACTGTTAGCCGCTGGCCCCAGACAGTCACTTCCCATCTCTGCTTCCTGTCACCAGGAGTTAGCTGTGCCTTTATTAGAGTTTAATGCTCGTGCAATCCCTCATTTAGGATCTTTCCCTTACGGTTTCTGGGTCTTCCAGTGGTGTAAAATCAATATCCATTCGGTAAGGATGGTGATTCTGAAAATTTGAACTTTGATATCTTCTTAGGCTGTCCAATTTCTCCACAGTGGGCACAGTAAACACTTTCCATGTTTTCCAAACTAAAAACTACTTTCACACTGGACTTGGTGGTGGTACACACCATTAATCCCAGAACTCAGGAGGCAGAGGCAGGCAGATCTGAATTCAAGGCCAGCTTGGTACAGAGTGAATTCCAGGACAGTCTCTGGATATTTAGAGAAACCATGTCTCAGAAAACCAAACCAAAGCAAACCAAAGCAAACCAAACCAAACCAAAGCAAAGCAAAGCAAAGCAAACCAAACCAAACCAAACTTGCATTCTCCATATTTAAAAGGATCATGGGTGCAGAGAGGTGACTAGACTATGCAAGTCGTCCAGATCATCAGCAGAACAGAGTTTAGCCCCATGTCTCTTACTCTTCCTGCAGGATCTTTCTACCTTTTCCCAGAGTTTTGCTTTCTCATGTCACTCTTTCAGGTGACACCCAAAGGTACCAGCCTGCAAGGGCACCATAGAGAGTCACTTGTGTCTTATGTGGAGCCAGAGGTAGGCTTAACTGGGCATCCCAAATTTAAGCCTCTTAGAATCTTTGGTGTGAATAATTGCCCACCATGGGAACTTTCTCCACATTTAAGTGGTAAAAGATCCAGTTGCCCCTGTCTCCTTTCTCCAAGGACCCCTTGATTGCCAGCCCACACTCTGCCCTGTGTGCTATAAAAAGGCAAGCTACAGTGTCATTAGGTTGTCAGTTCCCATCAATCACCCTCTAAGTGAGAAACCATTGCATGGTGACATTTGAAGAGGGTGGTTATAGAATTCAGCCTGCATCCCAAACACTGACCAGTTCCCTTGGTTATTTCAGACTTAATGGCACAGATGGCCAGAACTGTAGAGACCTAGTGTGCACCCCTGAGTCTAAGAGGCTTTCATTGTCACCAGCATTAACATGCCAAGCAAAAAGGCAAGCACTGAGGAGAGTCTTAGCTTTCTCACTGCTAACTCCTCATCTTCTCTGCATTCCACCATGGGCACCTGCATCTTACCATGGGTACCTGCATCTCACCATGGGTACCTGCATCTCACCATGGGTACCTGCATCTTATTGTGGGTACTTTCATCTTACTGTGGGTACCTTCATCTCACCATGGGCACCTGCATCTCACCATGGACACCTGCATCTCACCATAAATACCTGTATCTCACCATGGATACCTGCATCTCACTATGGGTATCTGAATCTCACAATAGGTACCTATGTCCCACCATGGATACTTAAATCCCATCATGGATACCTGAATATCACTATGGGTACCTACATCCCACCATGGATACCTATATCCCACCATGGGTATCCAGAAGAAAATACTAGTGGCATGCTAGTATCCTTCATCCAGAGCTTCAGACATCTTCAGGGTTCAGCCCTAGCCAGCTGTTCTTCTTCTCATCCCTTAGAGGTCCATCATCAGTCAATGTGTGGGGACAGGTAACTGAACCCATTCTCCCAGTTTAAACAGCTAGCGCTCCCATATAAGGACCTAGGGAACACCAAAGGAGAAGGCTGAGACCTAGGATGCCAGCCTGAAGACAGCTTTCTAATAACCTTGTCTCCATCATAGTCAGAAATCTGGGGCCCAGAATGCTCACTCTCAAAGAACCACACAGACCCTGCTGGAATCTGGACATCTGATGCTGTTGATCCAGAAATTAGCTCTAAGGCTAGGACAGAGCTGAGGAAACAGATCTATAACCTCTGACACAGGACTTTTGTTTCCTCTAGAAAAGACATGTCCCTTTTTTATGTAAAACAGTATTTATCTGGACTTGCATTGTATCAAATGTTGAGATTTATTTATTTTGTTCTGAAGCTATGTCTTGGGCAATGAACCAGCAAGGGAAGTGGGTGCAGGGCAGAGGAGTGGGGAGTAGAACCTCTGGAGTCACACATCAGAGTCCTTCAAGAAACACAGATAGTCCAATAGCTAAAAGCACAGGTCCTAGAGATGCTCATGCTACCTGACTCCTGATGACACAGTTAGGGCTTAAATATCAGATATCCTTCATATTATGAATGTTTGTGTTTCCAGTCAGTGATGTTATTTGAGGGAGACTCTGAAGACTTTGGAAAGTAGGATTTAGCTGTAGAGGATTCCCTGGGTGTCTAGTTCTTGGATCCTCCCTTGTCTTCCTTGTCCTCTCCTCCTTCTTATTCACCATGATATGAGAAAGTAGCTCTGCTCCACTCTCCCACCATCATGATGTTCTACCTCACACTGCCCAGAATCTTATAGCCAAACGTTCATGGACTGAACCCACTCAAACTGTGGTATCTTCTTTAAGCTGTGGTTCCAGATGGTCCAGAGAGCAATCTACAGTTGCTATGCTTTTGGCTTCAAATGCAAGTAGCAGATAGAAGGGAGCAGCAGATCGATACCCAAGCATCATCATCAATATCCTGCAGCCTGATTGAGAGAGAGAGGGGGGGGAAATACCATTCAACACCATCCAGCAGAAGTTGACTGGGAGAGTGGTCGGTTGAAGCTGGTGATGGAGAGCTCTATATCCAAGGATGTGCTTCCACGCTTCTGTTTCCACTGTTGGCACTTCCATCCCAGGAGATAATCAAGATAATCAATAGTAACAGTCATTGGAAACCATTTACCTTCTGACTGCCCTCAAGGACACAATGTTTCAACCCTCTTAGCTGCTGTCTGTTTTCACATCTCCCCAGAGATAGGAGGGCAATCAGACCCAGTACAGGGGTTTTGAAGACCACGAGACACAAACATAACTTGAGTTTATGAGGAAGAATGGCATCTGCAGTCCCAAAGTCAACTTTTAAGAAACTTAAAGAGCATATAACAATTCACCAGCAAAATGTGCATTGCAATTATTTATGTCACCTTGGTGGGTTTCATGCAAAAGAAACCCACGCACCTACTCTTCCTACATCCTGCTCTTTGGATCTATACAATCGGTGGAGAGAACAGCAGCTAGAAAATGCTTAGAAAAGAATCTGAGCTGGAGATATTTTTCCTAATCTCCCTGCCCTATGACCAACACTGGTTATCTGAAGACTTGGAATTGTCTGAGCCAAGATCCATATTTCTCAGCTATTTCTCACTATTGATATTTGGGGCCCGCATTAGTTACTGTATGTTGTGGATGAACATCAGATGAGAATCAATTTATGGAAAGAAGGGTTTGTCCTGGCTCACAGTTTGAAAGAGCACAGTCCTTCATGCCAGGAACAATATCATGGCTAAACAGCTCTCTGCTACATCTCACAGGACACAGCACTTTCAGAAGCAGGCGTTGACATCAGAATAGTTAAGCAGGAAATAGAGGAGGCCAGGACAAGGATTTCCTGCCATATCTCAACAGGAGATGGAACCAGACAAAAAGAGAATGGAAAAAGGACCATTTCGGTACAGCATCATCTCAATAAATACAGCATAAAGGAATAGTGTATATAGTTACATGCCAGTCAGTGGAGAAGCTAAAAATACTCCATAGACCTTCCAAGTTATCGGTGAGGAAGCCAATACTTAGTGCAAACCACAGAAGGCTAGAACATGAAGTAAGACTTCTCCAGGAAGCATTATGATTAGTGGGTATTATATAAAACGATATAACAGGACTGAGGCCGAGTTAGCCCCAGTGTATCATCAAATATAATGGGATAACCTCATGCAGTATTTAAAAGATACTCTCATTGGGGGATGAAAAATTGAAATAACCAACCCACAGATTAGGTTTCAGCATCACCCTCAATCGACAGAGGGGCCTAGACTGGATTCAAGATGGCAGCAGATGTGAGCATTTGTTTCCTCTGTTCCCAAAATCCCCTTAGAGCAAGGAGATCTCCTTGTGTGTATCCTTGTCCCTGCATAGACTTTTACACTAATTGCACTGGAATTAACAGCTCAGAAGAGCCACTGGACTCATATTGAGGGATACTCATCTATAAACTGTCCAGTCCCATTAAGCCAGTAGGGAAATACAAATTAAGCTCCAAGTTTTGATAATTACACAAGGAAATTCCAGTTTGCTCTCTGTTGTAATAAACACTATTTATAAAAAGCAAATTGAGGAGGAAATGGTTTATAAAGTCAAGGCTGAAACTAAAATAGAGACCACGATGGAATATTGCTTATCAGCTTACTCCTCGTGGCTTTGGTCAGCTTGGTTTCTTATATAATCTAAGCCTAATTCCTAAGGATGGCACATTCTCAGTGGTCTGGGTCCACTACATCAGTCAATAATCAAGAAAATGCCTCTTCCCCCCACTTATCCACATGATAAGCTGATAAAGGGGACTTCTTTAACTGAGATTTTCTTTTCCCAGGTGTGTCCAGGTTTGTTTAAAATTGGCAAAACTAAGTGTGACATGCTGAATACTGAAGGTCAGAGGCCGCCCATGCAAAGGGAGAGTACGGGTCATGTTATTACACTAGTGGAAATGCCAGTTTGTGGAACCACATTAGCAAAACCCTGACGTTATCTCATAAAATGTAAAAACATTTGGGGGCTGGGGAGATGGCTCAGTGGTTAAAATGTTTGTTGTTCAAGCATGAAGACCTGAGTTCAGATTCTCAACATCCACATAAAATAGTTTAATTTTGTTTCTATATTAGTCCATGCCCACGTGAAGTCCCAGGAGAAAATTATGCAAATTTATGCCAGAGGGCATCATTGAGTGTAATTGTCATTAAAAAAAATTCTTCATAGTAGCTGAATCATAGAAACAATCAAGGCAGTCATAGACAAGACAAAAGCTTAATAAATTGTGGTGTATTTACAAAATGAAATGTTGTGTAATGATCAGAAAGAAAAGTACCCTGCAGCTTTGTGAAACAATATTCATAAGTTTGCTGAACAGGGAGACTCCTCAGAGAGTATACACTTCCTGAGATCATGTTTACAGAGACATTAAAAGAAATTTCTAAATGTTTTAAAATAATTACTATGGAGTCTGCAAAACTATATTCAAAATGGTGATTTGACAGCCCAAGTCAGTGTCAATGGTGAAACGTGAGCTGCTGTCTCCCATAATCAGGAATATGACCTTGATATCTGCTTCCAAAACTAATCTCAAGGTTGTACTGGAGACTCTAGACAGAGGAACAAAGCAAGAAAAATTAAAAAGTGGCACACAGATTCTAAAGGAATAAACAAAACCATTTCTATTTCTAATGACAGGCACATTTATATAAAAAAAAAATCTTAAGAAATTCACTAAAAGCCTATTTGAATTAATCAGTTCAGAAGGCTTATAAGATGCAAAGTCAACATTACAAGTCTGTCAAATTTCTATAAAATAGTAATAAACAATCAGAATATGAAATTAGGGCCTGAGTCCATCTGCCACACAATCACAGGGGGGAAAATGTGTAAACATAATTTAAACAAAAGAAATACAAGGCATGCACCAAAACCCCACAGCATAGTTAAGGGGATGGGGAGGGAGGTAAACCCCCCAGGGGGCCAGAGTACAGGCTGCTCATGCAGAAGACTCAGATTCAGTTCCCAGGACCCACTTGCCAATTCACAACCACCTGTAAATAGGGGTTCCAGCTGATCTAGCACCCTCCTTTGGCATCCTTTGGGCACTACCCACACATGGCACATTCATGAGAGCCAAAAGCTCATAAGCATAAAATAAAATATGCAAAACTCTTTTAAAAAGCAGACAAACAAGTAACCGATAAAAAGGGATGGGGCCATGCACAGCTGAGTGGTGAAATTTGCCCTAAATGGAGGCTTTACCTCTGAGTACCTAGGGTCTAAACACAAAAAACAAAACTCAGAACCTGGATATTAGGACACAGCCCCAGTAGAACTCCTGTGTTCACTGCGTACGGGAAGGCAGCGTCCCACAGAAGCCTCATGGCCACAATTAGTTTATGCTACCCTAAGGGAAAACAAAATGAAAATAACTCAATTTAAAAGTCACACAAGGAACAATGTATGAAGCATGAGGAAAGCAGAAGGAAGGAATTAGTGGGGATAAAAGTGTAAATAAATCAATTAAAAAGTAAGAGACAGAGAAATTGGTCTATTCAAAAACAAGTCCTTGACGGGGGAGGGGGGTGTAGGGGGGGTGGAGGAATCCTGTGCCCTTGAAAAAAAAACATAACCACGTTAATAAAAACGATGGACTCATAAGTATGTGCATATAGATGTAGCCATGAAAAGGGCGAGATCACAGACACTGATACAAATGCGTGTATGAAGGAGGTTATTAAGTTAAATCTGCAAATGAACTTGGGAATCTGAGAAACCAGAAACTTGCTATACAGATACATTGTATAGAGGCTAAGGAGGTGGCTCAGTGGGCAAGAGTGCCTACTGCATACAAGCACAAGGGCTTACTACTCTAGAAAAGCACAAGGCTCGTATCCATAGCCACCATGATGGCGTCCTCTAGACTGCGCATGCGCACACGAGTATGTTTCCTTACTCTACCTCTTTCTGCCTTACTCCTAATCCTTTGAGATAGTGTATCCCAATGACTGGAGCTTGCTGCTTTTCAGCTCTGCTCATGGTCAATGAGCCCCAGTGACCCTTCAGTCTATACATTCTCCACCCTGCCCAGCCTTGATATTACAGGTATACACATACATGCATGAATGTGTTCACGCATAGATAGGCACAACATATATTCAACAAAATCCAAATAAAATTTATGTATTTAGAATTATAAAATAATGAAACCAATAACTGGAGAATAAATTGGGGAAATTTTCTCATATTTTTCTCTACCCCCTAAGTACCAAATCAGAAGTTTCACAAAAGAAAAAAAATTAAACTTAAAAACAGTAACAAACAAACCAACCAACCAACAAACAAACAAACAAAAGCATAGTCGTTTGGTTTTTTTGTTGTCAAATGTTTTTAAACACCAAGTGATAATAATAGATTGATATGCAGTTGGAAGAAATCCTGCCAAAGGAGTCTTTATGTTCTTTATCTAATTGCCTATGGCAATCTTGTCTTACAAAATCATGAAATTGATTTTCTTATCAAAGTAGAGGACTCAGGTTCAGTTCCCATCATCCACGAGGCAGTTCCAATCATTTCTACTTCCTGTTGCAAGGAATCCAGTGTTCCCTTCTGGCCCTGACAGTCACTACAAATACAGTTAAGGAAGAATGTAAACATTCATGTGTGTGTATGTGTGTGTGTGTGTGTGTGTGTGTGTATGTGTGTGTGTAGAGAGAGAGAGAGAGAGAACACACATGCACACATGCACACACAAACATACTAAATCCAAAAACATATATTTTTACTTTTCAAAAAATAATGAATTTATTTATTCACTTTGCATCTTTAGCAAAGCCCCCACCACACCCTCTCCTTACACTGCTCTCCTCCACCTTCTCCTCTCCTCTGGGAAGAGGGAGCCCACTTTCCAGATATCACCCCACCCTGGCTCATCAAGTCAGTGCAATGACTAGGGTACATCCTCTCCCACTGAGGTGAGACAAGGCAGCCCAGTTAGAGAAACAGGAGCCACAGGAAGACAGACCCAGGGACAGCCCCAGCTCCTGTTGTTAAGGACCCCGCGTGAAGACCAAACTGCACATCTGCTACATATGGCAACACACCTTTCTTATTCTCGCTTCCCTTTCCCCGCCCCTTACTAGCCCACTGACACTTTCCTCACATTCTGTTTTTAAAAAGAACGTTATGCAGACTAAGCCATGTGGCATTTATAAACCATTTACAGCTATCGTCATGATTTTTTCCCCCACATGATTCTCTAAAGCAGTGGTTCTCAAGCATTCTAATGCTGCGACTTTTTGATACAGTTCCTCATGTTGTGTTAACTTCAAAGATAAAATTATTTTTGTTGCTACTTCATAACTGTAAGTTTGCTACTGTTGTAAATTGTAATGTACGTGTTTGTGTTTTCTGATGGTCTTGGGGACACACTGTGAAAAAGATTTTTAATCCCCAAAGGGGATTGAATGCATAGGTCAAGAACAGTGCTGCTCTAGAGGGTTATATGCCAATACTTATTGCCAAGTATGCCCAATATGGCCAAGGGCAATGTATGGATATACTAAATTTGTCGAATCCACTAAGAGCGGAACTTGGGTTTGCAGAGAAATCTCAACCAGTGAAGTGCTTTCCACACAAACAGAAGGATTCACGTTCCCATTTCCAGCACCCATATAAGAGCTGATGTAATCCCGATGATGATGATGATGATGATGTGGAGGATGCAGGAGGATCCCTGGAGCTCACTGCTGGCCATCCCAGCTGAATCACTGCGCTCTAGGTTCAGGAAAACAGATGATAGAGGAGGACAGTCAACACTCACCTCTGCTGTTCTCTATATCTGTCTCTTTCCCTCTCATTGTGTATCTCTGCCTGTCTTCCCCCGTCCCCCCCACATACACACACACACACACACACACACACACACAGAGAGAGAGAGAGAGAGAGAGAGAGAGAGAGAGAGAGAGAGAGAGAGAGAGAACAGAATAAGATAAAATAGAACTGAACTCTTCTAGTTTGAAGCTATTAAATGAAGTAGCTAAGACCATTGTGTACAAGATTTATTATAAACATGTGTTTATGATAACCCTAGCTAGGTCATGCTATAGTTAGATAATTAATTGTCTAGTAAGGCATAGAGATGCTCTCTAAAGAGGACTTTGAGCCTTTTGCGGGACCAAGCCTCTTATCTCCCTAGGTCTTTGTTCTTGCTGCTGTTGGGTTCATCTCTCTGACTGGTGTGTGATGACTCCTCCCTTTGGTTGTGCTTTGTGCTTGCCTGATGGCTAGTGATTTTAAGCATCTTTCTGCGAGCCCACTGGCCATCTGAATACTCTCTTCACTGAACTGTTCACCTGTGTTTTGTTTTCTAATCAAATTACTTGTTTTTCTTCACTGTGGGTTTCAAGACTTCTTTCTATATTCCAGGAAAATCCTTCATCAGACATATGGTGGTTTGCAAATAGTTCCTCCTGGTCTGTAGCTTGCCTTTCCCTCTTCCCAGCAGGATCCTTGACAGAGAAAACACATTCAATGACCCAGTATGATGATGCTCAGATTACCAATTTTACTTTCATGAATCACATGTTTGGTGTCCGGTCCAGGAATTCTGCACACAGATAAATCCTGGGTGCTTTTCAGAAGTTACATTGTTAGCATTTTACATAATCCATTTGGAGTTCAATTTTATATATGGCATGACATTTAAACTTGGATTCTTTATCTTAACTATGAACAGCCAGTCATGCTAACACCTTTCTCGGAAAAGTCTCCATTTAAGTTACCTCCACACCATTGTCAACTTCTTTACTTTCCTTACTGACCTGTTATTGTCTGAGCCACCACTGGCACCACATTGCCTTGATCACTGCAGTTACATTTAGGCTGAAATAAGGGACAGGATTATTTGTCTTACTTTATTCCCTCGTCAAGATCATTTAACAAGTCCTACCCTGTACTGTATAAATACCATCTTGGTCAGAGTTGCTTTAAACCTGCAGATCCATGCATAGAGATGACTGGAGTCTTTACAATGTCCATGAAATTTCCTAGTCCGTGAAAACAGTGCATGTCCCTATTTAATCAAGTTTCCTTTATTTTATGTAGTATATATAATTATATTCCAAATCTAGGCCCTATGCATATTATCTTGTTTTTTATAACCGAGTATTCCACTTGGGGGACTGATTATGAGTGCCATCATGTTTCTTAATTTTGTCATGGATGCCCCGTGCCACTACACAGACATGTGGTCCATCTTGTTTATCCTGATTATTCTGTCCTATTACTTTGATCCATTCCCATCATAACGTTTGCTTTCTTTCCCTTTCTCCTGTGAGATGGAGTCTTTAGAATTTTATACATGTAGAATCATGGCCTCTGTATAGGAAGGCAGGTCTAAATGGCTTTATGTTTCCTCTGTCCTCACTTATTACAATGGACACGTTTCCAATGATTCACTGAACAATACTGTTAGAATCTAAGCAGCGTTGCCTCACTCCCAGAGTTGGAGGGCAGGCAGCAGAGCCTGCACTGTCAGCTCCAGAGCAGGCTCTGCAGATGTTCTTTACTGAGGCAAGGAAGTATTCCGTTCCCAGTTTACTGACAGTGCTTAACTCAAATGGGTGCTGGGTTTTTACCAACCGCTTTACCTGTTGATGTGAGATTCTGATTTTACTTTTGAGTCTGTTGATATGGTATTAAATGCCAGTCTTCAAATACTGAAATATTAAACCAACATTGTATGCCTGGGGCAAATTTTATTTAATGATTATTTATTTCTTTAAGGATTTTATGTGCAAATATTCTATTGCTAGTAATGGAGTTTCAGTTCATGGGAGATACTGGTCTATAGCTCTTTTTTTTTAAACATAAACTCTTTATGTGTGGGTAATATTAGTCTGACAAATTTAATTGAGTTGTTTCTTTTCTTATTGGAAAGAGTTTTGCAGAACTGATGTGATGTCGTCCTCAAATACATGGTAAAGTTAATCAACACATTATTTAACCTGGAGATTGTTCTTCTTTAAAATCTTTATGTTACACATTCAATTTTTCAACAATCACAGAACTATTTGAGATTTCTATCTCTTCTTGGTTTAGTTTGATAGTTTGTGATTTCAGGAAAAATGATGTTGATAGATTTATATAAATCTATTCCTGGTATTCCTGCATGATTATGTTAATAAAATTGCATTTGTTGTGATTAGATTTTTTTTTATATCAGCGATTTGTTTTTGTTTTTGTTTTTTTCTCCTTTAACCTTTTCTAGCTCAGGTTAAGAGTTCACACTTTTAACATTATTTTTTGCGAAAAAAAAAAACCCAAAAAAAACCTGTTTTGTTGCTGCTATTGTTTCTCTACTTCCAAACATTGATTTCGGATCCCATCTCTTTATCCTGCTTGCTTTGGGTCAGGGCTCTTTGCTTTTCTGCTTCATCTAGGTGAGACCTTGGGTCACTCCCTGGAGGCCTTCCTCTTTTATAACTACAGCATTCTGTTCTGAGCTCTTCCCATCACAGCCCCTGCCGGGCTCCTCCCACCACTGCCCCTGCCAGGCTCCTCCTACCACTGCCCCTGCTGGGCTCCTCCCACCACTGCCCCTGCCGGGCTCCTCCCACCACTGCCCCTGCCGGGCTCCTCCCACCACTGCCCCTGCCCGGCTCCTCCCATCAATGACCCTAACCCACATCTTTCATTTGCCCTATTTCCCTTTCACTCCACGAGAGGTCTTTAAATGTTCCTTGAGAACTATTGCCCCACGGCCTACTTGGATTTGTATAAGTAATGGGACGTTCTCTGTTGCACAGCTGGTGTCTCCCGCACCCCAGCCTCTGCATACTACTTACAGCGTGGCATTTAAAGCTGCACCTTTATAATAAACTAATCAACATGAAGGAAACACCTTCCTGGGTTGTTTCTTTCAGACGGGTTATTTTGTAGTTTTTAGAAGTATAAATGTGATCTACTTGGTCATGGATTTCCTTGGGTTTATATGAGTCTCTCTACTTCTTGAATCTTTTGGTTTCTCCTGCTAAATTTAGGTCAGTAAGCCTTTACGGGAGGTCTTCATTTCTATAATTTCAATAAGACACAGCTTCTGATGTTGTCAGCTAGGTCCCTAAGACTTCTACTTTTTCTCCATTTTTCCCGTTGACCAGATCGTGTATGTTCTGTTGATCTGCCCTCTCCCTAATGATCCCTGCCATTGTTCGTTTCCTCTCTGCTTTTGAGTCAATTCCGATAAATTTGTTTGTTTGTTATTTCATTTTCTACAATATCCATTTTTCTTGCCTTTCAGTTTCTATTTCTTTACTGAGATGCCTTTTTTATTTGCTTGAAGAGAATTTGCAATTACTTATTGACGGGTTTTTAGAAAGACTGCCTTAAAACCCTGGGCAGATCCTTGCTGTATTTGAGTCTTCTCCCTGCTGGTTGTCATCATCACTCTGCGTGGTTTTCCTGCTTGCGATCCGACTGAGTTTGGTTATTACCGTAGCTCGGGCACTTTGCACATTATGTCATGAAACTCAATTCTATTTGATTCTCTTCCCTGTTAGAAAACCAAGCTGTCCGTTTAAAAAGACATAACAGAGGGCTGGGAGAGCAGGTGTATTCAGCTTCCAGCAGGAGCACTGTCACTAGGTGAGCCTGAAGTACAGGGCTGACATTGTGGCAGGGATCTGGGAGAGGAAACTCAGACAGCACAGAGCTGGCACCAGGGACGGGAAGTGGAGAATCATAGTCTTGCCTCCCACCATCTTACGCTCCTGTGAGATGATCAGGGGGTAGAAGTTCAGCTTCTCTAGGGTACCCACTGATTCCAGAGTAAGGAAAAGAGGGCCTGGGCTCTCTCCTCTCAGAAGGCTTTCCTGGCTTTCTGAGTAAATCCTTGGCTCCCCACTGGAGGCCACTGATGCTACCAGGAGGGCACGGGCATGAAGATTTTCCTCTGGGAAAGAAATTACAAAGCAGCTTCTCACTCAACCCAGCCAACCCTGTCTTGGCACAGAAATTGGAGCAGTGCCTAGTTCCGCTGGGGGAAATGAAAGGTCTCTATTCCCCTCCACTTGGCATCGCTCAGAAGAGGGATCAGAGCCCTTTCTGAGCTTACGAAGCCGAGGGAGACACATGAGGGCCAGTGGAAGGTCAGTCACTTGCTCCAGTTTATAAAACTGTGTGTGTGAAGGTACGGGTTTCTGCAGGGGAGGATCACCATGAATATTACCTGTCTTAGGCTGTCTCTCTCTCTCTCTCTCTCTCTCTCTCTCTCTCTCTCTCTCCTTCCTTCCCATCCCTGTGGAAGTTTATGGGTCAGCAGCCTCAGCAGCACCTGACAGGAAACCGAGTGAGTGCACACCGTCTTGCTCCCATAGTCCCTGAAGTCCCTCTTCCCATCCTCCCTGATTCTCCCACACCAAGAATCTTCGGCTTCAGGAAGGCCTGGGTGAATGGCAGTACTCTAGTTTACCACAATGGGAACTTGGAAACACACCCCAATGTTCTATTTTAAAAGCAACATAGAGTTGTGGAAAAGGAACCATGGTCTATATCCAGCCTGGACCCGGCAGCACCCAGTTCATAGCATAGTCCACGGCCACCAACCATGGTCCCACAGGTTCATCTCACAGTCCCTCCCATCCCGAGCACTCTCTCTAAGGGTACCTACTCTTTGTCTTTCTTTCTGTATGCACAACGGATTAGTTTCTCCTGAGAAATGCACCCCATCTTCCACCAGTTGGCAGGATAGTAACTGGCAATGTGTTCCTACGGGGTAAAGGTGGATTTTCCACTGGGGAGTGGTGCAGTCCATGTGTTTTCCCTTCTTTAGAGAGTGAGTCCTGCTTTCTTTACCACACCAATCTGGTGACTTTTTTTTTCCTAGCACTAGTTTTCTGGTCCCCTAATGCCATTCTGACACGCAGTGATTCAGTCTGTTTCTGACACTGATGACTACCGGGCAGTGTAGATGGTGGTCCAGGCCAGGGCTTCTCAATGCTGCGACCCTTTAATACAGTTCCTTTTGTTGAGGTGACACCCCCTATCGCAAAATTATTTGTATTACTACTTTATAAGTGTGATTTTGCTAGCTCTAAATTGTAATGTAAGTATTTTTTAGAGAGCTACAGGTTTGCCAGAGGGGTTGATCCTTCATGGCTGTCCCAGCTTTAAACACTGTTGCTGACCTGTGAGTACTTCTGACAGTCCAGCTATAAATGCAGAGATCCACTTAACTACATCCTACCCAGCTTCAGCATTCACGAGGATGGCCTCAGAACTCAGGGCGACACTCCATTTACATTTGCAGGTATGTCATCAAGTCTACAACTTGGGGGCAGGTAGAGAAATTGGAAGAGATGTCTAGGGAAGGCTGTGAATGGGGAAAAGAGCCGTCTGGAACTCCGAAGCCTACTCTGAGAACGTAATCCGTCCACTCGCCTGCAGACAGGAGTAGTCCAACCCCTGTCGTCCAGTATTGCTGAGTAGACTCCGCTGCATAGGCATGATGGATTAAGCCATCACTATGAGTGGATGAATGAGTGGACCCCATACCCGCCCTGCTTCCTGGAGATCTGAAGGTTTCCATTCTGGAACCAAGACGTGCTCCTTCTTGACCAGACCCCATCCTGACATGGTCTAGAGGCCTCCAGTCACCTAGTCAGCATGCAGAAGTCACTTCTGTGACTTGGGAGAGTCTGATTGTGTTAAAGATCCTGTGCCAGGAACTGGGGGTGGGGGGAGTACAATGCGTTATTCTATCTCACTACACTGAGCCCCTCGTGATGTCAACTTTGTATCTTTGTCTCTGCCTTTTATTGTCAACATGACAAAAACCTAGACACACCCAGGGAAAGGGAATCTTCTTTGAGGAGTCATTTCCATAGAATTAGCCTAAGGGTAATTCTGTAGGACATTTTATTCATTGGTAATTGAAATGGGAGGGGCCAGCTCGATGTGGGCGGTGTCATCCCTAGGCAGGTAACCAAGGGCTGTCTAAGATAAGGAAGCTAGAAGAGAAAGCCTCTAAGCAGCAGCATTCCTTGGTTTGTGCTTCAGTTTTACCTCCGGGTTTCTGCCTTGACTTCCTGCCCTGGTTTTTCTGGATGACAGACCTTGCATGAAAGATGAGATAAACTCTTTTCTCCCCATGCTGTTTCCTGTCAGTGTGTTATCATCGGGACAACAGGAAGCAAGCTAGTACTGCTCTTCCTACGGGGCAGACAAAACCTCCCTGTTCCCTGTAAACATGTTTTAATCTCTGGTGTCATCTCATGAAATGCCAGAATCTAACACATTGGCTGGTGGACGAATTGGCCTTATGTCATGCTTTTCCCCCCAAACCTAAGATATCACTTGGTTTGTTTGCTCCAAGCAGCTTCCCTCTGCCTCCACAAAGCCTAAAAAGTCTTCATACTCCGCCACCCTCCTCTTCATACACAGAGCCAGAAAAGTCTCTAACTGCAAAAGGGACTAAAGGGAATCTACTTTTTTTAAAAAATTTTATTTTCAAATAATATCTTCTCCTGAGACTTAGCCTTGCTAGCTTTGGCTGTCTCAATGGTTTCTGTACTGCACAGCCATTTTCAGTACTTTTAGTGAGGTCATCATAAACCCTGGCATCCCAGACAGAAGATAATCCCACTACTATTTCAGCTGTCCCAGGAAGACTGGAGGATTGTCCCATTAGGACAGACATTTGACAGCAAGGACAGTTGACATTTAATAGAGGTGGCACAAAACAAACAGATGCCAAGTCAGGTTTATTTATCAAATTTGGTGCAAAAGAAAATCTCCATGTAGTCAAATCTAACAGCACATTTTAAGGATATGGGAGAATGGAGCAAGGGTCTTTCCAGGAATTCAAGAGTGGTTTAAGCACACTGCTGTAGTTAACAATAAGAACACATTTGTCTAGCTTGATAATAAAAATAACCACAAAGCCAATATCTAAGTCTGGAAAAAAAAAAAAAAAAAACCTCCAAGAACAAAGGAATATATTGACACAGCTTCCTTCAAGAAGGCAGAAGTTGGCATTGTCATGAATCTGTTAAAAAGCAGAGGGTTCTTTACAACATGCTATTTTAAAAATATTCTTCAAACAGTGATACACTGAAATTTTATTGTATACAAGATATTTTTAAAAATCAGAAGAGGCAGAAATTAGCATGTGTCAGATGAGACCATCCTTTGTCTGGAGACATCAGAAGAATTAACAGAAAAATAAAACTTGCTAGGTAGAATTAAAAACAAAACAAAACAAACAAACAAACAAAAACCCAGACTGTGGGCTTGACCCATTGGTTAAGAGCACAGAGGCCTGGGTTGAGTTCCCCGATCCACTTGAGGCCGCTCACCACTGCCTGCCTCTCCAGTTCCAGGAGCGGTGATGAATTCTTCTGGCCACTGCAGCATCTGCACGCATGTGCGGCACATACTGACAAGTAGGCACACACATGTATGTAAATTTCAGAAATGTAGTTATTTTTATGTCCATGGGTATTTTGCTTGCATATGTATCTGTGTGTCATGTGTATGCAGAGCCCAAAGAGGCCAGAAGAGGGTATTGGATCCTCTGGAGCTAAAGTTACAGATGGTTGTGAGCCACTATATAGATGCTGAGAATCAAATCCAGGTCTCCCTGAAAGAGCAGCCGGTATTCTTAAATGATGAGTCATCACTTCAGTCCCAAATTATGATTTTTTTTTAATGAAGAAAATCTTGGAAAAGGCTATGCTGTGGTCTAGCTCTTGAACGGCCCCCCAAAGATGCTTATGTGAGTGCGTATTCAGCAGCCTGGACACTTTAGGGAGGTGGAGCCTTTGGTGGGTATAGTCTAGTGGGAGGTCTTTGAAGGGTGTCTAGAATCCTAGTGCCCGGCTCACCAACTTTTATTTCTGGGTGCCCTGAATAAGTAGGGCTCTGCTAGGTATCCCTGCCATGTCTGTTGCCAATAGAGACCCAAAGGGACCAGCTCCCAGTGAATAGGGATGGAAAACCTTGAAAATGTAAACCAACTGCCCACTGAGAATTAACTATGCCATTAACCATGTATTGAAGCAAACAGTTCTTTTGACTCAGGGTTGCAGGTGAGAGTCTGTCGTGGTGAAGAGCAATGGCAGAGCAGAGCAGCTCCAGTTATGGTAGCCAGGAAGCAGACAAGAGGTCAGTGCTGCCAAGTGCTGGCTTTCTTCTTTTTTCTCTTAGTTATTCCCAGGTCCCTGTCCCATGAGACAGAGCCCATCTCATCCAGAATGGGTCTTTCTTCTTATCATCCATGCCATGGTAATGACCTCACAGGCATACCCAGAAACGTGCCTCCACCTTTCAAAGATTCTAAATCCCACCTGAGGAACAAGCATCACCCGCTGCAAACAATTTCTTTCTATAAGTTGGTTTATCTCAAGGATTTCATTGCGGTGACAAAAACTTGACTAGGGGAGGTTAGTAATTAATTTGGTAAAAAATTAATTTACCAAATGAAGCTCTTTCTCTCTATAAAAACCAATAAAAAATAACACAGACAATATAATAGATCCCATTTCCCAAACAATAAATGTTAACATATAAAGGAGTAAATACAATAAGCAATGTGAAAGAGCCACATGAGAAACGTTTTAAGTGGGTAGCGCATGAATGAAAGCCAGAAGAGAGGAAAGACATATCCTCTTTTGATTTCATTAAGAATACAGCATTGGAAACACTAAAGATGTCAAAAAAAATACACTAACAATTTTAACCCAACCCCAACAAAAGAATGATGTGACTCTGCTACAGTGGACAATGTAGCTTTGATCTCATGTTGCTAATTCTCCAAACAAGTGCAAACTTTCTGGGATTTAGACTTAAACTTCAAGGGACCCTTGCCTAAACCACCGAAGAGACTGAAGCAGTAAGGCCAGTTACCTCTGAACGGTCTAATGTGCTCTTTAAGCTTTCTGATGATGCTCATGGTACTGTTGAAATTAAGATGTAGTTGCTGGTATCGACCCTGAATGAACTAAGATTAAATAGAGCTGGGAAGTGATGGAGGAAGGCCCCCATGTGCCTGCACACGACAACAGACTCTCATGGGAGTCTGCTCGAAATGCAAGCTTGTCCACAGGCCATTGCACAGTTATCAGCCCAGAGAACATTTCTGCAAGGATTGTCAAATGGCTGCTCAACCTTTGGCTGGGGTTACCTTTGTTATAATTCCAATATTCTCCTTGTCATGCCTCCTTGAGGCAAGGGATGTGGTCTTAAAATAATCCGTGCCATCACCATTTTGGCTCTGAAAGCTGCCCTGGTGCCATCTCCTTTGACTATACCATGATTTCCCCAGACTAGTTCCGAATGTGTCCTCTTTCTGAATTTCCAGATGCCACTATCATTAGAGGTCTTCTGTGTTACCAAATGGAGGTTGGTGAAGGTTGGTGGCACCATTGATATACAGGAATTGACATTTTATAAGATCACTAAGTAATCTTCACAGCTTCAGCTCCCAGCATCCACATCAGGCAGTACCACCTGTAACTAGAGGTTTGGGGGACATACACCCTCTTCTGGCTTCTGCAGGAACTGCACTCACATACAAACCTACACACAAGAAACACACACATTCATAATTAAAAATAAATTTTTTTAAATAAAAGAGATTTAGTAATTGTCCCAATAGTATCCTACAAAATAAAGACACCTAGTATATAAACATGCTGTGTTTAATCATCATGTCTTGCCAGTCTCCTTCACTATGACCCTTCTCCTTACACTGTCCTCAACTTTGATGGCCTCAGTATGTCAAAGATTGCAGTTTTCACTTTGGTTTGTTTGATAATTCCTCATTATTAGATTTGGATCATGGCAATATTTCAGAAATACTGTTGTTCCTTTTTTCTTAATTTTATAGTAATTAATTTGTGTATGTGTGTGAGAAAGAAGGGGGGAGGGAGAGGGAATAAGGGAAGCAGGAGTTCAGTATTCACAGTGGATACAGAGCACATAGCAAAGCTACTAGGGTTGGCTCTCCTTCCACCATGTGAATAGCAGAGATCAATCTCGGGCCTCAGGCTTGGTAGCACATGCCTTTACCCACTGACCCATTTATCTTACCCACTGCATCTTACTGGTTTTATGTGATCATAATTTTAACTTGCCCCAGTGTCGAGAACATGAACGTCACTGCCTTTGCTAATGTGCTATTCCCACGGTTCTTCAGTAGTTACTCTTCGCCTCCCCGTAATGAACATATATGTTAAGGACAGGTGTTTGAAACTATGTAAATATTCCACTTCTTATCAAATATTAGTTTATTCATGAATTCATTTGTGCAAATAGTAACTCATGCACACCGCTCTCCTATCCTAATTTGTAATCTGCAACAATCCTTTTCATCTAGTTTCCAGTTTGTCCTCTGGTCTTCCCCTCCAGCCGGTTTTCACATTGTTTGCCAAGGGCTTCATCATTATCTGAATCATTTTTTGTTTCTTAGCAACATGCCCCAGCTCCATCCCTTCTTCAAAAGTCTTTTCATGGAGTCAAATGGAGAATATCTGCCAATGCTATCCTTTAAAGAGTGCAGACATGTGTCATGGCATGACAATGGGATTGCCACGTAATTATGACAAAGGAGATTTTCTTGAGATGGATTTTTTACTTTGGATCATCCAGCTGTGCTCTCTACTCAGGGTAACTGTGAGTATTCTAGGTCAAAGAAGGATGGTGAAGGAGGCTGAGAAGGAGGAGTGAGGGTGAAAGCCAGGGTGAGAGCAATAAGAAGCCATCCCAAAGGATCAGAGGAGTTGGGCCAGGAAAAGACTGGCTTCTCCACTGGAACCTCAGAATGAGTCCTCTCTTCTGGCCTTGCCAACACTTTGACTTTCAGTCAGTTAGGACTTCCAATCTCTACTTCTGTAAGTGATCAGTGCTGTTTGAAGCCACTAACTATGTGGTAATTTGTCATAGCAACAATAAATAATTAACACAGAGTATGTGTAGAGGCCAAGAATGGCTGCAAGATGGGCTCACTGCTATGGGTGTCATGGTCATGCATCCTCACAGGGAACAGAGCTGAACATGCTTATCACACACACACAAACAAACACACATGCAGACATGCAGGTACACAAAACATACACATATATGTACATACATGTACACACATCCACATGCACACCTAATGAATATATTCATGTTCATTTCATGGGATGTTCTCCCTTTTGATGTTGTCAATTCTTTCCTCCCAGAATTCTGAATAAATGAACTTATCTAAGTAATCTTCATGCATTTAAGCAGCAGTTCTTTTGTTTGTTCTCCCTGCATGGGCATGGTCTTCTAGCTTTGTGGACCTAATTCCCCCACGACAAGGTTCCCGTATCTGTTTGACAATGAGAGAGCCAGTTCTATGTCTACTGTGTGGGTTGATCAAATTGAGAATTATCCAAATAAATAAAAAAGGGTTTTGATCTAAATTTAAATGGCACGTGAAGTGCAGAGTTAAATGTACATGCTATGAAAGAAGAAAGATCAGGAATTACTAACCCAGGCTCCTATTTTATAAAAGCATAAGAAAAAAAAAACCTTAACTGAAAACAACAGGAAGAAAGATAATAAACATTAGGACAGAAATCAATAAAATAAATCGAGAAAATTATAAAAACCCACAAACACAAAAGCTGGCTCTTTGAAATCAGTCAATAGTAGGATACATACAGAGCCTAGTAAATCAAGGGGAAGAAAGAAAGAGAAAGAGAGAGAACTCACAAATGACCAATGCCAGAAAAAAAAAAAAAAGAGGGCTGAGTATTACTCATTCCTTGGACATCCAACATATCATAAGAAAAAGGGTAAAAATGATAGCTAAAATACTCTGTTCCCATGAGTTTAATAATTTACCTAGAATGAACAAAACTTATATAAAGAGAAACATTTTCTCATATCTAAATAAATACATATGTGAAAATATATAAATATATATGAATATATGGTATAGATATGAAAATAAATTTATATGAATATATTATTTTTCACATATATTCACACACACACACACACACACACACACATATATATATATTTATATACACACACACACATATGTGAAAAATAAAATAATTCAGTGGCCATGAATCCTGATGTTGGTGTCTCTGGGCAAAGAAAATGAACTTTCCTGAACCGGCTTTGCACATACAGGATCCCCTACTTTCCCCATCATGCCCAGGAACTCAGAACAGTAGACCCACCATGACTTTTGACTGTTGGTACAAACTAATCCAAGCCTGGGTCAAAGGCTAGAATAGCCAGAGAGTGACCTTCCGGGTGGTAAAGCAGGAGAGCGGCCAAATGGAGCGCTGTGCTCCAACCTCACCTCCTTCCCGTTGTTCTCAGTCCGCTCTGAGAGCTCTGGCACCTCAGGGAAACACTGAGAGCAGCTGCCTGCCACCTTCGAACCTCACATTCCATCTGTGCTTTGATGATTCTTCAACTCTGGAGTTTCGCTATAAATTCCTCTCCTACACCACTACCAACTTCTCCATATCCCATAAGAGCAGTCTGTACTCCTGCCTCAGATCTCCTTGACTGGGGGCTCGGACTTCTGCAGTAATCTGTGAGATGGCTCATCTGCGTCCACCTCACCTCCCTCTCTAGCCATTGCCAGCTCAGAATCCAGAAACGTCCTTCAAGACTTCAAGAAGCCTTCCTCTGCCCAGATCCCTGCATTGGTTCATTTCCTCAGAAGAAAATGATAGCAACAACATACAAAGCTCCCTGCCCTCTCTCTCCAATGTACAAACCCCACCCTCCCTCTCCAACAGCATACACAGTCCCATACCCCCCCAATAGCATACAAAGCCCCCACCCTCTCTCTCCAACCTCCATCACTGCTCTGACCTCACGAATCACACTCTAGGAGTTGCTCACTAAATACCATTAGAAGAATGCTCAGGGAAAGGGGATCATTTGATAGCTGACAGTCTCTAGAATCACCATGAAACTAAAACTTGGGGTATGTCTATAGTTTCTAGATTAGGTTAATTGAAGTTCAGGTCAAAATGTAGGGACTCCATTTCATGGCCTAGGACCCTGGTCTCATTGAAAAGGAGAAAAAAGTTGAGTTGTAACATTCTCTCCTCTCCCTTCACGTTCCTGCCTCTGTGACTTCCCGGATGGGCTGGATGTACTCTTAAACTTGGAGCCTAAACACACCTTCCTGCTGGGTATTTTGATAAAGCAATAAAACAAGCAATGGATACAACTGGTCAGACCTGGCTGGAAGAATATGCTGTACTTAAATTAGATAGGATGTGACGGTTCCCCCAGCCCCTCCTGGAGGGCAGCTCCGCTCCTCCCTTTGTATACACACACATACACACATGCAAACACATCTGCGTGCACACACACACTAAGAGAGAGAGAGAGAGAGAGAGAGAGAGAGAGAGAGAGAGAGAGAGGGAGGGAGGGAGGGAGGGAGGGAGGGAGGGAGGGAGGGAGGGAGGGAGAGAGAGAGAGAGAGAGAGAGAGAGAGAGAGAGAGAGAGAGAGAGAGAGAGAGAGAGAGCCTTGTATACAAGAGAGACCTTAGCTGCTGACCATACCACCATGCTTATGTCTTTGCTAAGGGTGACCTATGGCACCATGGTTCAAGTCTAGCTCCATTATATGATTCTGGATAAGCTGTTATCTTTCTCCGAGCTACAAGATGAGCAGTGGGGATTATATCATGTCTCAGGGTCTTTCTGGTTTTAACCTGGGAGTAATTATATATCTCTAGCTCTAAATAGCACAGCTCAGCTCCTGAGACTCATACTGGTGGATGGCTCTACCCCACACATACACTGGGACTTAGATGTGGTCTACTGGACAAGCTGACATTGCAGGCCAGAGGATGTGTTGAACAGTGAGGTGTGTTCCCGAGCTTCCCAAGCACACAGTGCACATGAGTCAAACACAAATTCTGAAACATAAAATTGGGAGGAGCCTGAGACCATTTGCTCTCAACTCTACCTATAGGATTTGTCAGTAGCTCCCAAAGAGAGATAGAAGATGGGGAAAGGTCATTGAATGGTCCCCCGAGGAGCAAGAGGTAGGGGTCTAGTGAGGGCAAAAGGACAGGGAGGTTGGGGAGGGGACAATCCTGGCATCTCTCAAGACAATCTTGGAGATAAGGAGGTGGCTCAATAGGTAAAATGCTCCCTGTTCAGCCGAAAAGACCTGAGTTTGGATCTCCAGCACCCACAAAAAGCTGGGTGCAGCAGCACATACCTATAATTCCAGTGCTGGGGAAACTGAGGCAGGTGGATTTCTTGAGCTCACTGTCCAGCCTATTTGACAAACTTCAGGCCTGGGGGAGACCTTGTCTCAAAAATAAGGTTGAGAGTGATGGAAGAAGTTAGCTGGTATGAGCCTCTGGCTTCTAAGAAGTCACAGGCATAGACACACACACACACACACACACACACACACACACACACACACCATACACACACAAGCACACACATGTGCACAGAGGCAGTCTCACTTCCCTGCTCCCATGGACATCTGTACCTGCCTCTACACTCCACGTGATCATGTGGAACTACCTGGGCAGTTGACAGACATTCTCAGTCTGAACAGAACTCTGCCTAGACAGGCACACTGTTCTCACTCTGCAGCGCAACCTAATTCCACAGAACTTTCTACCACAGTGCATTGTCCTAGGAGTGCATTTTCCAATAAGGTGGCCACTCGTGAGCCAGGGCCCCTGTCTCACAGGAGTATGCAGAGGCATGTCCCTAAACTATCCAGGTAAGGGATAACCTGCTGTATAAGAAGCATGTCTGTAAGAGTCCTGACATAGTAGATGGTTCATCTATGATAACTCTAAAAAGTTCTCTTATTGGGTATGCTCTGCCAACTACAGAGACTAAAGGGCACCCACAACCCCCCCAAACCTGGGAGTAAAAAGTAGATTGCAGGCAGGGCTGGAATGAGCCCCAGGTTGTAATCTTGGAAGGATGACTATGTTGAGGGATGGAGTCCTTTTCAGAAAACCAGTTTTGAGACGCAACCCACCTCGATACATTTGTCTTCTGTGAAAGCCAACCTAGAGGGATCTGAGACCTAGCAGCCCAGCTAATTAGATAGCGAGGTCTGAGGCACCGTGAAGAGACAGCATGGTAGATGTACCCAAGCCATGGCATTTCTATAGAGACTAGAGGAGCAGGGGCTAGGAGGGAGGCTCTATTGCATTAGCCAAGACACCAGAGCTGAGCACTTATCTAAAGCAGGGGGAACTCGTGATGGAGGCACGGGGAGTCAGAGGGGAGCAGAGCCAGGCAGCCATGGGAGCTGCACCCTGTAATTCTGAACTTGGATGCCAGTGATGTATTGCTTTCTGCTAATCCCACCCCCTCATGTGGCCCCTGAGTGTCTCTGGAGCTGTGATGGTCTTTTCCAGCTCTCCCCAGCATTGGGGGTAGGGGAAAAGGAGGACAGAGGGAGGCTTTAATACAGTTTGCAGGAAACTGCCAAGGTGGGCAGCCGCCAGCACTCAGGGAACAAGGCCACAGAGTTAATCCTTTCTTTTTCCAGGCCAACAGAGGGGACATTGTGCCATGTTTTATGAGATGGAAGAGGTTCACTTGACTCCTCAGAGACCTGCTTATTGTGGGAGGAGGGGTCAAAGCTGCTGAGGACAGAATCAGAAGCTGCCAAACCCCACCGCATCTGGGACTGCTGAATGTGGGGGTTGCCTTGTGAGACCCCACCTCCCTCAGGTGGCAGGTAGGTTTTAGTGAGGCAAGAGAGCAGGGTCAGGAGACCTAGATTTGGAGGCCAGAAGCCCTCAGAGGCAAGGAGAGGTCTCTGTATGTCTTTGTCAGATGGCTACAGAATCATTTCCTTGAGCCCACAGAGTCTGGGAATTGACAGAAATCAGATGCATAAGTGTACGCTTGCTTCTGGAGGAAAACACTTCCATTTCAGTCACCACCACAAGATTTACAGTATAGAAGCCATTGATTCACAAATGAGGGCTCTCTGCCACCAGAACTAGCCTTCAGTGTGGCCACTTTGGAAAGATGTTGTCCCTCCCTCACCCCAGCACCAACGCCTCACATACCAGCTTAAGTGTGATGTGTCTACCCTCAGAGATGCTCACAGGTATAAATCAATAATTAAGGACTCAGGGGAGGGGTGAGGAGTGGCCTCGGTGGGTAAGAGCGCTTGACACAAAGTCATGAAGTCCTGAGCACAGCTTTGCAGGGACCAGAGACGGGGTTATTCGGCTTTGTTGGCTGCCAGCATAGCTCCAGGCTCAGCAAAGAACCTGTCTCAAGCAGAAAGGGAGAGCAGGGTACCCAAGGTGCTCCTCTGTCTGTAGAGCATTCTCTTTCACATATGGGTACACACACACACACACACACACACACACACACACACACACACAAGGGGGTGAATATAAGAATGTTCTAATGCTTTCTCCAAAGTGGTCTAAAACTTGAAACTGTTCAGAGGTTCATTCATTGATACATGGATGAGTTGGCTTTAGACTCTTCAGCCAGAGAAATACCATACAGCATTGAAAAGGAAGCACATGTCATTGAAGGCAGTGACATTGAAGAATATCACAGATACAAGGTCAAGGGACAGAAGCCAGATACAAAGAGGGCATGGGTGCATGACTCCATCCTTGTGAGGCTCAGCAGGAAGAAGCCGTGTCCTTGCCTTTGAAGTCAGGAGGGAGATTACAGGGGCAGGAATTGGGGAGCAGGTGGGTTATGTGCAAATTCACTCTGAGGCACCAGGTCAGACATTGTTCCTGTGCTCTGTACATTCCTTTGTGCAAATGTCACCCTGAGATGACAAGTGGAAAACAGCTGTGACGTCTTCAACAAGATCTATATGTTACTGAGGAGCCAGGGAGATGTGTTAGTGAATAGAGTACTTACCATGCAAGTTTGAGGACATGGGTTCAAATCCCCAGCATTCACATCCAAAATTGAGCACAGCAACATGTGTCTGGAAGCCCAGTGCTAGGGAAGCAGAGGCAGGTGCATTGCTGGGACTTACTAGCCAGCCCCTGGGCCAGTGAGAGACCCTGTCTCCAAAAATAAGCAATTGAAGATGCTTGCATGTGTACTCACATGTATTCACTTGCATGTGTACTCAACCCACACAAACATCTACATACATATACCATGCACATGCATGCATTTGTACATGTTTGTGCATACCTTCATACATTAAAATGGGGGGGGGTGTTTCCAACCTGATTCCATCTTTTGCACCATGGTGTCCCAAGAGCCCTACTTATCCTTCTGGTCCAGGGTGGTATCTCCACCATCTTCCTGGAGCCTAGCAAGGGCAGACAGCCATCTTGTCTGATGTGCCAGAGCCTGCCGGTGAGCAGATGCTCTTGCCTCTGCTCCTGAAAAATGTGTGGCTAATGGATGTTCTCAGCAGGATGTGGGAAAAGTGGGACCTGGAGCCCTGTGTGAGGCATTTCCCAGCCCAGGCCCCTCAGGGGTCTGCAGACAGGGGGCTCCTCAGATTGCAGTTAAGGGGGGGCAGGGTCACAGTGAGGCCCAACTGCAGTTGCAGCTGGCGAAGAGCTTTCTCCTCGATTCCGTAGCTGCCCATGTGCTCAGGTGCTGGCCGGGTGTTGCAGATAATCATCATAAAAATATTATTATAAACTCAAGCAGCACATTTTCATTCTCCTAACTGAGAGCTGTTTTCTTCTTTTTTTCAGCTTGGCTTGGAAATTTCAGCACAAAGAGATGGGTCGCAGAAAGAAGTGGGGCCAGGGTTGTGTGCTGACTGCCAGATCCAGTGAGGTTCTTTTTCTGGGCAGGAGCGAAAGCTCCTTCCCTTGGGAACTTCAGGCTCAGTAAGGCTGTTGTCTCTGTTTCTGAGGTGAGCGAAGGGTCTGTCATTACCATTACTGCACAGGACATTACTGCATAGTCCCTAAGCTTCCCTCTCCCTGGTGGGCAGGGGGCTCACAGTGTGTGGCTAAGGTCTGAAGGACTCCCATGGAGAACCATTCATACGAGTGACAAATGTTTTGTACAGGGGACAGATTTATCTGCCTGTTTGGGGGGCCTGGAAACTGCTGGTCTCAAAAGACAGATCTCAAGTAGCTGTCTTCTGGGTGTAGGGGCAGGGGTAAGAGAGGTAGGGGTGGTTGTTCAGTATCAGGTTTCTGGGTTCAGGTCCCAAAGATCCCCATAAGCTGGTCATAGCCAAGGGTAAGGGGGGTACTAGCCAGTGATATGAAGGAGCTATCCTGTGATATCAGAGACTGAGAAAATTAGAAGGAAAGAGAAAGGTGCACAGAGGGAAAGAGGAAGGAAGGTAGGTAGGAGGATGAGGAAGGGAGGGATGGAAGGAGGGAGGAAGGGAAAAAGGAGGGAGAGAGGGAGGGAAGGAGGGAAGGGGGGAGGAGGAAGAGAAAAAGAAAGGGAGGGAGGAAGAGAGGGAGGAAGGAAAAAGACTGGAGGTTGGGACAGGAGGCTGGACCCCAAAGACAGCGGGTCCCAGAAGGAAATGTTCACTGAACACTTAACCACCTGTCAAAGTGGTACTGAGGCCTCTGCCTATACTAATTTATTGATTCTACCAATTGGAATCCAAGGAGGTAGGTGGCCTGCTCCAGTAGGCACTTAAGATGCAGGGACTCACAGTTCAGAAAGGTTAAATAAGATACTTAAAATTACACAGCAGGTTAGCAAATGCCTCAGGTTTTGAACCCAGGCCAGTTGGATGTCAAGCCCATGTTCTTGGCTTCTCAGAGATCTTCCCCAGCCTCTGTAAGAGACATCCTACTCTCCTTGCTGGAGCGAGGGGATGGAATTGTTCGAGCTAAACCAGAGAGCTGCATTCATGCCCTTTAATTGTAAGAAAATGGAGGCACAGAAGAAATGGGGGCAGCTCACTCAAGCCCATGGCCAAAGCCAAGGCCCCTATAATGTTCATCAGAAACAGCTGATGTCACTGTGCCAAAGCCTCTTTGCCCAGGAATTCATCAGGAACCAAGGGGATGATCTACTAGGAACCCACTCCAGGGCACTGATTGCTCCTTGCTCCGTTCCTCCAGTTTCTTTCTAGAGGTCAGAGGTCAGGCCTGGCTAGTTGCTAGGGCTCTGGTCCATGTAGCTCTTTTACCAGCAGATCCCTTAGACACTTTGGTCACCTTTCAACCAGCGGAATGCTAGAGAAGTGAAACCCCATCAGGCATGGCCTGATCCAGAGTGGGACATGAAGGCACTGCCTCACTCCCTGCTCCTCTGCACTGCCCCATTTGGGGGTGCTCTCTCGTTTATGAAGCCTGCACTGAGTTTAGACTCAAGCTTCCCCAGAGCAGCCACATAACAGGGTCCATGGTGGGTGAAGGAACAGGGCTTCCCTGGTGGGCCTTGCTGCTGTGCACAGTGTTCCTACTGTGGCTATTTAGGAGGGATAGATGGCTGCCTGTATGTCTAGACACTGAAGACTCTTCCTTTCATGTGAGAGTGACACAGGTTTCATGTCAGATTCCTGCTACCTGGACAAGAGTCTCTCCTCTGTGTCACTGGTGAGCAGGCGTTACCTGTCAACCTACAAATGTTCACGGGCCAGCCAGGATAAGACATGGATGGCAATCAGGCAGGACTCAGGCTGAAGACCACTGCAACCCAGCAGAACTCTTCTACATGTCTGAAGAGCAGTGTTGGCCCCTGAGGTTCACCATCATTCACTTGACCAAATACCTGGTCACCAGGGCCCAGCTAAGTTCCGGTATGGAAAGAGGAAAGGCTACATCGCCTGGTTATAAAACAGCGGGGCATATGGCAGGACATCTTCTGCAGCCAGTCTCAGAAAGTGTCCAACCCCCAAATCTGAGGAAAGCTGTTATCATGGTGGAGAGAACCCCTAAGTTGAAAGATACTGTACCAGTGCTTTGTGACTTCTCAGAGCCTTGGAAATTCTGGCATGCCAGTCTGTCAACAAAAATCGGAGGCACAGCATTTTCTTAAAGTACTTGGCCATGTCATGCTCTTCAGAGGTGTCAGAAGAATGATGACTGAGAGTCCCTGTGTACACACAACCATGAATCTTCTGAGGAAGAAAAGACCTTTGAATCAGCCCTTAATTGATGACACCGGGGCAGGTGGAAAAGCAGGGGATGTGTTTCACCTACGGAACGAGGGTATGGGGACCCAGGTGTTTCAGTTTCTGTAATAACAAATGCATGCCTCTAAAGCCAGTTGGAGTTAGGATCCTGACACTTGCCCCTGACACAATTAACCATCTAACTGTACTAGTTTAAAAGCACAGCTGTTTTTAGAAGGATTCTGTTACTTTACAAATAAGTCTTCACACACATTATTCATTTCAAAATAACCCAGACGGGGTAGATGGTATATGCATAACCTGAAGAGGCAAGGCTGACAGGCACCACTGTTCAGGTTGAGCACTGAACATCTCCTTTTCATGTTCCAGCCCTTTGGGTTGCACATTACCCCTGAGAAATATGTAAGTCATCCCAAATCCCAATATTCATAACATACTACTGATTCACACTCCTCCTGGTTGGCTAAAATCCTTCCTAAGTGCCCTTTACAGATCAATACAAACTCTTCCTTCCTGGGCAGCCCTGCCACAGTGTGTCCTCGGTTACAGAGTGGCAATGGGGACATCATGAAGTGGGATTCACGGAACAAGAGGAGATGGTTTAAGAACTGGAACTCAGCTTCCAGAACTTCTGGGAAAGAAAGGACAGTATCCTCTGGTGTGTGGAAGATCTATCTGTCCTCTAAGACACCCATACCCATGACCAGAAGTCTGGAAAGATGTAAGATGTTCTCTGCCTACAGAATACCTTGATCGCCAAAGAATCTGGACCATACTCTTCCTTTCTACTTCTTTTCCCATGGGGAGAAATGGGAAGGAATGCCTGGAGACTTTGATGACAAGCTTAGGTTGTCATTGCCCCCAGAGTTCAAAGTCCTTGGCTCCAAGTTGCTCGGTCTGCCTGATTACCTACTGGACATGAGGGAGTGGCCCTGTTCCAGTCACTGCAGTGGGGACTCACTTTTCTCTTCAGAGGGACACTACCTGCCCACAACATGTAGAAGCTCTGACCCAGAGGCGTCCAGCCTTTAGAACAGTGGTTCCCAAGCTGTGGGTTGCAACCCTCTTGGGGAACTGATCGAACAACCTTTTTACAGGGGCCGCCTAAGAACATTGGAAAACACAGATATTTACATGATCAGTATCAAAATTATAGTTATGAAGTAGCAAGGAAAAAATGGTATGGTTGGGGTTACCACAACATGAGGAGCCGTATTAAAGGGCCGCAGCATTAGGCAAGTTGAGAAGCACTGGTCTGGAGCAATTGAGGTCCTAGGTGCCTGGAGTCCTACCTTCATGTCTCCTTCTTACTCTATCCTCTATCCCAGCTGCACTCTTTAATATATTCAGTGGAAACACACACACACACACACACACACACACAGGCAGGCAGTCTAAAGAGGTATAAACTGTCTTCCTGGGTTACTTACAGCAGACCCCTCCTAATCTAACCACTTCCCTATCCTACCCACACAGAAATGCAATGTAGTAGGTGTTCTACAAAGACCAATGAGGCTTCTAAGCTGTGGGCTCCCTCCTTTACTGGCCTTGCTTAAATAATTCATTCATCTGCATGCTGATTTGACTGGCTACACATCTGTGAATACAGGCCAGCCCACAGTTTACTGGTCAGCACAGGAGCCCTGCCCGCTCTGCTTTGGACTCTAGACAGAGTATTCAAGGACACACCTACAGTGGGCCTGCAGACAGTCTCAGACTGAGGTCCAGAATCTGGATCCTTCCTCCCAGAAAAACTGGATGAAAGAAGTGAGATCACTCTCTCCCTGTTCCCTGTAAAGCCTGATACCCATCATCCACTTATGACCATGAGGGTGGCCAGGACTAGTCTGAAATGAAATAGCATGGAGACCTCATTTTAGACCTAGTGAGGGCTTGAAGGATTCTACCACTACCCTGATCCCTTTTTCTCAAGTGGACTCCATGCCACCCAACAATGGCCCAGTAACCTCATGCTCACCAAACGTCTCCCCTACAGGCCAGTAATAGTTCCCTGGATCCACATGGCCTGCCTCCAGCCAAGGACTACCATGCCACTTACCCACCATGAAATTCTGCCTTGACTCTCTCAAGGACACTTTTGCTATCATCAGTATCAGAAGGCCAGACCTCTCAGTAACCCAAGGTTACCCAAATATTAATTTAACAACTAGAAGGCAATTTTAAAGTGGCAAAAGGAATACTTTGCATTTGTTCTTAGGACTTCAAAGTGTGGTTCACGAGTTACTCATCTAGGAGACCTCCATTTGCACAGTCATGTGTCCAGGTGGTCTGGTCTAGTCCACGTGTGATGCTGCTGCCTCAGGGCCCCCAGTTCCCACAGCTGTGATTGATACCTGTGCCACAGGGCCTACCTAGGGTCTCATAACCATCACATTAGACTTCTCATTTGAACTTGACTCTTGCAGCTTACAGCATTCAGAACCAACCCCATGAGATGAGTCAACTACTGCCCAACCTGAGTCCTGTCCTTGGTCCATGGTCCTCCAATTGGCACAGACAAGCAACCATACACATGGTTGTCTTGACTCCCAAGCAGCTCTCCCAGGGTCCAGCTGGCTTGGAATACTCCTTCCCTCCTGGTCTTCATCCTTCCATACTCTACAATGGGAGCTGACCTTGGTCTTTGGCCCTGGGCTGTTGTTTTAATCTGAGTTGGTCCTAACCCAAGCCCTGTCCTTCTGTCTTTCATTTCAGAATGAAACAGCTTCTAATCTCTATGTAACACACCACAGTCTAATTCTGTGAGCAGAGTTTCCAGGTAGGCCACCAAGACACACATGAAGAATACCACCCACATTTCTGTTCCTGGACTGACTATAGCTGCCCAGCTGCTGACCCTACAGCCCCTTGGGACTTACCCAGCCTTTCCGTAGCAGAGTGGCCAGAAGCTAGTGCCTTGCTCAGACAAAGGTCTCATACCAGTGACTAATAAAAGTGAGGTGTGGACACCTGCCTTGCTAAGCCTCAACGGCATGACTTAGAGAAGGCTTGAGCTGCCAGCCTGCTATGGTATCCACCATCCCAGGCTGTTGCTAGGAAGAAGGTGACTGTGCCACTTAGCAGTTATACCCTCCTTCTTGCATTTCTTTATTGCTCTGGTCCATGGCATATGGAACGTTCTCCATCAGTATCCTGGAAATGACTCCTTCCTGGAGAATCCCTGTCCCATAACTCTGTTTCAGGATGGAGAATAAGAGCAGAACCAGAGAACCAGATACAGAATAATTCACGAAGCCCCCTCACTGCATAGCAAACAGCCTTTTTTTTTTTTTTTTTTAAGATTTATTTATTATACATAAGTACATTTGTAGCTGTCTTTAGACACACCACAAGAGGGCATCAGATCCCATTACAGATGGTTGTGAGCCACCATGTGGCTGCTGGGATTTGAACTCAGGACCTCTGAAAGAGCAGTCAGTGCTCCTAACCACTGAGCCACCTCTCCAGCCCAGTAACCGGCCTTCTTAAGGGTTGACCTTTCCCTGGGATTTCCACTCAACTCAAAGAAAACATCAGTCTTCTCATGAGCATGGAGCTCTATGACCTCAGACATCTCCTGAGACTTGTTTCTTGGGAAACCCAACATTGCACAGGAAGACCCATCTTCTAGTACTGACCTCCAGGAGATACAATCAAAGTGTCCAAACTCCAGCAGGGAGCCCAACACTCAAGGTAGGACTTTCAAAGTGACCCAAGGGCATCTATATCAGTGGGTTCTTGGGGGGTCCTACCACTCAGGCGGCACTGCCAGGACCAACTTAAGAGCCTCAACAGAGAGCTGGGTAGAAACCAGGATTCCAGGAGCCGCTGCTGACTCAAGGCCAGAGGGAACCATTGACTTTCAGAATAGACAAGGAGAGGGGAAACTCAGGCCAGAGGAAGGTAAGGGAGGCAAGCAGGCAGCCTGCAAAGCCCAGCCCTGTGGACTCTCTGCCCAGTATATGAGGTTCCTGTCATTCTATCCAAGGGGCAGGTTGTACCAACCCTGGGCAGCCCTCTGGCAAAACAAGTGCTCTGGGACTTGAATTTTGAGTGATGTGTGATGTAAAGTCTTTGGGAACCAAATAGTACCGTCTCACCATCACCTTAGAGTAGACGTATTTACTTTGTCTTCCACCCTTTCTAACACACCAGTCATCTAAGCAATGGGAATGTCTAAGAGGTGCTGAGGAAAGAAGTAACTAGCTCGGACCATGGGTCAGGAACCTCAAAAGAGCAGAAACCTATCACCCAGCAATTTGCAATGGATCAAATGTACATGGAATTGCACTCACCTGTGTGTCCCCAAGTTCTCCTAGGGTGTAGTGGTGACTACATGGGCACTGTTAGATTCTATGGCCAAACTCCAGATACTCACCATTTTAAGGTACATAATGAATGTTGTAGGTGTGCCCTAAGAAAGGCTGCCTGGATAACTGAAATCTCAAATGTCTGTGTTTGAGCTGTTGGTCCATCCATGCTGTAAGCCTCATGCCAATTAAACTGTCAAGTCTGGATGTTTCTGTTTCATAAAAATGAAAGAAGGCATTAATGATCAGTTCATCTACCTCTAGGAGAATTATTTTAAAGGGATATTATGTTGAGTGGGAGGGAAGGGGTATCAAGGAACTCCCCCTAAAGACTTACTTCTTCCTCGATCTTCAAGAGTAGGCACACACACACACACACACACACACACACACATCTACATGCGACATGTGCCCATGCACATGTTCATTCCCTTAACAGCCTAATGAACCTGAAACCAGGGAGCCTCCACATCTCAGATTTTATCATGGATACAGATTTACATTGAGCCTAGAGGATCTCCAGAGCAACAGTGTCTGCAGGGGCTTCTCAGATAAGACAGTAACCAAGGATTGGAGAGGTCAGAGGTCAAAGCTACTGGAAGACAGCTGCTTTCTTAAGTCCTAAGGAGCCAATGCCTTAGGCACAGAAGGCAGCCACAAGCTGTGCGCTCCCAGTCTAGACCAATTCCATGAAAACCATTCGCTTTCCTGAAGGGATGTACACAGGTATACAAATATATATGCATATGAATGTTCTTGTCTTATGTGCAAATGTGCATTTAAATGGGACTTGACGTACATATATGTGTATACACATATGTAAATATTATCAAATATAAATATTAATAAACAGGATCTTGCCCATCAGGAACACAGGGCTGTGAGGACCTGTGCTTATTACTACAAATACTGTTTCTAGTCACTTGGGGGTACTGTATACTGTTTTGGCGCAGAGCATTGGACCAGTGGCATCATTAGAGTGTCAGGGGCATCAAGATTTTCTCCCACCTTCTCCAGTTTTGTGACCATGTGAAGATGTAAGTAAGAAGAGACACGGTTACCATGGCATGTGGGGAGGCAGGGCATCGGGGAGGCATTTAGGGTTATAGCACCTGCCTTGAGGCTGAAAGGCACTGTTATGTGGTACCTTCATGACCAGGCAGTCCTGCCTTATAACCTTGCCTACTCACATAGCCAGGTCTCAGTGTACCCCATTTGTGCTGTGACAACAGTCATGCTGGCCCATGGAGTGATCTGGAGAAAGCAGCATGGTAGTAACTAACCAGAGAACTATGGGTAAGGAGCAGAGGGGAAGACGAGCCATCACATCAGAAAGTCAGGCATCTGAGAAATCCTTAGAATAGAAAGCCTAGTTTCCAGCTCAGACCATAGTACCTGTCACTGCTCCAGTGATTTCAGAGGCATAGGGTCAGGGGTTCCTCTGCAACATGAATTCTTTTTCTTTTAATTTTACATTTTTATCTGAAAAAAAAGTCTAAACATGTCAGGGAGATCCCGAGTCATCCCAGATGTCACCTTAGAAAGCAAAGCAATAGTGCTTTGTGTCTGGGTTTACCCAACACCTTTTGTTTCTCCCAAAAGGAAGCCCAAAATGAGTTTCCAGGCTGTTGTGCAAACAGTGGCTTAGTAATTGTTCAAACAGAGATAAGTTGGTAAGGACTGAGTCATCAAACACTTTTGGGGCTTGTAGCTGGTAGGAGTCTCCATGTTGCCAGCAGGTGCCTGAATACATGCCACCCAGGGGTGACCACTTGGAAGACACAACTGTGGGACAAACAGGCAGCCAAGGAGCTTCTCAATATGCTGCATGTTCTTTTGTAGTTGCATTTCCTCTTTTAAAAACTTTAACAGGCTCACCCACCCTCAAGGCCCAGGGTACATCGAGGAAGAAGAGGTGGAAAGACATAAGAGGTGGGAAAGGTTGCCATCGGTTATGACACGGCCGCGGAGAGCAGTCATCCATTGTGAATAGAGGGGGTACTCACAAGGCCCCGCCCCTTCCTTTGTAGCTACTGCCTATTAGTGGTTGCTAGGTGAAGGGATATCATTTTCCTCAATATTGCAACTAACTAGTCCACTGGGGGACTAGTTAGAAACAAGAGGCTCATGGGAAAAAGAAAGGAGAATTGGGGGTAAATACAGTTATCATACATCATACATACGCATGACATTAAATGACTATGTTTGGGGGGTATTTTACTGAGTTGATAGGTCCATTAATGTTTTTGAGCCTGTGGTTGAAAGCTTACCCATTGTAATACAGGAAAAATAAAATGATATTGATAACGGTAAAGAGGGCACAGCGTGCGCCGCCGCCGAGACAGTGCAGCCTATAGGAAGCGGATCTTCAGTTGGGACACCCTTCTGTTATTATACCCGATACTGGCTGCTTCCCTTCTGCCAAACATCATCTGTTATATTAAATTAATGCCATTCATTTGAATGTTAATGGGTTTTGTGGTTTTGTTTGCACTGAATTAGTAATCGTGTTTTGGTTTTATAGCCTCGCAGGAACTGAAAGCACAAGGAATTCCTACTTATTCCTATGTCCGTGGCTATTTAAATAGCAATGTGATCAGAATGGTGTTAGCGGACACTGCTGTCTGTGCTCACCTCGGTCCCTTTAAATGTGTGTGTTTGGGGCAACAAGATGGCTCAGCAGGTAAAAGGGATTGCTGCTCAGTCCTGATGATCTAAGTTTGATCTCTGTAATCATGATTTTTGGGTTTTTTTTGTTTGTTTGTTTGTTTGTTTGTTTTTTGAAATCGGGGTATGGTAGCATACACCCGTAATCCCAGAACTCCTAACTGTGAAATGGGAGGTGGAGATGGGAGAAGCACCTAGAAGCTTATGAGTCAGTTAACCTGGAACAGTAGTACGGCAGGAACAACAAGGAAGAATCTGCCTCAATAAAGAGGGAGCAGAGGCTCCAAAAGCTGCTCTCTGGCCTCACACTTGCACAGGAGCACCCTGGTGTTGCAGCTACCCACACTCAAATACACACATATCTGCACGCTAGTAAACAAAGCAGTGCTTCAAATGCATCTATTAATGAACTTGGAGAATCGCCGAGACTGCTCTGTAACACACTTTGGAAAGCTCTGGTTCGAGCTGCTCTTGTTGGGGGAATTGTGGGAAGGGGGTGTAATGGCATAACTCACACAGGGATTTAGATCTAAGCCTTTCAAAAGTAGAAACTAGTTAGTAGCCATCTCAAATGGCTTTGGGTCTTAATATCCTTTTCTTTTTCTGCTGATTCTTGGTGTCATACGCTAGGCCGGCACAAGCAGAACTGTATGTGTGACAGACAAGGCTGGGACCGTCCTCAGCATCTGTCAGAGTGATAGCTCCACAACCCCTCTGACCAAAGGCTAGTGACTGACCCCAGACCCAGAGCCTTAGGCCTGTGCATCCCTGGGCTGTACTATGGCAGGCACTGTTGCTGCTGTAGGTACTTTCTTTATTACCGTCTGTCCCTAGATCAAAGCAGAGGCCTCAGAAGGCTGGCTGACTTACCTAGGGCCCATAACTGCATGATGGCATGTTGGGCTTGGGTCCAGATGCCTGTAGAGCCTCCGGTTCATCTTACTGGTTCCCTGTCCCCTGTGGCTCCAGTTATGAGAAAGTGTGTTGCTGATTCCAAACACACAGGACTTAGTCCTTTGATGGAACAAGTTAGGGATGAATTCTCTCAACTGAAATCTCCAAAATAGGAATAATGAGTGAAAGAAATCTTGCATCTCAAGAAGAAGCATCTAGAATCCCTCTTGTCAAATGCACTGAGAGGTTCTTAGACAATCTCCCCACCCCCTACCCCATGCTGTTTAAGCAGAGAAGAAACTTCCATGGAGGTATGAGGAGCTCTGTCAGGCATGTACAAGGCCATGGTGACCCTATCCTTTATGCCTCCACGATCTTCTAGAGATTGGGGTACCCATGGAGAGGGGAGACCGGTCCCTCACTGTCCAGCAGGAGGTCAAATCATTGCAGGAGACCAATCCACCCCACAGTGGCAGAAAGAATTCCAGAAGGATTCATTTCACCTCTGGGACTAGGGCTGGGAGATGCTCTATTGAGAATAGATTCAGCTCAAGATGGGAGTGGGGTGGAGTGTGGTTAGCAGTCAATAGGTCCCTATCGTGGTAGAGAAAGAGGGTGCAGGCCTCCCCAGAGCCAAGAATGGGGAACAAAATGACAACTGGTAGAGCCCTGAGCTGTGTGAGATATGAGAAGAGTGTAAGAACACAGTAACCCTTAAATCACTGTAGCTTAGGCACATACCTTAACCCTTTGGTAGAAAGAACTCCTTTTCCTCCGTAGCATCCTCTCTTGAATGCGCTGGTAAACCAGATGGGAAAGGTGGATGCTCATTTGTCCGTGTGGCTGCTGTGATATAATCCCACAAATGAATAGCTTTGAACAATGCAGTCCCAGCACTCTGGAGGATACAGGTTCTAGCTAGGTTGCTGATGAGGCTATGCTCACTTTGGCTCTAGGAAGAATCCTTCCTGGCTGCTGGTACCTGGTGTTCTAGGGACTCTTTAGTTGGGAGATACAGTTGGCCGTGTCTCCTCCCTAGGTGCCTTTCTGTTTGTTTTCCCTCCTTGTTGTCCTGTGTCCACACTTCCTCTTCCTACAAAAAGTCTGCCTGAGTCGGTGCCTCTTTTAGAGTCAACATTTTAACTGGTTCACCTCTGTAAAAACACAACTTCTAGACAAGGACACATCTAAAAACCTGGGCGTGTCAACACACCTGGCTGTGTCAACACATTGACTTAGGGGAGACACAAGTAATTTTATAACTAGATAGTAGGAAAGTGAAGCATACAGTGTCACCTTTCTTCAGGCCACCCATGTGATCAGGAAAGAAGTTCTGAAGCAAATGTGAACAGAACTTGTGCCTGGTCCATACTGATAATCCACATGCTGAGAAGGGAATTCTTTTTACTCCTGAAAATGACTGAGAGGCACAGATACCTCAGTGTCTTTGAGGGATGACTACCTAGCTAGGCATATGTGTAAGCATCCAAGGGAAGCAGAGAAAGCAGTATTGTATTCTTACCTCCAATATACCATTATATACCCAAGAAGCATCTGGGGGCCAGGCCTGGGATAATCAGTGTGACATCCATTAAATAAAAATGACCAGGGAAAAAGGAACTCAAGAAGTAATGACCTAGTACAATTCCTGTGAGAAGAGAAGGGGTCTGGTGGACCCTCCCCAAGGATGGGAGATTCTGTCCAGCAGATAGACAGGGAGATGTTCAGGGGTCTGACCCAGAACAGTTCTGGGGACATTCTGGACTTGACCCCCAAGGAAGTTTGCATCCCCCAGAAGGACTTTTCTGCCCTCCCCCCTCCCCAACACTGGGCAGCAGATGTGGATTTTACGTGTGTCTGCAGAAGGCTAAAACTGTCTTCAACCAGAGCCACGGTGATCAGATGCTATCTCAGACAAGGATGGGAGCGTTTCCTTAGTTGGAAGAACTTGGGCAGACCGTGCCAGAAGTGGCTTATAAATAGACCACTACCTCCTCCCTCCTCCTCTTCGCCCAGGCTCCTGGCCTCGAGTCTCTCTTTCCCATTTGGCACAGCCCCAGGTGGGTTTTAATTAACAATCTTGCCTTCTCTGCTGCGCACATCCAGGTTTTCCTAGGCCTGGAACACACACTTCTCTCTTTTTCTCCCCTGACTTTGGGGCAGAGCAAAGCTTTTTGGAATCTTGGGACAGTCTTAGAAACGGAATGACACCTCTCACCTGTGGCACCTCTTGCCGGTCATAAAGGAATGTGTGGAAGAATGTTGCCCACCCTCTGTGAAAGGGAGATCTTCAGCCTCGGGTTTGGGGAACAGGCCTTTTCTCCATGGGACATCAGCCTTCTTTAGAACACAGTGGGCTTCCCCAAAGTACCGAAGCAGTCTGCAAACAGTGCCCTGTGCCTGCCATCCCCATCTCTAAGCCCTACAAGCAGATCTAGTCTCTGTCTAGCCACCTAATATGTCACTTTTCTATCTCAATTTTGTGAAGCAGCCTCAGCCAAATTGAACATGCACCTTTCTCACCCATCACCAGTGTCCCCGGTGTCAGTCAGTTCTCTGCTAGTATAATGGTCCCTGAGACAAAACAACATATAAATAGGAAAAGGTTTCTTTTGCTCATGCCTTAGAGGTCTTACCTTGGGCCTGTCAAAGTCTATTGTGGTGGGAATGTGTAAAGGTATAAAACCACTGGAATCATAGGTAGGAGACAAAGGAAACGAGACTGAGAGGGATGTCTCACTCTCCCCAGCTCCAAGAGCAACCCCTCACGACATAAAGATCCCCTACTAGGGGGTCCCCATAAAGGTGCCACCACCTCCCAGTTAGTGCTATTCCTGAGGACTAAACCTTTAATGCACTGGCCTTTGAGAAACACATTAGATCAAGTTTATAACACTCATTTGTGCTCCTGAGCCTTTTCCCACCTCTTATGCCCCTTACAATCCGGACAAAGATACTTTTGCCAGAAGCATCTCTTGTGCCCAGTCCTGTGCCTCTTTATCCGCTCATTCTTCTCAGGGTGCCTCTTCCAACCAGAATAAGAGCCTCATTTTCCAAGGGGAAGCTGCTGATGGACAAATGATGTCTGTAATTCTGCCAAGGGAAGGGACAGCTTAGAGTAAATTAAGTTAGAGGGCCTTGGATGCCACAACCCCCAGGACAGCAACAAGACATGACAGTATACTTAATGCTCTCAAGATGCTTGGCCTCATCTGACTCAGTGGTTCCCAGGCTTTCTGACCATAAACCTGCTTATCCTCAAAACATCTATTAAGGGCCTTTCCTATTCATGGTGTGTGGAGCCTTGTGGACCTACTTTTCAAAGAACCACATAGTGTTTAGGGTTCACCAATTCCTCCCATGGCAGGTCCATGAGTAGCCGAGGCAATGGGGAGCCAAGATTTATGTCTGGATGGCCATTTTCTAACACACGTTCTCTGTGTCTAAGGAGTAGATAGATCATTTTGGACAAACAAGGTAATTCTCACTCATCAGTGCAGGGGACAGAGTGAGAGGTGTCAGGTGGTATGCCAAAGTCAAAGGAAGTCATGGGCTCTCTGTCTTTCAGGCCCCTCTGGTCTGTCCACTGGCCTTCCCAGGTACCCTTGTGATCTGACCTCAGGAGTTGCTTCACTGCTCTGTGCCTCAGTTTCCTCATTTTCAAAAGACCGACTACCATGCAAGGGCAGCATGAGATCCAACTGATAACTGCAGTGGGGTGTGGGAGGCAAACACCATACCTGGCACAAAGGGGAATCAAGATAAGTGTTTCTGAAAACTGCAGGGAGCAGACTTCCTTTTAATGCTCACAGGATAGTACTGAGTCTTGGATATTTTTATTAGAGTCTGGTTTAAATTATTAACAGATTTAACAGCATTAGGGTTGATCTGGGGACAATGGGACAAGGTACCAGGTCCCTTAAGGGAGTTCTCTCTGAGTCCCCAAGCCGCTGGAGTGACAGAGGAGCTGCAGTAAGAGGACATCCTACTACTCTGTGAGGAGATAGCCACAAAGAGACCCAGATGGCTCCCAAGGTCTGCCTTGGTCTATACAGCACTCTCTGACACATGGGGGAGTATTGGGTCCTTAGTTCCAAGGGCCTGAGGGTCTCAAGACCACAATGGGGGGGAATAGACCTACAAGATGCAATAAAAGTAGCTATTTCTTTCTAGTGGTAGAATTTCAGATAGCCACACCTACTGAGAAACAGAAAGGACAGGTCTCTGACCAATACTGGATGTGGAGGACATGTGGAACAAGACCCAGCATCCCAGGTCCTATGCCTGGGGACAAAGAATCTGCACTATTGCCCCTTAGTTTCAGGGAGATGGACCACAGTGTCCTTTCACAAGGGTCGCTGGGATGGTTAGTTCCAATTGTCAATCTGTCACAATCTGGAATTATCTTAAAAAATAATCACAGTAAGGGACTGTCTAGTTCAGGTTTGTTTGTGAGCATGTCTGTGGGCCGCCATCTTGAATAAATAATGTGAGAAGACCCGGCCTACTTTGAGAAGCACAATTGCCTAGTTTTGTGTCTGAGACTATATACAAATAGAGAGAGTGAGCTGAGGAGCACTCATGTGAACACTTGACCGGAAATGATGTGTCTAGCTCTTGTAAGTATCCATCACTTTGGCTTCCATGATGAATCACAATCTGGAATTGTGAGCTGAAATAATCTCGGTTGCTTTCCGTCAGGGTGTTTCTCACAACTACAGAAATAAAACTAGGATAAATGTCACCATTAGTTTAGTTTTCATATGTCTGATAAGCACTGTATATTTTCCCATAAGACGAGTCACAATATCACAGGTCAGAAAAGGCGATGCAGAATGGAGAATTGGAGAGTGCCAGAAAACATGTAGGCAGAGGCTTGGGCCATGTTCTGTCAGCATATTGGAGGAGCCAGATCAGAAGAGTCCTCAGATGAGAGCAACATCCTCCAGGTCAGCCACAGGCTCAGGCTGAAGCCCAGCCTGGCCCCCCCTGCTCACTGATCCCCCACGAGTCTTGATTAGGTGCACACACAATGGAGGAGGGGCTAGGAAATCTTAATTCCCAATGTCTAATAATGGTATCACTTGCTCCCTTGGATTAAGTCCCAAAGGGGTGGCTCTGAAAAGCCAGGAAGTGGCAAGGAAGCCAGATAATCCCTTCTACACCCTCCAGAGAACAGCACTAAGCTAATGTACTCACTGCTGCGTCTTCTGTTGCCTCCAAAAGAGAGGCAGCCAGGCTCTACTGCAACCTGAAGGCCAAATACAGTCTAGTCATCTGAGAAGCTTAGGGCAGAGACAGTGTCAAGTCATCTGCTGGCTGGGTCATGGGACGGGACTCCTTCATGCCACCTGAGGCTGGTCCTGGACCAGGCTTAAAAGGGTCACATTGAAAAGGAATAGGTTTCTGTCCCCTGAGCCTACAGCCTGCCTACACAACAGACAAGAGCCCTGGTTCTGTGAATAGCTGCACTCAGCCACTTTTCTTCTAGAACCTTCTCTTTGTCTTCCCATCCTGTCTCATACAAATGTCAGCTTCATGACTGTCTCAATGTCCCTGCAGCCATGGCTTCACTCAAGGTTGGGTGTGTCCTGCTAGCAGGTCACAGGCCAGCCCAACCTTCCCTCTTTGTTTCTTCTCAAGATCATCTACACTGAGTCTGCCACCAGAAGCCTATGATCTAGGGAGGTGTTCCTTAGCCCTGTGCCTGGTCCTGATTCTCAGAAAGTACTCCTGAGCTGGCCTGGGAATGTGATGCTAAGCTTTTGCTTCTGGATCTTACCCTCTGACAGTTTTTCTGCCCTTGGCAGATCATGCCCGGGACTCCTGTTACTTGATGGTATGGGAGGAAGCCCAAAGCAGAGAATATGGGTCACAGTCTTGATTAAATGCTGACGTCAATGTAGTGGGGAAAGGCCATGATGCTGGAGTGCTAAGCAAGTAGGGAAGATGGAGTACAGACAAGTGCCCCCTGTCTTATGGAAGGCCTGGCACCTGTGCCTGCCTTTGTTCGGTCTGTCAGGGTACCAAATCAAGTTTGGCATCACTTTCTGAAATCCTGTGCAGGGAATGACTGACTGTTCTGAAGATGGCTCAGCTCTGGGTTCCTGCACCACACCCTGCAGCCTTATAGCCTGCTGCCTGCTGGTTCTCTCTCTTTGCACACCTTATCCCCCGCTAAGACCCCCTCTCTCTGGCTCTCTCTCTGCCTGGTACCCACACACTGGCAGCTCCAGCTGAACTGCACACAACATAAGCAGCTGGGACACAGGCATCCTGGAGAAAAAGTCCCACCAAGGCATACTTCTGACTTCCTCTGTTCTTCCTCTTATAGAAACGGGCTCTACTGCTTTGTTTTTATTTAAATCTTCACTTCTCATGTGATCTCACAGACTTAGTTTCCAATCCATTATCTTACTAGACATCTTGGCCCCCAACTTAGGACATTTTGATTGACAGCTTCTCAGCCTCACTCTGGGGCAGAAGCTATGTCCATTCAGTAGAAGCCACACTTCTGGTTTTAATTTCCTTCTTCTCCCAGACTGTTAGTGAGTGGTGTGACTCTTGCCATCTCGGGCACTGCATCAAGCCGCAGTCCTGAGTCTCACCAGCCATGATCAGTGCTGGGCTGGGATGTTCAGCGTGCTAGGCGTGTTCACTGCATTTTCAACCCATGAGCTTATTGGGTAAGTCAGGAATCACCTGTGCAAGTGAACTCATCAGCGCAAGTACCTCACAGCTGCCTACCAAGGGAAGGATGTCCAGATTCAGAGCTCAGGCTGCTGCCCCTGTTCTGGTCTTTAGTTCTGGCTCTGGTGATTCAGGTATTTACATTCTGAAATTCTATTCCATTGGACATGTCCTATCGTGACCTTGGCTTAAGAACAGTGAGGCTGATACACACCTCTCTTAAACTAGCAACTCTGTCAGCAGTGAGGACACTAAGGAATTCCCTTTTCTGCCACAGCGTTTTAGACGGGGGATCCTCAGAAGAGCCAGATTCTACAGTGGAGTCCACCACAGCAGCCAGGGGTCCCGTCCCAGCCTCTGCCTGTGGAGAAGAGATGACAGACAGCCACAAGCTGTGCCCCCTGGGTCCCCACACTGTGCTCATGCAAGCCACAACTGCCTCTCTCAGCTGCTTCCTGTGAGGCTGGCGTCCATTTGAGGCAGATATCCATAACTTGAACTCTAGAATGGGGCCATCGTGGTTAAAGTGGGGTTTTCTTAGTGAATGGTGTTACTTAAGAAACTTCCATCTACCTGGTCCAGATTTTCTCAGACCCATGCCATAGTTTCAAAGTTCCTTCTTCACCTTTCCCTCCCTCTTCCTCTCCCAGCTTCAGCCTTGCATGTTGGCTGAAAGTCCTCTCTCTGCCTTTACTCTTGGCAAATGTGTTCCCTGATGAAGCTACATTCAGTCCTGTCCTAGAGCCTCTTTTTGGGCGGGGTGGGGGGGAGGGTTAGCCTATAACATTTAGCCTCAACTCAGGAAGGACAAGAATTACAAGCAAAATTTACCCTCCTATGCTTTTCTGCAAGATGAACTACCCAGATTCACGCATTTCCAAGCATAGGCCACCAGACATTTGTCCTTACTTGTGGCCATTTGTGAAATACACTCCTATATTTGCACGTACCTGCCATATGTCCGATGCTAGACATAAAGGTTCTTGGTATAAAGGTTCCACTGGTGGCCCTGAAGCCCCCAGGACCACAGCAGAGGTGGTCAATAGTATCAGTTTTACTTCTCCTGTGCTGTCACTTCATGGTAGCTGAGCCAGGTATTTTCCGTCTGTTTAATATTTCCTAATGCCTATGGGACAGTGCAGAAAGTGGGGCGTCTGTCAAACGTGGCTGACCATACCGCATGGCATTCGTCATCCTAGAGGGCACCCAAGTGAAAGCTTATGCAATGTCAACCCAGTTTTAGTCACAAAGAGGCCCCTTCTCACGTTGGAAATGAAGCGAACAGATGTACCCTCAGACAGCTGAGCCCAGCTGTAGAGAGGAGTCTGGGTAGAGGCTGTTGCAGTTAAATTAGATCCTGCTTCCCTGGTCTCCTGTAGATGGGTTAGTATATTCAGCCCGCCATCATCCTATGTGGGACACTGTAATGCCGGAGCATCTGGGGATATAGTAACCTTCTCAAACCCACCAGACTTTGACCCCACTTCCTTTACTAGGGTATGAACTAGGGTCAGAGGATCAAAGAGTCCCATGATGGCCTCTATGATTTTTCCATATGGAGTCTAGTATCTCACTGAAAGATCCGTTTGTATCTGAAGAGACTGGGCAGCAGAAATGGCTCAGTCAGTAAAGTGCTTGTGTTACAAGCATGCAGACCTGAGTTCAGATCCCCAGTTCCCAGGGGAAAAAAAGCCAGGGATAACAGCAAGCAAAATCTGAAATCCTAGCACTGGGGATGCAGAGAGAAGCAGCTCCCTGGAGCTCACTGGCTAACCAACATAAATGAATTAATGAGCTCCAGATTCGGTAAGAGGCCATGTCCCAAAAGAGGGGGCAGAACAATTGCAGAGGACATCAGACGTGGAACTCTTACTCCATTAATACACACATGTACATGGGTACCCTCGTGTCACATGGCCACACATGAATATGTTAATAAACATACAACACCACACACACAAACACACACACCATCAGTAGTTCCCAGGAGCCTTAGAGAGCCGGCTTGAGCTGTTAATGTCATGGCTCTGGAAGGCTAACTACAGCCAGCTCAGCTCTGCTGCTTCCTCTTTATCCACACTAACACATGCGTGGTGCACAGGCCCACACCCAGTGTATATCCATTTGCTCTGGCTGTTCTCCAGTGCTGAAAGAGCCACGGACTTGGCCTCCACCTTTATGACGTAGCTGGTTTCCTTCATCCATCTAAAGTGCCTTGCCTGCCACCACACTATCTGACAAAGCTGGCCTTGTTTCCAAGGACAGGGTGGCCTTCCTTATGAGCCCTGGCTCAGCTAAGATGAAGTGATGTCACAGGAGAGGCAACACTGATACCACTGACCACCTCTGCTGTGGTTGTGAAGGCTCCAAAGAAGGCCTCTGTCACTCTGCCCTGCATTTGAATTGTTGTGTCTGACACATGGGAAGTGGTCCAAGGAGAAAGAACAGACCATGGTGCTGACAGTGCTTAACTCTGGGTAGGGGATTTACTGAGATCAAGTCTACCTTTCGTCCACTTGGCTGTATTTTCTGTATATTTTTAAATAATAAGTCTCCACTCTTTTCATGATCGGGGTGGGGGGTTATTTCAGAGAGGACATGAGCCTGGCTTATAGCAGGACACATGCAACTTGTCTTCCCATCTTTGCCATCCCAGTTCCAAGACTGGAACACAGGGTCAGGTATTCATTAGACCACTGACCCATCTGGTCCAACATCCCTGCTGAGAGCTAATTCCAGCCCTCCAGCTTCCAGCTCTGCTATTTCGTTATACATGGGAGAAAGGGAGGAAGGGAGGGAGAGAGGGGGGAGGGAGGGAAGAAGGGAGAGAGGGGGGAAGGGAGGGAGAGGCAAACAGAGAGAGAGAGAGAGAGATAGAGACAGACAGACAGACAGAGAGAAAGAGAGAAAGAGAGAGAGACAGAGAGAGAGAGAGAGAGAGAGAGAGAGAGAGAGAGAGAGAGAGAGAGAGAGAGAGAGATGCTAGAGGGCATCCCTAGCTCCTTTCTTCCTGGGTCACCTGCTATCAGGTAGGAGTACCAGACCCCAGACCAGTTCCATGGCTCTGCCCCTCCTGTCCCAGGATAAGCGTCTGTTGTAGCTCTGGAATGATCACAACCATGTTCCCACCCCCACACTCTGACTCTGAAGTAATTCACCAGGGCAAGAGTACTGAGCTGTGATAAGGTTTGTGCATCCACACTGGAGAGCCTGGAGAAGGTCAGGTCATCACGCCAGAACAAGCACAAGAGAACACAATCAGCAACCTTACTTCTATGTTACCACATCTTCTACTCCTCCCTCCCCCTCCTCCTCCCCCTCCTCCCTCCCCATCTACTCTCCCTCCTTCTCTTCCCCTCTTTCTCTTCCTCCTTTCTCTCCTCCTCTTTTGTCTTCATTTTTAGATTACTCTCTGGAGTTACTATCTGAAATCCAAGCTAAGTTTACCAAAGCTACCAACTCGCTCACTGTGCTTAAGAGAAGTGCTGAACTTCCCAGGAAGCAGAACCTGCTCTGCAGCCCCACTGAACCCTCAGTGGCTGGAGGCTGTCTCCCTGAGTCTCTAAACTCCTTCTCCTGGAAAAGCCCTAGTAAAACATTCAGAATCCCTGGCATTCCAGAGACCTGCCCACATCCTCTATGTTCAAAACTGGGGAATGTAGCCCCTCCACTATCAAGACACCCCAAGGCAGACCTCATAACACGTGCACAGTGGGGGTGGGGCAGAGTAGACTGGATCAGGTAGACCAGGCTTTCTTTGTCCCCTGTGGGTTCTGCCAGCTCAGGACACCACCTAATGGCCCCTAGAATAAGAACACAGAGTATCCACAAGTACAGCCTGATCAAGTTCTGGCATCCAAAGGGAAGAGACCTCAGTCCACTCCCAGCACAAGTGGCCCTTTGTGCTCCATCTGGCAGCCCTAGCTTGTCCAAAGCCATACACCCTTTTTGGTGACACTGTTACAGCATCCAAGCTGATAAAACCCCGAAGTGCCCCTGTCACAGTCTCAGGATACCCTGTGCCTTTATCCTGACTTCAGGGACACTTTTCTAAAGCAAAGGCCCTTCCTCTGTAGATATGGAGCTGCTACCACACGGTAATATTATTTTACAAATGTCTTAGGGGAGAGGTGAGTAACAATGCTCTACTGAAAGATTTGATTCAAAAATTAATTTTCTTCTTTTAATTTTAAGAGAAATGAAACCATTATTATTATTATTATTATTATTATTATTATTATTATTATTATTATTATTATTATTATTATTATTATTATTATTGGTTGTCCACTGTGCCTAAGGGAGTCCCTAGAAACACCTACTGCTGGATCCATGCCAATCTATGCCCTAGGCTCCACAAGACCCGGATTAGGTAACCCCAGGAGTTCAAAGTGCAGTTCTCAGGTGAAGTTGCCAAGCCCAGTGTAGGTGGCCAGCACTGGCCTTTGACCACAGCTGAGCAAATAGAACAAAGGCTACCTCCGAGGTTGGACTTCACTCTTCCCTGCCTCCTGCTTCCTTGCCAGGGGCACAGAGTTTGAGAAGCATGCTGTGTGTGGCTGCGTGACTGCCTTGTAGACACATTGCGCAGGCCACTTTTTTCCTGGGTCACACCAGGTGACACCATCGGGGAGAATAAACCGCTGACTTTGTGGGCTGTATCTCCCCATGCTGGGCCTGACCCCCACCACTGGCCAACAACTCTCCGGGGATGCTAGTCCATTCAGAGAGAAGACCTTATCTGTGCTAAATACAGGACTGCCAGTCAGTCTAAACACCAAAGGACCCCAAAGGGTGCTGTTTGGGAAATCATGTGTTGACAGTCTCTGAGCTCCAGTCTGGGAGCAACAGCCATGCTCTTATAGTAAATGGCTGGAAATACAGTAAAAAATCCAGTGGGGTCGGGGATCCTCGGGCTTGGGCTAAGAAAGAGCAAAGCAGATGGGGTGCTCCCCAGAGGGTTCCTACATGGAGAACAGCAATGAAAGCAGGTCCTGTTTTAGGAGCCATGGAGAGGCAGTGGTGGCGATCACAGGAACGAGATACAGTTATCTCAGACAGAATCATCAGAACATCTGTCACAGCATGACCGGCATCATGGTCACAGTTGTCACAAGCATGGTGCTCTAAGGCACACCACAACAGGCATATACATCAGTGTAGTCATGGCCAGAATGTGACATGCACAATACATGTCACACAAAACATGCTGTGCGCTGTGTCCAGCCTGTGAGGCATCTCTGCTGAATCCATTAGTAGGCCAGCAAGCAAGGCCCTCCCCTCCAGGGGAGCTCTGAGGCAAGCTAATCCCCACATACTTAGGATGTTAAATCATTGCTTCTGCTGTGGGCTGCCCAGGTACATCTGGCTCCATTTAGTCTCCCCCACTGAGCAGAAACACATGTGGGCTCTGTGCTTTGAGGTGGGAGTCTGTGTGCACTTCTGCAGGCTGGTGGGGGTTGAGGGAGCTGTGAGGCGGGATGTAAGGCAGCTTTTCAGAAGTGTGTTTTTTGGCACACATGTGTTCTGTGAGATATAATTGGGTTCTATGGAAAAAAAAAAAAAAAGGTTTCCTCAGAGAAGGGAATTTGGCAAACTGCACTGATCCAGGGCGAGCCAAGATTCATGGGCTTCCTCAAAGACTCTGAATAAAAAGAATTGTTTCCTAAATGTACTTTGTTGGATTACCCGGAAGGAGACTTGTTAGTGCAGGTCAACAGGAAATTCAGATTTCCAGAGCTTGAAATTTCTGAAAAGGTATCAGCTCACACAACAGGAAGTCCAGAGATGGATATTTCCAGGACTTCGTATTCAAGTGTGTCATCAAAGCCAGCTACCTTACATTTTCCCCTCTGTAGTCTCAACTGTTCCCTTGCCTGGGCCGAAATGGTGGCTGCAGTTCTAGGTCCCATCACAGACTCTGTGGGCACCAGCACCAGGACTTCTGTAGCATGAGGGAAACGTTTCTCAGAAATCCAAGCAGAGACTTCTCTCCGCATTTTATTCGTTAAGCTTCTGCCTAAAGCAGTTTGTGGAATGGGGCCCATGGGGCTCGAACTTGGGACTAGATCTACATTAACTACTTGCTCAAGGGACATCCTGCTATCTGCCTGAGATCTTACTAGAGACCTTTGAGGATGCAAGCGCTTTAAGAGATTCTTCTCTGGTTGCTCTAATTGCTGGTTTGTTTTCTGTCAACATGGCACAAGCTAGGGTCAGTTGGGAAGAGGTAACCTCAGTTGAGAAAATGTTTCCATTGGATTGGCCTGTAGGCAGCCCTATGGAGCATTTTCATGGTTAGCGGCTGATATGGGAGGGCCCAGCTCACTGGGGACAGTGCAATACCTGGGCAGATGGTCCTGGGTTGTACAAGAAGGAAGACTGAGCAAGGGTGGAAGGAAAGAAATAACTCCTCAAGGTATCCTCTGGCCTCCACACACCAGCCATGGCATGAAAATGCACGTGTGTGAGCACACACACACAGACACACGCACCCCAGCAGCAGCAGCAAACAACAACAAACAGAAATAAAATACAAAATAAATAAATAAATAAATAAATAAATAGATGTGTCACTTGCTTGTCAATAATTTAAAGGGAATGTCATTTTTACTGTTTGTCTTTGTTTTTTACACTGTGTACATTGCTCTAACATGCTGCTGAGGCATAAAAGATCTCTAAGTTATTTGGGAAGAGCTCTGAGAAGTGTTGGGGTACCACAAAAAATGATGTTGGTTATGGTAGTATATACCTATCATGATAACATTTTAGAGGCAGGAGCCGGAGAATTAGGAGTTTAAAGCCTTGGCTACATGGTGAGAACTTCTGAGGATATAGCTCAGTAAAAGAGTGCTTACCAAGCATGTACAGGGGCCTCTACTCAACTATCAGCTCTGCAAATGGTGGTGGAGGTGGTGGTGGTGGTGGTGGTGGTGGAGGTGGTGGTGGTGGTGGTGGTGGTGGTGGTGGTGGTGGTGGTGGTGGTGGTGCTGGTGGAAGAGAGAAACATGGAGTCCCAGGAACAACGTTGGGAGCTTCCACTGTCAGGAGATCATGATTTATGAGAGCTTGTATTGACTAAGAGCTGAAGCTGGGACTGGAGTCTGACTCATTTGAAGCCCATGAAAGGTGTACATCAGAAATGGCTTTTATTAAGAAAGGAGCAAAAGGCATCAGGAAGACAACTAATGCCATCCTCCCCTGCCAGGACCTGGTGTTCATCAGGACAAACATTCAGAGCTGCCTATTCAAGTGGGAAATTCTGTGGCCTCCCTCCCTCCCTCCATCTATCCCTCCGTCCCTTCCTTAATTTTGTTCGGGAACACTTCTTTCCGTAGTTAGTATACATTAACTGCATAAAGACTGTATTTCTTGCCATTCTACACCCCGTTCTCAGCCCGCCTGCCCCCCCCCAACATTCCTAGTATCCCCATTTCATTCTCGAGTTCATCAGTGTCTCCCCGGTCCCACACATGAGAGACAATATGTGACACTGTGATTGTAATCTGCTTCTTTTTTCTGGACATGCTGAGCCTCCGTGCCTCGTCCTGCGAGCGGCCACATTTGCTTTATCAGTCATTCTTTACCTAAGGCCGACTGCACAACTCGGCTGCTGTGACTAGAGCCCCGGTCGGCCTGGCTATGTAGGTGTCTCCACAGTACAGCGACTTGAGAGTCCTTTGGATGTTTTCTTGGGAGCAGCATGGCAGCTCGTGATCACATGACGGTTCTAATGGCCATAGGAAGCCCCCCAGCTGTGATCAGAGAATGAGGAAGGGGCATAAGCCAGTTCCTCTTATCATCTCCCCAGCTTCCTTGGTAGTGTCAAAGGAGCTGAGAACAGATAATGGTCCCAGTCTGAGCAGCCTCTCCACTCAGCCACTCGGTTTTGGTCCTTAATTTTCATCTACTTTACACATACACACAGCAGCTAATAAGAACAAAACAAAACCCTGAAATAGCATCTTCACTGGCAACCCACTGAGCAGCCCTCTATCAGCCATTAAGGACTTTCCCTTTTGTTTAATAATCCCTGCTTTGCTCCCTCTTTGAGGTCCACGTTCACTTTTCTTCATGGACCAGAGACATACACCCTGCAGAGAAGAAAAGCTATAACATTTCCACATTTCCAAGCAGTTTGAGTTTCAGGTTCTTTTTTTTTTTTTTTTTTTTGAGGAACCTCCCTACCAATGCTGAAGAACAAAACGGCTAATAAGTATACAAAAATGATATACTCAAAAATGTACTCAACATCCTTAGCCACGAGGGAAACGTAAGTCAAACCTTCATTGAGATTCCCTCTCACACCTGTCAGATTGGTTATCACTGAGAGAAAGCAATGAAGACAAACGCTGGCGGGGATACGCGGAAAAGGGAGCCCGGATATCAGGCGGTGGGAACGGGTTTAATTAGCCCATTTGTCAATTCTTGCTGCTCTTTGCTGCACCACTGCTGTCCTATCAGAGAGTTCTTGCCTGTGCACAGATATTGAAGTGTTTCCTTTATTTATTTTTTTAAAGTTCAAGTCGTACCTTAAGATCTTTGATCTTTTTTCTTCTCCTCTCTTCCTCTTCCTTCTTCTCAACTCCTCTTCCTCTTCCTCCTTCTAACTCCTCTACCTTTTCCTCTTCCTCCTCCTCTTTACTCCTTTCTTCTTCTTGTAGCACTGGGGATTGAATAAGAACCTTGGGGAAACATTCTATCACCTATCTACAGCTTAGGTCTTTTGATCCATTTGAAGGGGTGTGTGTGTATGTGTGTGTGTGTGTGTGTTTACAGATCTAGTTTAATTTTCCTTTATGTGTATATCCAGCTTTCCCCAGCATCTTTGTTAACAAGACTGTCTTTCCCCTAATGTAGATGTTTGCACACCCCCCCACCTGGGGCCCAGTTCTGCTCCATTGGTCTGTGTGTCTGGTGTTGGGCTCGTACTGTGCTGGTTTTGTTACTGTGGCTCTATAGTATAGTTTGAGATCAGATGTTGTAATGCCTCTAGCATTGTTCTTTCTGCTCGGCATTGCTTAGGCTATTTGAGTTCGTTATGCTTCCATGTGGCATTTTGGACTTCCTTATCTAGTTCTGTGAATAATGGCTTTGACATCTTCACAGGGATTTGCATGGAAGTTCTTGCTCTTGCATCAGTATTTCTGGGGTAGTGCTGACTTCCAACTCCCAATCACATCAAATTCCTGGCCTGTGGGGAAGGGGCAGGATGGGTTCTCTCAGCAATGCACAGCCTGTGTTTTATCATGTGTTGTCTTAGTCGGGGTTTCTATTCCTTCACAAACATCATGACCAAGAAGCAAGTTGGGGAGGAAAGGGTTTATTCAGCTTACACTTCCACATTGCTGTTTATTACCAAAGGAAGTCAGGACTGGTACTCAAGCAGGTCAGGAAGCAGGAGCTGATGCAGAGGCCATGGAGGGATGTTACTGGCTTGCTTCCCCTGGCTTATTCAGCCTGCTTTCTTATAGACCCAGGTCTACCAGCCCAGGGATGGCACCACCCACAATGGGCTGGGCCCTCCCCCCTTGATCACTAGTTGAGAAAATACCTTACAGCTGGATCTCATGGAGGTGTTTCCTCAACTGAGGCTCCTTTCCCTGTGATAACTTCAGCTTGTGTCAAGTTGACACAAAACCAGCTGGTACAGCTGTCTTCTGTTCTGTCCCTCTTTACCCACCAGAGACAGATCTGGGACCTCACAGCCTCCAGCCACTCTTAGATACTACTAATACCTTTTCACCAGGCTGGGCTTGTCACCTGTAACTGAAGAGGGACAGACTTCGGTGCCTACCCGGCACAACCTTGACTTTTTCATACCAGTTCTAGCCAAAGCTGGAGGGAGCCCCATCAGCTGAACCCAGCCCAGCTGCTTCTCCCCAGCTTCTCCTCACCTTCCCATGACACTTGGAATATTGCTTCCTGGGATTTGTACAACCAGAGAGGTGTTACATACCTGTCCCTGCCTTGTTCTTTCCTAAGCAGTTGTTGCCCCAAGTTCCCCAGGGTCACTTGTCACTTACTAGCTGTTGTGGTTTTGATTGCCAACTCAGTGTGAGAATCCTGTGTGGGCCTCTTCTGTTCACATGTTGGTTGTCCACCTCATCTGATGAGACCTTGGGCACACCAAAGATTGGCTGGCCCTGAGTTCCTGGCACACATTCAGTGACTGTAAAGTAAGTGACAGACTCTCCCCAGACAGAAACTTACTACCTTCCAAAGTCACCATGCCAACTGTGATGTTAATGACGCCATCTGAGTATAGAGAGAAGTCTCTTTTCTTCATTTTCCATCATGGAATCCCCTTTTTGGACACAGAACTCTCCACCTGCCATCACCCATGGCTTCAGTTGGATGAAAAGACAGCACAAGACTGTTGTGCCAATCAGTACCAACACCCCTCCCCCACCACACACACACACATAGGGGGGGAGAGAGAGAAAGAGAGAGAGAGAGAGAGAGAGAGAGAGAGAAAGAGAGGAGAGAGAGGGGGGGAGAGAGGGGGGGAGAGAGAGGAGAGAGAAAGAGAGGAGAGAGAGAGGAGAGAGAAAGAGAGGAGAGAGAGAGGAGAGAGAGAGAGGAGAGAGAGGAGAGAGAGAGAGAGGAGAGAGAGAGAGAGAGAGAGAGAGAGAGAGAGAGAGAGAGACAGACAGACAGACAGACAGACAGACAGACACAGAGAGGGAGACAGAGAGAGAGAGAGAGAGAGAGACAGACAGAGAGAGAGAGACAGAGAGAGGAGAGAGGAGAGAGAGAGAGACAGAGAGACAGAGAGAGAGACAGACAGACAGAGAGAGAGACAGAGAGAGAGAGAGAGGAAAGAGAGAGAGAGAGAGAGACAGAGAGAGACAGAGAGAGAGAGAGAGAGAGAAAGAGAGAGAGAGCTGCTGCTGCTCCAGGATAACTAACCCTGAGCTCCAGAAGCCTCATTCTAATGAGAAGCTTCTAGAACCTACACTGATCTGACCATCACCTTACCTTTTGAGTTGACATTGGTGTGTCCCCCAATCCACACCCAAGTGAGCAAGTTCCTCTACCCTGATACCAAGCTTTATAAACAGTCTAGCCACGAGAGACAGGAAATGGAAGCTGACCTGCACACCATGAGGAGAACATCCCCAGGGGACCCTGAGAGGTGTCTCTGCAGGACCCACTTCAGGGAAGTCAGAACCACATGTACTCTGACACCCAGTCTGTGCCCTCTGTGTGAGTAGCTGGGGTCTCAATTCTCCACCCAGCCAGCCATCTTTCCAAGAAGCCAGATGCTGTGCTTCATCAGAATTCAGCCAGAGGGAGATAAATAAATAAAGGAAACTCCGCTAAGCTCTTTCCTCTTCCTAACAATCACGCAGACACTTAAAAGAGGAGACATTTTCCAGAGGAACAATAGGTGACAGACATCTGGACTGTGGGGACATTTTTTTCTCAGGTAGTATTGTTAGACACATTTTTTTTTTCTTAACAAACCAAAGCAGGCAGGGACCTCATTGCGATTTCTGTCAGACCCTCGAGGCTACCTGCTCTTCCATTTTTGTTTGTTTGTTTTCATCAATATATTAGTATCTGAGATTTGAGAGGCACACTCGGGCAGTTTGAAAAAATCCCGTTGGAGGACCGTATTTTCATTTCCTTCAGCTAGGCCTCTCTCACTGTACCTCTGGTTAATGTGGTTCCCTGCTTCATGATCTCCCCTGTCCCTCCATGTGGCTAATCAGACTGTTAGTATATGAAATTTTCTCTGCTCTAAGTGACTAGTGACATCTCATGCTAGACGCATTTTTGAGAACACATTACTAACCTTTGGACCACTACATTCTCTGAGACCATTTTGGACAGAATTTTTGGGGAATTCCAAGGATAACCCTTTGCCACTCACGGTGTCCTATGCATGCAAGAAAGCATGTCTACCAGAGAACACAGAAAAGAAATTGGTGCCAAGAGGCTTTTGCACAAACATGGGTACAAGGCTCTTCTCTTGCTGCTCCCCACCCTTTCACTGAGGTCCTGTCTAGGCTCCATAGAAGTAAAGGAAGAACTAAAATAGGTAAGGCATGGGAGACCTCTGTGAAAGGGGACTCTGGTGATGCTGGGCCTTTCTCTTTTGGTTCTTCATGTAATGGTAAGTGTCTTAGTTAGGGTCTTATAGCTGTGAGGAGACACCATGACTAAGACAACTCTTATAAAGAAAAATTAGTGAATTGGGTTTGGCTTACAGTTCCAGAGGTTCAGTCCATTATCATCATGGTGGAAAGCATTGCAGTGTGCAGGCAGGCATGGTGCTGAAAATGAAGCTGAGAGTTCTACATCTGGACTGGCAGGCAGCAAGAAGTGAATGTTACACTAGACCTGGCTTAGACCTCAAAACCCTCTCCACATAGACACACTTCCTTCAACAAAGCCACACCTACTCAAACAAGGCTATACCTCCTAATAGTGCCACTCTCTGAGAGCCAATGGGGAACATTTATATTCAAATTACTACAGCAAGAAATGATCGGCCTAGACTGAGCTATTCTGTAAGGAAGGTAGGAGCTGGGACTCCCAGGAAAGCAGGTCTGGCTCCTTGATCATCAGACCTTCTTCACAGACACTAGAAGTTTCTGGCTGCCCAAGCATCTGGGGATTAGCATGAAGAAGATAGATATGCTCACAATGAAAAGGTAGGTTCTCAATTTCTAACCCCACCCCTGGTTCTGGTTTTCATGGCACTGATGTGGCTGAGAGAGGATCTGCCACCCATGTGTCTAGGGCTCACAGGAACCCAGTGTGGTTTTAATCTTAGGAGAAGAACCAATACCTTTTAGTTGGTTTTTAAATATTTATTTATTTACTTACTTGTTTATATGCATTCTCTATTTGCATGTATGTCCAGTTTGATTCTAATTTCAGGGAAAGAACCAATAACTTTTAGTTAGGCCTTAAAGATCTGTCTGTCTGTCTGTCTGTCTGTCTGTCTGTCTGTCTATCTATCTAGCTATCTATCTACGTGCATGTTCTATCTGCATGTATGTCTGCATGACAGAAGAGGGCATCAGATCCCATTACAGATGGTTATGAGCCGCCAAGTGGGTGCAGGGCATTGAACTCAGGACCCCTGAAAGAGTGGCCAATGATCTATCTCTCCAGTCCCATTTTTACTTGTGTGTTTGGTTGGGTTTTTTTTTTTTTATAATTATTTATTTGTTGACATTGTGGACTTTGTGTTTGTTGTATTAATTGGAAATTTTGCACATCTGTCTCAGATGTTTGGTCACACCCCCATTCTTCCCTCCCCTTCTGACTGTACCCTATCCCCCACTTCCCTCTCAACTTTATATGCTCCTTTTTTTCTTTAAACACACCGAGTTCACTTAGTGCTGCCTGCATGTGCATGAGTGTTGAACCATCTACCAGATCATGGTTGCATCTCTGAAGAAAACGGACTCTCCCTCCCTCACTGAACATCAATTGCCAAAGCGCTTCAGGTAGGAGTATGACTTCATGAATCTGCCCCTGACCGATGCTGGGATTTGGGATGGTTTGGTCTTGTGCAGGGCAGGTCATAGATATGCTGCTGGGAGTTTATATGTGTGGCACGGCTGCCACATCAAACAAATGCTGTTTCACTGCAGACATGAACTCCTTCTGGTTTCTTACCATTTTTGCATCTCCCTTTCTGAGATGATCCCTGAGCCTTGGGGTGAGGAGTCTGATACAGATATTTCATCTAAAGCTGAGAACTCTACCGTTCCTTGTTCACTACATAGCAACCAGGGTGGATCTCTGTATTGATTGCCCTCTACTATAAAAAGAAACCTCTTTAATAAGGATTAAGAGACTAATCTTTGGATATAAATATAAGAACTTAGGGGTCTTTTTACTACTATGCCCATTTGTCAGAACAATAGCATTAGGTTTTCCCTTAGGGCCTCTGACCTAAGTAGCCAGGAGTTTTGGCTCAATTAATGGTAGCAGGGGTCATTGTTTTGGCTAACTTAATATAAACCTAGACATACCTGGGAAGAGAGAGCCCCAGTTAAAGAACTGCCTCCATCACATTGTCATTTAGACATGCCAATCAGGTATCTTCTCAATTGATGATGGGTGTGGGAGGGTCCACCCTACTGTGGGCAGTGCTATCCCTTGGCAGAATAGCCTTATATAAGAAAGATAACAGAGCAAGCCAGGGTACACAGACCATTCAGAAGCATTTTTATTTTACAATTTTTTTTGTAGTCACTGTTTCAGTTCTTGCCCTCAGATTTCTACCTTGAGTTCCTGCCTTGGCTTCATTCAATGTTGCATTGTAACCTATAAGCCAAATAAATCTTTTCCTTCCAAAGTTGTTTTCAGTCACTGTTTATCACAGAAACAGAAACCAAAATAAGACACCAGACTTATGGAGTAGGACTTAAATCCAATCCGAGAGTGATTGGTTACTTCTACAGCATTTGGGCCACTATTACACCAGGAGGCCAGTCTTGCCAGACCAGTCATTATTATGCCTCAAATAATTCACAGATGGGTAAGATTATTGATTACACATTTGGAATGCACAGAATCTTCTAGTACTATGAAAGCTACACAACAGGAATGAGGTTTCTAGGTCAGTACCACTTGCTTTCTCCTTATCTTATGACTCAAGTGTGTGATGTATTTAGCAATTGTCTTATACTCAAGCTCTGGAGGGTAACCAAGAGCAGTGGCAATAGCCTATGATATTTGGGGGTTCTATGAGCCCCTGTTGACCCACAACTCAAAGAGAAGTGTCCTCCACCTGACACTGGTCTTCTTATTATTAACAGATCACAATATCTTGGAGAGGTACTGTGCACCCCACAGTGTAACTCCATTGAAACTCCTCTTGTAGATGTGCATTATATGTATATATACATTTTAGGGAGCTTTTACAGTAGTCGTTTTCCATATAGCATTTTTCCAAAGGTTTGTATTGCTCTGTTCTTTACCACACCCCTTCCCTCTTCCCTGCTACCCCAGTCTCCACTCCACTTAACCCTTCCTCTTCCATTATTCCTCCTTCAACCTATTTTGTTTACATAAGTATATTTCCAACATTGTGACAGGACAAATTTATCCTCAATATGTTGTGTTTACTAAATCAGGCAATTCTACCACGGCACAGAAAAAGTGGGCACCAGGCCCTCTTCCAGCCTAACTGTGTTCTACGTCTCACCTTCCCCAGAAACCCCATAGGAGATGGGGTCACTACAGCATGTTCAAAGAAACTGCCCTCATCCTTGGTATCAGCTTTGAAACTGAAAAACTAAGTTGGTATCAACCAAGGCCAGTGATTAATGTTCTTGCTAGGTCTTATGATAAATTCTAGCATGCTGTAGATGCCAATACAGTTTGTGGGATGGATGGACAGATGGATGCATGCGTGAATTTATGGATGCATGGATAGATGAATTTATAGATGTATAGAATGAACTTTGCCCCCCTGGCTCCTAGGAACAGAAGGTGCTGAACCCTGGAGGTTGCCTCATGCATGGAATTCTACTAGGAGATGCATCCAGCCTTCCATTCTTGGCCCTTCCTGAAGTCCTGGGCACTGAAACACATGGGCAGGAGTTTTCTTAAATAGACTCTTGGTTAAGGACAAGGGAACCAGCCTCATGCTCTGTGTTTCCCAATGTCCCACTCACAGTGCCTTTCTGGCCTGCTGTCATTCCTTTGCAGGGTCCATGAAACTGCGGAAGCAGAAAGAGGTGGGAGAGGAGCAGCTGGGAACGACAGTGGACTGTGTAGAAAGTGCCAGCCGAATGGCCATCTGTGTGTTTTGGCCTCTCTAGCCTGTCAGAAAAGGATATATGAAGCCAAAGCCAGAGAAGAGTAAGAGCCAGCCAAGCACCCCGGCTGACTCCACGCTGCAGGCCAGCCTCGCTGCAGACGCATGCAGGTGCACGTGTGAGCGCTGGCACCCACATGCTACTCTTCCTATCACTGTCCATGACCTATGACGTCACAGAATATCGGGCAGAGGTACTGACATGGAAACCAGATGCTGAGTCTGAGGGACAGTAGGGAATAGCCAGGGCTGGAGGGGGGGAAGTGTCTTTTCTTCAGGCCCCTCACCCAGATCTAGTCACAGTATCAATGACTGTGGCCCAAGACACCTGCAAAGATTAAACCCACAGAGCCAAACAGACGGTCCACAAGTTAGGATGGTCACTTAGGATTTGTCAATTTTACCATGGCATGAAAGTCACATGCCCTGGGGGAACAGATGCAGACTGTGAAATGAGATCCAGGCTGGTGATATTTGGGCAGTGACAGTCCATTAGCCAATTACGTGATCACAGTGGAAAATGACCTACCCTCCATGGTACCTGGTTTCCAGCATTTGGTGTAGGGTAAGGTATCCAATATGTGTCATGAGCTGGCCAGTGCTTTATGGCAAGGGCTTTGTGTGGGCTGATTCTGCCCAGCTGCGGGTGAGTGGGAATGCTCTGAGCACATTGGAGGTAGGCTTGCTGTGCAACGATGCTCTGGAGAGAAGCTGTGTCACATGTGTTCTTGCTTTGTGCTATTTTCAGTGGTCTACACTGTGTCTGTGGAGACCCTAACCTTAGTCTGACTGTGGGTTAGAAAATAACATCCCCTGTAGGCTAGAAAGGGCTAGTGAGACTTCTTGGTCTCTTTCTGTTCATCTAACACCCCCTCCCAATACTTCCAGGATTTAAGAAATAAAATGTTTCTCTGCCCAGCAAGCTATGTACAGCACAGGCCTGGGTTTTTTATGGACAGCCAGGAATGAAAGAGTTTAGATGTTGGAAAAAATACTACAGGCTGCTCTTGTCATAAAGGCCTGTCACCTCCATGTTCTGCCAACTGTGTCAGAAGGGGACTGAAGGTCCCTACTGAGCCAGACTGGAATTTTAGCATAGGACATCCCCTTTTCCAATGGGACAGGAGATGCAAAGCCACAATGGACTCCCTGGAAAGACTGGCTTTTCTCCCCAGCTTCTGTAGGGAAAACAAACCTCCCTGGATCCTGGGTGGCCTGACCCTAGAACCCAGCATCCCGCCTTTGGGATGGCAAGGGTACTAAGCTGAGGAACCAGGAAAAAGGCTGGTGACCAGGCTGCTTCTTGCTTCTTCATATACCCATTCTGTTCTGCAGCTTCCACCAAACCCTTTCCTTCTATAGACCTAGTTTCCTTAGCTGTAGGGCGGGGCAAGGGGATTTCAGACCTGTGTGGGTCTTAGAGACTCTGTATGTCTGTCCCCATCTTCGTGTCTCCTTGTCTCCCTCTCCCTGTCTCTCTCTCTCTGTCTTCTCTCTCTCTCTCTCTCTCTCTCTCTCTCTCTCTCTCTCTCTCTCTCTCTCTCTCTGTCTTCTCTCTCTCTCTCTCTCTCTCTCTCTCTCTCTCTCTCTCTGTGTGTGTGTGTGTGTGTGTGTGTAGAAGACCCAGGGCAACAGCTTCCCTTGTTCCCACTTTCCTGCCCTTTAGACTTTTTTTCCTGGTCATTACTGTCCAGAAGCAGTTCCAGCTACTGATGCCTACTATGTGGCCTAGGCTTCAGGTCTCAACCAATCTCATCACTGCTATCTTACTGGAGGAAGGCTAGAGGAAGTACCTAAAGGCCATGGCTGTTACACTTTGAACAACAAAATACATACTGAGTGTATCAGAGTGTAACTCCTGCGATGAAAGGTTGTGATTAGAAATGAACAAGGGAAGAGGGCAGTTCATCCTTTGAGAAGAATGGCAGCTGGTACCCGGAAGTCACAAAGTTGTCACTGTGTAGCCAGGTGATAATTATCCCAGATGTGGTGCTCTGGGCAAAAGTTGGTGGTGAAATGGGGGATCCGAATGATTTCAGGGGATTTATCTTAGCATATTTATTATTGTAAGTGGCTTTTAGGAAACGAGACACCACAGTGATGATCTTCATAAAAGACATCCAGCAGATGCCATCTTCACCCCGAGAACTAAGCTGAGGTCAGCATCCGAAGTCCGAAAACATGAGGCACTGTGGAAACCACATTACCTATGCAAACGCAGGGTTGGTCCTGAATGGTGGGGGAAAAATAAGGTTCTAGACCTTGAATCTTAATCTCTTTGGCCCCTTTGTACAAATGAAGGTATTTGCTGCTTTTTTGGTCAAACACAGGACAACTATGCTCACCCTGTAAGGATTAAGTCATGCCTTTCTCTTTATTCTCTTCACCTGCTCCTCAATACCCTAAGTTCTGGGCTTGGTTCTCAAAGACAAATGAGTTAAGGCCCACACAAAAACACTGCGGATGGAGGAGTGGAGAGAGCCTTCAGCCCACAGAAAGATACCATCTGTATGGATGGAATCCCAACAGCACAACAAGGACCATACAGGTGCTGTGGAATGAGAACAGCCATAAGACAGGAAAGAGCCCAGGGGAGGAACTGACCCATGTTAACCAGCATCTGCTTTGCAGACAGGGACCTCCCTGCTCAGATGTTGTTGCTGTAAGGTTTACCTTCGAAGAGATGGAAAAGGGATGGGAAAGAAAACAGAGGGGAAAAGAAACGAGGAAAAAGGATATCTTCAAATGACTTCTAACTAAAAAATTTCCCAAATGTCTAAACATTTTAATAGAAGTTGGTCCATTCTAGGATGCTTTTGATATCAAAACTTGGACAAAGTTTGCTGATTCTCAAGAGTACTACCTTAAACGGTGACCGAGCAGGTTAAAATTCAGCAAGAAGACAGCCTTGCCAAGGTTAGACAAGATGTGAATTGGCAGGATGTTCCTTGGGGATCTGGGGAGTGCTGGGAGTTGTTTGTGAGACAGTCTGCATTATCAGAACCCCCCTCCGCATGATCTAAACAATCAATGTTTCACCCTGGTCAATAAGGGGCACTTCTCATAATAAGGTTGATTGAAACCATGTGGGGAAATGCAAGGATCCGGTTTGCCTAGTTAATGGCTGGCTTTAGCTACTATGTTCCCAGGTTGTGTAGTTTGTGTTCCAGTCCTCTGCAGACCTGTTATGTCTGCAAACAGCTGGGTGCTGAGAGACCACCTCCAGTGAAAATACACACAGGCTGAAGTCCTAGCTTTGCTAAACTTTAGAATGTGGAAAGACTCACCTGAATTTGCCTCTAAACATTCTTCACTATGATAACCCCTTTCTCCCCTCCTTCCCTTCCCATTCCCCTCCCCCTCCCTTTTTCCTTGCACTGTGGACTGAACCAAGAACCTTGCACATACTAGAAAAGCAAAAACACCTTGTCCCCGAGCTACGCCCCAATCCCCCAGCTGTAACTTAGAAAAATGAGGTGAGCTCGGGGGTTCTCAACATTGAGTACATGTTAGAACCCCCAGGAATTTTCTAAATTCCCAGTGCTTCAGCTTTGATCAATTACATATGAAGTATTGGACTTTTTTTCAAAAGCACACCCATGGTTGTCATGAAATGAGCTGAGACACAAACAGCTGTCCAGCTTGTTTTGGCTTCTTACTACTGCCACACTCAGACATAAGTGTGTTATCATATAGACTGGAGTTAGCTGTCTGCAGTACGTCTAGCGGGCTGAAATGAAGCATGTCAATAGAGCTGTGTTTCTTCCAGAAACTAGAGGAGAGTCTATTTCCTTGTCTGTCCCATCCCAGATTCTGTTTGGATTGGATCGTATTTCCCTTTTCCTATCCCTTAAGTCAGTGGAGCCCAACCACACTCTGGTCACACTGTCATGCCTACAATGTTCCCCCTACTGCTGTACTGTGCAACTATTAAATAGCACTTATATTACTTTGGATTTTCCTGGGTCATCAGACAGAAAGTCGGCTGACATTCCACCTATGATCCTTCCTAACTCCCCTTTGCCTGGATGATGAGATGGCTCAGTTGAAAAAGGCACTTGCCACCAAACACAATGGTATGTGTTCAATCTCTAGGACATACATGGTAGAAGGAACATGTGAGACAGGGGACCAAAGAGAAAGAAGCTATGCTAAGAAAGCATGACCCAAAGTCTACATCAGGATCCTAAGCCTGCATCAGGACCTAAAGTCTACATCAGGACTCTAAGTCTGCATCAGGATCCAAAGTCTACATCAGGACCCAAAGCCTGCATCAGGACTCTAAGTTGATTTAAGCCTGAAGCTGACCATGTGCAGGTAGATATTCCATCAGTAGCAGGACCCTTCACACCAGGGAGAAAATGGCTTCCAGAAAGAACACGAATATCAGGGAACCTGAAGCTCAACCAACACTGGTGCTCAGCAGTATTGAGAGATATTTGACACTTTCCCACTTAAAGAGTGGCTAGACCCAGTAGGTCCCTGTGGGCATTCTGAGAGACCCCACAGTAGCAGAACTAAGCTATAGAAAGGCAAAAAGCTACTTCAGAGCCAAGAAGACTTAAAACCCAGATTCAAAACCAAGAGGCCACTTGAGGGTAAACCATTCGGCTGCCAGCACACAACACAGTGGAGACTCTGAAGGAAAACCAAACCCAGACACTCGGCCACACCACATTTGATGCCTGGCACCCAAGGAAAGATATCGAAATATGCAAAAAAAAAAAAAATGTTTTAAAGAAACAGGAAAATGTAACCCAAGGCATTTTAATCAAATAAACCTAGACAGTCAAACTCAGAAACCACAGAAGGGAATGGAATTAGCATAGAAGGATTTTAAAACAACTATTATAAATATTTTCAACATCTGAGGAAATCGTAAGTATCCCAAAGAGAGAAAAGACTTGGAGGGTGGCTAGAAGCTTCTAGAGCCCAGAATTACAACATACAAAAAAAAAATTTTTTTAAATGCACTAGGCAAGCTTAAAAGAAGATTAGACACTGTACAAAGCAAAACTGAACAGAGAGACTATTCAAATAGAAGCTGAAAGAGTTTCTTAAAGACAAGCAATTAAAGGAGCTTCCCTGCCATGTAGAAAAACATTAAGTGGGCCTTTATTCTGAAGAAAAGGGCAATCTGATTTTCCTTCCATTCTCCTATACAACACAGAACATTTCTCTGTTCAGAACAGGAGATTTCTCTTTACTGACAACTAGTCTCCAGTGGATACCAATTGAGTGTTCCATGGTTGAATCCTGATACCATATATCTACCTGAAGGTAGCATCCTATTCCACAGGTAGAGTGCTTCTGGTCCACAACACTGCCCTCCCCACTTCAGACGTCAGTTACCAGTGTGTCAGTGAGAGGCTGTTGCCATTACAAAATGTCTGATATATACTGTTTGAATGAGGAAAGTTTTATTTTCGCTCACGGTGTCAGAGGTTTCAGTTTATGATCAGTTAGTTTGGCCTGTTACCATAGGACTGTGGTGAGACAGCTGTGGTGGGGAAAGGGTGTGACAGCAGAGATGGTGTCTTAATTAGGCTTTCATTGTTGTGAAGAGACACTATGACCAAGGCAAGAACATTTAATTGGGGCTGGCTTACAGTTTCAGAGGTTTAGTCCATTGTCATGGTAGGAAGCATGACAACATCTAGGCAGACATAGTGCTGGAGGAGCCAAGAGTTCTACATCTTGATGCATAAACACCAAAAGGAGACTGTGTGCCACACTGGGCATAACTTGAGCATAGGAGACCTTAAAACCTGCCTCCACAATGACTCACTTCCTCCAACAAGGCCACACTCATTTCAACAATGCCATACTTCCTAATAGTACCACTCCCTAGGGCCAAGAATTCAAACACATGGATCAATAGGGGCATACCTATTCAAACCATCATAGATGGTCACATCATGGCAGCCAAGAAGAACAAGAAACAGAGAGAATAAGAGAAAAAATAGAGGCAAAGCAAGATATTCCATCAAAGAAATATTTCTATCTACTTTTTTATTCCAACTATGCTCCACCCCCTAATAATCCATTCAATATAAATGTTAGCATTGGCTTTACCCATTGATGAAGTTAGGATCTGATGATCCAAATATAAACTCATTATTTCACATCAATGAAATTGATTATCAAGGTTCTAGAATCACTCATAACATAGATCTTGGGCATGTATGTGAGGCCACTCCCCGGCAGGTCTAACTGAAGTTGAAAGAGCCGTAATGAACATAAGTAGCATCATCCCATTGGTTGGAGCCTTGGATTAAGTTGAAAGAAGAATATGAGCTGGGTACCAGCATTCACCCCTCTCTGCTTCCTGACTCAAGATGCCACGTGACCAGTTTCCTCAAACTCTTGACACCACGCCTTTCCTATTACGATGGCCTGTACCCTTATACTGTGAACAGCTGTGAGCCAACATAAACATTTCCTTTTTCAAGTTGTGTTCCTTAGGTATTTTGTCCCAACAAGAAAGTAACCAGCACTAAACACAACTGGAAGCTTCCTGAACCCTGGCCTTTAGGGATTTATGTCGGTTTCACCACGTAAGCACGAATGATTACATCATTAGCCATGGCTGATTGCTCAAATGCTAGCTTCATCTCCTCCTCGGAGGTCAGAGTATAGAGTTGAAAGTTCTGATTCTCTAACCATATGGTGGGCTCCTCTGGCAAACAGCCCTCATCCTGTGGTTATCTAAGGGCTTTCAAAAAAAATCTCACTCATATATATTCAGCCATGCTTGGAGCTTGCTATGATTGCATTGTTACCCATTACCACTCTGAAGATGTTTTAGGAACTGAGGCAGAAGTCCAATATTTCTTTTGTATCAAAAAAAAAAAAAAAAAAAAAGAGTCTTCTTGCTCCAGTCATTTTGGAAATGACAAGGGATTTGGGATCCATAGATGAAACTAAAATGCTTATTTGCTGTTATATCACAGTGTTACATAGCAACTTATGAAGATGTAATAGCTCTGAATTTTCTAGATTAAAAAAATACATTGATATACTTAAAATGCCAACATACCTCAGAGAAAGACAATAAAGAAAAATCGCATCCCTACATTTCCTAATCAAGCTTATGAAAATCAATGATAAAGCCAAAGCATCCTTAAAGTGCATAAAAGGTACTCATCACAATAGGAATGTAACTGAAGAAAAACATAAGGCAGACTATGCCTGTCATATGACGATGGAAGAGTATCACTGATGTGTAAAGAGGGTGAGAATGCCCCACAACCTTGAATTTTATACCCAGTAAAAATATCTTTCAAAAACAAAGGCAAAAAAGTTAACTGATAAAGCTTGAAAAGACCATTTCAGTAGGAAACCTGTGTTGTATTATTGATAAAATTAAAACCTTTTGGCTGAAAGGGAATAGATGAAAATCAGGGCTAGAGTACCAGAAGGGCTTAATTTTCAATTAGAGTTTTTAAAAAACTTGAGTATTTTAATGTTTTATTTTCTAAAAAGAATAGTTGAAGTGTGTATGTGCGTGTGCGTGTGTGCGTGTGTGTGTGTGTGTGTGTGTGTGTGTGTGTGTGTCTAAAGAGAGAGAGGCGAGACTACATGACAACAATAGCATAAGGAACAAGAAGTGAGACAGGAATTATATTCTCGTAAAAACTTTATGTTATATAGAAACTAGTACGAGATTAGTAGGAAGTAGACTAGGAGAAGGTAAATATGCATTATTACAAATCCTGAAGCAGAAAACAGAAAGGCATAGCTTATACTGAACATGGAACACAACCCTAAAAATACCCAATCAGTATGAAATAAGGTAATAAAAATGGAACAAATAACACATGAAAATAAAAAATAAGTACCAAAATAATGCTTGAATATAATTATTGTTTAAATAATTAATAATTTATTTAAATTAAATGAAAACTGTTTACATATTGAATTTAAAAGTCAAAAAAAGTAAGACCCAATTATATGCATTCAGCAGTAGTGTGCTTAGTTTGACCATGATGAAAGGATTTATACCATACAGATTGGCTAGTGTTACAAGCTAGGCATCTTTTCTCAGAAAGCTGGCTTACTTGAACATCATTGAATAGTCTGGTGCTTCCCAGATGCTATATGACATTAAAAACAAACACAAACAAAGAAAATTCGTAAATAAATAATAATAAGATATGTACATAAGCCAAAATTCTTAGAGAGCAAATAAGTTATCAGATAATAATGAGTCTTAATATATAATAATATAATCATTAATATATCATTAATATCATTAATATATTATATATAATTCTATATTAATAATATATACAAAGTCTTATATAATAAATCCAAATTCATAAGTCAAAAAAATGAATTAGAAAGAAAATCTTTAAATATGTTCAACTCGGTGAAAATAATAATAAAACACATTTCTGAGTCTTTGGTGGACCTGCAGTAATAAGCGGAAGTAGCATGGTGGCTTTCATGGTAAACATCTTTTTAAATCTCTGGTATTTGGTTGCACTCTTTGTGTGGGTTTAGGAGGAATGGCATTGCTGTAGGACGTATGTCCCTGGGAGGATGTGAGCTCTCAGGTGCTGCTGCTGCAGCTGCCACTCCATCATGATGGGCTCTTATTCCTCTGGAGCTGTGAGCCCAGATGAATTCTTTCTTTTTTGGATAAGTTACCTGAGTCATGCTGGTTTATCAAGTCAGTAGGAAAGTAGCTAATGCAAGTAACCGTGAGTAGCAACTCTGAATTACAAAGGAGAAAGTCCCAAATTAGGCATTTATATCTCCACTTGAGGAAAGGAGGAAAATGTAAAAGAAACCCAAGGAAACCATAAGGAAGGGAACACAATCCAACTGCTAGTGCTAATGCTGAGCAGTAAGCATCTGACCAGCCTGATCCGGGATCAAAGGAAACACAGCTTATCAACAGCGAGGATCAAATGAGGACATCACAGACTGGGGACTGGAAGCAATGAAAAAGCTAATAATAAAACTGCACCAGAGATCTTATACTGCAAGTTCAACAACTCAGAAGACATACGCCCATTCCTTGAAAAACATAGACTTCCAAAGCTCACTCAGAAGAAATAGAAAGCACGAATAGCCCTGCATCTACTAAACCTGTAATTATAAACCTTCTTATTCGGTGACTATAGCTTCAATGGAAAATTCTGCTTTTAAACATTAGGTTGAAACAAAACACAACTGAGACCAGTATTAGACCTATCAAACTCCTTTAGCAAGTAAAAACCTTTTCCATTTTGTTTTGATCAGCTAACTTACCTAATTCCAATTCAGAAAGGGATGTTTAACAATATAATAGAAATAATATAGTAAAACAACCACAGGACAAAGTGTATCAAAAATGCTGAAAATATGATCAAACTCAATTCAACAACATGAAAAAAAAAGTGTGGCATGGTGTCCAATCAACCAGCAAGGCAAGGGCAGGAAAACAGCCGGCAAGTTGAAGGCCAGCCTGGGCAAGCTAGTGAGACCCTGTGTTGAAATAAAAACTGAAAACTGGTCTGGGATGTCACTAGGAAGTAGAGTAGTAGTAATATGCAGTTCATACAAGGCTACCTCAAAAATAAAGCAACAATATGCAGACTGCATAAAAGCAACATGGCCCACTGTGATTTCTCTAGGAATGAAAAGTTAAGTATTCAATCGTCAGGAAAGTGAGCTGATCATTTCAACAGAATTTTACAAAGTTGGGAAAAGATTTAGCATTTATGATAATGTTTAGCAGCCTCAGAACATATGGAAGAACTGTATGGAAGCTTACAGAGACATAGACTTTGGGTCTGATTAACTTTAGTGTATGATGGTTTTTATTTCCAAGTTTTCTATACTAAATTTTAAATTAAAAATATCTCAGTGCCATAAAGATATATATATATATATTCACTTGCAGGCCACTTTTCCTTGCTGACTGAAATCCTATCTCCGGGATGTGAACCACCCATGCTGCCACCATTGACCCAAAGTCAATCATAAAAATAAATAAAACAAGACAAAAAACAAACAAACAAACAAACAAAACATGGCAAAAACTTCCAAACCACAAGGATACAGAAGACATGAACTATACTACTAAGAAGCTTAACCCAGTAGAGCACTATGAACACCTGACTCAGCCACAACAACAAAACAGTTCTGTTCTGTGTACCTGGAATTCTTGCTCAATAGACCACAGAACCAGTGTTGGCTGGAAGTGTCTTGTACCTGCTCACAGAACTCTGTACTGTGTTTGGTAGCCATGTGTTGAATTTGGCCATGGCATAAGTGAGGTGAAGGCGATTCTTACAGCATCTCATAAGGGTCCTGTGTCCCTTCCTTCACCTGCAACACCCAGAAGGACCAGGAAGTGGAAGACATGAAGATTTTCGGGTAGGCTGTTTGGTGACTCTCAGGGGCTCAGAGTGTGGCAGAACTCAGGGCAACCCTCTAAATTTTATGTAGGCAGAGACACTGGGGAATAGTGAGTTCCTGAAGGTCACATAATACCCTCAGTTCAAGGTCAAAGCCCCAGCAGGAGCCCCAGATGTCATTCTAAACTTCAGGACCAAGAAAAGTACCACTCATTTCCCACCCACCAAAAACAAACAGGGCCTAGCCTCTCTCTGGGCTTCTCTTTTTATTACAATCATTCTGAAACCCACTACAAGGCAGAGCAGTATAATTAAAGCCCATATAGCTGTCACGTAGACTTAACAACCTCTATCATTTTGTACTCCTGACTTCCTCACATTTTTTTCCTGAAATATTTTAAAGAAAATTGCAGACACTATGACATTTTGCTCCCAAATTCTTCAGAAAGAATTTCTAAAATGCATGAGCCCCTATAATCAAAGTGTCATTAAAGTATCTGAAACCCGTGACTATTTTTTTAATACTCAGCATCCAGGTTTGTTTCTGTGTATTATGTGTGTGCGCATTATAAGCATGCATGTCTGTGTGTGTACATATACATGTACACATAAAAGCCAGAAGTCAATGCCCAAAGTCTTATTCAGTATCTTATTCAGTTGCTCTATATGTCTATCTACTTACTTTAAGACAGGGTCTCTCACTGAATCTGGAGCTCACTGATTTGGCTAGATTGGGTGAACAGTGAACTCCAGGGATCTCCCTATTTCTACCTCTCCAGGACTAGAATTAAACATGTGTTCTATGGTACCCGGATTTCTATGTGGGTGCTATGGGTTGAACTCAGCTTTCAATCCATTATGAGCTGGTGTCCAGTCTTGAAGTGTCACAGAGGCTCCTAAAGTCTGTCTGTCTCTCCTGACCCTCCTCACTAGATATCAGCTTCAGCTGGGTGTGTAGCACCACTGCATACCCATGTGTTCCCCTCATACCACTGCCTTTCTATGGAAGTAGAAGCTAGCCCTGTACCATGTACTGTGCATGCCCATGTGTATGAGGCAGAAACAGAACAGAGACCGTGGCCCTTAACTCCAAAGGAATCTTCAACCAAAGAGCAAGAAGAGTTGGCTGAAAAACCCTCTGGTTTGCTCTTCTGAATAGACCCTCTTCTGTCACCAAGAGATCCTGGTGTGGCTAAATTCTATTTTCCTCCAGCAGAGATCCACTTGCTAACACACTTGAAGTCAGCCTTCTCTCATTGTCCCCCACACTCATAAGCCCCCTCCTCTGGTAATGGTTCCTCTTCCTGGGACTACCGCCAAGTAAATATGTCATTTTCCCAAATCTCTTCTCATCATTCACTTTGGGGAGGCTGGTCGCGAATAAAGATAATATTCAAATTCGCCCCAATATTTCAATCACCATGTTTCCAACAATCCAAAGCATTTGGCCTAGAAAATAAGGTATGTAGAAGTGAAAAGTGTCAAGGGAGACAAGAAGGTGCCTTCAGTTATTCCAGAGCGGGGCTTCGGGACCTGTGAGCTGGATTCTTGTACTTTACACTTAGCCTCTAGCCCCTCTTCCTGGAGGGCCACCTATACCTGACCTTGCTCCCTGCCTGTGGCCAAGTACATCAGCTCTAGCAATCAATCTCTCTGTCCCTAGGCAGTAGCAATTTGTTCAGGAAATCAGAAATGACTCCAATCAAGGGCTTGTCCAAAGCCATCGAGCCAGGATTGCTCATCTGATAGGAGTGAACCTAGAGCTACAGAGGGCCACTTCTGCAATCTGTTCAGGGACGGTCTGAGAGTGAAGTCAGCAGAGTAGAGGGAAGCCAGAGGTGGCACTTGGCACTTGAGTCCCGCCATGCCTGGCCCCTGCCTTGAGACACTCTCTTCAAGGGGAAATTAGGTTTCACTCCTTAGCAGAAAAAATAAAGTGCAAGCCAACATGAGGGTTAATGAGTTCTCCAACTCAGTGCTCTGCCTATGTGGTACTGTAGGCACATCCGGGAGTTGATGGGGATGTGTCCCTTCAAACAGGTCAATTTGTGGAATCTTGCCTTCTTCCACCCTGTTGTCTGCCCTGGTGGCTATACACGTTCTTGCCTATGAGTTAAAAAACAAAACAAAACAAAAAAGAAAAAAACACAAACACCGTAGATTGTGTTTGTTAAATTTCTTTTTAAAGAAAGCTCCTATAGATAGACTGTCATGTTTATTCTCAACCATTTGTGAGCTCTCCATAGGTGCAAGGCACAAGATAGCTTATACAGCATGGACTTCCCAATTTGAGGGTGCTGCCATAAGAGGCTTAAGATGTCCTGCATGTCCTCTATTAAAAGCAGATGTCATTTTGGTCCAAACACAAGCATTGTACACCAGGAGGTACCTCAACACTCTCTGGCCCTGAGTCAAGGGTATGGGGTGGGGGTGGTGGATATCCCCATCTGACAATAGAGAAAAACAAAGGCTGACTGACTTATGTGACTTCCCGAGGCCACAGATATGGGTAATGGAGCTAGCCTTCAATTCTAGATCTGGAAAGCTTGCTTTTCCCACAGCACCTCTGCCCTTTCCTACCAACTCCTGTACAGAGCTGTGAACACAGCTTTCTTGGCCAGCCCGCCGGCCATCTGGTCACACACTGGAGGACAGGGACCTTGCTCACATTTGTACTTCCAGCATGTTGAGGGAGACGGGGCTTCTGGCACTGGCTCCCGGTTCACTAAGGTGGATCTGGGCTTCTGCTTCTTGAAACAGAAGCTGTGGGGATTCTTGTGATTAAGGGCTGTTGGCAGCTGTGCCTTAGGGACTTGTGAAAGACAGAAGCAGCTATGACACTGGAACTGAAGATGAACAGCCTTCCTTCTTCTCCTCGGGGACACATGAAGGCCGGAAGAGACAGAGGGATTGCACTCTGCCCACAGCAGGGAACTGGGTTTTCATTTCTCCTTACCCCAACCACTAAGGACAGTTTCAGTGAGTGTGGGCCACAGTCAGGACCTTGGGTATGTGCCCTTGAGCAGGTTTCTATGGTACGGAGGACCTAAGACAGCTCTGTCTTCTGTGAGGACTTCTCTCCTCTCGTTCAGCTCTGCACAGCTTGCAAGATTATAGCTCAGAGCTCACAGAGGAGAGACGACCCGGGGTGCTTCCATATCAGCTGACACAGTTGGAGTCAAGACATCATATCCACTCAGCACGCAAGACACCATAGCACCACTGCAGGCCCTCGGAGAGCCCTCTGCTGGGCAGCTCGGAATGACCTGTTACCTGGCGCCACTCCCCTGGATTTGGGAAGGATATAAGTTTGCATTTCTATATCTAAAAACGGAGGTCAGGGTAATTTTCCATCGCCTTCCTGATGGAACAAAATGGCTGCAAACAACAAACTAAGGCCCGCTCCGATGCCCAGGTTGTGTTAACATTCCTAACCTCATCTGAACCTGCCAAGAGCCCTTCATTCTTTAAGTTTTGATTCAGAGCTCACAATTATATACGGAGAAGAGACTTCTAGAAGCATCTTGTGTAGTCAAGCTTCTTTATTCCACAAACACTGGGAGAGAGGAGGAGGAGCGAGAGATGCTAACATAGAAGGTCACAAGGGCTGTTCAAGACAAAACAAACAAACAAGCAAAAAACCAAAGCAAAACCGAAAAACAAGCAAGCAAACAAACAAAAACTGGTCCCTGGGCCACCCAGACCTTAGGCCCCTCTTTTCTCCAGCAACACTCACTGCTGCTCCTCACAGTGTGAACGTGACTGGTTCAGTGAGGATTTTGAATCTTTTTTTTTTTTTAAAGATTGATTTTGGTGTTTTGAGGCTCCGTGAAACCCGCAATTTTAATCAATTTTTCAAAATTGCTAATTTCATCCATCCAAGAAACTCGAACACAAACAGAGGGGCTGATTGAAATTTAAATGGCGGCGGGCTTGTTAGCTGCAGGCAACCAGGCTGGGTATTTTCATATGCAAGTCTGCCGCTGTGTCCCGGCCTGGCAGCAAGAGGAAGCAATCTCCACGAGACACTCGAAGGCATTAAGAATTCAGGCAGCCAAAATGAGAAGCAACAACGTGAAGTGATAAAAACAAAGACAGATCATTACTAGCACCAACATAATGCGTTCCTGTGTCCTCCGGTCTCATTGAGAGCCCGGCCCGTTGTCTACTGAAACTGTAATTAGGCTGATAGGAACCAGAGGATTAAACTAACTTTCTTCTCTGATCGCAGGGATTTCAAATGAGGGAGATGGGGTGGAGATAAACCCGAGGAAAGGTATTAATATTCCAGGCCTCAGCTTCCCAGGACAGCTCGGCTGACAAACAATGGCTGGCTGCTGCCCGCCTGAGGCTACCTGCTGAGGAAAGAGTGAGAAGCCCAGCCTTCCACATCTGCTGGATTGAGAATGTTGAGGTTGCCCCAGACTCTGCCAAACCTGCTCCTTGGTCTTTTGCACCTCTCTCCCCAGGACCCTGCATCAGTCCCTCCTAGTATCCTTTCTATAAGCCTGCCACCCGGGTACTATTGCAGCTGAGCCTTAACCTGGAACTCCCCGAACAGGAACTTACTGCTCCCTTTCCAACCTCCAGTTTGTTCAGTTAGATGGCAACCTTTGTGTACAGTTGGCCACCTGGAGGCCATTTGCCTAGCCACAAACCTGAGATTAGCCCTTCTCTCATTGATGACCTATCCCCAACTCAGAAAATAAAGACAAGCCTGCCTCCTCTGTCCCCACACCGCCTCTATGATTCTTCCCCACCAAGGTTCTGGTCACAGCAGCCACATCTCAAACATACCATGGGCTTCCCCTCTGGATGGGCACAGGCTGCTCTCTAGGCCCTATTACTCCTTTATCTGGTGATTTTGGACCCCACAGCCTTCTGTAGTGTCTTCCTAAGAAGTCCTGCTGAGTCCACACTTCTTCCTTGGCACCCTTAGGACCCTATTTATCTTCCAAACTGTCACTTAAGTGTTAGTGGCCACATGGTGACCTTCCACTTCACTGTAAGCTCTATAAAGTGATGGGCTAGATCTTGTTGTGGAACATGGTGCATGATGGGAAATATGGGGATAAAGAACTTGCTCGGTGGTTAAGAATACACTTTCTGCTTTTCACAAGTTTGATTCCCAGCACCTACATTGTGTAACTCACAACAGCCTGTAAATCCAGCTCCAAAGGAGTCACAAACACATACAATAAAATAAATAAGAACTATTCATATCAACACAGGTCAGCCTGGAGATGTTCTAGGGAGTCCAGGGAAGGTGGTCCAGAGAAGTGCTGTGGGCCCTTTCTCTGCTCTTTTTGGAAACCTTACCAACTTCAGCAGGGTTTCCTATGTGAGTGTGTGTGTGCACACACACACATATGTGTGTACATGTATATATCTACATGCACATATATGTAGCCATATGTAACATTCCATATATCATCCACATGGGAATGGAATATCATGTGAGAGCACAGCAGATCTCAATGGAGTGGACAACAAGGAGTCTTACTTCCTATGCAAGGTATTCATACAAGGGGAAACATGGTTATTCTCGCCATAGTCCAGAGAATCAGGCCAGCATCCAAATATCCTACAACTCTATTCCCCTCGACCCTCTAGTCTCAAGGCCTTGGTAGTACATTGAGGGGAGAAGATGACTCAGTGGGCAGAGTGCAGAAATATGAGGATCTAAGTTGGTTCCCTGGAACCCTGATGCAGGAGCACAGATCAATGATCCCAGGTCTCCGGTGGCAAGATGTGAGGCAGGAAGGAGAATCCTTGGAAGCTGGAAAACCGTCTAGCCTGGTATACTTAGCAAAAACCAAGAGACCTTGTCTGAAACAAAGTAGAAAATGTGGAACATCCTCTTAGGTTGTCCTTTGACTTCTACCTAAGTGCCATGAATCACACAACACTAGGGGTATTCACACACAAGCACACACACAAAGGTTTAGAGAGAAGGAGGGCGTAGGAGAGGGAGAGGGAGAAACACAGGGAGAGGGAGGGACCAATGAGTAAGAATTGAATAGCATGTGACAATCACCAAGGAACTGGGACGTTTTAGTCAGGTGCTGAACTACCCTTCCTGAGCTTCCGTTTTTTCCAACTGTGAAGTTGGAGGAAACTTTGTGGGTAAAGGGACTGTACATCTCTGACAGTATGACCTTTGTGACTGTTCTTTCAGGAGTAGGAGCCCCTTTCTTCCGCCTGGGCCAGCAGGAGAAGGCATAACCTTGTGTTGTATAGCAGGGAAGCTCATACAACCGAGCAGGCTCAGGAAATCCTGAGAGCTGTCTCCAGGGTTTTATAAGAACTCTCTCCAAGTTGAGCAGACAGTTCCAGATATGTAGCTTTTATGAGTTGTCACCCATGCTGAGATGGGTTTCCTGGAGATCAGGCTTTAGAGTCACCCATGTGTCTGTGAGTAATCCCAATGAACTCAATGTTTCATGGAGCCAAATTAGTGTGGCCTCGTTTCTTTGGTCTGTCATCAGTGTCCTTTCTGGGGTGGAAAGACATTTGTTTGTTCCTCCCTAGAAAAAGGCAACATCTTGCCCGTTCGTTGATGTGACGAGCTTGCCCTTGGAAGCAGACCCACTTGGGGTCTTATCAGAGTGGCTTCTGCTTGCTGCACTGCATTGACCAGCAGATGCTGCGAGAAGGCTGGGAGTGTAGTTTTGCCTTGCTGGACTCCAGAGGAGACAGAAATCCAAGGGAAATAGACAGAGACATAGACAGAGACTCTCAGTCTGGCCCAAGGCCCTGAGTCTACCTCCCTTGACCTTTGTTTTTGTTTTTGTTTTGTTTTGTTTTGTTTAATAAAAGAACTCCTTGTCTTTGAGAATGGTGAGGGCAGCTGAGAACTCTTGGCTCACCTTCAAGCCTCCCCTTTCAGATATAGACTTGCTCTGAAGAGAGAGAGAGAGAGAGAGAGAGAGAGAGAGAGAGAGAGAGAGACAGAGACAGAGACAGAGACAGAGACAGAGACAGAGACAGAGAAAGACAAGACAGAGACAGAGAGAGGGAGGGGAGGGGAGGGGAGGAAGAGGGAGAGAGAGGCCTGTTTAAAGGAGAGTGAATGCTTTCACCTACTGTGCATGTGACCATGTGAGTTCACATGGTAGAGCAGGGAAGACTCCATACAACATACATTCCTGGTAGGAGGAAACCACATGGCTTAATCCCAGTGCTTCTTCCTCTGGCCCCTGCTAGAACTATTGTACCTCGAAGATCACAGAGGTGGTGTGCAGAAGTCTCATTCATGTCACTCTCGGTTTCTAGATGGGCACACTGTTTGCACGGCCCCTGAGAAACACAGCAGCGTTGTAATAAAGTCACCGTTGCTTAGAGTCGCTTCCTCGTTCATCCGAACCTGATTGATGGTCCTGCTTGGTAGGTTGTTGTGAGGGTAGAGGGAGACGCAGATGGGTGGGGCCCAATGCCAGCAATGGGTACACAGTAGGTGCTCATTCTGGCAGGTGGGCCTCATCCCATTTGACAGTGGAGGGACCTGGGCTTTGGCTGGCAGACAATCTTAATGCCCACTCCTCTGGTGCTGGACCAAACAAGCTTTGGCAGGGTCAGCTGGCCCCTCGCCTCCCCTGCCCCTGGCTCCTCATCGTACACGCCCCATTAGTTGCACAGTGCCCCAAAGTACAACAGGAACGCTTCCTAAGCCGTTTCCTCTGCTAAATACCTCAGTGACAGCTTCTTGGCAGGGACAGAGCGCCAAGGTTAACATATGCTTAGAATATGTGCTGCAGGGATCCCGCCTCCACATGGAAGCTGAGGAGCCCAGCTTCATCTTAGCCTTGCTCGTACCCCCAGCCCAGGAGGCTGCTTCCCAGCTGCCCCTCAGCTCCACTCGGGGAGCCACTGAGAGATCTTAGCCCAGACAAACCTAGGTGGTTCTTTACCTGTTCTGAACACATACCACAGCATCCTTCCTAGTAACCGTCAGTCCCAACATACCTGCCCACTAGTCAGGACTTCCATCCCTAGGAGGAAAATAAGCTTTCCAGAGCTTTCTCTGGGTCAGGCTGTAAGCAGGGTGCTAGAAATGAGGTTGTAAAAAGGACTAACCTCCCAGGGAGAACTCCACAGCATCTACTGGTGAGGTTAGGGATCTCTCACTTGTCCTTGTTTGAGTTTTACATGGTCAACCTGTCCTCTCCAACGAAGTGAAAGCAATGATCAGCCACATGTCTGGGAAAAATCACAGGGTCATAGGGTCTCAGGTTCAAAGAGACCTTCTCCCTGATACATCATCATTTTCCCACCTTTATCTCAAATATCCAAAGACCAGAGGAGTTGGAGAACAGATTTACAAGCTAAAAACATATTCAGCACTCTGAAAGTCTTTGTAGAACAGACTTGGAGATTTAAGTCTTCTAGAACTCTGAAATCATTCAGTTTCTTTACAAAGGTGAAACTTGGGAGCACTTAAAAATGGGGGGGGACTATCCCCAAGATACACAACTCACACAGAGACCATCTTGGTTTTATAGCTGGCACAGTCTGGTGGATGGAACCAGAATATCTGGAGGTCAAGTTCAAGAGGATTTTTCCCACTGGTCACACGCTGAGAGCATTCTTTGCAGTTGTTTCATTACGCACCCCATGTCTGACTAGCTCGCGACAGTAACTATTTAGAGGAAAAGGCCTCCTTTGCTGACTCTGCCTTGGGTGCCCAGTTTGAATTCAGTAATATCAGGCAGAAGGAAGTGGAAAGGTGGGGCACAGCAATAATGTTGCACTAACATTAGGCAACGTAGCAACCGCAGCACGCAGGGTCTCCAAATCCCATAGCAGCGGGGGGTGGGGGGGAGATCTCAGACCTGTGCACTCCACCAGGATACCAGCTAGCAGATGATGTGCCATCTTGAAGCTATGCCATCTGAGTCCCAGGGCATCTTATTGGCTATGGCAGGGAAAAGCAGGTCTAGAGGAGCATCGCTGCCAACCTTAGCTGCCTCCTCCAGGAAGTGACCCCCAGAACTTCTGTCTGTAATCAAGAACCAGCTGTAGGGTCTTGGCTTTCAGCAGGAGAGTCTGGAATTGTAGGTGTGCATAGAAGACCAGCGGGTGTTTTCTGTGTCTGATATAGGTGTGGTGGTCTCACCTCACCAGGGACTCACTTATCAACTAGAAGAAAAGAGATTGGCCTGTGTGGGTTGGGTTGACCCTGGTGGCTAGAGTGGAAGGTGATGTATAGGAGAGACCATTAAGGAGGATAAAAGAGGGGAGGGGAGACATTTGCTGAAAGTCAGTCTAGAAAGAGATCATAAAACACCAAAGTGGGCACAGATAGGCTTTAGTCAACTGGTCTCAGACAGAAGACAAAAGACAGGAATGGAGGGAGTCATTCTGTAAAACACAGCCACAGCCACAACTAGGTGAGTGACCAGTCAGGTTGGCATGGTTCTTCTGGGAAGGTGACTCCCTAGGTGGCTTGGGAAGGAGTAAGAGCAAGGATGCATTGCCAATGTCTTCTTGAAATCTTGGAAATGCCTTGTAGGAAGTGTGGCACCCACTTTGCTTGTTTCTTATCTCTCAGACCGCCTTCAGATCTGGGGCTTCCCAGATCTTCTTTAGCTGATGCTATGGTAGAAACTAAGACTGTGGTTGCTTGGGGCTGGAGAGTAGATACACTATCTGATAATCCCCTCTGGTACAAAGTGAGATCCACCCCCATCCTCATCACTGGACAGGTTGGGAGTGGCTGTGTCTATTCCACAGACGGAAACCTGAGGCCCGGAGCTGCAGACCCCTAAGCAGCGGACTGTGGGCCTCTGCCATTAATTAGTTCCAGGTTACAGTTCCAACACTCCTGTGGTGGCAGGCTCCTTAAGCAGGCTTCTGGCAGGCATCTCACCCTGCTGGGGCCTGCCAGCCGAACCAGAGCCTGCCTGCTAGGGGCTAAAGAACTGGTACTGGCAGGTACTATGTGTGGGTTTCCATCAGCATTTGTCCCTGTTATCAACACGAGATGAAAACAGTCGTCTGACGTGAGGCTTCCCATCTGTCTCTTCCTCTCCTTCCCTCCGCCTCTCCTCATGCCACAGCAGCAGTCACACTTATCTGGGAGCATGCGTGCCAGCATACAAGCTCCGGACAGGGCTCTGGGCTGCACTTTCTTTCAGGAAGTGCATGCAATCTCGTTTCCACCTTCCCATCCCTCCGCTCTCCCTCGCTCTGCCCTTTCCAGGGTTCTTTTCTGACACTTTCCTGTCGAGCAGCAGAATTCCAGCCCCACCTCTGCCCTGTGACCTTAAGCAAGGCGCCCAAACCCTCTCAGCTTGTATTCACATAGACTCATTTATGTCTCCGTCAAGTATTAAGGACATGAGACTTTTAGACTGATCCCAGAATGGCTTGCTAGCAACCAAAGGTACCACCAGGTTGGAGGAACACCAAAGGAGTTTCAGATGAAGTTCAGATGAAGCACATGTTCCAGAGTGTTACTGTGCTCTGTCTGTGGGGTTCGATTCAACTCACTGTCTCTGTATTCCCAGTCTTCCCTCCTTCTCTCCCTCCCTCCTTCTCTCCCCTCTTTCCTTCTCTTCTTCCTTCCTTCTGTCCTTCCTTCCTTGTTTCTAAAACTCTTCTGTGTGTGCAATAAGAGTGTGGGTATGGGAGAGGGGACATGCATGCCACAGGTGCATGTGGCGTGTCAGAGAACAATCTGTGGTGGGCATCCTTGCTTGAGACAAGTCTCCTTTTTACTTGTTCACTGCTGCATATACCAGGCTAGTTAGCCCAGGAGCTCCTGTCTCCACCTCCTAAGTACCGGGATTATACAGACACACTTGTGCCTGGGTATATGTGGGTCCCGAGGATTCAAATTCAGATCCGAAATCTTATGCATCAAGCTCCGAGTCATCTTTACAGCCTTTGTGCCTACAGCTTCCAGCTTCTGGTAGCTAAAATGGGGAGGCCACTCACTGCTCCTGCTTTGTTAGTATTATGGGATGAGCTTAAAATCTCGTTCTTCTGTGGGAAGAAACAGTAAGTGGGTCCTGGTTGTATGGGGACATGTATGAAAATGACCAACAAGTACCAGTCTCTGCTCCTCACACAGACAGGTATATGAACTCCTGTGAGCACGCCACATTCACTTCCTGCTTTCTCGATTAAGATGACAGAGCCAGAAACTGGCATTTTCTAACTAGTTTCCCTCACTGAGGTCTCTGGGAAAGGCCTGGTGTCTCAGAGATTCCCTCATTCACCCGTTTGACCAAGCAGCATGAGACACCCACATTGTCTCCGGGGCCAGGAATCAGGTATTTCCCAGCCTGGCAGAGCCGCATACATTAGTTACTTAGTGCTATTCCTGCATTCAGTAGTGTTATTACTGTATTACTGCATTAAGACAGGGATGACTTAAGAGAGGAAAAACTGATTTGGACTCACAGTTCAGGAGTTTACAGCTCATCATAGCATGACTGACATGGTGCCCAACTTCCCTCACACAGTGAGATCCTGAGACAGGGCACCCCATGTCCTATTGGATCAGGAATCAGTACACAGCTTGACTAGAACCCTCAAAGGCCAACCCCAGGGACATACTGACACTACTCAGAAACCACAACCTTCCAAAACAGTGTCACCAGCTACGGATAAAGGACTATGGGGGACATTTCACATGCAACCCATAATGCTACATTCCTGGAGAGCTGCTGCCAGGCATAGTCAAAACTGAGAGAGCCCAGGCAAAACTAGACAGGCAGTTCAGATGTATGTGACAGTGCATATATGTTAATACTTTAAAATATCACTAGCCTGGATGATGACCCGGAGGAAGTAAGGACTACACTTCCCTGAGCAGACCTATTTGTGGGCCTCTTGTGGAAACTAACACCAGACGTGAATATGCCACCCATGTGAGGTCACACTCTTCACCACAAGCATGGCACAAGCCAGATGGCCCCAGCCAGACAGTCCTGTTAAATTGCTGAAGTTCTCCAGAAGCCATATATAAAAACATATTGAAAATGGAACCATCACGGAGGGATATATTTTCAACTCTACCACAGAGCTGCCGAAGGCAAAGGGACCCAGCCCAGGGCTTCCCATGGCATTTGCCCTTGACTCACACATTCCTCCCTGCATCTGTGTAATCCACACATGTTCTGAGGTACCAAAGAGCCAGACAGGCTGTGGAATTTGCCCTCTTAGATCTCATGGTGTGCGGAAAGATGAAGAGCCCCTAAGATTTCCCCCACACTGTTAGGCTTCCCACTGGCTGTTCTAGGAGGCAGGGGCCAGGGCGAGGGGTGGTCCCCTTCTCAAAGGCGCTCTGAGAAGGCTTGTCTTGGGAGAAGCTTCTAGAACCAAGGTCAACAGAGGGACAGAAGGGAAGAGAGTAGGGAGAATCAGCCTGAAGCAAGGAGGCAATGGTGAGCAACTTGGGTGGGTGGGGGGCAGCTGCAAAGGCACCATGCAAAGGAGCTAGCCCAGTGCAAGCTCAGAGTATGGGTAAGCACCCATAGTTATCAGACAGCTTCTGTGCAGGGCAAATGCTGAGGACACCTAGGACAATATCACACACACACACACACACACACACACACACACACACACACACATACACACACACACACACACACACACACACACACACACGCATGCACAGCTAGACCTCATGACAAGTAGCACTGCCTATCCATAGAATGGGTCAGGTCAGAGGGCTGAAGCCCTACACTCCATCCCAACTCCCTAGTCACCCAGCACACAACTTTTGCAGGCCTTAACTGTAGCCATCCAGGGCCCTAATGACTTCTCCCAGGCAATTCACTCTTTCCTAGTAGCCCACATGCCAGCTGAGCCTGCTCCATCTCTATAAGGCGGGATTGTACTCACATCTGGACCTAGGTGAAGCTTGCATGAACCCATTTCATAGTTGTGGCCAAGCAGACAGCGGGCCCTGCTCAGCGTCCTTGAGGCCTGACCACTCTGGTCTTCCGGCTGATGCCAAGAAGGGTTCTGAAGAATACCTGGAGTCCTGCCAGACATGGAGGCTGAGCCTGCTTGGCATCAGCCCCTGGGAAAGAAAGCTTTAGGGTATAGACCATTCCCGGAAACTGGAGACTAAGCTTGTGATAAGGCCAGCCTGCTTTCCTAGCCTGCCAGGCAACCGGTCTGAGAAACGCACACAGGCAAGGAGTGTGTACCCTGTATGAGTGTGTCCCTGTGAGAGAGGCCACTTTCTATCACTGGGAGTTGAGTGCCCATGACATAGTGAAGCACAGGCCACTCCACTATAGGCCCTGACACCCAACAGTTCACAGGGTATAGAAGGCTCTGTCCAGAAGCCATTAGCCAAGGCTCATCCAGGGCAGGGGTCTCCTAGATGATAGGCACTGCCTGTAAGTACAGCCAGTTCCCACACTGTGGTTTTTGCCCTCAGGGAAATTGCTGAAGGAAAGCTGGACACAGACAGTGTCCTCATTTGACATACAGGAGAACAGAGGTTCCTAGCAGAGCCGTCACTGGCTCAAGGCAGATCTCACAGCCCAGCCTCCTGTGTCACTCCTCTTTGCCTCCCTTCTTCTCCTGCACCCCACCTAACCCAGCCCTCCCAACCACTAAGGCCACTGAGATCTCTAAGTAGCTAGAAGAGGTCTATAGTGGAGCAAGTATCAGAAAAAGGACTCAAAGGATATATTTATCAATCCTGGTTCTAACACAGAGCAGCTGTGTTGCCCTGGATACATTCCTCTCCCTCTCTGGTCTGTCTCTGGTATCAGGGCAATCTCTGGTATCCACTTCACAGGTTGAACTGTAGCGCAGAGCAGGTATGGCCAGGGCTAGGCAGTCATGTTCAGTTCTTATCAATGGGAGCAGACCACAGCCTAGACCAACTGGAGGTCGTGGCTAATGAACAAAGGTAGCTCTTGCCTCTCCCTACCAGGACGGTGAGCTCAGCTACTCACTCTTCTGTACCCATGTGTCACCTATAAATGTATATAATATGCAGAGGGTCACTATCATATCCAAAAGGCAGGGAGGAAACCCAACAGTACACCTAAGTCTTGTTCACAGTGAGAGGACCAGGGATAGCCTTTGGCACCATGCACAAAGGAGGGGTCCCAGAGATATATCAACTTCAAATTCTCTCTAAAGGGACCTAAAGATAGGTTGACCTTATGCATACAGAGTGGGGATCTACAGGCACACCAGCTTTGTATCAATGACGAAAGGATCCAGGGTTCCCATAACAAGTCTTGTCTATGAGCAAGAGACTCCAGGGGTGCACTGGCCTTGTGTAGACAGGCTGTAAGAAAGTGGAGTGGGCAGTCTTTAAAATCAAACAGACAGGCCCAGCCAAAGTCCCTCCATCTGGCAAACATCTCAAGTGGGCAGGAATGTTCACAGCCTGCAGACCCTGGCCCCAGAAGACCAGGCTCCATCCACTCCTCCTGCTGTGTCCTGGGGTCAGGTGCAGTAGATAAGGCTATCAGGAGGAAGCCCAGCTGGGCTCTCCTCCGCCTCCCTGGGCAGACATCACACCTGTTGTGGAGCGTCTGTTCCAGGTATTTGGAAAATGTGGGAGAGACTGTGGAGAAGAGAAAGGGCTGGACCAGAATGCCGTGGGTATCAGCCTTCGAGGGCGGCATGGTCTCTGCTTCAGCAATGATAAACAGGGAAGCCCCAAGATGGAGGGCAGGCATCCACACGTGCAGGAAAGAGACAGGCTGATGGACCTGTTGTGAAGAACAGCAGGGTGGCAGGTTCCGAGAGAGTAAATTGTTCTTCACCTTCAGGACTGCTATGCTAGCTGCCCTGAAGCACCAGGCCCCCTTTCTAGAACTGCCCGGGATACAGCACTCATGGAGAAGGTCTTTGTCCAACATTGGGCTGCCAATGTCAGCCAGGAAGTCCAGCACCCTTTGGCACCCTTCAAGTGAAGTGACCTTACTCTCTCCAGTGTCCTCTGACCCCTTGCTCTCTTTACCTACAGGGGTCCCAAGGCACATCTTCAATGAGTCATGCTGAATTTGTGGGGGACTTTCTTTCTTCGTCTATTTGATCCTCCTGCTCTTGCCGCCATCCTGCCACCCCCCTAGCCCAACCCCAGCATCTCCAGCCTTGATACCGTCCTCACTTCCTACCTAGATTTCTAGGTTTTGTTAAGGATCCTTATAATCTGTCTCATACAAACAACTCCCTACAGGAGCAGGGAAGGGGGGAACTCACTCCTGCTGGGCCATCAGGATGGGGACTATAATGTGGCTTACCCCTAGGCCCCCCCAAGATTTAGCATACTACACAGCACTGCAGGTACTCATAAGCACTCAATAAATGTGTGTGGGTTGAGGGAAGAAGGGAATGAGAAAGAGATAGTGACTGATCTGCACTGTGAGGAGAGGCTGGGATCTGGAAGGGGTACAATAATGTGTTTGGGGCCAGGTGTTTGAAATCTGGCTGGGATGGGCTAGGTTTGTCCCTTGTCAGAGTCTGGAGACAAAATGCAATAAGGGCTCTCAAGGGTCACTCAGTGCCTTCTTCTGAGGGTACTACTCTGCAGAGCACTGGTGAGCAAGTAGGTCTTCTACTGGACACCTCCAGGGATAGGTGTTCTCTTCCTAGTGTGTTCACCATGCCGAGTAGCCTTTGCCTCGTGGGACTCAGGTCATCTCAAATAAGAGAATTAGCAGTGCTAGCCGAACTTGGACATGCACAGGTTACCCAGCACCCTCAGAGAGGGAAGTGATTCCTCAGCTACCTCCACACCCCCACCTAGCCAGTCTCCTCCCTTAGGAACCACTGGAGCTGCCCATCCAGATGCCACATCCCCCTTCCTGCCTACCCTGCCTGCTGCTCTGGCCTCCAGCCAGTCTGTTAAAGCAGTTCCTTTACTTCATAGCTGAGAACTTAGTACAACTCTCCCAGGAGTCATAGAGGAGGGCTGGCCAGATGCAGGGAAGTTGGTGGGGAGAAGGGCTATGTCTGCCTCTGTGCCAGCTATGGGCTCCGTTCAGTGGGCAAACAGATGTTCTATAGAGCTGCCCCTGAGCTTTGGCAAATGTTGCTAGGTAGGGACAGGTCTTTTGCTGAGCCCTGATGCTTCTTTTCTTAATTCCTGCAGGTTGTTCCTTTGTGCACGCGCACGCACGCATGCACGCGCGCGCGCACACACACACACACACACACACACACACAGTTTCTCCTATTAAAGCAGACTCTTTAAGACCTTCCTGACATCATTCAGACAGGTTGGCTTGTATGTGTTCAGCTTAGCATTTGCTGGCTCTGTGGACACGCCCCAACCCTTTCTGACCCAAATTCCCTCAGCTCTGCAATGAAGATGATGCTTCCACTTTTGGCCGAGTGTAGTGAAGATCAAGTACATCATGGAGGTCAGCATCCTGGCTTCGAGTGGGTACTCCATGGCTGTTTCTCTCCCTCTTGAACATCTCAGCCATTTTTCCATGGAGGAAGAAGGAGGGTTAAGCATGTGAGTCAAGACTTTTTACCGCTGTCCTGAAATCTTTGTTACCTCCCAAAGGGAAGTCAGGCTTCAAATTGCCACAGCTGGCCCTCAAGGATTTTCCTCAGGCCAGGCTGCAACTCAGAGAGAGTGTCCTGGAGGAGGGGCTCATAACAGAAACCCGCATATGAGTTATTTTCTCATCACTGCGATGACATAGCTGAGAGAAGCCGTTGAAGGGAACAAAGGTTTGCTTTGGCTCCTGCTCGCAGAATGTCATGGCTCCGTCTGAATTGGCAGACACGTAGAGCTGCAGAGTCTCTCCTCTGGCAGATCAGGAAGCATCCAGTGGCACTGGAAAAAAGGCCGAGTTGTAGCCCTAAAGGCCTAGTATCCTATGCCTGCCAGTAAGCTCCATGTCTCAAATGTCCCAGAGTCTCCCAGAGCTGCACCACTAACCAGGAACACAAAGCAAGACCCATTGGCTCATGGCTATTGAATAATAGAAAATACACCTGGGCTAAGCCACAGTGGCCGCATAACCTCAACAGACCTAACACTTGAAAAGTGGAAAGTCTCTACCAAGTCTCAGGCAGATGCTTGTTGGAATTTTATTTGTTTGTTTGTTTTATTTCGTATCTGTTAGCCTCTGTACAACCCAAAATTAGATTCTATACTTCTGGTATACAGTAGTATGGTATATAAATTCACATTCCAAAAGGGAAGATAACAGCAACAATGATAAATCAGATCAATGCAAGACCAAATCCCAGCTGGGCAAACATTAACTCTTGCAGCTCCATGTTCCACATTTGGGGCATCTGGTAGTACCATCTGATCTCCAACAGCCTTTTGTAGCCTCATCCCCTCTCCCTGCTGCCTGCAGTCCACATGATCTCTTCCTGCTCTGGCTCTTCTCAGCATCACCCCCTCCCCCCTCAGTGGACTCCCCATGGTTCTGACATCATCATTATCCTAACGTAGTCACTGTGATTTAGATTTCAGTTTCAGCTGCATACACACACAACTTTCTACGGAGCTCCACATGGTACTCGACTTGGTAGTCACTGGTTGACCTTTGCTTCTCTCCGGAAGCTTGGTGCAAACCTCAGTGAGCCCTTAACTCTTAACATTTGCATGTTTACAAAACTAGCTCCATGAGATGAAGCCAGGCTCTTTGAAGCAACATGGAAGCCAGCTTTCCCATGGCTGCGAGGCTGAAGCATGGAAAACAGTTCCCTAAGTAACTGTCCTTCTACATGGTCTTCTTTTAGCTTTACATTTCCAGTTGCTGTCTTTTTATTATTATTCAGACACACCGGAATCGGGTGTCAGATCCCACTACAGATGGCTGTGAGCCACCACGTGGTTGCTGGGAACTGAACTCAGAACCTCTGGAAGAGCAGCCAGTGCTCTTCACTGCCGAACCTTCTCTCCAGCCTGGTACTGTTCTTTTAAACAAATGGGTTTTCGGTTTCCTTCCTGGGAACCTCTGATGGGTGGGGTCTTACTCTCAAGCTTGTAGTCTTATAGTGTCCATGAACAAATACATTTGTCCTTTAAGGGTATGGAATTACTTGAAACAAGCAAGCAAGCAAGCAAACAAAGCAATTCTGTCTACAGCCGCCTATTTACAACTCTGACTATGTTCGTTCATGCTGCTCTTGAAGGACCCACGTTAATCTGTGGAAGTACCGGGAGAAAAGGAAAGGTTCCCAGGTAGCATAGAGTGGGAATATGAGGCAGGACACCTGAATGAATGTAATGTGGAAAGAGGTTAGTAGTAAGCATGAGATAAACTGCCAAGAGATGTGGCTAAGGGGAGAATGTAGGAGTCATATGTCACAGGCTCTGGAAAAGCTTAGACTTTAAGCCCAGAGGAACCTTTGAATGGCTATGCCATAAAGAGATAGATCTGCTCTCTAGAAGATCATCAGAATATGTCGTGGAGGATGCCTTAGAAACATCAAGACATCTTCAGTTCTCTTATCAGCTCATTGACTTCCAGGCTCTTTTCCAAGCTCTTGGTACCCAAGAACCTATCTATCACTGAACCAAACTATTGAAGGACTATTGCTATCCCATGTTGCAGATAAAAACACGAAGGCACAGAAAAGACGAATGTCTTATCCCAAGAGCAGTCAAGGTTGTGGTGGCAGCCCTGACAGCTGAATTCTAGTAACTCTGGCTCCAGGGTCTTCCTGCTTTCCCACAGTTCTTACGCTGCTGTGGCTGGACCCTGGGTGAGAGGTTTGCACAGTAGAGATCTGGGAAACACAGGGGAGAACAGGAAAGATGTGTGTTTCTTGTTCTTTTCTGAACACTCAGCCCCTGGCAGTGAAGGCCCATGTGTTAAAACATGAGCAGCTCGACATCCCTGCAACCATTAACCTGGCCCTGAAACAGCATGGGAACTGTCTGCTCTTCTTCAAAGTCACAGCCAACCAACCCGGTGCAGGGGACACTGTCTGAGAAATAAGGGCTGCTCTGCAGGCTGACTAGTGAGCCTCTTCAGAGACCTGTGCAGGCAGGGGCAGGCATGATTTTCCATATCTGTGGCAGTGTGAGGACTCCAAACCAGGGTTGTGATTCAGCTCAGCCCCACCTCAGGTCCCTGCTGAGAGTGTTAAGGGGAGCACCTGCAGGAGGCCCCCTGAACAAGGTACCCTGCTGGAATGCTGCCTGCATCTGAGCAGTGAAGGCACACTTTGGCACACACGTGGGGTCTGCTGGGAATTTCCTGAGGGGCTGGCTCTGCAAGAAGCAAAAGCAGATGCTGCCTAGGGACGAGCTGCACTTCATGGGCAGTTAGCACAGTCCCGTCTCGGGCATACCGTGAGGCACTGGTTGGCATCAAGAATTGGAAAAGCCTGACTTGTCATCTCAGTAGATCCTCAGTTGCTGTCCCACCTGTCACACGGCTCTCTGGCTCCCTGCTTTCCTGCATCCCTTTTTGCAAGAAGCATCAATATACAGCTCAGTGTACCAGAGAACAGCCTAATGTATTCTGTGCCTTTTTTGCACAGCACCCGGACCTCCTACTGCTGCCATTTAACTCTCCCAATAAATAAGGATGTGAGAGAGGTTTATGGGAGGTGTATCCCCTCACCATCACCCGTTAAGAGTTTTGCTTTCCAGAATTTCAATCAACTAAAAAAAATGTCGAGGGATATGTTTTAGAAAAGAAAGACTCCTGGCTTATAAATGGAGCAACTTTTTGAGTGATGCTATGAGATTCCTCACTGTTCTCCATCCTGTCCTGGGCACCCATCACCCTTTTACCTAGAAGATCCATAGTTCATACTGTCTACCCATCACTAATTCCTGGTTATCAGTCAAAATGCCGTGGTGTGTATGTGTGTGTGAAAGTAACACTTACATTATTTAACAGGGGCCCCAAACAGAATAGTATCGATGGTAACAATTCAAGCATGCCAAAAAAAAAAAAAAAAAAAAAAAAAATCAGAATGCTCTATGCCATCAAGTAAAAAGGTGAAAGTTCTATGTTCAATAATGAAATGAAAATACATATGCCGGAGTTACTAAGCTTAATGGAGGGTAAATGAACAGAGGGCCCACATCAAATACTATAGAGACCTTGGTACTATCTACAATTTTGGTATTCAATAGAGGCTAGGAGCTTCATTGATAAAGGCACCTGCTGTAGCCAAGTCCAGTAGATCCTGCTTGAGTCAGGATGCAAAAGCCAGATCTTGGGACGCCAAGCCCAGTGCTGAGGCTTCTATCTAGGACTTCCTCACTGACCATGTTTTCTTAGTATAGAAGTGAAGTAAAGACTTCTAGTTTCTTTGGCAAGTCAGTTGTGTCAAATGAGGTTTTGTTGTGGCACACAGGTGAAAAATGTCCTGCTAAAGCAGATACAGGAAAGAATGTTTTCCTGAAGTAGACACAGGTGAAGGGATGTTTGGATACGGAAAACAAGCTTTGCTATATCAGCTATGGCTCATGACTGCCCATGACTCCAGTTCCGGATCTTACAGTCTTTTAGCCTCCATGAGCACCCACCCAGCATGTGGCATACATTCATACAGACATAAACACATACTGGGAGCCAAGTGTCCAAACATATGATCCTGTGGCAGACATTTCAGGTTGAAACCCTAACAAAAGGTAAAACAATTCTATTTACAATAGAGTCTAAAAAGAATTCTCAGAAGTTCAGGGTGCCTAAGATAGCTGATAGGTCAAAGATACTGGCCATGCTAGGCTTGTGGCCTGAATCTGATTCAAGGAGTCTACACAATGATAGTAGAAAAAGAAATGACTCTATAAAGTTGAATTCTGAACACTACACACGCACTCTGACACACACACACACACACACACACACTTATAAGAGACATATGCACAGTAATACTTCTTAAAGTGCTCAGGAACTCATTTTGTAAAAAAATAAAAAAAAGTAACCACAAAGTCTGCACTCTGAAAATTAGCAAGCTGTTGAAGGAAATGCACGCTCCAAAGAGCAGGAAGACATTGTATGCTCATGGTTAGGGCAACATGATACTGGTATGGTGCAAACACGCCCATCCATCCGTAACTGCAACACAGTTCCCAGCAAAATCTCAGCTGGCTTCTTTGCAGGGCTGGACAAGCTGGTTCTAAAGCTCACTTGGAAATTCATTGAGGCTTAGAATAACTCAAGTTGGAGGACTCACACTTCCTGATTTCAAAGCTTACTTCCAAGTTACAGTAATCAAGACAGTGTGGGATTGGCATATGAACAAACATGAAGATTAATTGAGTCAAATTGAGAATCCAGAAAGACATCCTCACACTGACAGTCAATTCATCTTGGGGAAGGGTGCCAAAATATAATTCATGGGGAAGTAATGGTGTCTTCAACAAAACGGTTTAGGGACAACATGCAGAAGGACAGAATTGGATCCCTGCATCACTCCATATGCAAAAGTACCCAAAACTGAATCAAAATTCCAAATTTAAAAACTAAAACTAGAAACCTCTTAGAAAAGAAACGTGGGGGGAAATGTTTTGTGATCTCAGATCGGATGGTTGGTTTTTTTTTTTCTTTTCTTTATTTCTTTTTTTCTTTTTTTTTTTTTTTTAGATGTGACCTCAAACACAGAAACAACAAAATTAAAAAAAAAATAGACATTGAAACTCACTAAAAAGTGATGCTTTGTGCTTCAAGAGGACCATTAAATAAATAAATAAATAAATAAATAAATAAATAAATAAATAGGGGAAAAGATACCCACAAAATGAGAAGAGATATCTACAAATCAGACATCTACTAAGGGACATGTACACAAAATACGTAAAGAACTCAGACAACTCAATAATAAAATGACAAGCTCAATAAAAAGCCATGAAGACTAGAATGGGCATTTCTCCTAGAAGAGACCACAAACAGTCAACAGGAATGGAGGAAGCTGTTTCTTCCTCCGTGTACCTTCAAGGAAATACAAACTTAAACTAGTATCTTACCCCTTGATACCAAGTGTGGCAGCTAGAACTAGTAAGTTAAATGACAACTGGTAAAGATCTAGAAACAAACAAGCAAACAAGCAAACAAGCAAACAAAATAATCTTACTGCAGCCCTAGTCAGAGTAGAACATTTTGCTTGGAAGGAGTTTGACAGTTCTTCATGCCAGGAAACAGAGTCATTCTGTGGCACAGTAACCCTGATCCTGGGTGTATTCTCACAAGATACGAATTATAAGAACACAAAATGGTTTGTAGTAAAATTATTACAAAGAATAGGAAGGGACAAAAGGGCCATCAGCGTATAGGGATTGTCTTAGTTTAGGTTTTATTGCTGCGATAAGACACCATGACCCAAGCAACTCGTATAAAAGCAAACATTTAATTGGAGTTGGCTTACAGTTTCAGAGGTTCAGTCCATTATTATCATGGTAAGAAACATGACAGCATCCAGGCAGACATGGTACTGGAGAATGAGCTAAGAGTTCTGCATTTGGATCCGACTACTATCAGGAGAGACTGTCTCACAGGCAGTTAGGAGGAGGGTCTCAAAGCCCACCCCCACAGTGACACTCCCCTTCCAACAAGGCCACACCTCTAGTAGTACCACTCTCTGGGCCAAGCATTTTCAAATCACCATATATACCTACCTAAACATAGGACGTATTCTGCCATGAGATAACACTCAGCCATAATAAAATGTGGAGCACTGACTTCGTTACCATATGGGCAAACCTTGGAAACATTATGTTATGGGAGAGATGCACAAAGGCACATATAACTTATGTTCCAATTCATAATAGACATTGAGAACTCAGAACTCCAACCTAAAATGAGAAAAAAAAATATAAATGAATGATTGCCTAGCTCTAGGTCAAACATGGCTAAAGAGCATAGAATTTCCTCTTGTCTGATGAATTTGTTTATGAAGATGGTAGAGGGGTACAGAATGAGTTTACGACCATCCTGTAGGTGATTAATAGTCTATGGACTATAGCCCATAATTGCACTTGTTAATTATTTAAAGTGAACAAGGGAGAAAATAACTGTGCTGTGTAACTCACAGGCACAGCCATCCTGATGTGTGGGGAGACCACCACTGCTAGACAGTACATAGGCTAAGGCCAGTTCCTAGACTCTTGGAGGAAAGCACGGAAAAACATGGAGTCTGAGAAAGCATGAGTCCTAATCTCATGGGACCTTTTAGTGGGTTACAGGGTTCAGCTGGAACCCAAGCACATGGACAAGACTGCCTGAGCTCCCCTGAGCACCCTTATTCACTAAGGTGACCCACAGGGGTACAGACTATCAAGCACTTGCCCATCAAATAGAGCTCAGTTTATCTCCTCTCAAAAGACAGGAAAACTCAGTCCCTGAGGAGAAAGGAACAGCCAGCGGCCTAGAGCCCAGAGTGGATCAAGGGCAGCTTGGACTGGTCCTGTAACGCATAGCTCTTCACCCCTGCTCCTCTCCACATCTTTCTGATACGTGAACTTTTCAGAGCTGGGCTACCGTCCAGGTAGGGTGGCTCAACAGAAAGTCTCTGATCTGGAGTTGGTTCTGCCCAGCTCACCTGCCCTTTCTGTTCCAACTTCCCTCTTCAAAGTCCACAGTGCCGTGGGAGAGAAGGATGGTTATCTCTGTTGAATGGATGACAAGGATGAAGCTCAGAGAGGCTATGTTCCCGGCCCCAAGCACCATATGAGAGAAAGGATCCCACAGCAGCTTTCTCTGTCTCCAAGGCCTGTACTCACCCCAGACAGTTTCGAGGATTCACCAAAAGACCCGTTTTCTTTCCCTCTTGTTTCTCTTCCTTCTTTACAACCCCAGCACACACAAGGAACAGCAAAGAAAAAAGGAAAGTGGATTGGAATCTCCCTGCATCTTTCAGTAGGTTCTTCCAACCCACACCAACCGGCCCCTGAGGTCACATTTCTTCCTTTCTGCCGTGGCAAACGGTCCAGAAAACATTCATTATGCTATTGCCCCTGACTCGTCTCTGTCCTCTCTTCTACCTGGTTTAGCCTGCTCTACTGGACTGTGCGAACTCCGGGGCCACCAAAATGTCCTCACCAAAAATCTGTTCACTCCACTCCTTCTTCGGGTGTCCTTTTCCTCTAACTCATTTTAACTCATCCCCTCTTCTGTGAGACAGAGTCTCATGATGGAGCCCAGGCTGGCTCAAACTTAGTCTGTAACTCAGGACACTCCCTTCCTAAGTACTGGGATCACAGGCCTATGAAACCATCTCCACGCTCCCTCGACTCTTCTGCTCACCGTTTCTGTGAGTTTCGGTGTCTCGTCTGTGCTTCCCACTTGAGCAACAGGTGCACCAAGTTGAATCACTGAATATCTCTGCCCTTAGGGGTCCATTAAGCCGGAGCTTCAACACAGAGGCAAGGCCAAGATGCAGAGATGGAGTAATGGTCCCAGGGGTGACCAGAGTATGAGTGGGAAGACCTATGGTTCTCCAGAGGCCCAACCAGAGTTGTCAAGTGACTTTTGCACCTGCAATTGACCCTTCCTTCTTTACCTCCTCCTAGTTCCCCTCCCTTCCTCCTTTCTAGCTTTATGAGTCACCATGTAAAGAGTGCACGTGCCTCGTGCAGACGGCACTGGGGAAGTGTGGAGGGAAGCACCATCATGGTCTTGCTGTCTCCCTTCATCCCTGACTCATTCATGCCCAGCCTCCATAGACCTCTCACCCAGTAAGAGAGTCCCTCACTCTCCCGCTTTCTGGCTCATTTGCTCAGCCACATTACAGGTCCTTGAACCGCACTGATCCCTTCTGCTCGGTACCACTTTCTGCAGGAAGCTCCATTTCCCCTTCCCTTTAACCATTTTGCAGACATTCTGCTCACTCCTGGGACAGGTAAACAGCATATTACCCCCCCTTCTGGGAGTCTGCCAACATTCTTCACAACCCACAGCTATCAACTGCTACAGGTGGCCCTGGGTGACGGCTGGTGGCAGCCTGGATGCTGTGTACTGTCCTTTTACCACAATGACATCTTCCTGAGAGCAAACTCTGTGGCCGTTTGTCTCTAGTGCTTCAGAATGTAGCAGCAGTACCCTGCCCCACTTAGCCCCTGCTTAATAAAATAAGCGTTCTTACTGCTTCTGTGAGACTTCACGTTTACTTCTCTGCTGCTCTTTCCACACACATTCCTCCCCCAGAGGGATTTAAGCAAAATTTATGTTGTAATGATCAGGGCTTTTCCCTCTACTGAGCGGTCAGCCAATCAAGCTCAGCAGAATGACAAAAATGTACCTCTTTCTGCGCCCACTGCCCTCTTGGTGTCTTTGGCTTTGATTAAAGCTGTAAACATCCTCATCTACAGTAAATCAAAGCAAAGGGAAACCAAACAGAGCATGGGCCTTTGACCCATGTCAGCACCCAAGAAGAGAAACTTCCTGCCACAAGTCCCATGTGACAATGTTCAGGTAGGTCCCCAGGGAAGGTCAGGGTGCAGGAGAGCGCACATCTATAACCCGTGATGCTGAGAAGGCTCTAGAGTGGCCATAGGTCAGACAAGGTACAGCCACCTTCATCTAGGACAAAGAGGAGAAAGGCTCCGCTTCCTCGTGCCAGGCTCCATGCTAGCTGTCTGGGAGCAGGACTCTTGTCCTAAGAACAGGTTCAAGTAGGAAAAATATGTCCTCCTGGGCTCTGACACTCACACTCTAATCAAAAAAAAAAAAAAAGAATAGTCCATCAGAAAGTCAGCTAATTATAATGGAAGGCTGACTCAGTCAGCCAGGGTTTCCTGGGCATTTTGAAAGCATTAAATTATTTACTTTCCACAATAACCCTAGGGTGGCATGCTGGAGCCAGATCCTATTAGCTCACAGGAGCCAGTTGTTAAATTTTTCAGAAGTTTTATAAGCCGGGTGTTAAATACCACTATTATTTAAAAATTAGATTACATAAACCCACAATTAAATAAATTATACTAAAAACAAAAGTAAGAAACACTCAGAACTCCTCGCTTCCCCATTATCTTGGTGTCTCATTGTTGCCCACACTTGGAGGTTGTTCCCGTCAACAGCGGCTGCCTGGTAGGAACACTATGCAGTGGTGGCCGCCGAGCCTCTTCTCACCAAGTCTGCGTTTGTTCGGTGACGCCATTATGGACGTAGATGAAGGTTACAAGTCTGGACTTGATTTCCTTGCTGTGGTTACGGTTTCTAGATGGGGAAAAAATAGGAGGAAATATTTATTATCGTATGTGGTGTTTCTCAGGAGCCATCTACCTTGCTCTTTGAGAAAGCAGCAAACCCCAGGGATCCTCCATTTCTCTGGTTCCCCAGCCCTGAGACACAAGTGTGTCTATCACGGCTGGCTCATCTTTTGTGGGTTCTGATCAAATTTCCATCCTCATATTTGCATGGTAAGCCCGTGACTGGCTGAGCTTTATCTATCACTGCAGACCCTTCTGTGACCTTTCAGCATGGACTGAAGACCTGCCGCTCTCCAAAGAGCTCCGGGCTTTCAGTGTTGGCTTGGAGGATGCTGAGGTCACCTGCCTGCTAGATCTGAAACCTGATTCTCTGCCTCTCTGCTGCAGAGTTACCCTGCCCCATCATAAAAGCTAATTCAATAATCCCCCCCCCTTTCGCATGAGAGTGTACGTGTATGCATGTGAGGGTATATTTCTCTCCCAAGAACCCTGGGTAATGTGGCTCCCCAAACTCAAGTGCTGTTAGAGACTCCTACATCTCCTAACACCTGTCCACCCACTGGATAACAAAATAGTTTTCACTGACCCCGGGGGCTGCTCCATTCAAACCCAGGTTTCCCAAATTCCAGCTGTACTAACTTGGGTGCCTTTGCCTCTCTGGAGCTCAGCCTCCTGTCAATTAGGGTTCGGATTGGATTTGCAAGCATGCCTGAGAGCCTGACGGTTAACAAGGCAGCCTGCTTGACAGCGCCTGAACATAGTAGGGGCTCCGAGTGGGCGGCTGCTATTGTCATCACCTGCTTTGCTGTGCTTAGGCTCCCGCCCAGGTGTCTACACAGGTGTTAATTCACTTACTCTCTCTGCACTCCTGCGAGAGCTGTGCTATTAACCCCATTTACGGAGTCACAGAGAGGCGATTAGGGTGGAACATCTGAAATTGCTAGCTTTGTAGGTCAAACATAGCTGTGGATCAGCAGTTGCCAGTGACTCAGAGCTAGAAAGGCTGAAGGTCTCAAAGCCTTGCAGCCTGCCTAAGCTGTGTGCAGCCTGGGCATCTCTGACAGCAGAGAGGCCGTGCCTCCTGGTCGATAGCGCCAAACAGAGTTCTGAAGGCCAGTTTATACAGTAGGCGCTCTGCTCTTGTAGAAGATGAACACTCAGGCTGTTTTATATGCCTTTTCCTCTGGACTCATCATTCCCTTTAGAGGCTGATATAAGCATCTCCTCCTCTGGGAAGTCTTCCTGACTTCTCCAGTCTGAAGAACAAACCCATGGAAAGATTCAGAGGGAAAAGTGGGACCTGGTCAATTGGGAAAGTAGCAAGTTTTCTAGTTTAGTGCCATGGGTACTAGTGGCTCAAGGATGGGAAGGACCAGAGCATGAAGAGGAGGTTGGCTCTGCAGTCCCCATGAAAATAAGTATCTGAGTTCTTTTCATCCAGTCAGGTTGACAACCAAGACGAACCATCATGGAGGCTTATGTAGCCGAGGTAGTGACTTATTTACTTTCCAATTGTGGTGATAAAACATGATGACCAAATACAAATTGGGGAGGAAAGGGTTTATTTCATCAAAGAGCCTTGTAGTGTCAGTCCATAATCCATGGAACTCAGGGCAGGAATTCAAGGCAGGAACTGGAGCAGAGGCCATGGATGAGTGTTGTTTGCTGACTTGCTTCTCAGCCTGCTTTCTTATATCACCCAAGACCACTAGTCTAGACGTGGTACTGCCCACAGTGGGCTAACCTCTCCCACATTAATCATTAATCGTGAAAAAGCACCACAGACCTCCCCCACAGGCCCATCTAGTGGAGGCATTTTCTTAATTGAGGTTCACTCTTCCCAAATGACTCTAGCATGTGTCAAGTTGACATAAAACTAGCTAGCTCAGGTGGGCTAGGTAGGTGGAAATCTGGAGAGGACGCAAGGAGGGCCCACAGCACAGGTGAAGAGGGGACTTTGTGGCAGTTTGCTACTTCCAGATATCTGCAAATTGGTGCTTGGGAGATGGCTTGGGCCACTACTACCACAGGGGCAAGACCAGGAGTCGGAATAAACTCAACCCTGTTGCTTGCTGGGTTGCTGTACAGCTCTGTGTTGCCATGGCCTACCGAAAACGATAAGCCTTCTCTGACTCCACATTCAGCATCTTACACACATCCATTTCACATCTACTCTAGCTTGGAGAAAGGGCTTCTGGGAAGTATAAATGTCATTTTTGGGCAAATGTACAGAGCCTAATGCATTGTGGATAGAGACTACTAAAATGGGATCACCTAGGGAATCCAAGAAGGAATGACTTCTTTCTGCTGAAATACTCTGTCTGGAAAGGAACCCTTTCCTCTACATGTGTGCTAGACCCTGCTTGTCAGACTGTACAGCCCTTTCTCCAGTTAGCCTACTAACCCCATTCCTGTCTTCCCCAAATAGGCATGTCCCTGAAGAGTAAGCTTCACATATACTATTCTCTGGTCAGAATGCCCTTTTGTGCACTTTCTCTTCTCTTTGAATATACCCTTCCAGTTATCTGCCCATTGCTCCCTATCACCTGCTTAGCCTCTGATATCCATCTCACATTCTATGTCACTAACAACTAAGTGAGGCCAATAGCATCCTCCTGGGGCCAGAACTGGTATTAGGCCTTAGTTTAAAGCATAAGTACTAAACATTGTCATGGGGACTTACAGAGCCAAGAAAGGCTCCTCTAAACTCACTTAGTCCATACTTGAGAGAGTGACATCTTCCTATATAGACAAGACAGGTCACAGAACACTCACAGGTTAGGGGTCAAAACCCAGGAAGATTAGATGCTGCTTGAAAAAGAGGGCACCAGGTATAGAGATCTCCCTTCTTTAAGAAGAGGCAATGCACGTCACACAGACTGCTAGGTCTTCCCAAATCGATCATGGCAGACATCAGCAACCGAGTACAACAATCTTTTCCAATGAACTGAGACCCACCTTTTTCTTAGACCCAGTTCTTTCACAGGGACTGAGAACAATCTAGGGAATTCTAAACACCTGACAACGGGTTTCTGGAAGAAATAAATGTGTAAACAGTGCTGGGAAACAGCCAGGCCTGGAATGGTTTGAAATGGGACACAGCATTGGATGTAGAGGTAGCTTTAAAGATTAAAGGTCTCTGGCCTTCTATCTCTCTAACTACACTGAATTCTTGCTGATGACTTCTAAGAAATCCTAAAAACTTTCTTATTCTATAGTTAAAAACCACCGGCTTGGGCGACTGACGCTGGTTGCCTAGCAGTGGAGAATTAAATAAAAAAGATTATTGCTATCACTCCTTCCTCTGTCCAGGCAGGCAGAAGCCTCTGGGACTAGGCTGGTTAACTCTTTGTGAACCAGAATGGAGGGGAAGGAAATGTTACATGGGAGTGACAGAAGGATGCTAAGTTCAAAGCACTGTTTGATTCTGTATGTTCATTATGAGTTTAATGCAACAGTTTTTTTCATGGCCTTGCTTTATCACAGTGCACACCTGAGACTTTATCCTTGGAGCCAAATGCTTTTCCTTGAACATAGATTTGTCCCACATTTCTTTCTTCTTTTAGTGTAATTCTGAAAGCTCATCTTTATTTACTATATGAGAAGAAGGTACACATTCTATTCTCGATTCTAACTTTATTACATCTTTCTAGCAAAGCAACTAAGAACATCTTTTAAAACTTTCTTCCTAAAATTATTTGAATCAAATCAGGAATTCTATAATATCATTAATTCATCTAAACATCATTAATTCATGAAAGTTCATCTTTATGTTGATCCTCAGGAAATCTGATCAATAGGGTGGGCTGATGCCCAGGGATCATTATATTAATTTAATAATGACAGGAAAGGCATATTGTGATGGTTTTCATATGCTTGGCCCAGGGAGTGGCACTATTAGAAGGCGTGGCCTTGTTGGAGGAAGTGTGTCACTCTGGAGGTGGGCTTGGAGACACTCCTCCTAGCTGCTTAGTCTGTTCCTGGCTTCCTTTGGATGAAGATGTAGAACTCTCAGCTCCTCCTGTATCATGCCTGCTTGGATGCTGCCATACTCTTGTCTTGAGGATAATGAACTGTACCTCTGAACCTGTAAGGCAGCCTCAATTAAATGTTTTTATTTATAAGACTTGCCTTGGTCATGGTGTCTGTTCACAGCAATAAAACCCTAACTAAGACACATATATTTAATAATGACAAGAAAGGCATTTCAACTGCAAGAAGTAATCCTGAGATGAAGTCACTTTGGAAGCTTGCCATCCACCTCACCTACCATAGACTGTGCAAAAAACAGTGGGTCACCTCCAGTAAGGCCACTTGTGCTAGCCTTAGCCTATCCTAGATGGTTCCTGACTGTACATAATGTATTTGAAATCAAGAATGAAACCTTAATTAATAGGGTCTGTGCACAGTCAACCTTCAGGGACCTGGTACTTGAAAGTTACAAAGCCTCCCCATCACTGTTGTCAAATGTGTCTAAGGGGACTCTAAGTACAGTGGGGAATACTTAACATAGACCAGAGCAAGGATCAGCCACAGTGGCCAAAGCAAACCCGTTACAATTTTGCAAATAAAGTTTTATTGAAACAAGGCCATGACTTGAAAGCAATGGCTGTTTTCAAGTTAAAATAGCATAGTGAACAGTTTCAAAAGAGAGGGTGTATCCCCCCCCAAAAAAAACCTGCATAATTTCTCTTTGTAGGCAAAATGTTAATGACCCACTGAGAACAGGTGCCATCCAAGACAATGCTGCAGTGGCCAGTTCCCTTTAAAACTCCCGTTTTGCTTGAGGCCTCAGATAGATGCCCTGCTATTTTATATGTCCATGTGTTTATATTTTATGAAAAGTGACTTTAAAAACTCTTGACCCTTCAGTGAAGGAAAGGCATTCGGGAGATGCTCACACTTTAAAGACATTCCAAATCTGGGTCAAGCCAGTTTTGGAAGGACCACTTAGAGAAACGGGTTCTGCTTGGTTGGTGGTGAGCAGGAGGGAGTCTTCATGCCTCTAAAGCTTGATTCCGGGATGTGGAATCAAAGGTTGAGCTAAGGCTGGAGGCGTGGCTGGTCCTGAGTGGCTAGAGGTGGGCAGGTGCACCAGCAGCTGCATGCTTGCCATTCTTCTGGAGAACGGGATGAGAAGGGGAGAAGACCCACACCGTGGGCACAAGCGCTGATCAGGCAGACACACTGCTGTCTGCACACGTGTACTGTGGGCAGCTGTGTCCAAGCGTCCCCTTCAGAGAACAGCCATCAGCCACAGCTTCTCTTGCCTCGCTAATTCAGAACCCCAAGACCCTGACAGGGTATGCTCTGCTGTGTTTCATGGTCTCTAGGATGTTGCTACTTACTTGACCTCAATGAGACTAACTTACAAACTGTGTTTAAGGTTGCTACAAACTTTAAAACAGCTGAGGTAGAAGGTGGGTCACATGAGAGCTGCACCAGGCTTAACCCTGATTTTCCTTATTTTGTAGCTTTAGAAAATGGATCTATAGGTAAGGTACGGAAAACAAAAACAAAAACAAAAAAAAAAACCTCACAGGTTTAACGAGTTCTTTCTAACTTAAAACAGGAACAGGCAAACGAGCAAGTCAAACAATGCACGGGACAATGGGGAATGATGTGGCCTGGAGTGGATTTTCAGAATAAAAAAAAAAAAAAATTAAACCAGGTGCCCATGAGATCTGACCATGTGAAATGACCAAGTTAGCAGGTCCAAGAATTATATTTTTCCAGCAAACATGGAATTTTATGCGTGTTTTTTAAAAAATTATTAGGCATCTTCGGACCAATTAGATTCCCATCTAAGAATCAGAAACAGCCTGTGGTACAAATGGCTGTCTGCAACCCTTGGTTTAAGCTTTGCCTTGGAAATGGCCAGACCACAAAGCGCTGCTGTTTCCCTAAACACCTTTCTAGACACAGCACAGCCCCACAAGAAACCCCGAGGAAGCACAGAAACGCTTGTTTTCTCAGTTCCAGTCCCGAGAGTCAGGTGTGTGGACCAGGACGGCATCCAGAGCACCTCTGTAGGAACCTGCACTATTCTGAGAAGGGAACAGAACAGAACTTCCCTGGAGACCCGGTGAATGGCTGAGAGGAGGGAGGAAGAAAGCCACAGGTGACAGTCCTTCAGACATAAATGCCAATGAGGGTCACAGCAGGGTGCCATTTCTTTTGCTGGAGGTAGCAGAGATGGCCCAGGTTAGTGGCCTATGGGGTATGGCTGAGGTCTTTTAAGCAGCCCCAGGGCCATGGCTAGCTCAGAAAGCCCAGACCCCCTCAACTAAGGGAGATGACAAATGACCACCTTCCATCTCTGATCATCAGCGCACAGATGAGGAACGTGAGCCCCATCAAAGAGGAGCAGGCACCCGGGCCCGCGGTTGTCTAGTAGGATCATTAGTAAGATAGATGTTCCTAATGGCTCCAAGAAGGATCATGGAGCTACTCATTATGGGGGGTTGAGATTGCTAATTATTCCTTTCTCTGCAGCTGTCACTCGCTGCACCCACCCAAACCACTGGAGAACCACTGGACCCCAGCGGCTATCCTTCTCCCATGACCAAAAGAGGGCCACCAGCAAGCATGGTCAGCCTGGACCCAGGGGCTACAGGGCAAAAATGTTCATCCTGCATTAAACACTTATTAAAGTTGATTAGAGCTCAATGCACCATAAAATCTCTTTCAAGTCAATGAAATGCCTTTAGCTACAGGCAAGACCTCCTCCCCCCATACCCCCTTTTCTATCCATAAAGAAACTCTGGGGCGGTATTGGAAAAACTAGAGGAAAGTTGTGGAGGAGAGGGCAGTATTCACGACTGAATGTTGGGGAGGTAGATTTAGAGTGTTTATGGGAGAAGGCAGCAGAGCTGGGAAGAAGGGTGCCTGGGAAAAAGAGGGTGGGTAGATTCTGGTGGGGGCGGGAAGGCTGTCAAAGAGTATTTTGGGGGACACTATTACCCTGGCCCTAAAAATAAGAGCCATGGCTTGCTTTAAAAGCCATCTAGATCCTATTTACATTTCAGAGCAAACAGCATATTGTTTTCATCAGGGAGAAATAAGCGCTCATGTTTACCTTATGTTTCCTTCAAAATATTTGCATTTCAAAGCCTTCGGAGCTTTAGGTTTCAGAGCTGTTGAAACACGGCACCTGGGCATCTCCCAGACGAGCTGCTTTTATAGCAGTCATCCATGCCACCCAACCAAGATGGCAGGATCCCTTTCTCCCTCCCACCTCCCCACAAAGAACAGCCTCCTTCAGGACTATGACACATCTCTCGGGGATGACACATCTGGGACCAAAGCTGGTGGCCAGATGAGAGATTCGAGGGAGGGCCGGGCTCTCAGTCAGAGCTGGCAAAGCTGTGTATGGCATCCTGCATATGGGTTTTCCTGGTGAGTGTTGTTTTGGCTTCCCTTTAGGAGGGAGTGGGTGTTTGGGTTTCACATATCAGAAGAAAGTGTCCCCAGGAGCCCTTAAGGAGAAGCTCCAATGAAGTCAGTAACCAAGGAGTCAGAGCAGTGATCCCAAGGCCCACGAACTCCATACCAACACACCCTTGGTCCCTTCTTCTTGCCCCCAAACATTGTTTTATTCACCAAACTATTACAAAAGTTCCACCAAATGCAGAGCCTGGATGGACAGGAAACACCAAGACACAGAAGCTAACTCACCTCCTACTATGAGCAGCTGCTATTCTTGGTTGAGTATCAGAACTGATGAGCAAGCTTTTAGAAACCTCAGGGCCCAGGCCACACTCCGGACCACCTAGAGTTGGTCTCTGTAGTTCAAGCAATTTGCAAAAGTTTTCTTGGGACTCTGAAGTATAGCCAAGTTTGAGAACCAAACACAACGTAACTGAAATCGGTGAACTCACTTCTCCAGTACTGCCTTGAGGCAAGTGACAATGACCCTGACACACCTTCGGGCTCCTCACTAATGGGGCTCAAGGATGTAGACCCCATCCAGGCAGAGCAGCAAAAGAGAGCTTTCAAGACTGAAGCGCCACCATAGAGCCACCTGGTGCCAATCACAGGGCTTTCAGATATCCTGCTCTGAAAAGGTCTCAGTGCACAGGTGCCACTTAATAAGTAACCATCCGAAGAAATAGGTTTGTTTGTTTGTTTGTTTTTCCAACCTAGAGGTCAAGCAACCCAAGCTGTGCTGCCTCAACCACCCTTGAGTTAAGATTTTGACTGAGAAGATGCCCCGAGGAGGCCGACTGGAGCACCAGAGGTATGCCTTCAAGTGTGCAAAAAGGGTACCTTTGCCCTCTCCAACCATCTCAGCCACCTCTTGAAACTGTTTGGAACTGCTGACGCCATCTTGTGATTGTGAGAAAAAGCCTGAGAGAATTACAGATGCTGGCAGAGGAACACCCTCCCCTGGAACACCCACCCCTCCCGATGTCTGGTTCAAGGGGAGATCTGAGACTGGCAGGTATTCAGTTGCTTGCACCTGCACCAATTAGACTGAGCTACAAGAAGTTAACGGTAAAAGATAGCAGCTTATTTCTCTCTCATAGAAAAGAAGTCTGAAATAAGCAATCTGGAACAGCTGAGGGTCGGGAAGGGAGCGGCGTTCAGAGAGCCAAGCTTCTTTTCTCTTTCTCCTCTGCCTTTCTTAGCAAGTAGCTTCCAGTCTTGGCTCAAGGAGGGATACTCAAGTTCCAGCATCAGTTTGCATTCCAGCTTGCAGGAAGGAAGAGGAGTAGAAAAATCATGTTCCTTCTTGGGACACGTCCCAAGAGCCTTTCCATTTGTATGCTGTGGACTAGAACTTAGTAACATGCCTATACATGGCTGAAGGGGAGCCTGGGAACTATGGTTTTTATAGGCATACATGAGTTTAGCCAACACAAGAGACTGTAGATAAAGGAGAAAGGAAGAAAGATGTCTGGGAGACAAACACAGTCTCTGACACCCCAGAGACAATCCTCATATTCTTGAAAGTAGTGAATGGGTTACCACCAGGGCAGAAGAGTTGTAGATAAGAAAGAGGAAGCAGCCGGGTTTGGAGCAGCCAGGCTTGGAGATGGAGAACACGCAGGATTGCCAGCTTGGAAGACAACCCAGCGGGAGAAAAGGAACCTTCTGAGACCTGAAAGATGCCACCTGATAAACCAGACACAAAGAATACACTGCTGAGGAGTAAATTGGAACTGGTATCTAGAGACCCAGTCATGCAGGACCACATTGAGGGACCTAGACTTCATTCTAAGAGACAGAGACCCATAAGAAGGCATTTGACAGGATGGTAACTTGACCAGAGTTGCAGACTAAAAAAGGAAATCATGTTGCCATTGTAGAAGAGATGCTAGGCTACCAAAGGCAGAGACTCATTTGAGGTCCCTGGTAGCAGAAACAAAGGATGCTGGTTTGAGGTCCTGTATAGATGCTGTGTCTTGAGGCCTTGTGTGGGTGCTGTGTCTTACCAGGGATGAGGATGCTAGAGCAGTGTTACTCTGGGTAAGGACTTGTCTGCAGGGAAATTGAAGGCTTGACCAGAACCTATAGTATTGGTCTCCTTCCTTCTTCAGGAAAGCCTAACCTCGTTTTCTCAAAGCTAAATTACTCATGCCTGGCATTGGGTATAATTTATGAGTATCCACCCATTCCTTCCCAATGGGGACCAGCACGACCTCAGGGCAAAACTTTGTGCATCTCTATTGTCGGGAATGAGTTTTTCCAATTGAACTCCCCTCACAGACCTGGGCAGAAGCCATTTGACTCTAGTCTGACACACACTTCACTGTTTCTTAATTATTTGGGATATGTTACCAGCTCATTGTACCCTGAAGTGGTTACCCAAGAGCTAACAGTTCTTTGACAAGCTGATCTGAATTTTTTCTGAACTGCTTGCAGGGTCACACTTGAGCCAGGTATCTCAGAGTCGCTTGCCATGTCTGTCCCACAGCATGGTCAGTGAGTCAAGGGCCAAGCACACCACCCTCAACAGAACCCACATTAACTCTTTCAACACTGCTCTCTAAGGCCCCCTATGATGTACATTCATCAATTCACCAGGATGCATTAATGCTTGTTGGTTTTGCCCTGTCCTCTTTCCAACATGGTCCACATAACCCATCAACATGGGTCAATTCATACAAGTTGACTTCAAGAGCAAGAGGCTACTGATTTGCATTCCCCAAGTCAGGATTCATCCCTGGATCAATACAGACTTCACTAGGGGTAGGCTCATTTCCATCCTGATGTCTGAAGGAAGGGGGACTCTTGGTCTTCCACACCGTATTCCAAGGAGGATGGGATCTGGACTTCCTCTTCTCAGAGTATCCTTTTGACCTGCCCTCTGGGCATGTAACAGAACCAATGTCAAGAGATGAACTTGTGGACCCTAGGCCACTAGGCTGACAGGGCCAAGGCCAGCGTTATCCTAATGTACCACCCATCTGGTGACAGGGAAGAGAAAGCCACATGTGTCTGCTAAACACATGGGTACAGTAAGGACACTGGCCAAATAAGGGACAGCAACTCCTTACTAAGACCTTCTACAGTTGATCCTGGTGTAAGGCCAGAGCATGAACAATCCATCTTCCAAACACTGCCTGGAGAAATCAGGTCAGTCAAAATCTAGGATCTGCTAAAAACTGGCTGAGCCCTGGCTACTACCCAAAACCTAGCTTCTGAGCCTCTCTCTCTCTCTCTCTCTTTCTCTCTCTCTCTCTCTCTCTCTCTCTCTCTCTCTCTCTCTCTCTCTCTCTCTCTCTCTCTCTCTCTCTGTTATCTGAGAGGCTGCTCTGGAGGCCGGGCCCGAGGATCAGAACCCAGCCTCCAGCTTCAGGCTTTATGTAAAGGGCACTAGGGGCTCAGGAAGGGTGGCCGATGGTAGCAGGCCAGACAGGCATGAGAGAGGCAGTGAATGAAAGTCTTTGTTTAAGGAAGGCGCAAGCCACACATCGGCAAGCCCAAGAGAAGCATGTCATTTTGCTGGAAATGCGATTTTCCCTAACAAGTACAGAATCCTACATGACATGTTGAAAAGTGTATCTCTTTGAGAAGCCGCTCTGTATCTCAGAGGCATCGTCAGTACAGCGCCCGTGTAATGTGGCAGTTGCCATGGCAACACCTCGTTTTCCATAGACAGGAAAATCAGAGTGGCTAAGTCGATTGAGAGGACCCAAATAACATCTCGAAGGCAGGCTGAGATGCCGCATCGGCTTTTGCATTTGCAGCGCCTGGGGTGCAGTTGTGGGGCAAGTAGCGTATTATATGTGCTTCACAGAGAATCCCCAAGGTAATGTTCAGAGCTTCCTCATTGGTCAGAGGCTGGGAGATAATGGGATTTGCCCAAAGCCACCCAGTAAGGCAGTGACAGGGCCACTGTGACCAGACTCCCACCTCCTCAGGCAGACAGTGTTCATGGCAGGAGTGACTCTGGCCATCTTTCTCTTCCCTCCAGTGTCTTCAACCATCACAGTTTCTATTATTTTTCTACTTGCCCTGAAGATAAATAGGGCCCTCAGCAGCAGGCAACAGCAGCCAAGTTAAATCAAAACACGTCCTAGCATCTCCCCTCGGACATGGACTGCCCTTGATATGTGCCTGTCGACATGCTTGCTTGCATTGTGCAATCCCAGCCCAGAGAATGAGCCTTCCCAGGGAAGGAACTCTATCCATGAGTGTAGCACTAAATCGGTGCATATCCCTGAGGGACTTCCAAATATAGGACTCATGCGTAGCCCTGTCACCCTAGGACCTGGCATGGTGAGACAGTGAACTCAGCACAAAGGCACAGAGGCATGCAAACATGAACATGCATTGGCTACAGCCACCTCTATGCCCACATGCCAGGCCCAGTAATGCAGCCCATCTTTATGTGGCATCCTTATGCAGCCACTCTCTCTCCCTTGGAACAGGGCAGTGTGGTCTAGAAGGGCTGGAAGCAGAATGATCCAAGGCAAGCAGCTTATTTTGTTCACCATGGAGTCTGGAGTTAACACAGTTGGCCCCGGAGTCCTCTGGTCTACTTTCCCACATCCTATGTTGTTCAGGGCTCCCCCACAGGGCTCTTGGTTGTAAATCTCAATCTCTCTCCTAGGAGGATGTTGGCATCCAACTTAGGGCAGGAACAAGAAAAGCATGCAGGCTGTTCTTTAGTCTCCAAATATAAATCTGAGTAAGGATGAGGGAGTTACAATGGTTGGGGGGAGGGGAGACACCTGCCCCACTCAACTTCCCAGAGGAAAAATTTCATATAACTGTCAGACATGTAATAGAACTGTCAGAAGTACTGGAAACCAGCTACACAGATTACAAAAACATATGTCAGAGACCTATTGGTTTCGTGACAGTGTGAAAATCACAATTTTTCCATCAAGATAGAAAATAGAAACAGAAGAAAGCCAAAAGCACTTTGGCATCTGTCCTCTGATAGCAGCAAGCCTAACCCACCAAAGCTGGAGGTGGGGGTGTCCCAGAAGCAGGTCCAAGTGATGGGAGGCCAGCCCCTGTGGCAATGTTGAGCCATCCTGACCTTTGCCTGCCACCCCAGGAAAAAGCATTCAGTGTTCTCTCAAACTGTCCACACTAGAAGGTGGAAGTATGTAACTCCTATGCTACAAAAATGACTTCTGGCGAGTCATTCTTCTGTGATGCTAGTTCTTCATGCTTATGAGAATGTCTGGTGGAGATGAGGTCACATGTCACATGGACCACCCAGTAATAGAAGAGGTATCAATAGTATCAGGCTCCCTTTCTTCCCTTTGTGATCACAAGGAAGCAAATGTGGGCCACTCCCTGTAGAGTAAGAGGAAGTGAGGCAGGTCAGCAAAGAACTACAGTGCTGAGAAGGCAGTCCACTGTCTCCCAGCTCTTGCCACCCATGCGTAGTGGGCCTCTTGCAGTGTTCATGTGGAGTGAATCTCTTGCAGCTTTTATGTGCAGTGGATCTCTTGCTGCTTTCTTTAGGGTTCCTTCTTTAAAAAGATTTTACTTTTTTGCCTGGCAGTGGTGGCAACACACCTTTCATCCCAGCACCAGTGAGGGTTTCGGGGCAGGCAGATCTCCAAATTCTAGGACAATTTGGTCTACAGAGCAAGTTCCAGGACAGCTAGGGCTATACAGAGAAACCTTGTCTTTAAAACAAAACAAAGCAAAAACAAACAAAAACCAACCAAACAAACAAAAAAACCAAGATTTTATTTGTGTGTCTGTGTGTCTGTGTGAGTGTACGTTCAGTATGTGTGAGTATCCATAGAAACCAAAAAAAAGGCATCATATTCCCTGGCTCTGGAGTTGCAGGCAATTTTAAGCTGCCTGTTGTGTGCACTGGGAAGTACACTCTGGTCCTCTGGTAAAGAATTCTTAACTTCTGAGCCATCTCCCCAGGCCCCCCATTTCTGTAAAAAGCTCCCTGTTCCAGGCTTTCTTTGTTGGTCTTGGCAGAAGCATTATCCTGCCAGCCAGACGCAGAGAAGGGACTAGTGTAGAGAGCCCACGGGACATCTTGGGACAGTGAGGTACTTTACAGCTCACGGACCTGATTCAAACACAGATTCATCCATTTGTCTTCAGCCCAAGCTCTGCACACTTGGTGGTCCTTTCTCCTTAAATTCTCATGGAAAGAAAAAAACAAAGCAAAAGCAAAAACAAAAACAAAAAATGCCAGCTTTTTTCTCCTACAGAAGTTTACAACGTACTCTGAGAAAACTGTAACTGTGAGAAATGGCTCTGTCCACTACATTTGCCATGCCCCCTGTCCACTACATTTGCCACACCTCCTGCCCACTACATTTGCCACACCTCCTGCCCACTACATTTGATGCTCCCCCTTCTATGCATCATGTCATCATTTAAAGGCACTTCTATCTCAAACTTCTGCTTCCATGCTTGACTCTCCGGTTCTTGAAGCATTTTGGCTCATGCCACCCAGGGTCTACCAGAAAGCATAAATCCAGATGAAATTCAATGCTCAGGGAATCTGTCATAGAGATGTACATACCAGAGAAAGCCCAGCCTGGGAGAGCTCATGAGATCACAGCATGGGGCTGACCCCAAGCAAGCGAGTTGTATATCAAGCAAGGTTAGAAAAGCTTAAAGTAGTAGTAGTCATGAGTGCCTCTTCTCCCTGCTGTGGTTGACCCTACTGGGAGGACAGACCTCCCTGGAACTCAGATGGAATCCTGTGAGGGCTATACTCCCATTCTGGAAAATGTCTAAGGTCACTGGCTGCCAGGGTGCTGAGCCCCACCTCTCATGCTGTCCCTTGACCTACAGTGCTGTTCTCTGCTATATTGTGGTTGGCTAAGCTCAATAGTCTCTTTCTCTAGGCAGTCCCTTTCTGCTCCTGGCTCTCCCGTTTTGACTATTCCAGATGAACACTGATGAATAATGAGGACTAAATGACTTGAGGGTGGCAAGAATATTCGGATTTTAGGGTGCCAATTCCAGAGCACCTCCTTTTTCCCCTGGTACATATCCCCCTGCTAGAGGACATATCCATACACACACTGAGTTACCAGAGCGCTCACACTGAATGGTCAGAATGGCGGTGGCATCATCAGATCAATAGTGTCATCTATGGGTGTCTACTCTGATGCAGCCTGAGCCCACCCCCAGGGTGCTGGAGTCATGTAGTGCGTGCCAGGATCAGAAGCACACTCGGGACCCTTCGCAATGCTGGCTCCAGAAAGGCACTTTCAGGAAACAGTCCCCGTCAGTGAGCAGCGCTGGCACATGGAATCATTAACTATCAATCCCAACGGGGACATCTGTACCTATCTCTACTATCAGCTGTGACTGCTGCACCACAGGGAAGCGAGTTTCCAGCAGTGTGGGGTAAAAGCCCCCTGAGTCCTCTGGATGGCTTTACCTGATCCTAGTGCTGCCAGGTCGTGCGCTCAGGCTGCTTCTGACTATGGGTGCTTTTGTCTGACAAGCTCAGTTAAGTATAGAGATGCTGTCCTGTGTATACAGCATGGCACTGCATACAGGTCAGGAAGATTCTATTATACAGACAGGAAACTAAGGTCCACATAGAGATGTTCCCCAAAAAAACTGCTAGGAAAGGGGATATCTCCTTCTGGGTCACCTCAACTCCATCACTACCCACTGCAGTTCCTTATCAATTTTCACTCGCCTGAGCATCCATCCCTCAAGAGATTTCTTCCTCTCCCTTTCTCCAACATGGCCACCTCTGAGACTTCTGCACCCTCATGACATTCTGTAAACTGAGTTTATCTCCCTTCAGCCTCTTTACCTTCTCTGCTTCCCCCATCATAAGGAAAAGCTTCATGCTGGATCTGGATGTTCAGCTAATAAATATGTATGGAGGATTTTTATTACTTAATAGTTGTAAGGTTAATCGTCGTGGTGAACGTCTATATTTAATGTGTCAATGGAGCTTCAAAATGCCAAAGTGAATAGCTTTAACGCACATTAGTTCTACTTGTGAATCTACAAATAGGAACCTTGTCAGAAAAGTATTCACATCGAGATCAGTATTGATTTTGGTCCCGGGGAAAGGCGCTGGACTGTAACAGTTTAAAATGATAAACGTCTAGAGAATTAGTCGCCCGTATTGATAAAAAGAAGCAGATATAAGGCTGACAGTCTCTAAGGAGGCGTTGTCATGGTGAGTGGGCAGTGCATGGACCATGGCTGGGCTCAGAGCTAATCTCCCCTTTGATATGGGAAGATCGTGGTGATCTGGCCCACCTTAGTAGATAGGACTTAAAGTGATTATTAAGGAAGGGTTTGCAGGAGGGTGAGAGTCAGCTGCACAGTACTACAACAGAGCACTTGAGGCAATTCACTTAGCTAGAGAAAAGGTTTATTTGGTTCATGGTTCTAGAGTTGCCCACCACAGATCTGCAACTCTGTGGCTTTTTGCTCCTCAAGAGGATGATGTCAGGCGACAGTGGCCAGGAGTGGGAGTTGCTGGTGCTGTTCATATCAGCAGACAAGAAGAGAGAGAAACCGAGAGACTAAGACCCTACACACCCACCCCATTCAAGGACATGTCCCCTGTATGAGAAGGGCCTTTCACAAGCCTTCGCTTCCTGAAAGTTCACTGTGCACTCAGGTACCAGAGGACTAAGCCTTTAACACGAGGGTCCTGAGGGAGAAAGAAGAAATTCTTCCAAACCATTATACTGAGCATGTGCAGTCAATTCCAAGACTGTTCTGACAGCCTTACCATAGTTATAGAGGGACTCTAGCCACATCCTTCTTTCTTTCTGAAATGACTCAAAGTCTGTCTACAGATTCTCTTGCTCAAAAATCTTTCATGGTTCCACTACCTATGGACCAGGTTTCATGCCTTAGGTTGGAGCATCAGATCTGGGTCACACCTTCTTCTCATCCTCAGACAGACTTCTGCCTCTCAACTGCTACCAGTTCCTGATTGCCCTCTCTTTACAGAGTCCTTGGGACCAAAGCTTTGTGGAAACAGCAGTGGCCAAAGCGTGCCTTTGTGCCATTTCATGGAATGCTTGTCTTGAAGTCATACAGCCAAAGGGTTGTCTGCTCTGTAGCCTTCAGGCCCTGGGCCAGCACGGGAGGGTCCAGCTGGTGTCTGAGCTCCTCACATTTATTTCCTAGGGGACTCAGTGGTGAAATCTGCCAGCAGACAACAATATCAGAGAATGCTTCCTCCAAGAAGATGTGCCTAGAGATTTCTTTAAAATAGGAGCTCAAGAGGTAAGAATTCAGAAGATCCCCCAGAGGTTTCCCTTGTGACCATTAATTTTTAACTGTCATATTGACATAACCCAGAAATACTTAGATCAGATTGGCCTATGAGCATATCTGTGGAGATTATTGATGTGATAAGATACAGCCCACTGTGAGTGACACTATTCCCTAGGTAGGAGGTTCTGAACAGTGTAAGAGAGGAGAGAACTACTAAGAACAAACAAGCAGAAAAAGATACGTACATTCTCTCCTTGTTCTTGGCTGTTGATATGATGGGACAATCCTGAGTCTCTGTCTTGACTTTGTAGAAAGGATGGACTATGATATGAACTATGATCCAAATGAATCCGTTTCTCCCTTTGGTCAGGGTATTTTTATCATCTTAATAGAAAACAAACTGGAACACACATTCCCCTTTCCCCATGCATGCTTGCTTTGCCAGATTACTGCTACTCAGCTGGGGTGGGCACTCCTACATGACAACTTGGTGTTTACTTCCAAAAGCACAAGTCTGTCAGAAGAAAAAAAAAGGCCTGGAGGAATTGGGGGAGAAAAAGAGAGACAGAGACAGAGAGCTAAGCTCTTAGCAAGAAGCAATGCATCTTGGCAACATGAGGCATGGATAAGGAGATGTTCTTCCCAGACCAAAAAGGGGTGTGGCAAACTAGAAGGGACGAGAATGAGAACTGTAATTCAACAAGGAACCTGCCTGCTGGTCTGGCAGAATGGCCAGGGCTGGGCAGGAAGATCCTAGCTGAGTGCAGGTGATGAGGTCCCATCAGTCTTCCAGAAGGTAACAAGGAGATGCCTGTTAGACTTCGAAACAGAGCAAATGATTCATCCTGTGGACCTAATGCATGGGCCCAGACTGTAGCCTGAACAACAAGACAGGTCCTGGAAATCAGCCAAGGAGTCCTTGGGAAGGACAATATGATGTACCCCCTACCGACTCACCTCATTTCTGCCCACATAGATTACCCATGAAAACACTTCTGGGGATGTTTCCTGCCAGAGAGCCATCTATGGAGACTGGCCATCAGATCTCCAAAGAAATTCAGAGGTCAAAATTTAGGCCAACGACTAGCCAGAGAGGCAAGAGTCATGACCAAGATTTCTCTCACCCCAGAACTAGAGACAACACATCAGAATAGCCATGAGTTTCCTCAGAGATACTTAGGCCTTAGTTTTGCTTGTGTCTAATCTTTCAGTTCTGGGGCAGGGCGGGGGTCAGAGGGGACAGAGAGGGTAGGGGGAACCTGACATGAACTTGATTGGGGTACACAGAAAAAGCCATTGCAGATGCTAAAAATCAAATTGCTCACTATACAAACACACCAAAACACAGAAAAGGCAAGTTCCCTAACTCAATGTCACACAGACCAGCAAATCTAAAAGTGTGACTGTCTTAGTTAGAATTACTATTACTGGGATGAAACACCATGACCAAAGCAACTTGGAGAAAAAGGGGTGTATTTCACTCACAGTCCCATAGAATGTTTCATCATCAAAAGCAGTGAGGGAAGGAACTCTAACAGGGTAGGAGCCCATAGGCAGGAGCTGATGCAGAAGCCACAGAAGAGTGTTGCTTACCACCTTGGTCTCCACAACTTGCTCAATCTACTTTTTTTTTATAGAACCCCAGGAGCACTGGCCCTGGGATGGTATCACCCACAGTGGGCTGGATTTTCCCACCCCCAAACTGATTACAAGTTAAGAAAATGCTGTAGTGCCTGTTCACATCCTAGTCTTGTGGAGGCATTTTTCTTAAGATTTCCTCCTTTCCGATGACTATAGTTTGTGTCAAACTGACATCCAGCCATGCAATGTCCAAGCCTCTTAACTCACAGGAAGTTACTTCTTCTAGGACCCCATAGTGTCTTGCAGAAAATGATCTGTGCCTCCACGTAATTGGCAAACTGCCAAAGCCATATAGGTTTCCTCGGCTACCATAACACTAAAGGGGAAATGGCTCCTGGTGGGTGGGATGAGCATTTCAGGACTGGGAATCAGAAACCCAGGTTTCTTCTCCAACGTTTACCTTGGACACTCAGAAATCTGTGCCCTGAAGAAGGGGGGGGGAAGGTACAATGTCAGGTATTTAGAAAAAGGAGAACCAACAGCACAGCAAACGGCTTTGCTTTCAAATGTCTTTTATTTGGGGCCTGGGGTTAGAGTCATCTAAAATAATATGGCAGATTTCCCAGCCCTTGGACAGTTGCTTCAGGAGGCAGCTGCATGGTGGCTCAGTGAAAGAAGCAGTTAGGGGGAAGAGTCCTTGGGACACCTATTTCCCAAGTACACCTTTAGCTTTCGAACCACCTGCTGACCCAAAATAAAGTTTTGAAAACATGCACACTCAGCTTCCCCACAGGCTTCTTGTGGGCTGATTGATTGCTGTGAGCTACCTACAGAAACATGCTCTCCAGCCCCTGCTTTGTGTGGCTACATACAGAGCTACCCTCAGATACTACAAGGTATGCTGGGAGCTGTTGCCATGGAGATTAGCAAAGCATCTCATGGCAGGGGTATTCAGAGAGTCCATGGGTAGCAGTTTTGAGGTCCTGGGATAAACAACTTAGCAACAGGACCCAGCCTTTCCTTAGCCTTTAAGAGATGCAGACAGGCTAAAGTTTAAGGCCAAGATGGAGGGCAATGGAAAGATTGAAATCTAACAAATTAGGTGCAGGCTAGTGGCACCCATCGGGCGGAGAGAGGCCAAGGTACCACCTCAGAAGGTGTCAAGAGGCTGTGGAGGGTGCCAAACACAAAGCTACAAACTTAAGATAGCTTCAGGAAAGGGCTTAGCAACAGAAGCTCCGCGGCAGGGTTTCATGGCCAGCCTGGTCAGGTGACAGACACAGAAGCTCACAGGGATCAGAAAAGGGTGGCCTGTAAGCAGGAGGGAAGAGCCTGAAGGAACTGCTTCTGGCCACTGGGGCTCTCTGTGCTGCTGAGCTCCCTACCACAAGCTTAGGGAGGACACTCCAGCCGCTAAGGTTTTTAGGGCTCTCCTTGCTCCCCCTGTGTCTAACTCTTGCAGTCCCCACTTTGCCACCTCCCTCTGCCCAGGCTCAGTCTCTTTATTGAAGGGAAATAAAGCTGGGGACTGAGCAGACACTGATTAGGACAGGTGACCCAGTCTAGGTCTATGAATCTCATCCATGGCCTCCTGAACCCCCGAACCCTGCACCCCATCTTCTTGCAGAAGGGAACCGCCCCTATTTGTCTGTTTCCTTGAACCCTGAGTACAGAAACCATGGGAATAAAGCAGTGTGCTTTGCATGCTGGGGAATGGTCTAAAAGTCTCCTCCCCATCGATCCACTTTCTCCTTCCCAAACTTACCAGTGAACCCCAAGAATCCAACACAGGTTGGAAACCAATGGTTCCATACATTCTCTTCACTTTACAGTTAGGAGAATGGAATTAAAAAGGGAGAAAGACTTGTTCCAAGCCATATGACTAGTCAGAAGAAGCATTAGCAACTCAGGACAGTGGGAAAGACATTTGCAACAGTGGGAAGAAAAAAAGACCAGTCATTCTTTTACTATAGTCAGAAAAACCATCGTCCATCCAAATGTGGACAGAAGACTCAAGACTCAAGGACTCCTCTTGTCCCTAAAGGGAAGATTTCCTTTGTCTTTCTTCTCATCCCTTTAACAATTAAAGTAAACACAGCCCCATTGCTTTCCCAGGCACAGAGCCCAAGCCTCACTCCCTGCTTGCAATTACCCTATGATAGATGCTGGTTTGGCCCCTGAAGGCATCTGTGTACGGGCTTTATGGTCATTTTCCAACAGCCTACACCTCTTAAACTCTCTTGTGGGAACAGGTGAAGGTGATTATGCAGATGGATGGACCCCCATGTGTTACTATGTCAGTGACAGAGATATAAGATCTTCAGATGAAAGAACTGCAGACAGCCTCAGGTATGATGGGGGAGGAGGTTGCAAGACTGGTACAGAAAACAGGGACCTGTACAGGGACCTTGGGATCCCAGAGAAGCAACACACACACACACACATACACACACACACACACCTCTACCTCCCTGCTTAGTTGTCTGGCTACAGTCAGATTCTGTGTCCATGGAAATGTGACTTGTTAGCTATTCTCTGTTGGGATGCTAAGGAGACTCAGGTCTGGTGGAAGGAGAGGCACCTAGGACCTAAAGAGGTCCTGCTGTCAGGATGACTCTGGGGATGGGAAATTCAAAGGCAAGGCCTCAAAGGAAAATCCAAAGCATGACCCTGGGGATGGCACGCTCCAATCCACACTACACAAACCTGAGGTTCCCACATGTTGCTGACATGGTAGTCTAGGGCAGCTCCTAAGGATGGGTTTTCTTTGCCTTGAGCTTCCCAGCAGATAGCATAGGAAGAAGAAAGAGGCTATCAGGCTGACTTCTGATGGAAAAAGGGGTGGGAGTGGGAATGCTTAGGCAGTAGACCTCTTTCTCTACTTCTGAAGTAAGATCAATGTCTCACAGTAACCCTATGAGAGACAGTACCACCTCTTTCTCAGGGCCGCCTTTCCTAACATCTTGCTCTCAGCAAAGGTGCTACCAAAATAATCCTATCTACCAGCAACAAAGCACACAAAACAGTAGGGACTGGCTGGACTTGAAGTGAAGATGGAGTACAACTCTCCTAGGGAACAGAGAACCCTGCTACCCTGACAGTCCTCTTGCAGAGTTTATAGTCACTGTTTCTAGGGGAAACAGCAGGGGAGTGTACTGTGTCCCTACAGAGCAGAACTGAGTACCCCAACACCAGCCAGGTAGAAAGTGAAGGTAAAATGAATACAATGAGGCTAGACCTGGGAAGGAGCAGGAACCAGGACCTGCAAAAAGAGGGGAAAGCCACCAAGGACAGGGATGCCATTATTTTTGCTACATAGGTTCATGCCCCTCTGTCTGACATAGGAACATATGAATCCCGGTACCTGCATTTCTCAAAGCCAGGATAGAATACTAAGGGTGTGGGCTCTTTCCTGATACAGGAACAGGGAACTCAGCCACATGTATCCCCAGGCTTGGTGATTAGATGCTGTTGTAAGTCACAGGATCAGACACTATTCCAAGGAGCTCACCTTTGTCATCTCCAGACCTCACAACAGACCTACCTCAGGGTACAAGGATCTTCATTTTATGAGATGTGCTTAAGTCACAGTAAGCACCCTTGCTTCAGCATTCTTTCATGTGAGTGGTAAACTCCTATTCATCCCTCAGCATCCTATTCTATAAACCTACAAAGTATCCAATGGGTGAATGGTACCTGCCTTCATCTGTGTATTATAGACCTCTATCTTACCATCCTGTAACCACAGCCTGGTCATTTGTTCAGACAGGAACCCCTGGTAGCCTGTAAATGTGTCCCAAGGATTCTCCAGAGAATATAAAATGACACCATCTTGTCCATCAATTCTACAGAAAGGAGGCTGGAAGCTTGTCTCAGAACCCTAAATTTGCATAGTGAGGAGGAACCAGATTTAGAGGGCTGGGAGTAAGGTTGGAAGCCGCCAAACCCATCTATCTTGCTCTTTCCCAGCCCTGAAGAGGATCCCAAGGCTGTATACACACAAGTTGGGTATCAGAGAAAGGATAAAAGGTCATGACCCAAATGATGAAACATGTCTGTCCGGCCTGGGAGACGAAAGCATGGACCACTGGTGCGGAGAAAGGGTACACAGCTGGCCCTCCAGGGCACTGTGAGCTGAGGAGTGGGGTACAGTAAAGCTGACCACTGGCCCAGGAATTGACCCCCCCCCCACTTCCCTGGAGATCCCAGAAAAGGGAAGTGTCTAGCAAGATGATGGATCCATGTCAGCCAGAACAGTCAGCCATGGGGAATGAATGAAGCATAGTCTCGTTCCTGGGGGAGGCAGACTCAAGGAAGAAAGCCATTCTTCCCTGCTTCCTAGGAGATGGCTATGGCCTAGTGGTGAGACTACTTACATCATGCATGAGAGCTTCCAGCTGCTGGAAGAGCCACGGCACAAGCCAAGAGCTTCACTGAACCAGTTAGTGAAGGAAGCAGAGGGAATAACTTAAAATAGTGTAACAAGAGGAACGAGAGTCTTAGGCAAAGAAGTCCAGACTTGGAAACAGGTCCCAAAGCCAACAGCCCAGTGTCCCCCTCCCGCCAGGCACTGATAATGTACTCAGAGCCTCTGCATAACGTCACTGCGGGCCTTCTGCTAGGCCTAGCTGATACGATAATCTTTGAGAAAAATTCATCCTAGGGGAAGAAAAGTCATGTTCCTCAATGGCATAGACACTGGTAAGTTATCCTTAGTTAAGTCAATAGCCACCCCCATGTTAGTGCAAGAGACCCCCCTAGTAAATGCTTCAGGGTACACAAAAGTGCTTGAGAGTGAGAGTGGAGAACTTGTTGATAAGAAGGGGTTCAACAGAAAGGAGAGAGAGAGAGAGAGAGAGAGAGAGAGAGAGAGAGAGAGAGAGAGAGAGAGAGAGAGAAATAATTTAAGAAATATATATAGTCAGACACTGTTCCAACCTAACAGGCCAGCATGGAGAGTGAGCTAGGATCTGATGCTGCAAAGCTGCCTGTGATGTCCACATGTGCAGCAAGCTTAGAAGCATGGCTCTTGCCCAGTTGTCTTTGCAGTGACAGTGACAGCAACAGCAGCAGCAGCAGGAGCAGGAGTAGGAGCAGCAGCAGCCACAGGACCACCACCACCAACAGCAGCAGCAGCAGCAAGAGCTGTCAGAACTGCTGGATGTCAGCCCCGCCCCTCAGCCACAGAATCAGGTACCCAGGACATGGACTCTGTTTATGGGGAGGTGGGATGTGAGAAGGAGGGAGGTGATATGGTTGGTTGTAGGGCAAGGAAAAGGAATGGGCATGGAGCCACGGACGCTCTCTAGACAAGCTCCAGGTCTTTGACACCCCATCTACTCCATGACTCCTCTCCATAGTTCCTCAGCTCCTGGCAGGTCACCAGGCATGGAGCCATGCAAAGAGCTTGTTGTCCTGTGAGACACCGAGTTTTACATACACAGTCTGTTGATCAGCTCTTTGTTTCCAGAACCCATCAGGCTGAGTGAAGCGTCAAGCGCCCCTATTAACCAGCCCCGATCAAATCAGATGGGCTTCTCACAGGACAGCACCATGCAAACGGAGACCAACGATAACAGCTTCTTTTCTCTAAGCTGCAGTCGCTGTAACTGCCCATGAGCAGCAGACGGATGCAATGGCACCTTGCAAATTCCTGAAGCCAAGACTGCACCCCTGTCCCATTCAGAAGGAGGTAGGTGTCAGATGCTGCCCTGGGGACTAGGGGAACTAGAAAGAGGAAAGGTGAAGAAATGATAGAGGCTTCCTGGACCAAAAGATGGGCGATGTGAAAGGCCCCAGGAACTGGGCAGGGAATAAATGCTGGGCAGGGTCCCTGCTCCTGGGAGACTCAGAAGAATGCAGTTTGCAGCAGTTGAACCATGAGCCCTGGCTTTTGCCCAGCCACCCTTCCCAGCTTCTATGAGAGAGAATGGCCTAAGCACAGAGCAACGGAGCTGTGCACTAAAAGAATCCAGTCTTCTGTACCCAGGAACCTTAACTGTGTCTTATAGGTGAGGGATCTAGAGCTCTTGGAGGTAGTATGATTTGGCCAAGGTCACCCAGGAGTTTGCAGGGACAACTGGGATGAAGCCACGGGTCTGCAAACAGAAGCCTCTTTGCTGAGGCGACACTATAAGGCACAGAGAGAAAGTGATTGTTCTTTCTAAATGCTCTCTCTTTCTCTCTCTCTCTCTCTCTCTCTCTCTCTCTCTCTCTCTCTCTCTCTCCAAGTGTCATCTTTAAAACTATTTTAAGGTAATACATTGGTAGAAGAGAGGTCTGGACTGTGGTGGAAAAAAAATCAGTAAAGGAGACAGTGTAGAAGCCAGCCTGTAACACATGCCTCATAAGCTAGCAGAGTGACTACAGCTTTTTCCCTGAGCATCCCCCTTGCTATGCTCAGGACCCACCCAGCCCCTCAAGCCCCACACCATGATGCCCCCTGCTGATGGATGTCTAGAGTGCCAGTCTCTAGGAGACCCCCTAATCTCCTATTATAGCTCCCAGACCCACTTCTGTGAGTCTTGACAGCTCCCTGTCTAGACTGCAGACTCCTAAAGTCTTAATTGCTCTTTCATCAACAGAAAAGGGCGGCTTCTTCTTCAAGCAGCCAACCACTCAGCCAGTCCTTGTCGGGCTCCTGCCGTGTGTACCAGGCTGCGCCAGGATTCAGGATGTCTGAGGACTTGATGGATCACCTGGGGTCAGAGGAGGGTAGCTTCACTCACTCCTATGTTGCTGGGCTGGGCCTCCGGCCAGATGTTAGGCTTCCAAAAAGGATGAGACCCAGCCCAGTGCATTGGCTCATTTCTCTGATCCTAGCACTCTGGGGATTCTAGGGCAGGAGTGCCTTGAATTCCAACCCAGCCTAGTCTATATGGTGAGACCCCATCACAAAACAAACACACACAAAAAAGTGAGAGCCAAGTCCTCAGAGTGCTATAGCCTCCCAGAAAGGGAAAGCAGGAAGAATCTGGATGCACAAAACCTCTGCATATTCCCAAGGTACAGCAACCTCACAGCGCTGTAGACTGACACCTTTTCCCTTAGTATTCCTGGGCCTGTCGAATTGGGATGTCTCTACTTTTACTCCCTGGAGGGGAGGGGTGCCCGAGATAGTGAGATAGTACATGGCCCCTGTCCTTAGGGAGTTTCCTTCCTTGAGTAACAATGATTAGCTAATTAAGGGTCAAGTTTAGCTTATGAATCACAGATCCGGCACCCAGGTGGCTGGCTATGTCTCCTTGAATTGCACTCTTGTCCCCCCCAACCCCCCTCCCCCGTACTGATTCTGAACTCATTAGTACTTCGTGCTAAGCAGTGGGCACAACACTCCCTACTCCCCCACTCAGCCCACCCCCTGAATAATTTAGTTATCACAGTCTGCCTCCATGACCTCTAACTACAGCCCTTTGGTGTTCCCATGTCCCCTAGAGGTGACAAGGACAGGGGTCTGAAAGCACCTGCATGCCTTGTCCCCAAAAGACAGTTTTCTGAGGCTCAGTAAGACCACCCCTCCTTTTGCACTCCATGCTATAGAGAAGAGATCTCCTTTGTCATCATTCTGGAAGGATGACTCTCTTGGGGCAAGGCTCTGAGTTGTCACAAACAAGATTGGCAACCTAAGAGCCATTTATTTATCTCACAATTGCCTAAGCGTCTCTGGTTTAAAAAAAAAAAAAAAAAAAAAAAAAAAAAGGTTGTGTGACAAAATGTGCCAAACTTATCACCGGCTTCTACTTAATGCCACCACCTTCTATGGAGAGGAAACAGCTTAGAGAAGGAAGGGGTACTACCCAAATACTCCAGCAATCCTGGGAATGCTGAATTCATTCTAGCCCCAGTCTGGATGCAGTCTGGCCCCAGTCATCAGCCCCTGCTATCTTCCCAGACTTGGAGACACATGAGCTCTGTGGCAAACACCCAGAAGTGGATTAACTAGCTGGGGCCCAGCACCAGCGCGGCAGCACTGCAGTCAGAATGAAATAGAGCCCTGGAAAGCCAGCAGAGCTGAGCCCATAAAGCATCTCTCTCGGCCCAGAATTGCCTGGTGCCTGTCACAGGCGGAAATGACTGCCGAGGGTACAGACAGAATGGGAGAGGAGAAGCCGTGGCTTCTCTTGGCCCCTACTACACACTGGAGAGTTGGGAGGGGGAGGGGAGGGAGGATGCTAGGCTAGACAGGAGCCAGATGGAGTTTTGTAGATTGCAAGGGACAGAGAGAGTAACATAGGTCCTATTTGCAGCTGTCTCCGTTAGGGACCTGAGACACTGGCCACATTTCTGTAGGAGAGCCCCATGGTGGTCTCCTAACAGAATACTTTGGGCTCTGCTGTACTGATATGTCCATCAAACCTGCCTCCTTGGGGAGATGTGGTGCCTTCCAGAGAGAACAATGGGCACTCAGAGGAGGGGGGGTTGTTCGCGTGCATGCATTTGTACACATGTGCGTGGTCTCCCAGACACCGCCAAAGGAAGAGATCAATTTAGAGAATTAGAGGCCAGCCCACTTTGCATGGCTTCTAGGAAGCATGTTCGGTAAATAAGGATTCGAGAGATGAGATGTTTCATCGTTCAATTAATTTTAGCCTTGGATCTCGGGCGGTTGGGCTGGGGGGAGGGTGCAGGGAGAGTAATCAATACCAAGCATTCAGCTTGCTAACACGAAGCACATTTCATACAAAGCTGGACATTTTTCTCCTTGTCATACAGAATTATCTTAATTATCGTTTCAAGGAAGAGCCTTACATAGCATCATCTAGTAGTCCAGGAGGCGGCTCAGAAACTCGTCACAGGAATAATTTATGATTTTTCTTTCTAACATCTTGGTCTTGTTTGATATGCTTGCCATTTCTCCCTGACAGGGAGGTCGATTAAATCACATTTATATTGTAAACGTATGCATTGCTTTTTACCCAAGGCGCTGGATGAAGAGATACAGGGGCCCCAAGGGAGGGAGAAGCCAATCCACTTTCATATTGCAAATTTCTGCTGTTTGGAAGAAATGAATGGTTGCCAGGGAGAGTGGGAATTACTTGAGGATGCAAATGTTATTTTAGAACCCTTTGGAGAGGGCTTTTTTTTTCCCTCCCTCCCCCACCTCCCCCAGCATTTTCCCTTCTCAGGTTGTTAATAGAGGCCAGTCTCTAAGCAAAAGCTAACGGAATGCACTTCAGGCATTCTTGGGGGGGGGGTTGGCCTGCACTAGATTTCTAGTTGGCCGACTCAAGCAGGCTGCCTCTCGGCCTGGAGGCGGGGTGGCAGATGCAGAGAAAGAAAGGGGAAAAAAGGAGCTATTCATATTTTGCAAAGGCATTACTTCCTCCCACCTGATGGAGGAGGCCACTCTGAAAGCTGGTGGCTGGGGACATGGGGGTGGGGCTGGTGGCAAGGGGTAGGGGGTGCAGACAGAAAGAAGAGGGGAAAGGTCATTAGCAGAGACCAGGAAGAAGTGACGCCTGGCACCATCATTAACCTAACCGAACTAATTAGGAAACATTCAAGTTTTATAAATTATGCAAGACGCTCAATTTATACTTTTTCAAATTCCTACCATAACATAGATAATGAGGGAACATTTACAGTAACAGCATAACCTAATCAAGAAACCCTTTCATTAGCATGAAATCTTCCAACACGGTGTTTTCGAGCACAACAAACGGAATTATAGATGCCAGGGGAGGCTGGGGCTGGGGGCGGGGAGCTGGATTGTGGGGAGGAGGGGTAGGTGTTGTCTTCTGCTTAAGTGGCAAGGCCCCCAGCTCTTAGAATCCTCCCCTCCCATCCTCAGCATGAAATGGGGCTCTCTCTGGTTCAATCTTGCCAAAGGGATAGAAAGGTCTGGAAGGACCTTCTGACTTACCACACTCGAGATAATTTACAACTACCCCCTCTGTCTCCATCTTCTGATCCTGGGAGACTGATAACTATGGCATGGACCAACCTTCTCCACGGGCCTGGTTTGCCCCGCAGAGGTCAGAGGTCATGTTTCTGCTGAAGCTCAGGCTCCGTGGATGCAGATAAACGCCATCCACTGCTGTAGTGTTGCCTGCTGGTTCCGAGTTCACCACCGGTGGACAGGATGCAGTGAACGTGGTCCAAAAGCTATTGGGAAATCCCAGGACTTAAAGAGACTGACATACTGCCCCAGATTCCCAGCGCAGTAAAACCAGCTGGAACCCACAAGAGAAATTCATACCAAGAGGGATGGTGGTAAGTGCCTGTTAGTATACCAATGGGGAGACAGAGGCAGGAAGACACAGAGTTCAGGATCAGCCTTGTCTACATCGCATAATTGAGATTAGCCTGGGCTACCCAAGACCCAAGGGAAACGCCTTGTCTGCTAAGAAGTTACGAACCCTTTTGAGAAAGGATAGAACCTTTGGTCTCTTCTGCTGCTGGCTTCTCTGCAGCAGTGGTTAAGCAGTGGCCCTACTCTTTAGTGTAAGTAGTCTGCTCTTAAAACACAACCATATACTGTACCTTAAGCGTGGAGTTTATTTCTTACAATGCCAGTGACCAGAAATCTAACATCAAGATGATGCTGGTAGACTTTGTTCCTGGGCTAATATACTTGTCTCAGGCCATGTACTGACCTTTACATAACCTTTTGTTAGGAAATCGCCAGTCCTTCCAGAAATCTCTCCTGTGACCTCTCTTAACCAAATTACCATATGAATGCCCCACTTTCAAATATGATCCTGTCAAATATTGAGGCTTTAATATATGAATTTGAAGTGGTACAAACATTTAGTCACTAACACCCCTTCCCCCCAAAATGAATGTTCACCTAGGATATGTGGATACCACATGGTTTGGGATATAGATATAGGTCTTTGGGGATGTCAATCAATTATGAATCATGAGACCGTGTCATTCTAGGGTGCCAGAATGGCCCTACATCCAGATCCAGACATGATGGAGCCAGCACTGAAAAAACTGAAGGCAGCAACTTCAAGCCAAGGACAGCCAAAGATAGACAAGGACAGCCAAGGATAGCTAAAGATTGCAGTAAGCCATCAGAAGTTGGAAGAACAAGAAAAGATTCCCCTTCCAAGTTCTTAAAGAAATTGCTATCCAATGTCCCAAAAGGTCATGAGTTGTTAAAGTTTGGTCCCTACAGTAATGTTCAGAGGTAGGGCTTTGGGGGACTGACTGCTTCATGAGGACCTTGACCCCATCGGTGGATGAGTCTGTGGATGGATGACTCCTACTTTGATGACATTATTGGGAAGTAGGGGAAACTGAGAGGTGGTGGGAAAGAAGGTCATTGGGTGTGTGCACATGAAGTGTATTCTTTGCCTCTGGTCCATTCTCTGGCCTCTGTCTCTTTGTTTTCCAGTTTCCATGAGACAGAGCAGCTTTCTCCCACCTCATGTTTCTACCACAAAGTTTCATCCTAGTCTTGCCCATGGCAATAGAGCCAGCCATCCATGATGGTGCAAGCATAAGCCACAATAAGCCAAGCCCCTCTTTAAGTTGGTTTCTTCACATATTTGGCCACAGCAGAGAAGTACTAATACCACACTTGTGTTGGGACTTCGGTGCTATGAGAAAAGACACTTCTGTCATTTTTTTTCTATCACCAAGTTCATGGTTTGTGGAAGCCTCAAGAATGCGCCTCAGTGTCTGCAGCAATAATGACAGCGCCCGGTACAGAGTAAAGGTTAACAGATGTAAACAGCTGTTGGGAGGTAGATATCACATGTGCCTATGGATTCTACTCCTTGGATCCAACTCTTCCTTCAAGGGCTAGAATGCTCTCCTCCCACCTTTAGGAACCTGAAGGTGAACATCAATGCTCACCCAAGCAACCCCAGTTTCATACCCTGCCTCGTCTCCCATTGGCTTGGACTGTACTGTTCCCATAGCTGCCTTTTGAGATGGATACCTACCGGTGAGATGGCAGAAACTCCCTCACTTACCCCAGAACCCTTCCTGTACCCCTGTCATTCTCTAACTCAGTCATCAAAAATAAATGCAAGAATCTCCTGAGTATCCCAGGCCATACTTTTAGCAAGAGATAAAGCGGTGTTTTAAAGATGGTGTATCTTGATGGCTCAGACTTCAGACCAGCATCTCCCCTGCAGACTAACGTTTGTTCACCAAACTCCACCCAATCAGAACTGCATCCTGTGGAAAAAGAATGCTGAGGGCTTTGTGGACTTTTTGAGACCCTGGGTTCTTGTAGAAGTTCAAGCTGCAAGTCCAATGGCTCGCCTTATTCACCAAGCTCTGGCTCCCATCTCCACATGCCCCTGGAGCTGAAGGGAGATTTGAGGTACCATCACGAAGATTGTGGTTGCTGTAAACGTTCAGAGTACATACTTCAGTTACCCAGTCTTTGGGTCTCTGGTGCAGAGAAGCCCACGTCAGCGCTGGGGAATGTTCTCTCCCACATCATTACCCAATCATTACCCAGCTTTCCATTTTCTCCCCAGTGATCTGCAAGCTGTGGGCTGTAAATCCTGCCAGGAGCAGGCAGAGGCAGTGGAGCCTGCTCTACCTTCCCAGATGCATGGGAGGGATGGCTCTGGAGCCCCTCCCTGTCTACTCTGGCTTCATCTGCTAGCTCACAAAGGACAGGGAAACAGTAACACTTCCCAAATCATTCCCAAATGTTCCTCTAAAAACCTCTAGCTGACTCTGAATGCCAAGGAATTGTTCACAGGGTGACAATTTCATAGATCTTGGTCAAAGAACAGGAATCTCTGGTTTGGAGGTAGAGTGATTACAGCCCCAGTTCTGGCAAGCACTTAGGCAGTTATTCCCAAATGTGTAGTTGCTTGGCACCAAAGCCACACACATCTGGGATTGTGACTAGAGGTTTGACATCCAGAGGTTAGAGTTCAGGTCTAGCCAGTGTGAGTTCCCTCGAGGCAGTTCTCCTGGCAGTGCACCTGAGAACGCCGATATCCAGGTCCAGTTCCCAGAAGCCAGTGGGTCACTCTACCTTAGAGATGAGCATCGAGGCCCCAGAGGCCAGAGAAGGAAAAGGCTAAGAACACTCAATAAGATTGTCTTTGAAGATATGGAAAGATGCTATATGATTTGAATGGGACATGCCCTCCATAGGTTCATGTGTTTGAATGCTTGTTCCCCAGTGGGACATTTTAGGACAGAAGGCGTAACTAGAGGAGGTGATCGCTGGATATGAGACTCTGAGGGGTGTATCCAGGCCCCACTTCTGGTCTTGTTCTCTGCTACCTGACTCATCAAGATGTAAACAGGTATACTCTACCTCGCTGCGGTAGCTACCATGACTTCCCACCACAAAGAACTATACAGTCTCTGTAACTTCAAGCCAACATAAACCTCTCTCTCTCAAGTCATTTCTGCTGGGTATTTGTTACAGCCGTGTAAAAGAGTTACTGATACAGATGCCAAAGTGGAATGTCAGTCTAAGGTTGGGTGTGGGTCAGCAGGACATGGTGATCCTTCCTGTCCATAGCAGGGAATGAGGCCAGGAGGGTAAGTGGTTTGTGATGCATCATTAGATTTTTAACTTGATGAAATTCAGAATCACCATGGAAACATGTTCCTGGATATGTTTATAGAGGTTTTTCTAGGAAGCTTAAACTGAGGAGGAAAGACTCACTCTGACTGTGATAGCACCAGCCAGTGGTATGGGGTCCTAGATTGAATAAAACGTAAAACGTGGGATAGGAAAGACAGCTAAGTGTATTGAACACAAATAGAGCTAACCTGAGAATGCTGGCACATCTCATTGCCCGCATCTGGTCCCCTCAGCTGTCAGTTGTGGTCACTATACCACAGGGGATGTGGGTGAGAGGAGGGAAAGTCTTCAGACAACATCCTCTTCCAAGCTCTCGCTTTGGTCCTGTCAATGAAAGGTCAGTGGTATCACCAGGTGTTATTAGTGTATCAAGTGTTAGCTAGCCTAGGAATAGGCTACCCCTGGGTCGTACATGTAAGGGCCATGTGGCCCAGAAAGGTAAAGTAATTTCCATGAGGTCACTCAGCAAGATAATGAAACAGCCATGACAGATCCATCTTGCTGACCCCAGATTTCTTGTATTGTCCACTAAACCCTTTCCAGGGAAGCCAACTGCGAGCATCCTTTAATTCCATTCCTGGTGAACCCTTTAGTTATTAAGGTCTTCCAGGGCTCCACCTTCCGTTGACTCGAATACTGTTTACGTATGAGAGAGATGAGATACACAAGGCAATCTGCATGGAAGGCAGAGAATGGTACTATGCCAAACATAACGCCCTTGGGGACCTGGGTTCACATTCATCCTCCTCTACCTCCTCCCCAAACTCCTGTCATTGTTGGGAGACTAATGAAGGCCGCCAACTGACTCTCATCCGAGGGCTGGGCTGGGTCAGGAGATTGTAGGCCTCCCCTGGCAGTGATGGAGGGGTTAGAGGCAGCAAAGGTTAGAAATGCAATTTTACAGAAGACTTTAGGATATGATGGGGGAGGGAATGCTGAGCAGAGAGAGAGAGGGGGAGACCTTTGTTGTAAGAGGAAGGAGGGATTATTGTAGGAGCTGCTGAAGGAGCAGGCACTCCTCAGAGGGGAAATGGAATTTCAGGCCAGCTGGTTTCTCCAGGGTTCCTGGTAAGGGGAATAGCTTGTCTTTTATTCAGATCGCCACCCCTGGGAGACTTCATTGACCTCCTTCCAGGCATAGCAGTAAATCCCTTCACCTCTGTAGTCTCATAGAATCTCTCCTCCTTGGCTCTCACCATGGTGCATTAAAATCATACATGCACATGTTTGTGTATTTGTCTTTGTGTACATATATTCATGATCATGCCCAGGCAGTTTTATGAGTTCACTTAATGTATGCATATGTTAAAGGTTGTGCATATGTGCATCGAAGTCTGAGTGTGAGAGTATTTGTGTGTATACAGATGTGCATTTATGTCTGAGTTGGTGTGTGTGCCTTCATGCGTATGCTGGTGTGTGAGTCTATGTTCATCCTGGTGTGTGTGTATCTGTGTATATGTATATCCTGGTGTGTATGTATGTATCTGTGTATAGGTGTATCTGCATGTATATATTGGTGTGTATATGTGTGTCTGAATATATGTGTGTACATGTTTTTCCTGAGGAATGTGTATCTGGATGTATGTATGAATGTATGTGTGTGTATGTGTGTTATGTTCCTTCGGACATAGAGTACTGGAATGGGAAGCACTTTATCTAGGTATTTTCTGTGTTCCCACTGCCTGGGCCTTGGCCTGGTGTATGATCAAGTCTCAGTATATGAAAGTCGATAACATAAACAGAATAGGTAAATTGGATGAGTCAACTGTTGCACCATCTTCAGAACACAGCAGTCCTTGCTTGGTTGACTTGAGTCTACTGAGTGTGGAGACTGGGCTAGATCAAGGCCAGCTGGGAGTTCCTGAGCAGAACAGGCTTTCTGAGCTTGCTCACTGCATATACAGGCACACTACGGACTAGGATGTGATCCTTCTTGTATTTCTTGAGATAGTTAGGATAATCCTTGGCCTAACTAGGATGCCAGTAGCAGCCGCACGTTCTAATTGTAACCATCACAAATGTCTCCACACATTGTTAGGTGTCCCCTGGGGTATGGCAAAAAGATCCCAGAGCTAAGACCAGTAGGTCTAGAGTGACAAGTGATGTCAGCACAGGAGCGCCAGGTACCATTTCTGGCGTGCCCATGGAGACTTTCAGCTTAGGGACTGACACCCAAGTCACAGCTGAAAATGTAGAAAACTATAAGGCCCTGTCCATGCCCTATCCACAGGGTGAGGCACCAGCGCAACAAAGGGCAGTCTATGGAATCCAACTCACTGCTCAGGAAGCCAGCATTTGTGTGTGTGTGTGTGTGTGTGTGTGTGTGTGTGTGTGTGTGTGTGTTGATCTTCCCCAAGAGGATTATGAGCTGAGGCCAGAGGCTGCTAGATCCCAGGGCCCTTAGAGGTAGAGAAATGGGGTGGGAGTAGGGGTGAGGGGAATATGTTTCAATTTGCTGGGACCAATCATCCAGAAAAGTAAGGTCCAAGCTGGGCACACATTCAGAAAGTGGACCACCTATGAAGAAAAGGGGAAAGCAAGAGAAGCCCAGAAGGCCCGAGACTCTTCTCAGGCAGTCCAGGCACAACCAGCATAGTCACACCAGCCTTTCTTCTTGGGATTGCCAAAGCAAGAACTGCAATGGGAATCATCCTTAGGCCGCAGCAAGGAGACATTTCTGATTCCATAGCTGCTGCATCCACTAGATTTCTCCCATCAACTTCATTAGGCAGGTACCAAGGACTCTGCCTGTTTATTTTCTTTCTTAAAACCGTGCCTATGATACAGAATGCAAGTAAATATTGGTGTGTCTTTGGTTGATGTGGAAGATGCATGAGGCACACAGAATAAAAATGATAGAATTTTAGGCAAAACATTTTCACTCCTTTAAAGGTTTTCTGGCTTGGATCAGGTCCACCTGATAGCTGCCACAAACCAAAGAGCCAGTTCTGACCATTGCTCCATTCTAAAGATAATCCTGAGAACTCCCTGAACTACCCAGAGCATCTGCCACAAGCATGCATACTCAACAGAACAACGGAATATATAGCAACAAGACGGAAAGTGGACGTGGAGCTGACTGTGACCCAGAGAAACAGAGATAAAGCCACCATTTGGGAGAGAGGGTATATGGAAGGGGAAACTTTATGCCAAGAAGGACCCAGTTGGGGTGACTGATGCAGTCTTTGGTAACAATCATGTCATACAGAATTAGGACGTAGGTCTGCTCCATCCCTTTTACTTCTTCATATCCTAGCCCTACTTTCCTGCTGTACTCAGGATGCAAGCCCATCTACAGGGTCTTCTTTGCCCCCCTTTGGATTATGCTGGCTAAATTATAGGATGCCTTCAATATGAATAACATTACCATCAGATTGGTGTTGAGAATAACGATCTGTGGTACAGCACTTGCCCAGCAGGTCCTGCTTTATATCCCCCAATGTTGAAGAGGAAGAGGAGGGGAAGAGAGGAGGGGGAAGAAGGAGGGAAAAGATGGGGACAAGGAGGAGCCTTTCACATGGGAAAATTATGTAATATAATATAGAACAAAACAGCATAACTGTGTTTAATACTCTAAGTACATAGTGAAAAATATCCAGCAAATAGTAGAAAAATAAATCCTGTGGCAGCTAAAAGGAGTCAAACACTGTGACTGTCTTAGTCAGGTTTTTACTGCTGTGAACGGACACCATGTCCAAAGCAATTCTTATAAGGACAACATTTAATTGGGGCTGGCTCACAGGCTCAGAGGTTCAGTCCATTATCATTAAGGCAGGAGCATGGCAGCATCCAGGCAGGAGTTGAGAGTTCTATATCTTCAACTAACAGCCACTAGGAGAAGACTCACTCTCATGTGGTTAGAAAGAGGGTCTCACTGTCCCCACTCATAGTGACACACTTCATCCAACAAGGCCACACCTAATAATGCCACTCCCTGGGCAAAACATAGTCAAACCACCACATTCTATTCCCTGGTCCTCATAGGCTTGTTAAAACACATCAGGCCATACCTGGCCATCGCATAATAAAAAATGCATTTAGTCCAACTCCCAAAGTCTCTATAGTCTATAAAAGCCCAAAGTTCAAAGTCTCTTCTGAAATTCATCTAATCACTTAACTGTAATCCCCTAAAACATCAAAATAAGAAAGCAGTTTATGTACTTCTAATATCACAGGAAATATATTACCATTCTGAAATGTCATAGTCAGGAAATACTGAACCAAAGCTAGACTAAAATCCAGCTGGGCAAAGTCCAAACTCAAGCATCTCCATGTTTAATGTCCAACTCCTTTCTGCTTTGTTGACTGAAGCACAATTCAGCAGGTATCCCATAGCACTGAACATCTTGAACATCTTGGATTCTCCAAGGCAACTTTAATGTTCCAACGTTTTGTTCCACTGTATAGGATCCACCCATCATCTTCATGACTCCTCCAAAGGGCTTGGGTCACATCTATAACTCTGTACTCTGTAGTGCTCTAGGCTCTGGTTGACTCCATTCCACTGCTGTTGATGCTCTTGGTGAACATCCTATGGTACTGGCATCTCCCACATATACTGGGATTTTCTGCTGCAACTAGGTTTCACCAATATCCTCTCATAGGCTCTCTTCATCATGCCAAATCTCAAATCCTTTGCATGACCCCTTCAGTCCTGGGCTGTCAACTACAACTGAGGCTGCACTTTCATCAGTGGCCTTCCTGGCCTCTCACAGTGCCAAGCCTAAGCTGTTCTTCATGACCCCTTCATACCTTTAAAGCCATTACCACCTGAGTGATTCTTATACATTACCAAGTTCAGCTGCAGCACAAACCTTGGCTGTCTCTAGAACAGAGCATTTTTGTGCTCTGAGAAAACACTTCCCAGAAGATTCCACCTCAGTGATGCTGTTCTCTTCTTAACCACCACCACTAATGTCTTAGCTCCAGCTAACCAGCATCAATTGTCCCAGTAGTCCTTTCTATACTTGACTCTAAAGCCAGGGCCACATGGCCAAAGCTGCTTGCTAGGGCTGGAACATAGTTTCCTTGTTCCATTACCAGCTTTCTATTCTCCAACTCTATCATTGCCAAAGCCTGGCTGTCCTGAAACTTGTTCTGTAGATAGAACTTGAACCCAAAGATCTATATGGTTCTGTCTCCTGAATGCTGGGATTAAAGCCATGTACCAACATGACTTAAGCTTTTCTTTACCTAAAACATGCTATGTTTTATGCTGGCCTTGAACACAGAGATCTGCTTGCCTTTGTCTCTTGTTATTAAAGATGTATATCACCATGTCTGGGCCTAAGCTTTTCATGGCCACTGTTGCTCAAGATCTTGATTAAAAGCCTATATGTTCCAGCCTCAAGATCTGGACCTCAGATGTACCCTCCATTTCTGGATTGTAATTCAATCCAGATTAAAAGTCCAAACTATTCCTTGTCCTGCTGTGAACAAACAATAAGCTTAGCTAAGTGGGATCTTGCCCTGAGATTCTGTTAATCCCCTTTATCTCTTTAAACACAAGATTTAGCTCTATTTCACTTCCTGGTACCTCTTTATTATTACTTGAACCATATATTTTATATTTTTTCCTTTTAAGCTTGCTATTCTTGATCAGAATGCTTTTTGTGAGACTAAACCAGAGAACAAAATCCACTGGGCATGATGTGGCGGGAGCTGAGATGTCCTGTGAAGCATATCAATGCAAAGCCTGTGACTAGCTTCATACTCAATGGTCAAAAATATGGTGTGTCCCCTTAAGTCTGGGGATGTGACAAAGGTGTCTATTCTTACCACTCTTACTGATACACTGTGCTCATGAGTGTGGCCAGGACAATTAGACAGACAGACAGGCAGACAGACAGGAGGGAGAAAGGAGAGAGAGAGAGAGAGACAGAGAGAGAGACAGAGAGACAGAGAGACAGACAGAGACAGAGAGCGACAGACAGAGAGAGAGAGCGAGAAGAAAGAAAAAGAAAGAGAAAAGAGAAGCTATCTTAGTGGGAAAAGAATGACAACGACGACTCTCTGTAGGTGAGCTAATATAAGACAATAAGAACTCTAAGAACTTGTTAAAATTATTTACAATTACAAAGTTACAAGATATAAGACCAATACACAAAACAAATTGTTCTCTCAGTGAACAAACTCAAAACAAAATTATGAAAACAATCCCATTTAGAAGAGCATCAAAAAGAATAAAACACTTAGAAGTAAAATTAACAAAGTAATATAAAATTTGTATCCTGAAAACTTAAAAACTGCTTTGTTCAAATAAATTAAAGACTGTATAAATACATTGTAAAAGTACCACATTTGTGAATTGGGAGACAATATTAAGACTTAATAAGATCCCAAACTGATCTCTACCTTTAAAACAATCTTTTTTGGATTCTCAGCTGAACTCCTTAGAAATGAGAAATAGAAAATTGCTCCAGACCCTGGAGAGACAAAATGATCTTGAAAAACTAGAACAAAGCAGATTTCAAGCTTACCAAGAAATGGCAATAAGAGGAAGCATTACATAACATGACATAATTAGAATCCAGAACAACCTATGCACTTGTGTTCAACTAATTTTGGACCAAGATCCTGTTTTAGTTTCTTTCTTGTTGCTGTCAAAAAATACTCTGACAAAACAACTTAAGGGAAGGGGCCTATTATTGTTCACAGTTATGGACAGTCCATCACTGTGGGAAGTCAAGACAGTGGGAATGGAGAAGTCCTAGTTGAATCATATTCACAGCCAGGAAGCAGTCCATAATCCCAGCTAGGGAAGGATGACACCCAAAGTGGGAAGGTCTTCCCAACTCAATTAACCTATTCAAGATAGGTATGCCCACAGGCATGCCCAAAGGCTCCATCATCTCTGGTGAGTCTAGACAGTTTAGATTAACCATCAAGGGTACTTAGAACATTCAATGGGAAAAGATTAATGTCCCCAAAAACAACAGAAAAGCCAAGGTAACTGAATAACCAAATCAAGGGGATGAATTCAGAGCCTTGCCTAATATCGAGAACAACAATGTAAATGAACCCCAAAGGAACCACAGAGCTAGAGGTGAGAATAGAATTTCTCTTCTTTGGCTGGGGTATATACTTGGAGGACATATCCTAGGGATGTTTATTGTTTCAGGTGCTAAAAAATGCTCTAAAAATCAATTATAATGATGGTTATCCATATCTATAAGTATTTTTTTAATCATTGCATTGTACACTTGAAATGTGTAAATTCGATTTCACATGAGTTATATGTCAAATATATTGTTTAAATGTTTCAGATTAAATAGAAAAAGCCTACATATCCTCTAGAGCAGTGTCTCCCAACCTTCCTAATGCTGTGACTCTTTAATACAGTTCCTCATGGTGTGGTAATCCTCAAACCATAAAATTATTTTTGTGGCTACTCCATAATTGTAAGTGTGCTACTGAGCAATGTCTCATTCCCTAAGACCATCAGAAATATGTGATCTACACATTGAAAACTGCTGCTCTTGATCATTGATAGTTGGAGAACTTAGAAAAGATATTTCCCATTTTAACTCTGTCTCTTTGCAAATATAAAATCTCTGGCCCAGGGAGGGGTGTCAAGCAAACCCAAATCGCATAGCATGTAAAGAGTACAACTTAGAATTGGTCTCTGAGTAGCACAAAATTGAGCTTCAGGGTCTTTAACTCAGTTTACCCATCTGTAACATGAAGATTCCCTCTCAGCCCTTGTCCATCAAACTCTAAATCTATAACCAAGGTATGGAAAGCCTAGGGAAGGGGGATAACTGTGCCCATGACAGTTTGGGGTATCCTCTTCTCCCACTGTATCTGAGAGACCCCTAGTGGAGCTTCTACCGTGGGTTCCTGCTTCCTGCAATCCCTGCCCAGGGCACCGTAGTAAGACAGTCTGATGTTTCTCTCCCATGGCGTCTCACAGAGTCTCTGAGGTCTCCCTCTCATCATGGCTGTGATGTATTGGTGAAGCCTGGAAGCACTTTACAACCGGTGACAAATTGTCTTTAGTTCCTTCTGCATTCATTAGTGGGACATTAATCCTATTGGACTCATCTGGGGTTGAAGGCGCATGCTCCATCTCCCAAACATACTACTTAGACCTCTTGTTCTCATACAGAATAACTGACTAGTCCTTTTGGAAAAGCCCCAGGAATTCTGTGGATAATGGTCTTTGCAGTAGCTGGAGGTATGAGTGGGGTATTAGTATCTCAACATCCCACTGGTGGGCATAGTTTCCCTTCTTCCACTGTGTGGCTTCATGGAAGCCATGGGGATGCTGTGACGAGCCGGTGTCTGCTCTAGCCACACTCTGAGCCACACGACCATGGCTTCCTTTCACAAGATGTTCAGGTTTCCCAGGCTTCCATAGCCTGATCTACAATCTACAAGAGTTTCCAGTCAATCCCCAAGTTCTGGATCTGGCTTTACTGAGGGCCTCACTTGGATACCTGGGATTGGAATTATAGGGCACCTTCATGCAGCCAGAACCAACTATCTTCCTCTTTCTTAAAACATAAGGAAAGGCTTTGTTGAGAGTAAGACCACATGGGAGAGGAAAAGAATGGAGTAGAGAAATTGAAGGGCCCAAAAAGCATAGGCTGGACCTAAAAGATTTTTAAAGTTAGCAGAAGTAACAATAATATTTAACACCATTATAGGTCAGATAAGGTCTCTCACTTGTGGATTACCAGGCTAGGGCCTTCAACAGATGAACCTCTTCTCTATCAGTCCCCAAGGTCCTTTTAACCTCACTACTCCTGAAAAGAAAAAGTCTGCAGGACAAGCTCATTCACCTTTATAGCCTTCACTTCCGAACCACGCTTACTCACCGTCACCCTTTGCTGCAAGTTTGTTACCAACTTTGAGCTCATGAGCACATTGCACACATACCCTCCTTCCACTTCCTTTTCCCATTCCTCATGTGGTCTCACCAACATGATGTTGGGGCCACACGCTGAGCTCTGGGTATACACCAAGGGTGGCATGGAGGTCCAAGGTTCCACTCACCATAGCATGCCAATCAAATCACTGCCCGTGTTAGATGAGGACCTGTGTGTTCATCTATAGTAATCCCTATCACCATCACAAGAATTCCACTACCTACTGATGAGAAGCCTGGGGTTCTATAAGAATAGAAGAAAAGCAAAAGAAAGGACTGAAGATGTAATTTAGATAATAATGTGCTTATCTTGCATGCACCAAGCCCTGGGTACTGTCCCAGCACCATACAAGCAGTGTGTGGTGGGGTAAATCTGCAATCTCAGCACTCAGAAGGCAGAAGCAATAGAGCCAGATGCTCAAAAGCCATCCTCAGCTACATAGGGCATTTAAGACCTTACACAAGAGAGACCCTGTAACAAAAAAGGGGGGGAGAGCCCCCAAACACAGAATTACTGCCTGCCTTGGTACTTAGATCAAAACGGTTATATTGTCCTCTTCTGTATTAAAGCAAAGAGACAGCAGTGCTTGGGAGGTCAAAGCCATTGCTGCCCACTGGATTTGTATGGTTAAACACTGTGATGTACGCAAACAGGAATGAGGACAGCCGCTCGATCTCCTTGGTTCCCTCCTCCCTACGGCATCCCATCCCACTGTCGTGGCCTCTTCAAGGCTGAGGCAGGAGACAGACCCTGGTCTCTAATTGCTCTCAGTCAAAGACTGTATCTAACACGTTATTAAATATGTAAATAATATGAAAGCCAGAAGAGAATTAATATTTCATATATAATGAAGTTAAGATGAATTCTCCTGTGCCTAATTTTCTGTTTTTAAACACATAATGCACTGTGGAGTCCAAAGTGATTCATGGTATTTTATATTGGTTAAAGACATTCAGGGTGTGTGTGTGTGTGGGGGGGGGTTCTCCGAGGCAGTTTCCAAAATGATTAACTTGAATGTTATTATTACAAATAGGATTTGTTTTTTAAAAAATTAATTCTGTAGTTAATCAGAATGAAAAGCATGAAATTTCGTTGCTGGTGGGCCAATCTTGAAAGGAGAAAAAGAGTGGAGAGGCCCAGGTTAGCAGAGTCTAGAGCCTACGAGACAGACCAGGAAATAAATGACTACAGCAAGGCTCGGTGACAATAGGGACAGGCAATGACTGTGGCTAACTGTGAGAATGCATGCCCGGCTAGAAGGCATGAGAATATCATCACCCTTCCTTCTTCCCTTGCAGCCCCCAGAAGCTCAGGATTGCCTGTGAGAAATGAACCCACATATAAAATCAGTTCCCGAGTCAAACATTTTAAAACACTTGTAGGTTTAAAAGAAGGTATTGGTGGCATGCCAGTTTGTCAGAAGGTCGTTCCTTTTGGGTGGCTGGCAAGAGCCTGACCTTAACATCCCCAGATGATAAAAGGAGGAACATAAAATCTGCTTTGTCAGCATTTGGGAGATGTAATTTGGCAAGAAGAGACAAGAAGCACAAATCCTTCAACCCCAGCGCTTGTAAGGATCCATCAGAAAGAAATAATTAAGGATTGGGAGAATAAATCGCTGTAACGATGTTCTCCACAGCCCTGTTTGTAATGTGGGGAAACACACACGCAGATCACGGACAGTGGCTAATCGACCACCCAGTCCCACGATGGAGGATCTAAGACCAGGACCTCTAGTCATCTTTGAAAAATGTGACTAGATTTATGCATACATTTTCTCTCTCTTTTTCCTTGGATTTTTTAGAGTCTTTTTGTTTTGTTTGTTTTTGTTTTGCTTTGTTTTAGTGAGAAGTGGGGCACATGCCATGGCGTTCTCATGGAGGTCTGAGGACAGCTTTGTGGGCTCTGCCCTCTCTACCTTTTTATTGGTCCTGACACTCAAACTCAGGCTGACAAGCTTGGGCAGCAAGCATCTTTTCCCACTGGCCAATACAGGTCTCTGTTTTGTGTTGTGTTTTGTTTTAATATTTATCTGAGATTTCACTTAGCATTACAAGAATAAATCTACTAAATAGTAACATAAATCACATTTATTTTCTATAATAAGCTATAGAAATATAAGCCTCTATATTAAGTAGTTACATTTTCTACAACCAGATATAGTTATATGTATGTATATATATATATATATATATATATATATATATATATATATATATATATATGCATTTCCCCCAGATTGTCAAGGAGAATATCATTATCACAAATGTATTTTTACAAGGGTGAGTAAAACATATTTATACTATAATTGGGGTGTTGCTATAAGAGATAGACATGTACTTACCTGCCAGGGAGGAAGGAAAACCAGAATACCAAACTGTAAGTGAGGGTAATTGCTAGATTAGATGAAACTAGGTCAGCAGCTGGAGAGAAGCCCCATCTTTTTGTCCATATGCTATTGCTTTGTTTCTGAGACACACACACACATACCCCAGACTAACCTCACACTCATTATGTAACTGAGGATGATTCTCAACTTGAATCTTCTGCTTCTACCTCCAGAATGTTCTGGTTACAGGCAAGAACCATCATGCCTGGCTTCGGAGGTGCTAGGGACGGAACCCAGGGCCTCTTACATTCTAAGCGAGGGTTCTATGAGTTCCACTCCAGCCCTGGATTGCAAATGAACTTTCAGTGCCTCCACACAATCTCCATGGCTTTAGGGGACCCATTTAGATCTAAGCTTTACTTCCACTCTTAGCCTTTCAGCTCCTCACGGGGTCTCTTGTTGTGCGTTGTGGAATGACTAAGAAGACCACGTGACCCCTGGGGCCCCTATAATCTGAGACCATGGTCAAGGAACTCAGATTTGATTCAGAGGTGGAGCCAGACATGTAACTCCAAGAAAGGACCCCGCCAAGGCCTCTCTTCTCTCCTTCCTGGTGACCACTGATGCCTTATAGGAGTGGTATCTCTGGGAGCCAGGATCCCACAGGGAGGGGAAGCAGAAATAGAGCAAGAGCTGATTTCTAGCACATGGGCAACATGACTGGGAACTGACCCTTCCTTGAGCTGACCCACTGCATGGTCTACAAGATGTTCCAGTGGTAAATTCCAGTCTGGTGGGCTGGACGTGGCTGGGCCTCAGGGAAGCCATGGGTGGTGGCTTCCTGCTCATCTTGCCTCTTGCCGCAGGTCTGGGATGTGACAGCCTTGATGTATGCTAAGAGCTTGGTAAGAGGAGAGGGACAGGGTATGAACACAGGTGGGACATGCAATACAGGAAGACACAGTGGAGCACAGTCCCCAGGCACAGGACACACCACTGCCAGATCAGATCATACATGCCCCAGTGCCTGTCGTGTTATGACAGCTAACTATTATGACAGCCACACAGCATGTCTCCCGGTACTCCTTTCTGCCCCTCCCAAACACATTCAAGCCCTCCTTATGACAGTCATTTAGAAACACAAGGAAACATGGAGTGTGCAAACATGTGTGAGAGAAAGATAAAGGGACTCTAAAGCCATTGCCAAGGTCAGCACCCCATGCAGGCTGGTACTGAAACCTCCAAAGACTTATCAATCATCTCTCTGAGCATGCCTGTCAACGTGGTGGACAGGCAGAAGTATTCTGGCTACCGTCTGGCCTCCCTGGTCACTGTGCTCCGTTCTCCCTTTATCAGCTGTTCAAGGGTTGGGGATGGGGGGGCATTCATTTTTCTTATGTTTTTACTCATCCACTTCCCAGACAGTAGCTGCAGGTGGCTGCCTCTGAGTGCCCACCTTGTGGGGCTCTACTGGATCTGTTGGTCTACCTATGTCTTTCCCCTCCGGTCCTGTCAGTGTTCAGGGCAGTCATGACAGCCTACGGCCATCAGTCTGAGGACACCACCATCTTCACAGAGCGCCCAGGGCTCCAGTCCTACATCAATGAATTCTCTCCATCCAAACCATCTGGGTAAGCTGTGCTCTCTGTCAGAGCCCCAGATCCATTTCTGTCCTCGATACCAGCCTCTGCCTTGGTCAGCTATCTTCTGTCTGGGTGACCTGAGTCTTCTTTCCGCAGGTACATCTTTGTGGGACCCAGTCTAGAGCTGGGCTCACCTCTACTCAGCTTCTCAGAAAGGAAGGCAGGCTAGAAACAGCAGGGATGCAGGCCCTTTCTCTGAGTCCTACAAATCTGTCCCTTCACCCTCCTTCTCTGTGCCAACCCTGGCTCACACCTTGGGAGAACTCCCTTGATTCTGGCTAACTCCAGAGCTCCAGGCCACTGGGATCCTGACCAGGAGTCAGAGCCACAGCTTTCTGGGAACCAACCAGGTCAGAGCAGCCGGGAGCAGAGGAGGGCAGGCTTGTTCCTGCTTGGCCTCCCTTTGTTTTGTTCTGGTTTCTTCCACAGCTCGGCGTGTCAGGTCTTTGTGGTCCTTAAACCAACAATACATGTGGAGCAGCAGCCCCTGGTGACCATCCATCACCTCAGACCCGTCACCTTTGAAAGCCAGTCAGCCCGAACTCAGCGCCAGCTCCTGCCACCTGCACACTGCAGCTGAGCAAACATGAGTGACCAGTGCTAACCAGGGTCAGCCCACAACGCCTTCATCTTCCTCCCCTCTGCCTCCCAGGACAAAGGGCCTAAACACCACAGCAAGTACGTCTCTTCTTAGCTTATTAGCTTTGGAAGCTTGGACAATGCTGTGCCCGCTCCTAAGCTTTTTTTCAGCTCTGTTTGGATGGAAAGAAAGCACATCTCCCCTTAGGCTTCTGAAAGGCACCTGGAAAGTGACCGTGTGAAGTGAATGTTTCAAGTTTGCCTACTATGTGCCTGCCCACCTCCCCCATAGGTACATACTAACTCCACAAGTTCATGGGGCCTGACTGAATGAGCTTGCATTGAGCAGAAAAAGCCAAGGCTCATAGTAGTCAAGAGACTTCTTCAAAGTCACCCCACACATAAGAATAAACAGAGACTTGAGCCCCAATCTTCTTTCTTCTTCTTCTTCTTCTTCTTCTTCTTCTTCTTCTTCTTCTTCTTCTTCTTCTTCTTCTTCTTCTTCTTCTTCTCCTCCTCCTCCTCTTCCTCCTCCTCCTCCTCCTCCTCCTCCTCCTCCTCCTCCTCCTCCTCTTTCTCTTCCTCCTCCTCCTCCTTCTCATTATTATTATTATTATTATTTTGTAAATAAAGGATCTCTGTGGCTTTGCTTTATGTTTACTATAGAGATTTTAAAAACATGTAAACAGGCCCAATTTCCAGTACCTGTTGTTTGTGTTTTTTGACAACCCCTAGCCTTAAAATGTTGAGATCCAAATAAACACTAGCCCTGGGATTTCAACAGAAAAAGTATGTCTGCAAAGCCCCTGTTCCCGGCTGCAGTTTCTCGCCTTTATCCGATGCCCTCAAGGTCATGAGCTTTTTCCTCTTTGCAGAGAGGCATTGAAAAGCAGAGGGCAGGGGCTAAGAAGATGACTCAGTCAGTAAAATACAAGCTGAAAAGGCATGAAGACCCAGTTCAGATCCTCTTGCAAAAAGCCAGGAGCCTAGAATGAGTCTGAAAATCCAGCCCTGGGGAGGGAGGCAGAGACATGAGAATTCCCAGGGTCCATTGACCAGCCAATCTAGCTGAGTCAGCAAGTTTCTGGTTCACTGAGGTATCCTTCTGACACCCATGCACATGTGTGTATGTGTATACACACATACACACACACACACACACACACACACACACACACCCCAGTTCATTCCTAGGAACACTCTGCAGCTTTACTGCTTGTCACTGTGGGCCTTGGAGAATCATTGCACCTCCATATAATGAAGCCATGGAGATGGGTTAGATACACTGGGCCGTCCTTCCTTGGTCAAATGTGTGGTTCCTGGGGCTACAGGAACCATGGACCTAAAGCAAAGCAGATTCTGCCACAGTTCTGAGGGCACAGAGCTCCCCAGAACCACTAGCAAGACTACTCCAGCCTCTCCCAGATGATGGCAGTCTCTCACCCTTGGCACTGTTTGGCTGTGGCAGCCTCAAGCCAGCCTCTGAGTCCACCATTTCATGGCTTTATCCTACAAATGTCTAAGCCCATGGCTTCTCCTCTGAGTCTCTGGTCCTTCATTGTCCTTTTCTAATGAGGACACTAATCACTGGATTCTAGTCTGCAGTGATGTAGCGCAATCTCATCTTAAATTGATGACCTATGCAAAGCAAGGTCGCATGGACAGGTCCGGGGAGTCATGAGTGTCCCTGCTGTGGCTGCCCAGTGTTGGGGACAAACTAAAAATGGAGCTCTAAAGAAGGAAAGGTGAGTTGACAGTTTAAGAGCATTTGGTTCACAGTCCCTTTAACCCTTTGCTTCAGGCTTGTGAAGAAGCAGAATGCATTAAGGTATGAAGCTCTGTCTACCCCGACTAAAGAGAAGAGGGTGTGTTAGAGGGTAGATTATGCCCTTCAAAGAGCCATCCCTAACAATCTAATCAGCTACGGGACACTTCCTAACACTTCCATAGCATTTGAATACCGCACGCTATCAATACATGAGCCTTTGAGGGGACTTTTCATAATTGACAGTTTCCCAGGATGGGCCCAAGGGTCTCTCTCCTCAAGGCTGAGAAGGAAGGTGAGTCTCTGGTGCCATGGGGTTACACACATTTCTCCTAGGTTCTGGAGGTCAGGAAGCAGGTCTAGGCTCTAGCCCTTTGTTTTCTTAATGACTTTGAAAAGTGTGTGTGTGTGTGTGTGTGTGTGTGTGTGTGTGTGTGTGTGTGTGTGTGTTACATATGTGCAGGTCCCTGTGGAGACCAGAAGAGGTTATTGGTCTTTGTAAACTGTTTGATATAAGTACTAGGAACCAAATTCTGGTCCTCCGAAAGAGCAGCAATCTCCCCGAACCACTGTGCCATCTCACTGATTACCTCTGGCACTTTGGAAAAAAAATCCATTCCAAAGATGCACATCTCTGCTTCGTGTTCATCTTCACTAGGGGCAGAGCCTCCCTATCACCCTGCTACCCAACCATCGACACTTGTCATGTCCTCCAGTACACTGAGCCATGTGCTACACACACACACACACACACACACACACACACACACACAGAGAGAGAGAGAGAGAGAGAGAGAGAGAGAGAGAGAGAGAGAGATCCTAATTCTACAGAAGTATCCCCTCCGATATCCTTTCTCGAGTGTCCTGGTCTCTCCAGCAATCACCACGGAGTATCTGTTCTGTTGTTTATGCCTGTCACTTCTGGTTTACTATCCCACTAGCTTCTTAATGTGTAGTTTATTTGCCTCAGTATACCTAATCCCTAACCCAGTGCCTAACACATAACAGATACTCTGTATGCACAGGGTGAGAGAATCGGTAATGTACCAGCTCTGAAGAATTGTCCCGCTGCACACGAGAGAGGGGACAGATCAGTAAGGGGTTGATTCTGCAGGAGGAGGTGGGGCCTCCAACTGAGGCAGAAATGATCCCTGATTTGGGAGATATCTGGGCCAGTTTTTCAAGAAGTCATGTGAGCATAGGCCTGGTAAACCCGGGGCAGTTATTTTCCATTGCTGTTGCAGCGAGGGGGAAAACCCTCACTAAGGAGAAAGTGGAGAACATGGGGTTCACACCCTGTTTCTCCACCAGTCTCCCATCCCATGCCCAGAAGTATGCAGCACCCAACCTTCGGGTACACACCTTCAATCCACTGTTCCAGGGAAGTCCTCCATCACTCCTCTCATGGGGGCCAAGTGTTTACCACACAAGCAAGAGGACCTGAGTTTGGATCACCAGAGCCAAGTGAAAAGCCAGGTGTGACTGTGTGTGTGCCTGTGATCCAAGCAGAAAGGTTTGGTGGGGACAGGAGATTCTCTGTGGCTTGCTGGGCTCCAGCCAGTCTAGCTCAATCACTGAGCTCAGTGAAAGCCTGTCTCCCAAAATAAGACAGAAAGCAATTAGGGAAGACATCTATCATTGACTTCTGGCCTTCACAGGCACACATGCATACATGTGCACACACAAACACAAACATGTGAACACACAAATATACACAAACACACGAACATGTTCACATACACCACACACACACACACACACACACACACACACACACACACACACACACGAACATGTCCACATACACCACATGCGTAAAGATAAAATAGTGAATTATAAAACCAAGGAAACTACATAGCAGTGAAGATTTGGGGCAGATTCAAAGCCAACAGCAAGTCCTGGCAAGCCTATGCTGTGTCCTCTCCGTTGTGCTGACATTTGCAGCCCAGGCTTCCCACCCTGCAGGCCTCCCGGTATCATTGGAAAACTTGGGCTGTTTGGGGGAAAATACCATTCCTCCCAATTGCACCCTAGTGGGCAGATGTGACAGAGTTTTCCGGGAGGATCATGGAAATGTCACTACCAAAGCCTTGCCTGTCCCTCCCCATCTCTCCATGGCAGCAGGTCCCTTCTCTAATATGTCAAGCTGCTGCCTGAGATGGAAAGCCAGCCCTGGAACTTTTCAGCCAGTGATAATTCCTGTGGCACTGGTTGTGGCTCTCTAGCATTAGTAATAACTGGCTCTGACCTCTGAACAGATGAGTCAGCCTTGCTGGAGACCCCGTTAGTTCACCCACATGGAGTACATGAACTCCTCCCTAGAGCCCTGCAAATAGGGCAGTGTGGTCCTTTCCAATAGAGTCAATGCCCAGTGCATTCAGGGTCCTGTCGCTTAGATTTGACCCCCACCTCCCCACAGGTCTGCCTGCCTCTGAGATCATCCCCTCCATAGCTGCTCATAGAGTTCTAATACCAGCCCTCCTCATGTCCTGCAAGCTCAAACATCCTCTCTAGTTCCCCTTTGCCCATCACATACCGGCCATCTGACTGGTACCTGCTGTCCTCCATAGAAGCAAGACTCCTCTTCCTTCCAACTCTCTCTAGAGCTGCTCCTCTGTATGAACTCTTGATAACCTAGACTCGCACTGCCCCCGGCCTGGACATCTTCAGGGTTGCATGATTCCTTGCTGCAGATACATTCTATCGCCTGGTCCAAGCTCTCTCTGAAGACCTGGTTCCAACCCCAGTTATTCCTTTAAGTTCCACCCATCACCCTTGCCTTCGAAATGCATTTTCATCATTCAATGGGCAATGAGGCATACTCTAACTGCAGTTTCCAGTAACTACTTTCTATTTTCCTTTCGAGATCCAGTCATATAACCCAGGCTGGCCTCTGACTCTTTAAATAGCCAAGAGTGACCATGAAGTCCTTATCCTCCTGTCTCCCTTGTTCTGAGAGCTGGTATTACATACATGCATCATCACACCCAGGTTATGCCATGCTGGAGGTCCAACCCAGAGTCTCCTGCATCCTAGCCTGGTAAGTGCCTACCAACTGACCTACATCTTTGGCTGCTGTAGCTACTTTTTATAAATATGAAAATGTTGACTGATGTGTTTAAAAAACCAAGGTATTATGACTACTTTTTAATTTCTTTTTCTATCTTCTTACCTGTATTTTCAATAGCAAATACTATAGCAAAAGTGATAAATGAATATTTTGAAGATAGGCCAGTGAGCCCTTAGGCTTGGTCCTGAGCACAGGCCTAGGCAGTCAGGGAGTGTCGTACTGTGTGTTCAAGGTGAGAGAACAGAGGAACAGAAAGATCTAGACTCTTCAGCTCATCAGTCCCAAACCATCCTACCTTTCATAGTCAAGGAAGCCAATGGTCATTCCCTCTGACTGTGCATGTTTCTCTGAGCCAGGCCCTTGGGTGGGCCTTCAGTTCCTGCCCCAATCCACCATTCAGAAGCTACTTCATGGCTTTTGGAAGCCTCCCCCCCCCCAATCCTTTTCTTGTTCATCTGTCAAAGAGAGAAATGATGGCACCAGCCAGCTATAAAAACGGAAAGCAGCAGGGCTACAGAGCAGGCAGGAGCTTGGTATTTCCAAAGGATCATGATTGTTACTGCAATGGATACATGGGATCCTGAGAGTCCTATGAATAGCCACTATTATCACTGCCAATAAGGAAGCCTGGAACTTAAAGCATACTCAAAACACAACCAACCTCTGTTCTGGTCCTTGCAGCTAAGTGATGGATAAGGCAGGATTCCACTCTCATCTTTGTTGACGTCTTTGTAGGAAGCCAGGCTTCCAACTCTAATCAGTTATGATATCACTGGCTGAGAAACACACAGCGAGGGACTTACCCCAAATCCTGCAGCTAACAAAGAACTGGGATTGATTCAGCATCTCCTTCAGAAAGGCTAAATTTTACCTCCACACTTCCCTCAAAGCACAAGTAAAACAATTAAAGCCATTGTCTCTCTGGAAAACTCATCTTTAAACTGGCTGGTTCTGGGTTTCAGACAGCTGTGTCTGAACTTTGGAACTGAGATGTGTAAGGAGCTGAAGAGTCCTGTGCCTTTGAAGCTCAAGGGGGTTGCAGGGTAAGGGGTGTGGTTTCCACATGGCCAAGGACAGAAAGGAGACACCAGGGTGCAAGAGTCCCATAGCAACTGAGCATCAACCTTGTATTTAGGAAGTGTGATCAAAGTCCGGTGGTCCAAGTAGCTCAAGAGAAGGGAGGAAGCTGCCCGGTGAGAGAAACATGGATGCCAGATGCATGTTATGTTATCAGACTGGGGAGGGGGGACAAGCCTATACACAAAGGCCCATCAGTAACTATCTCAGATTTTACTCCCAGGCTTTACCATCTCGACCTCAGACAGTCAATGAACATCTAGGTGAGCTATGACTTCAGGAAGACTCTAATGTTGATGACTGGTTTCCTAATTATATTTTTAGCTCCCCCAACACCCACCTCTGACATCATCAGTCACTGTGGATGTAGAAAATTCAAGATGAACCAACCTTAAAGATGCTCTAATCCAAAGATCTGCAAATCACCAGCAGCTGGCCAGATCTGTCCCAATACTTGTTTTGTATAGCCTTTGAGTTAAGATGGAGACAGGAAGAACATCTCCTGACATCTGGAACTCATAGTTCAAGCTCTGTTCTGGCTTTGATTGTAACCTTCCATCTACAATAGCCACTGAAGAGTACAAGAGAGATATCAAAACCCACGAACCAAAAGCATTTTCTATAGTGTCTTGGTTAGGGTTTCTATTGCTGTGATAAAACACCAAAACCAAAGCAAGTTAGAGAGGAAAAGGTTTATTTGGCTTACACTTCCGTATCACTGTTCATCACTGAAGAAAGGCAGGACAGGAACTAGCAGGACAGGACCACAGAGGCAGGAGTTAACACAAGCCATAGAGAAATGCTGCTTACTGGGTTGCTTCCTATGGCTTATATGGCCTTCTTTCTTACAGAACCCAGGAACACCAGACCAGGAATGGTACTACTCACAATAGGTTCTGTCCCATTAATTATTAAATAAGAAAAAAGCCTTACAGGCTTACCCTACAGCCTGATCTTATGGAGTCATTTTCTTAATTGATGTTTCCTCCTTTCAGATGACTATCAAGTTGACATAAAACCAGCCAGCACATATACATACAAAGGTGTCTCATTTCTGTTTCTTACCTATTCACCTCCATCTTCTTCCAAAACGCCAAGGCCCTGCTACGGTCCAAAGGTACCTGCCATAGGAAGGCAGCAATTTTTGCACATAGGGTGTGCACAGACTTCCACAAAGCCCAGGTGTCTTCTTCTCAAACTTATTCAAGACTTTGTGATTCCCCCAGACCCTTATGTCCAGGATCAGGGCTGTTTGCTTTCTAGGATTCCCTGGGCCCCTAGAATTACAGTTCTATCTCCAACATGAACTTCTGGTTTATGATAGACTGTTGTAGCCCTTGGTTCACTACCACCCCTATCTCCCATCTGTCTCCCCCACAGCCTCAATCCTAGAGAAAACCCTCCATTCCTTGCAGGTCACCTTGTTCAGACTGAAAAGTACCTGGAGGTTAGTAAAGCACACACTTGTTGGGGTGTTTCTGGAGACCGTTTATGAAGACATTCAGATCATAAAGGCCCCAAGGCTTGGTGGTCTGATCTATTAACAGATTCCAAGTTTGAATGGATTGTTGGGAGATGTCAGAAACGTGGGTGATGGAGTCTTCTTGGGTGGAGTAAGTCAGTGAAGGTGTGTCCTGGAGCTTTGGCCCCTGCTCACGGCTGTTTCACTCTTTGTCCCAGGGTCTGTGAATGATAAGCTCTCCCCGCTACGGTCCTCTTACACATGGAGGAGATGCCATAAATATTTCCTGCTCTTACATTGTTTTGCCAGGCATTTCGTCACAGCAACAAGAAAGCTAACTAGCACACCTCTATGCTGTTTTACCTTCAAAATCTTTCAAACCCCTAGCTTCTTGTCACTGAGGAAAGGTAGCCAGGCCTACAAGGCCAAAGAAAACATGCTTCTTCCAAATCTCCAGATGGCCTTCTGTACATGACTTTCCAGATTCCCTGTGGGTCTTCCACACTTCTCTTCTTGTGGCATCACAGGACGGTAGGGAAGGCAGGAGGAGGGGTGTGATAGATACTCTCTATGCACATCTCTGGAGTCCAGAGATGCCTGCCTTCCTTGTGGCACCTTTATTCCTGCTATCTGCCCTTACGCTGACCTCGCTAAGGTATGATGTGCCTTTAGGAGCTTAACTGCCTTTTTCCTGCCAGTGGAAGTCACTCTCTGCCTGAGTCCCTTCTTTCTGGTATATAATCACAGCAAGAAACAAAGGCTAAGTTTGCAAAGAACTTCCCAGACATTATGTCAGGATACCCACACTCAAAAAGGATATGTTCTGATCTCAGTCATTAGAGAAACAACCCATGCACTCCAACACACACAGCCTAGTGTTAAAGGGGCCTATGAGTAAACCTTAGCATGTACATTCTACATTGCTTCTCACGATGCTCCAAAGCCTATGTGTTATCTCTCACAGCTTAGGGGAAGCTGAGGTGCAAGAATAAAACATTTACCCCTCATGGGCTGAGAGCTCCTAAGATAGTTCATAAAGATGGAGAGCTGTATGCATCAGACAGACATGTCAACCCAACCCTAAGTTCCCAGATATGGGTGCACATAACACTGGGCAGTAGGAACAGGAGGTACTATAGAAGCAGTCCAAGGACATATAGCTAGTACACGACAGGGCTAGCAGGTGCACCTGCCATGCTGGCCTGTGCTTTGATCTACTTATAGGGTAGACATAAATGAAATGGATACCTATGGTGATATGAATAAGTATGGTCCCCATTGGCTCATATATCTGACTGATTAGTCACCAGGCAGTAGCACTGTTTGAAAGGATTAAAAGGATCAGGAAATGTGATCTTGTAGGAGAAAATGCATTACCATGGGGGTGGCCTTGAGTTTTCAAAAGTCCATACACAGCCCAGAGCCTTTCTCTAGAGCCTTTTTCCTCTCTCTTTCTCTCCCTCCCCCCTCCACTCCCTCTGCCTCTCATCCTGGGAACCATAATGTTGTTCTCAACTTCTCAACTACTGCTCTAGTGGCATGCATACTGTCATGCTCTCTGCCATGATGATAATGGACTAAGCCTCCCAAACTGGAAACAAGTCCCAATTATATACTTTCTTTCGTAAGAGCCGTCTTGGCTATGGTGTGTCTTCACAGCAATAGAACATTGACTAAGACAGTAACAGAAATTGGATGAGGCAAGGATAAACACTGTGAAGGAATCAAAGCAAGCTAAGGAGATTTTCCCATCAGAGCTGGCATTGGAGCTGAGAAACAAATCAGCTTTGGGGACACCCAGAAATGCATCTGTGGCCCATGGGAGCAACAAGTGCCAAGGCCATCACTGTGTCTTGAATATCGATTGCTCTTAGTCAGGGTTCCTCTGATGAGTTAGGACCTACTTCCTTTCATAAGACAAACGTCCTAGATACCAGCTTTGCCAGCCTCCCTAGCCGCCAGGCTCCTTCGTCAGACATCCTCGCCAGACTGGACAGGAGGAATGACACAAAGAAACAGGAGCTCTGCAGGCTGCGGGAGGAGGGCAGCTGTTGCTATGGCTCCCAGCAGCGTCCATGTCTAGAGATAATACTGCCTGCAGGGATTGACTTGGCGACCATGCTCACTAGCAACGTCAGAGATGCTCTCCAGTGTGACTTGACCATATGCTGTCTCTAGCTGGATAGCCCTGGAGCTCGTTTTTATTCTGCCCTCGGAACATTTACTAACCTCCATAATGTTATTTTGGTACTTTTTTCCTACTCGGAAAACCCCAAGTTCTTTCCCACTCCTTGCCACTCAAAGCCCTGACAGATAAGAAGTCACAACAGAGGTGACTGTTTTACCCCAAACCCCACGTTCCTTACTCTGCTGCTTGGCTCTTTTGCTTTCATGTTTGGGTTCTAGTTTTACCAAATGGACTGTGAGCATAAGTGACCAGTGCCAGTTCTGAACCATTTACCACCTCAGACACTTTGGGGCCTCCGTGTACACATATCTACCACGTGCAGCACGCCTGTTGGAGGCCAGAGAGAGTCAGATCTCCTGGAACTGAACTTACAAGTGATTGTGAGCCTCCAAAATGAATCTGAGAACTGAACCCAGGGCCTCTGCAAATGTTGTTAACCAGCTGAGCTGTCTGTTCAGGCCCTTGGAAGAGAAAGCACTCTCATAAATAGAAGGAGCCTGGATCCCTCGTTCAAGTCAAACAGAGCGGCCAAGGGATATTCAGACGGGAAAGAAGAAACAAGAAAACGAGGCAGGTTTACGAGCAAGCCTGAACCTCTGGGCCACCAGATGTGGGGCAGCTTGCCAACCCACATCAAATGCTATGTGAAGGAAAAGCACATATAGAAAGGCACAAGCCACTGAGACCAAGGGCTCTGATGTCACTGTGTCACAGCCTAGTCAATCCTGTTACAAAAGGGTTTTCAGATCACAGGGAAAGGCAGGGGACATGGCACACAGCGGATACTGGGGAGAGTGGTGTGAGGTGGTACTGGTGTTGTTGGGAAATCCTTCCACGGTTTTATTCCAAGCATACTTTGTAAGAGCTGCTGGAAGGACTTACGGGTAAACAGACATAGCCAGACACAAAGGCAGAATGGATGCCTTCCACACAGTTCAGAGACAAAGGGGCCATGACAGGGTCTCAAAAGATAACTAATCAACCCCTGGCCCCACCTCATGCTTCTGCACTTTGATGTGCATTAGGAGGTCCTCAGCCACTGGTGGATTGCTTTTCCTCTTCCCTTGTAGCCTATTCAGAGAGGCCAGCCATCCTGAAGCCAGTCCCTGATTCTCAGAAGCTCCTGCCCCACCCTGCCTGGTTACACCCTACTGCACACAGAGCCTGGATATCAGACATCACCTCCCCCAGAGCTGGACCCTGAAAACAGACCAGGCTACAGTAGTGTGCATTCAGGCTCTCTGCCCCCATATGAGATGCCAATGGAGGAGTCTCGGGGTCTCATATGCTTTCAGCACCTTCTGCATGTGTGCCCTGGAGAGAAAAGAGGGGGCATCTGCATCTCTAGGCCTGGCTCCCTCTGCCTGCCCTGGCCACATCCCCAGCCTAACCTTCATCCCTATGAGCTGATGCAGCAGGAATTTATTTACAGGCTCATTATCCCTGTGATTCACGTCCAGCTTGAGTTGGTTTGTAAGGAGGAGCTGGGGAGTGGTCCTGCAAGAGACCATGCCCATGAGGCCTGGGAGGATGTGAGCCAGGATCAGCAGGGCCTCACCACACCCAGAGCCAAGAGGGCAGATGGGAGGAGCACAGAGGAAATGCCAGCCCTCCAGTTTGTCTTGGCTCTCGCAATTCTAGGCCTTTCCCAAACTCTGGGGTGAATCCAACACAGAGGCCTCAAATGGAAGGTTTGGCTGGCAATCCGTTCTTGATTTGTACGTCCCAAATGTTCCAGGGAACTCGGGTGGATGGAGAAACACTGACAAACATCTTTCCAGTTTCTTTCCCATCAGGAGATCCCTGCCTCTTGGCCCTGCTCCATCAGCCCCCTGGGTGGAAGGTTTTACACAAACACAGGCCATGGCCATGAACTCATTCAAACTTCTTTTGCAACCATTACTCTGTTCCCAGTGAGTTTAACTCCCTCCACTTTGGAGAGAAAGCATGGGACTGTGTGAGATGAGGCCCAGTCAGGGATAGACTAACAATATTAGCTAATGATAAAATACAGCCGTTTAACATTATGTAATAAAAGTTGCATGCATGTGTTCTTCTCCCTCTTCAAAGGCATCTCATCATACAGTTCTTGTACACAAGATCTGCAATATTGCAACAGCCAACGTGATCCCTGAGATGGTTGTGACTAGTGGGAGGGTAGTATACACAGTGTGGATACACTGGACAAAGGGACCAATCACATCTCAGGCAGAAATGAGCACAGGGGCAAGATTGCTTCATGCTACCCAGAGTAGCACACAATTTGAAACATTTATGCCTGGAAAATTTCATCAAAAAACAAAAACCCATATTTAACCACCAAGTAACTGAAACAAAATAAAACCAAGGTGAGGGAATTGGGCTGGGAATACCTCCTCTCTCTGATTGTTGTCTGGATGCAGACTGATACTGTATCTTTCAAAAAAAAAAAAAAAAAAAAAAAAAAACAGGAACTACCTAGCTCTCTTTCAAGCAGGAAAGGGTTTAATATAAGAAGTGGGTAAGTTGTAACACTGGCCATGATTTCTCTTCTTTCTGCACCTAGCATGATGTGAATTTAGATGAGGGCAGGTCATGTGACTTGGTTTGCTTAAGAAAATATGACAGATGTCATACTAATAAGCTGAAGCCTCAAGAGACCTGACATTTTCCCACCAGCCCTCCTGGAACCCTGCACAGTGCCATGTACACATGACGAAGCTCAGTTGCTGCTAGGCAATGAGAGACCATTCAACCAATCAGCAACTAGGTCACCTTGTAACAGATTCAGATGCTTGAGTGTGCTCTACCATGACCAGAGAAGCCACCTGTTGAGCCCAGCCCAGGCTCCAATTTCATCTGCAGTGTAGTGAGTTAAATATATAACTGTCACTTTAAACACCTAAGTAGGAGGGTAGTTTTTTGTGCAGAACATTCTAACTGATACAGAACACTAGGGACAATCAGACAAATGAACAGTGCTGATACATCAAGCGTAAAAGCTCTGCACAAACAGGAAGATGTTGCAGGACCAGTAGGTGTTGCTGTGGCGACCACAGACATCTCCTTTAGTATTTCAATGACTTTAAAGCATCCTATCTACCTAGTCCCACCAATCTGTTCAACCCAGCAGGAGAACAGTGACACAACTTCTGCCTCTGAATCTTACACCATTGCCTCCTGTTGAAATATTATAAAATTCAAAGATCAGGACTCTAGCCCCTGGTACAAAAAGAAGCTCACAAAATTGGGAGACATAGGCCTAAATTGTCAACAAGTAAAAACTCAACCCAACAACTAGTAACCAGGCCTAAGGTCCCACTATGTCCTAGACACTGTTCTGAAGATACTTGGCATGGGAGATGAGAGGACTTTCTGCTCCCTGTCACTTCCTTCACTATGTTCCACTGGCACTAGATCTCTCCTTGGTGTGATATGGATTTTATCAGCCTATTCAATCCTCAACCCTCTCTACCATCTCTGGTTGATCCTTATGGAGGCCAGATGAGTTGATGTCTGCACCAACCTCTTTAAGTGTAGACCACAGAAGGATACGGAGGACCTGGTTGTGTTTGCTGTATCAAGACCTGCTCACTATTTTTATCACTAAATTGACCTTGGTACTAGTATTAAAAGAATGGATAAATGTCCAGATGTTCAAAGATACAGAGGTTTTGATGAGACCTAAGAGATGAGGCCATCTGGTATAGCTTCCTCAGCTGCCATCCAACTCATTCTGCCCTTCTGTCTGTAGCACTGCGGTGGTTAGCTTTAGATGCCAACTTGCTACAACCTGGGAAGAGAATCTTAGTGGAGAACAATTTAGGTCAGGTTGTCCCATAGATATGTCTGGGGGTGGGGTGGGGTTGATTGTTATGGGAAGTAGAAAGATCCATCCTGAGTGTGGGTGCTACCATTTCTTAGGCTGGGCACTAGAGGTGAGGTACATGGGCACAAGCAGCAAGCACTCAAGAATGCATTCTCTCTCTCTCTCTCTCTCTCTCTCTCTCTCTCTCTCTCTCTCTCTCCTTTGAGTGTGATATGAGAAGCTTGAGTGACTCCAAATCATGGACTGTAAGCCAAATAAACCCTTTCCTTCTCTACGCCATGTACTGACAGGGAATTTGTCACATTAATGAGACAGAACAAGCACCAAGTTTGGCATGGAATCAGAGAGAGAGAGAGAGAGAGAGAGAGAGAGAGAGAGAGAGAGAGAGAGAGAGAGAGAGAGAGAGAGAGAGGTTGATATCAACTTGGCACAACATTGTAGAGATAAGGAAACTGTCCTCAGGCACTGCCAGAGCCTGGGGATGACATGATTGTGGTGAAGACTTGGAACCCTGGGTCCATGACATCACGCTGAGGTCCAATTATATCAGCTCAGACTCAGACCGGCAGACAGGAACTGAGAAAAGCAGAGGCTTCCCTAGGAAGGAAGTCAGTCGTATGCCAATGCGAATGTATGAGAAATGTGGCCAATGGATGCTCTGCAGACCTCTGTCTCGGAAGACTGTTGACAGAGTATCTAAAGCTAGGTAGTTGAGTTAAGGTTAGTTGCTGTGATAAAAATACCCTGACCAGAAGAAATTTAGGGAAGAGGGGGTTTTGTGGTTTCAGCTTCCAGCTTTAGGGTTACCATTCATCATTGAGAGAAGTCAGGGCAGGAATTCAAGACAGGAGCCTTGAGGCAAGAACTGAAGCAAAGACCACGAAGAAGCTCTGTTTACTTTAGGCCCACCTGCCAAGGGTTGCACCACCCACAGTCAGTTATCAACCAAGAATCGCAGTACAGGTTTGCCTACAGGCAAATCTTATGGATGCACTTCCTTAATTGAGATTCTCTCGTCCTAAATGACTCTACCTTGTGTTGAGTTGTCATAAAACCATCCCCACACTGGGTAGTTAATAAATAATAGAGTCTATTGAGCTCATGGTTCTTGAGGCAAGAAAGGATAAGAGACCATTACTAGGCTCTAATAATGTACTTCCTACTGCATCCAAACATGACAGAAGGCACCTTCTAGTAAACTCATGCAAATGTACCAGAACAAGTCTCCTTGGTCTTTGTAGAAAGTCACTAATACTGCAATGGGGCTCCACTTTCCTGACCCTCATCTGATCCCTACAGTCCTTCACATGACCCTCCTCCAAAAATATTAACATATGACTCTGGGAATTAGGTTTCCAACAGATTTTTAGAAGAGACATATCCAAGCTTCAGCATTCTCTTCCCAGGACTATCCTGCTCCTGATTGTGCATGTATAAATCATAACTCCTTGAACTCAGTTACCACTGAAGTACCAGAGCATCCTAGACACATCCCTGAGCCCCCACCCCGTCTGCCCTGTATGGGCTTGGTCGTGATGTTCCATCTAACATGGTTTAAGTTTAGGCCTTTCCTCTGAAGCACTTGAGTTGCTTTCATCCTCGGGATATCTCCATCTTTCAGATTGAGCTTCTGAGTTTTTCAATCCTGTGCCTTTCCAAATGGTTTCCCAGAGCTTCCAGTGGGTGGGAGGCTTTCTAACCATGACCCACTCCTGACAGACAGACATTTTGACTCTTTGCCAGCCACAAGTAACCTCTCAGATCATCTACCTGCCGACTAAGGTCCTCCTGAGACTGCTCCCTATCAGCAGCCTCAGCTCAGCACCTCTCACCCCATTTTCTAGCTACACTGAATGTTCAACATGTCCAAAGCCAGGAGGTCCTTCATGCTGCTAACTCTCAACACTCTCCACCGGCCCACCCTCACCCCAAGGTCACGATTGGTGATTTCAGATGCCGTCCTAGTGATGTGTATCTAACCCCTGAGCCTAGGAACTCTGTGAAGGCTGGGGCACACTCCAGCCTCCTTACTCTGTCCCCAGCTCTTAGTGTTCTTTGCCCCAAACTAGAAGTCACCTAGGGCTGTGAATTTTGTGGCAGAGTAAATGCAACCAATTATACAGTGATACCTACAGATAATTTTAGCATTTACTGTGAACCAGTAAGTCATTAGCTCATTTGATCCCTACCATACACCCAAAGATATTGCCATTAGCTCCTGGTTAGATATAGGAAAATGAGAAGATAGGAGAGTTAACAGTGTGCCCAAATCCTTCAAGAAGCACATGATGAAACCAGTATTCAAAGCTAGAGTGTTCACACACTTATTCATTAGACACACAGGCTCTGTAGTCTCCCTCTTCCGTGGTAAAACATCCAATCCTGAGCTTACCAAATTCCAGGTGTGCTGGATAGTGTTATGTCAACTTGACCGAGGCAAGCACAGAGGGCATTTTCTTAATTAGTGACTGATGTGGAAGGACCCAGCCATTGTGATCCAGGGTTCTATTAGAAAGAGCAAGCCATGATGAGCAAGCCAGTCTATAGATCTTCCACTTATAGACACCCCTTGACTTCCCCACAAGATAAGACCATTCAGCTGTACAGGAAAGACTATCTGGATTTCTTTACACAACACTCCAGAAGCCTTTCCCTATCAGTACATCACGAGTGTCTTCCTGCTTCCTTCTGCTTGTATGATGTAATTCTGTATGCATGCACCTGCTTTATTTTCGCTTCTTTCTTCGGATGCCCATTTCTATTGCTTTCTGCCTTTTTCTTTTAAAACCAGTATAATAATGGATCTCACGTGCATCCTTTCTCGTGTTGGGGAAGAGTCCTTAGGAGTTGTATCACTGAGTAAACAGCATATATAAAGTCAGTAGCAATTGCTAGGTTTCCCCTTTGGAGCTAAATGGTTCCCGAGGCCATCAGCAAGGCACAACTGGCTGTCTCCCCCACACTGGGTGTTACCAAGAGTTTTGGTCCTGGCCACTTCAAGAGATAAATAGAATGTCTTAGTGAAGCAGCTCTCAACTTGTGGGTTGTGACCCCTTTTGGGGTTCAACAACCCTTTCACATGGGTTGCAGATATCCTGTATATCAATATCATATATTTATATTACAATTCATAACAGTGGCAAATTCTACTTATGATGTAGCAAAAAAATATTTTTTATGGTTGGGGGTCACCACAACATGGGAACCATATTAAAGGGTCACAGCATTAGGAAAGTTGAGAAGCACTGTCTTGGAACTTAGACTGTATTTTTCTCATGGGGGAGGAGAGGGGACATTGCCTCTGGAGCTTGAATCATTCTTCTCTTTTCTGTTTCTCTCTTGAGTTGTTGACATATTTTGTTCTGATTTGTAGAAGTTATTTAGCAGAGAAATGTATCCTTAGTCATTGGCGTGGGTTACAAAGAATCACCTTTGCCTGTCACTCGCTGCTATATTGTTGAGTTTGCTATACAAAAGGTTTAAGTTTGTAGACATGTTATTATTTGTCTGGACTGTCTTAGGTAGTTCAGGCTGGCCTCAAACTCACTTTGCAGCCAAGGCATTTAAGCCTTAGAATTCCCTGTCTTCCAGCCTCTACCTGGCTAATGGTGAGATTATAGATTTGTGCAACCGTGCCCAGACAGTTCCAGGGCTCCTCATATTAGTAGTCAGTCACGGTCTTTTCTCTTCTGGTTTCTAGGTTGGTCTCATTCTGAGTGCAGCACTCCCTCCTCACCCTCTGTGTTTGTTACACTTATGGTTTCGTTTTGTTACATTTGCATATTTGTTTCACATGGAGTTTGCTCTAGTAAGAAGTTTGAGATGTGGGTCCAACTTTTTTTTTTATTCTCCAGTTTCCCTGACTTCATTCCTTGAATAACACATTTTCACACTCAATTTGAAATGGTATATTACCTAAGGCTAAGTTTCCATGTTTAAGTTCTGGGTTCATTTGTATGGCTAGGCTGCAGAGCATCTCATTGTTGCTGTGTGACTTGATACTGACAAGTTGGGGAGCCCCCTCGTGGCTCCTCCCCTTTTGGCTATTTCCTAGCTTTTCTCCCTGTCGAAGATTGTGACAAGTTCATGGGTTTTGCTCTTTTGGAAGACAAGTCAGCCCTATTTCCTGGGTTCTGGCAGAAAATACAAGAAATGGTGCTTTAATCGGGGTTGAGGAGATGGCTCAGAGGGTAAAAGTGCCTACAGTGCAAGTATGAAGTCATGAGTTCCAGTCCTTGGGATCCAAATAAATGATAGATACAGTAGCGTGCATCTGTAATCCCAGATTGCAGGGAGATGGGAGGTGGAAATAGGAGCTGGACCAGGCAGCAAAACAGCAAGCAAGCTCGAGCTATCTCAGACAAGGGAGAAGGGAGGGCTGACACTGAAGGTTGTCCTCTGCTCTCTACAAGTGTATACACACACGGGGGCTTTACTATTCACACCAGCAGCCATAGCCAGAGGAGCAACATTTGTGATGGTCACATGAGCCCAGGTTGTCCTGGCAGAGATGAAAGAAAACCCATTGCTCATGCAGTGGTTGTATTAGCAGGGAATAGTCTTAAGTTGAGAGGAATCACATGTGACCTCCTCTAGATGGCCGATCTCTATCCAAGAGAGAAGCATTCTCTTTATCCCGTGGGCAGTGTGCAAGTTTCTCTCTGTGCCTGAGGACAACACTCTTTGCGGCCAAGCATGCTCATTGCAGACAGAGTTTAGAGTAGGGGTAGGCTCTGCTCATCCAGTGCAGCAGATAAGAAGTCCGTGGAGAATTGTCTCGATACTTATTTATTTTTCCATAGGAACATTAGAATCAGTTTGTCTAAACACTGACAACAAAGGCTTGGTTTCTATCGAGACTCTTATTAAATTCTGAATCATCCGAGGGAGAACAGACAATTTCACAATGTTCGTTTTCATGTCCAAGAACATAATTCAAATGCTTCTTGTTACTTGGAAGCATTTTAATACTTTCTCTACTTAGACCTTGTACACTTCTTCTTGGTTTATTCTTAGCTTTTTTTTTTTCATCTTTTTGTTGCAGCTATAAATGTTTTCTGTTCCTATTTTATCTTCTAACAGGTTGCCATTAAGTCTTGCTCTTGAGACGAGTGTGTTTTCTCCTGGGTCCCTCCTCCACTTTCTTCCTTTCTTCTTCAAGATTTCCCAGGATGATCTGGTTCCCTCCCAAGCCTTCCTGAACATCTGCCAGCTGATGCCTCCCGACCATCATCCCTACCCCGAGCTGTCTCTGGAGCTCCTCGAACAGATGCTGTGCCTGCCCCACGGGCACTCCAAGCTTTGAAATTAAACTCTCATTCTTGTTCCCAAACCAGTTACTCCTACCATGCACTGGGATCTCCACAGTGTGTTGGAAAGTGCTCTCTTCCACCCCCTTCCCATTCAAAATACTCCTGTTTATCTTTTGTTCCCAGCTCCTCTTTAAGCTATGTCCCCACCTCTGTCCTAGCTGCTCTGCCTATATTCCCTTTGGACAACAGTCTCCAGGGTAAGTGCTAAGTCTCATGTCTCCTCTCTGCTCTTCTCCCCATGAGTGTCCCACAAGTGTAGGTAAAACTGTCCTTAGAGGTCTCAGGGTAAAACAGATCAGAGAAATCCCCTTTGCTGGTCATTGGTGACCCAGCTCCACTCATCCTCTTGAATCTCAAGCCTTCTGAATTAGCTAGCTTTGTGTAGAAGTAGCCTGAACCTTAAAAGAAAGACTCCTTTATTTTGGCTTACAGGTTCGTGGATGTCATTTCATTGTGCTGGGGAGGGTGTAGTAAAGCTGAACAGTTCACATCATGGTGGACAGGAAGTGGAGAAAAGGATGATGGGAAAAAGACAAGTCAAGATGTAATAGTGCTCAGCTCCAATGACCAACTTTCTCCAACAGGGTGCTATCTCCTACTCTTCATCCTTTCCCACTGATGTCATAAAACTGTCAATCCACCAAGGAGTTAACCCAATGATTAATCCATTAGATTAGAGCATTCGAGATTCCAAACACTTTCCAAATAGCCACAAGCTGCCATTTACCCAGTACATGAGCCTGTGACAGACAATGCATATTCAAACTCCAAGAGCTCTTTAACCCCTAAGCATTTCTACATCTTTGTGCTTTTTTTTTTTTTTTCTGGATGTCTCCAACCATTAATGCCTCCTTTCCCTGGTTACCCTAAGGGTTCAACTGGAACATCAAGTCCTTCAGAAGACTCTCCATCTAGATAATATGCCTTCTGTCCATCCATCCATCCATCCATCCATCCATCCATCCATCCATCCATCCATTCACCTTGTTCCAACAAGCATGAATCCAGCTCTTCATTCACCAAGCTCTCAGCTAGGTCCTGGTGGTACCAACATGAACTGAACACAAGGCAGCACACTCCCACAGACTCTCTTCAAGGTCCTGTTGACTAAACTACAAGCCAGGAAAAACAGCACCTGCTGCTTGTTGGATATACAGACACTTGGGCCCCATCCTAGCCCTGCTAGATCAAGTTGTCACTAGGAAAGGATTCCTTTCTGTGTTAAGCTTCAAGAAGCCATGGGTGAGGTGGCATGTGACCAGAGGCAATTGGCCAATGAGGTTTGGTGCAACCCAGAGCAAAGCTGAAGGTATCCCGAGACTTGGGTGAGAGGTGACACTTTTAATATGAAGGGAACATAAAGGATCTGGATAGGTATTCTCAGGACAGGAGAAGATAAGGAGCATATGTGCCCCTAACACCCTGGACTGACCACCACTACCAGGCCACACTCAGCCTTGGGGGTTGGGAATGAGATGGCATGACATCAATAGCTCAGACTCCCAGACTCTGGGAGCACGTGAGAATGCAGCAGCAAGCTCGTTTATTAATTCTCCGGGAGCAACCTTCATACCCTCCACCCACATCCCATTGGTCCCAAGCAAGCATGTCTTCCAAGTGACAGCTCCCCATTGGCTGTCACTGTCTGCACCACCAATCTCTAGGCTCTCAGACAGGCTTTGGTTTGGCCCTCATGCAGAAGTTGCTTCATGGAGGCCCCACTGGCTGTTTACTGACGTTTATGTGGAGGCAGCCACCGCCTTGTCAGTGAGGCCTACTGTTCCTCCTACACACATACAGAGGGGTCCAAGGATGGCTTCGGATATAGAGCAAGTTGGTAAAACTGGCCAAGGCCGTGAGCAATAAAGCAAACAGGCAATGGAGGGGAGAGCAAGAAGCTCAGGGATGGACTGAGCACCTGCCCTAGGCAAGGCTCCTTTGTCAAATGAGTAAATCTCAATTCGTCTTCAGTGGGTAGCTCTTAGAACAGGTAGTGTGCTGCCTCACCTGCAGAGGAGGACACAGGGGCACCAAGTACAGTCTCTTGCTCGGGGGCCAATGTTAGAAAGCAAGGGGGCTGGGATCAGAGCCAAGGTCTAACCTTTTGGGCATTCGTATCTTGTCCATTTGACTTTGGACGCTGTGAAAGTCAGTGACCTCCCAGACTCCCTGTGAAAGAGAGATGTGTTGGCCAGGATCAAGTGAGCCATTGGGCAGTGTCAGCTCTCAGGCAGCAAGAGCCCCGGAGTATGTGGGATGTGACAGGTCTGATGGGCGCTGTGGAGAGACGATGCCCACCTGGCTTCCCAGGTGCAGATTCTATAGAAGCTTTGGACATTGACCTTGTTTGTGAGCAAGGGCTCCTCGGCAAGACAGAGGCCAGGGAGAATCACATCAGAGGGGCACTCTCTGGTGTATGCAAGCCAAACAGTACTTCATTTTCCTAGACATAAGGAATACTTCATAGGCCTTCTCTATCTCCTGCACAGGAGCTGAACAGTAGAGGTTCTGCCCTCATCTGCACAAAGGCAGACTCCAGTCCTTCTGCATTTCCAACTAGTTGCTTTCTTGGTATGGGCTGAGGTCATCTGTGTTTGAGACCGGTCTTAATACACAGAACAGGCTGGCTTTGAACTCCTTTTTCTCCCCAGCCTCCCAACTACCAAGATTCCAGATGTTTGCAGCTCTGCCCAGCTGCATCTCCAGCCTCAGCCACTCTAGGGTGGAAGCTATGGTACTGCACCTCAGAGTCATCAGCAGGACCCGGTGACATCGCTTGAGGAAGACACTTTGTGGGTGGTGACCCAGGAATCCATGGCTAACAGTTCCCTTAACACCATGCAATGGGGAATGTCTCCTTACTGGGGTCCTCAGAGCTGATGCCAGCGAGGAGAACCAAGCTCCCTACTCCTACTGCCAGCTTCGAGGGGCCAAGAACTCTCCCGGAAGTCCAGCCATTCACAGGATGGACAGCCCAAGGACCCACAGGAGATGTGGATTGCCAGAACCGGGAAGTGAACAGCTGAAGAGGTCAGAAGAACTTCAAACCCAGTTACAACCCATAATGGTCAACTGGGGAGGTGCCTCACATGGGCAGGGCTTCTGATCTCTCAGCCAAGTTTGAAAATGTACTTTCTCCTTCTCCTCCCCACTGTTCCTCCCTTCCCCCTTCTCCTCTTATTTCCTGGTGTGTGTGTGTGTGTGTGTGTGTGTGTGTGTGTGTGTGTGAGTACTCTCACACACATGTGCGTGTGAAATGTATTCCTCAATCTCTTTTCACTGAACCTGAGGCTCCACCATTCCTCTGAACTAGCCTGCCAGTGAACCCCACAGATTCTTCTTCTCCCTTTCTAGGAATTACACGCCTGTGGGGAGACCCAAACTGGAGCTTTCATTCTTGAGTAACTAGCATTTCATCCACTGAGCCATCCTCTCAGTCACTTAAATGTAGTTATTTTTAGGTGCATCTAATTTAGCAGTAGTGTGAGCATAGGGAGGGGCCGTCTAGCTTAGATAGCGGTTAGGATCTGAATTATGTTGTTGTCATTGCCCTGGAACTTTGACAAGGGCAATGCCTCTGCTGTGTTGACTGTGTAGGTACATACCCAAGAGCTCCTATTTTGAGCAAGGAATCAGTCCAGGGCTACGAAAGTCTCCAAATGATGCCTGTACCTATGTAAACACACACAGAGGTATATTGTCCCTAAATTTGCCAGCCATTCCTCCCATGTTCATGAGCACAAAAACTGAAAAGATACCCACAGGCATCTAAGAAAGGGCCCTACATCTGTGTGTTGGTGCCTATACCTGTGGATTTCTATGCCCACTGGTCTGCACCCTCCATAAGAGGTGCAGTATATAGCAAGGCTTCATCCTGAGAAGTCCCTGAGGGGTGTCACTGTCTAGAACGGTGCACGGTAGTGGCTTCAGCAGAAAGAAAGAGAAGGAGATATAGGACATCCGCAGGGAGGGCCTGGCGAGATGGAAAAAAAGCTGAGTATCTGTCCTGCGTCCAGACCCCGGTTGTTCCCCCTTGTCCCCAGCCCCACAAGAGGAGCAGCAGAGAGGAAATGGAAGGGAACAGAGAAGAGCTGGCAGTGTGGCAGCTGCACCCTGGACGCTGCGGGAGGGAGGAGGGCGGCGCACAGCCGCGGCCATTAGTCACCAGATGTCACCTTCTGCTGCCAAGGCGGCGGCTGGCTCAGACAATGGCTGCGCGGTGGAGGGGCGGGCCCGACCAACCCCAAAGCCTCGCCTCTGCTGACACCTACTGCCCTAAGCCCACATTCAAGCTGCCCAACCCTGAGCTCTTTACTGGGGCCATTCCCTCACCGGGCCCCAGCACCACCTGCTCCACATACCCTCCCCTTATCGTTATCTGCAGAGCGTCTCGCTTTTCAGTACGTGATGCTGGCACCTCCTGCGTTTCCTGCTTGCCTCCTTGTCCCTCCTCCAATTTCAAAACGGGTCTCTCAATGTCCACGACTGTCTGGACTACAGAATGGGCTGTGTGTAGTGTGGCAGGGACTCCCGTTCTACCGCCCTGTGGAAAGTGCCTGCTACCTAGAGCTCTGATCTCCAATGCTGTAAGATAAAGTTCATCTCCAAGTGGTACACTTGACCCCATTCAGAAAGAAACAAATAGCCCTTCCCTCACCCCAAAAGTCCAAACATGAAATTGCTGCACTTTTCTCTCCGCTAGGCACAGATTCCCCACCCGCCCCGGCCACGCAAGCCCCAAAATTTTAAAAATTAAATAAAAAGGAGTCTTGCACCCTTGCCTAGTGGCTGCCATAGTGAAAGACCTTTCGTGGTCGGTTCACAGATGCCGGGGCCAGCACTGGAGCACGATACTCAGACTCGGAGCTTGTGGGGTGAGGAAACAGTCCCAGGCTCCTCCCTCCAAACCCCTATATGAATGGAGAGGACCAGGAAGTAAACATGTTACGCTCTACCAGCCAAGCGTGCATCTGAGCTAGAGCTTGGATTTTTGTCTTTATAAACCTTTCAAAATGCAACCATTCTTAGCTCAGAGACCATACAAAAGCAAGCTACAGACAGGCTCTCCGGCCCCATGTTCTTATGTATAGCTCGCCTGCCCATACTTGCAGCCTTCAGGGAAGAAGCTTGGTGTGGCTGCAGGCTAGGGTTGGCATAGCTGCAGGCTAGAGTCAGGGACAGGCAGTCAGACTCTCCCAGGTGGAAGTCCCTGTTTGTTCCCCCGGAAGCTCATGACCAAGCCTTGGGTGGGGGGTGGGGGTAGGTAGGGGTGGGGGTGCAGCTTTGGAATGTTCTTGAAGGTCTGCTAGAAGTGCGTGGGTCTCTACCATTTGTCTCTTACTGCACTACCCCAGCCCTATGTGCAAGTTCAAGTCCACACACTGGACCTCAAGCGAGAGAACAGAAGACTGAGTTATAGCCACAGAAAAGCAAGTCACCTGTGTCAGATAGAGAGGAGGTAGAATTCCAGCTTCTCCCTAGCCTGGCTGTGTGACCCTTCAGTAAAATGACACATCTTTCTGAGCCTCTGCTGATCCCATCCTCATACTCAGGGTAGCTGGTTACTCTTGACCAGAAAGGTACATAACACCACACCTGAAACGTGACAAACCAAAGGGGGTGGTGGTGTTGCAGCTGTTGTGATCTGAGCTCTCTGCTATGGAGAAGCAGAGGACCCTAGGTCCTAAGTTCCTCTGACTCTCGGCTCTATTCCCAGGGCAGATGAGAGCTGATGGTCCTATAGTCAGGAAGCACTGCCTGGAGGAGGAACTAGTGGGATCTTATCCCTTTATGGAGCCGCTGGTCTCCTGGGCTCAGGAGACAGTTGAAGTGGGAAGAAAGGATATCTTTGGATCTATCCATGTTGTCCCTTAGGAACAAGAACCCCCAGTGACACAGAGAGAGAGGAGCTCCCTTGTTCTATACCAGCCAAGATTAAACCAGGTGAACTCTTGTTGATTTAAACATCCTTACAGGGAATACAATACCCTTTAATACGAAGGGCACTCTTGCGTGGTAGAAAATTCAGACGAGTCAAATGGAGACAAGTGGCTTCACGCCCCTCCCCCACACTTTCAAACACACCCAACAAAGTTTTACTTGAGTCCAGGAAGTTCTGTGTCTTCCTTCATGTTTTGCTTTTCTGGTAACAACTGAGAACTTGGAAGCCTTCGCTGCTCAGGGCCCAGACACCTCCACTTGAAAATGGAGCCCCATGGCTTGAGATGGCCAAAGGCTTTCCCTTCATCTGCCTGTCTCCAGGTACCTCTGTTACATCAGCTCTGTGGGTAAGTAGATAGATATAGATAGATAGATAGATAGATAGATAGATAGATAGATAGATGATAGATAGATAGATAGATAGATAGATAGATAGATGATAGACAGATAGACAGACAGACAAGCCAGATGAGGTGGAACACCCTATAATCCCAGCATCCATAAGACAGAAGCAAGAGAATTGTTGAGTTTGAGGCCAGCCTGGGTCAGATAATGAAATCTTGTGGCATGGGGCCTTAAATCAAAAAATTTTAAAACCAAGTTGTTAATATATTTAATAAATTTTATATATGAATATATGCACATAGAATATATTTATATAGTACAAAATCTTTTCAGCAGTGCTGGGGCTTGAGCCCAGGGCCTGTATATGCTAATCACATGTTCCCTAGCTCTTGCTGTTGCTGTAATATTTCCTTTCAGTCAAGACAGGGTGTCTCCAAGTTGTCCAAGCTAGTCTCAAACTTACCTCCTTCCTTCCACAGTTTCTCAAGTATCTGAATTACAAGTATGTGTCACCATGCCTTGCAAGAAGTTCTGTTTGCTTTCGATTTTAAAGTAAATTGTCCAAGCTATTGGAAATGACATGTGCCATGACCCTAGAACTGTTCCTGGAACCTGAATTTGGGTGCTGAAATGAGGCTAAAGACATCCAATCTAAAAATTAGTAATTCAAGTTTGTATGCCTAAAAAAATAGGTCCAGATACCATCACCTGGGCCTACGTCCCCTGACACACTGTATGGCCAGGCACAGCAGACAGAGCTGGGTGTGGTACATATTCCAGACCTGAATTACATCAGCAGCCAGAAAACCAAAGGTGGCATGGGCCAGTCTGGTGTGGGCCAGTCTGGCGTGGGCTAGTCTTGCCCATGGTGAACTGTTGTTCATCTGTAAAACATCTGGGCCAGCTGGATCCATGCAAAATCTGACTGTGCTCAGGTGTGCCGAGGTCATGACACTTTTTTTTTTTGTTTTTGTTTTGTTTTTTGTTGTGTTTTTGGTTTTTTGGTTTTTTTTTTTTTTTTTTTTTTTTTTTTTTTTTTTTTTTTTGTCCCCCTCGGTTATTCTTCCCAGAAGAGGCATAAATGAGACTGTCTGGAAAGGTCAGGGACTCCAGGCTGTCCATATTGCCAGAGGCCCAGGAACCTTATGGAACTGATGCAAAGAATCAAGGGCAACAACGAAAGCTGAATGTTGAGATGTACGGCAAACGCCATAGGGCGAATCAGCCAGGACCTGTTGTCTGCTGACCTCAGCCTTCCCCAGGGCTCCGGGGACAAGGATCCTGAGCGAAGGTGGCTGACAGAGTTCCTTCTCAGAGTGGCCTCCATGCTCCCTTCCCAGTGCTGATGGCCTGTCAGGTGCCCTCTGCCACTGAAACCAGGGACCACTTACAAGGAGAATGGTGGATTTCAGGAATGGTCATGCTTTCTGGGTCTACAGGAAAATCAATCCCTCCCCTTTTAAAAAATGATGTTCATTAAAAGAATTTTTGTCAAAAAATAATTCATATCAAACAATAGAATAGAAAATTTTAATTTGCTTTGTCTCCCGTTACTGAAAACAGTGATATTATCCTGTGTTCATGTTCTATCTAGGCTTTGTCATGTGTGCATTATACATTATGTGTGCAGATCTATATTTTTTTACAAATATGCTACATTTTAAACTTTTTTTGTTTTTTTATATGAACAACCTTTTCTAACCTATCACTGTTCTTGATGCTTCTATCATATTCTATCCCACAAAAACGTGATGTCTGTTGAATGAACCACCCATGTACTATCAGAAGCAACAGATATTTGAAGTCGCCATTAAGGCTTGTCCTTCTCTTGAGTGCTTCTGAGAAGGCAGACACTCATACTGCTACTATACTGGTATGGTTTGAATATGCCTCCCCAAAGTGCATTTGTAGAACTAAGTCCTGTGTGTTGGTGGGGGATGGGGTCTTTGGGAGTGAATAAGAACTAGACCAGGTCACCAGGATAGGGTCCCCATGATGGCATTAGTGTTATCCTAGGAAGAGGAGAGAGATACTCAACCTAGCAACAGGTTCTGTATGGCCTTGTGATGCCCTCCACCATGTTTGGATACAGCAGGAAGCTCTGATCAGATGTAGATCACAAGCCTGCCCCATGTCCTCAGAATGCCCATGAGTGAAGTAACTTTCTGTTCTTTATAAAGTGCACAGTCTAGGTGTTGATTATGCCAGCACAAAACAGAATAAAACCCATATTCAGGCATGTTGGTCACATGATCCATTCAGTTCATGAGAGGAGATGTTTTAGTTAGGGTTTTTATTCTGGTGGTAAAAATAAACCAAAGCAAGCTGAGGAGAGAGGACTCCAGGTCACACTCTATCACTGAGGTGAGTTGAGGCAGGAACTTAAGGCAGGAACCTGGAGGCAGGAACTGAAGCAGAGGCCATGGGGGGAGGCTACTTACTGGCTTGTTCAACATGGCTTGCTCAGTCTGCTTTTTTACACCAGCCAGGACCACCAACCTGAGGATAGTCCCTCCCACATTAAGGTGACCCTTCCCACATCAACTATCAGTCATAGAAATGTCTCTCAGTCTTGCCCATAGGCTAATCTTGCTTACAGACCATAAAGAATTTATAATGGAAGCATTTTCTAGGTTAAGATTCCCTTTTTCCCAGATGACTCTAGCTTGTATCAAACTGACATAAAAACTAGACCACACAAGAGATATGAACTGCAAGGAAACACAAGAGAAAGAAAAACTGCAGCCCCAACAATGTTTCAGCTACCTATTGCAATATGGAGAATGCAGGGCAGGGAGACAGGAAGGGGGGGCTGTTGATGGAGGTCTCTAGCTTGATGTGAGCTACTACCAGGATGCTTCAAGCTCTGACATCAAGTTGTGTGACCTTGGACAGGTGGCTTCTCTCAGAGAGCCCTTGTGTCTCTGGGATGATTTGGAGATGTGCCGTTCCTATTCACGAGGTTGTTGTAAGAATATCCATATAGGAGTGGCTTCTTAAAGGTCCCTTCCTTGGGTGCCTCCCCCCTCATTTGGTCACTCATCATTGTCCAGGCATATACTGAGCACCCCAGGTGTGCTAAGCACCCAAGAGGCTGGGAAAAGCAAAGTCCATCCTCACTGCCCTGCAGGTCAGAGAGCAAAGCACTTCCAACAGAAGAGCCAATGATGACAAGTGTGTACGCTGCCGTGGAGATGTCTCAGGTGACCTGAGAGTCCAAATTACCTCATCTTCTGGGGTTCCTGGGGAGACAGGGTGATCATGAAAGAATTCTGAGGAACAGTCACTCTTGTGAGAGGTAAGGACTGTGAGAAGAAAAGTTGAGGTGTGAGGGGGTCATACTCCATGACACATATGTGGAGGTCAAAGAACTCATCGAATGGATTCTGAGGATCAAAGTCAAGTTATTTGCCTCGATGACAGCCATCTATACCTCCTGAGGCACCTCAGTGGCTCTGAATTCTAAATTTCAAAAGGAACATCTTAGTCTGGGGGTGTGACTTGAATGAATGCTTGCCCAGTGTACTGTCTGGTTTTGTGTCAACTTGACATAACTAGAGTCATCAGAGAGGAAGGAGCCTCTGTTGAGAAAATGCCTCCATGAGTTCCAGCTGTAAGACATTTTCTCAACTAGTGATCAAGGGGGGAGGGCCCAGCCCATTGTGGGTTGTGCCATCCCTGGGCTGGTGGTCCTGGGTTCTATAAGAAAGCAAACTGAGCAAGCCAGGAGAAGCAAGCCAGTAAGTAACATCCCTCCATGGCCTCTACATCAGCTCCTGCTTCCTGACCTGCTTGAGTTCCGGTCCTGTCTTCCTTCAGTAATGGATAGCAATGTGGAAGTGCAAGCCAAATCAACTGTTTTCTTCCCAACTTGCTTTTTGGCCATGCTGTTTTGTCGCAACCTTAACTAAGATATCCAGCATACAGGAAGCCATAGGTTCTGCCTCCAGTACCACATGAAACTGGACTCAGTGGTTTTCTGGTGATTTCAGCTCTCAGGAAGTAGAGGCAGGAGGATCAGAAGTTACAAGCTCATCCTCTTTTACACAGTACATTTGAAGCCACCCTAGTTTACATGAGCCCCTGAACAAAAAAACAAACAACTTTAAAAGCAGCTGGGAATATAGCTCAGTGGTAGAGGACTTGCCTAACATAGATTTAATCCCTAGTTTCACTGAAACTGCAAAGTGGCGCTGTTTTCTTTTGTTATCCAGAATGCTCTGGGTCCCCTTTGGCTACAGAGAGCTCTGCAGCATTCAAGCAACTGCATGAAGTGCTAGAGTGTTTACAGAGAGCCTGACACGCCCTCCCTGTATGCAAAGTCAGATGACTTGGTGCCCAGTGCTGGGGGAAGAGCTCTTAGATTGTATTGTGCTGGAAACGGTGAAGACAAAAACACAACCCATGTCCAGAGTAGATCTGACATTTTTTTCCAAATACGTTTGATCCAGAATCAGTTGACATTGGGCTCGAACCCACAAACAGGGGAAGCGACACATGTTTATGTTAAAGAGGAATCCTAAAGACATCTTCTGTGCCCAGAGAGCAGGGTGGAAGTGATGAAGCCAGTTAAAATGTCCTGGAACAATCGGGGGTGGGGGCTGAGGTGACAAGCTTAGCTTAGGCTAAAAAGTGGTCTACTGGCTACTGGGAAAGAAACAGCCATTGCATGAATAAAGTTCCCTCAGGCCTGTGGCCTGTGCTGCAGAGTTGAGGCTCTGAGACCACAGTGGAGGCTCTTTGTCTCACTTCTCTGAGTGGAGAAAGCCCAGCCGGGCAGCAAGCCAGGTGTGGAATGAGAAAATGAAGCCATTTGCCACGGGGCGTAGGCCTGTGCTCAGAGCAGAGATGCTAGCAAGGTTCACACAGGTCAAAAGCTAACTCTCAAGGCTTCTTCCAGCTTCCGGAGCTCAGAGAGCTCCTTGTCAGGAACTGACTTCCAGTGGGAAGTAACAGAGAAATAATGGCTAATATTTCACCAGCATGACAGGAAGATTATCCCCAGTTTCTAGAGACAGATTAAAAAATGCGACCGAGTCTTAGGTGGGAGAACATCCCTGATTCCCATTAGCCATTGCAAATAAGAGTACCCAAACATGGCTCTATGAGGCCTCTGTCTACCTGCAAAAGTTAGATAGTACCTGTTTCAGAACCAAGAGACCCTGAGCTAGTACTTTTGAGTCTGGCTCCAGTGAAGGACCCTGATGCTCACACAGAGTCTCTGAGCAGCTCGGCTTCTGAGTGTGTTCAAGAAAGGAAGCTGAGGAGCTCTTCCATGCAGAGATGGGCATAATTGACCCTCAGTGTGAGGCACTTTCTGCAGAACATGGTGTGTTCTGTCAACTCAAGAGCAGATTCGCCAACACGGGAAGGGCAGTGGATGGTATTCAAAGTCTTACTATTTCTATGGCCTGCTCTCTCAAGTACCTAATCCCCCCACATCTAGACTCTATCTCGAACCACAATGGCAAAGATTCTGAGCAGCGGGCACTACTGCAAGCTATCTGTGTGTGTGTGTGTGTGTGTTTACTGAATCCTCACAATAGCTCTAGGATACGGGTGCTTCCAAAGTAAGCTGCAAGGAGGCAGATTCAGGTGGCCAAGTGGATCCCATTGCCCAGAGAGTAGACCAGTCTGACTTTCCCACCCCTGCTCTTACCTTCAGATTGTCCTGTCCTTTAGACCCATGAGTCACCAAAGGTTTGTCCCTTCTTTCACATGCTCCGAGCTAAGGTTTAGGGTGCTGAGCCCAGAAAAGAACTGAGGTTCCCAAAGCCCCACAGAACTGGGTGCAAATTGTGCTGCTACTACCGTGGACACACAGCCCTAAGCATCTTTTGGCTATCATAGATGTTTTTCAATTGATTGTGTTCTAACATGACCTGTGCAGAGCAAGAAAGATGGCCGAGGAGAAGGAGCCAGACTCTGGGATGGGCAAGATGCTCTCCCAGTAGCCTCCTCTCTGGCCACTCACTTAAGGGACCCTCGGGCTCCTTGAAACACTCCGTTCCCCTCATGAGTGTTGGCCTTTGTCTCTCAGCCTCAGACCACCGCTGACAGAAAGCCCTTGCCATTCTGGTACTTGCGTTCTCTCAGGAGCCACCATCCCTTCCATTTCCATCCAGAAGCGCAGCACACACTGACTGCCTGGTGTTTCTGAGTGTCACAATGTTTGCCGTCACCAAGAGTAGGGATTGACTATGGTCAATTTCTTCAGCTTGTATCCGAAGCACCCTCCACCCCTTTCCCCAGCCCCCATGCTCTGGAAAAGCCTGTGACCTCATTTCTGTAACCTCCCCCATCCATTGTCCCTATGCACACACAGGACCTTTGTCCAAATCCACTTCCCAGCCCCCACCCAGGGGCCAGGAGAGGGGCTACATTCTAAAATACAAGGATATTCTTGCCCAAACTACCCTGGGGACAGTCCTTGAAAGGGAGTTCTGAGGCCAGGCAGGGGGGGGTCAGGTTACTAGAGAGATAATCTGATTATATCCAGTCAATGGGGTTGGGGAGGAGATCCTTGAGTCTGAAAAAAAGATGAAGAAATAAACTAACCAGGATGCTGAAGCCCAGACTGGGGACAGAGTACAGAAGAAGCCAAAAGTCCTGAGCTCCCCTTCCCACTCCCAGTCCACCACTTATCTGAACTTCCAAGTATGGGGGCCCTACCCAGACTACCATACCTCTCAGAAGGCAAGTATCTTATTGTAAGCCAGGCCAGCCCCCTCCCTCATGTCCCCAGGTCCTCCAAGGGATCCCTTGTGAAGCTCAAGGGGAGGGCCAAGTCCTAAGCTCCCTGAGCAGTCTAAATGTGTCTTCTCTTCATCCCCTCTCTATACATCAAGCACTGTAAAGTGGCCCCAGTGCTCTCTGGGGGCTGGTGAGCACCCCCAGCCGGGCAGCAAGCAGCTGGCCTGTCAACCTGAGAGGAAAGCTGCCCCCAGGGAGGCTCCTAATTTAATCAGCTTCACAAATCAGCTCGATGGGCTTAATTGATCTCTTTCGCTCCTAATATTGTCGCTGTCACCGTCTGAGTTGTGTCTTCCCCAGCCACCCCTGTGCATCAAGCTCAGCTCAGCTCAGCCAGCTGGAGAGGGTGGGGAGGATTCACTCCGTGAGACTGTGGCCCAGAGATACCTTCAAACGATATGAACAGGAAATTGAGAAGGGCAGACAAAAACCAGGGACTCCTGGAGCTCCATAGAGAACCAGAGCCCCCTGAGTCACCTGCTTAAGTGTGTCACACCGTCAAGTGTGCCTAAGACACACATTTGAGGGCCCTTTTGTGCCTCAGTTTTCTCATTTATAAAAATCACAGTAATCTACTCTTGACGATTTATGTTCTCTGCATGTTCGCTCAATGTGTGTTCTAGGCCCAGTGTTAGGTAAACCTAAGGAGTAGTACCAAGCAGAAGCAAACCTGCCTGACACCGGGCTAACAGATGTTCTCCCCCAGGGTGACACCCTCTGCGAAGCTTACAGTCTAGAGGAATCCACTGATGTTGACTTGGCAAACATATGAAACACTTAGGAAATATAGTGTGTTGTGTGCTGAAGAGGATGGTCCTGATGCTGGGAGTGGGCGAGATATATAGAACACACAAATGTACACAAAGACACACTCACACACACACACACACACACACAGAGAGAGAGAGAGAGAGAGAGAGAGAGAGAGAGAGAGATATTCCAGACTGTTCTCTTTCTTTGATTTATGAATATGCAGGTCATGAGCCACAGCATTGATTTCTAGTCCCTTGTGTGTCAGGGGTGGCAAGTGAAGGGATTTTTCAGACACTATTTGGAAATCCTGATTTAACCCCAGGAGCTATGGAAGGCCTCGGTTCTGTTTTCTGGGATGATCTAGTGACACTTTAGTTGAAGTATCACCTGGCTGCTTCACGGGAGTCACTTGAAGAACAGGAGTGAAGATAGGGAGACCAGCAAGGAGGTTGCAGGGGGCAAGGCTGGAGCCAGAGCTCATTTGCATTGATAATTCTGTAGAGTAAATGGTCCACAGGCAAAACTTTAAGAGCACCCATATAATGCTACATGTGGAATTTCCCACACCTGACCTCTCTTGAGTCTTCAGTACAAAGACAGGCAGCCTAAAAGACCTATGAAATTGCCCCAGTGCTACGTACAGAGGCTATGCAAAACAGCGTCTTTTATGTTTACATTTAATTCCAATTCCCAAGATGCCTCATTACATGTATGCAAATATTTCAGAATCTGGGTAGAGGGATCTGAATTCCAAAATATTTCTAGCCCCAAGCATTTTAGATAAGGAATGTTGAGCTTGGAAAAGGAGTGGAAAACATGCCAATTAAAAACATTTTTTAGCCAGGTATGGTGACCCATACCTGTGATTCTAGAACAGGGGGCAGCTGATATTGAAGAAGTACTGTGAGCTCAAGGCCAGTTTGGGCCACAAAATAAGTTTCAAAGTGACCCAGGTCAGCCTTCCACAAAACAGCAGCAGTAACAACAACAAAACAGCTCCCTCTCCAAATCTTCACCCAAGCAGCCTGAGTTATAGTTGCCAGCTGCGTAGCTGCCCAGTTGGATTCTTGAGATAGTTCTGCTCAATTTCTAAACTGCACAATGAATCCTCGGAGTCCCTTCCAGCTCCGTCTCCTAGAGTCCTGGTCAAGGATAGAAACAATGGTCCATATGCTCACCTGAGTGTTTGGCCCACAGCAAGCACTCAACATGTCAGAGTTACTAATACAAATGGACCCATGAGAACTCATCCACTCCTGGGTGCCGTCAGTGTTCCACCTGTGAGGACCTGGGGAAGTGAGGGCCTGATGACTCCCAGGCCAATAGAAGTTTCTAGAATCATAGTGGATTTTTTTTTTTATTTAAGCTGATTTTGATCTTGCCCAAGCTGTGGTGTGTGTGTGTGTGTGTGTGTGTGTGTGTGTGTGTATGTTGGTGGCAATCGGACCATTCAACACACCTCACTCAAGAGATTTATTATAGGGTGAGATGGGGGTATACAAATTTGAGCTCCAAACACCACATAAAAAATCCAGACATAGTGACATATGCTCTAATTCCGGGGCTGAAAAGGCAGGGAGAAGAGAGGCCCTGGGGTTTGCTGGCCAGCCAGCCTCCCTGAATTAGCAAGTTCTAGAACAGTGAAAGACGCTGCCTCTAAAACAAGGTGGAATCATACCTGAGGTTCACCCCACCGTACCACCAGCACCACATACACGCACCCACACATACCCAAACACACCCATACACAACCTTCATCAGGATGATGTGAGTCAAGTTCTCATTGCCAGTCCCCACTGATAAACGTTTTAACGACAAATCAAGGTCACAGTACATGATTCTCAATTGTTTACATTCCACAAAATGAATGCCTTTGACCCCAGAAACAAATTACAATGAAAATCCCAGAAAGGTTGTGAATTCATAGGGCTTAGAGGAATGCAGCCTGTGGTGAGTGCAGTGTCGGCTGCCCCTCACTCCTCTTTGCTCGTGTTCTAAAGCTGTCAGTCTCCCTCTTTAGACAATGAAGACTGGATATATCAAACATCTCCTCTGGGAGGTCTCAGTACAGTATTGTGGCTTTTGATGACCAAGGGAGGGGGTTATAGGCTGGGTTTTACATCTACAGGTTTGTACGATGGTAGCCAGAAAACGGTCTAACCTGGCAACCCTAGGGGGCCTCCAGCTGTGGTGAACCCCTCTTGTCACAGTTAGTTTCATTAACTTGACACAAACCTATATACGTCTGGGAAGAAGGGCTCTCAGCCAAGGAATTGCCTCCTTCTGTTTGAGGAGTATATTCTCAGTTAACTATTGATGTAGAAGGACACAGATCTACTGTAGGCGGAGACAGTCCTGGAGAATTTGGTCCTAGGTTGTTTAAGAAAGGTAGCAGAGCCACAAGGATGGGCCAATAAGAAATGTCCCTCCATGGTTTTTGTTCTAAAATCCTGTCCTAGCTTCTCTCAATGATGAACCATAAACTAAATAACACCCCCCCCCCAATTTGCTGGTCACTGAGACAGAAGGCAAACTAGGATACCACCTGTACCCCGTTTCAGTGTCTTGGAAGATAGCATGCCCTTAAGAAGAGTAGAGTACTTCAAGAGGAAGATAATGTTCAATTCTTTCCAGAACAGAACAGGTTGGAAATCAACGAAGGATGGCTTCACAGAGGTGACACACACTTATACAAGGGTTCTGCAGGGTCTGTAGGAGTTCACCAGACATATGAAGGAAGAAAGAACACTGCAGATGAAGAAGGTTGTGTAGAGGTTCAGAGGTCACATGATAGTCTATGTATCAACCTTACCCCGCAGCTCAGGACTATGTGAGTGAAGGGACAGAGGGAAACTGATGGCAGTGAAAAGAGAGTTAAAAGGTCAGGCAGAACCCAGATCACCCAGGGGCACAGTAGAAAGACAGGGAAGAGAAAGTAGAGGGTCCAAAGTTCACGGCAGGGAGTTTGTGGCGCCCTGGGAATGTTCGGCTTGGGGACAGAGACTTCGGGTGTGCGGATAGCTGTGCATTCGGTGCAGAGATGAGGATGGAGATCACAGGGGCCCTCTGGAGTGGGAGTGAGCTCCAGGTACCCAGAAGTATGTTTAGCAGAGTGGCAGCCAGAGATTCACCAGGCAGGTGAATTTCTTAGTTATCTTTTCTGCCCTGGAAGACTCCCTCACTATTTTGTCTTGCATTACAATGGATTTGAGAAGTTGCCTCTGGGGTAGGGGCTGGGGGTGGGGATAGTAATCAAAATGTAAATACCACGGGAATAATAGGTTTGGCCTAATTATCAGCGATTACTCAGTTTGTCATTATTTCTGTACAATATATCCCAAAGTTCCGGAAAACAAATCAAAGAAACTACCACGGCCGATGCCGTTAATAGAAGCAAAACACTTCAAGACAGGAATTTAATTTACTGGGTGAGTTCTTGAGGCACGTTTTTGTTGATGAATATTTATAAAAGTGGGTTAGGCTGGACCTGGTAATGATTGCGAAATATCTTAATGCTGTCCCCCTCATTAATTTACCTTTAATGAATGACTTGATAAAGCATAGCTGTTTGTATGTAATGATTTCATTAATAGCTATGCCATATGTAAGCGTTTTGCACACGTTTGAATAGCACCTGAATAAAATGATACCTTAAACTATACAGTAAAATAAGGTATATTTGTTGATACGGACCAAGCCCCAGCCTCTTTGTAGACAGGCTCAGGGCATTTGTTTATTTCCAAATTGCAGTGATGTAAAGAGGCTTGAGTGACTGGGTTCTTCAGTTCCTTGGTTCTCCCTCAAAACTGGCCTCGGTGAAAATCCTGTACACATAACTTCTTGACAGAGAATTGCAAGGAGATGTCTGCTCGTGACTGTCCCCAACCCACTCTTTTTCCTCTTTAAGAAATGTGTTCAAGCTTTCTTTGGGAGCAGAGCCACACCAGAGTGTGCCCTATGATGTAGACAAGTATGTGCAGGACCAGGCCAAGGGAAGGGCAGGTGGGGGTGGCTATGTTAGGGGCAGACTTGGACAGGGGAAAGGCCCTACTAGTGAGAAAGAGAAACAGGCACCTATGAAGATCTGCTTTCTGCTTACCCTGCTCTTTTGGTCCTCACCTGCTTCGTATATGGCCCAGACCCTATTGTCTTCAGGGTGTCATGGCAACTTAAGCTTTGTTTAAACTGGTTTGTGAGAACAAGGAAGCCCCCTCCTGTTTAAAATGGATTTCCTTTGGTTGCCTTTGAGCCTGTGAGATGATTCCGGGAGGGTAAAGCCATTTGTCATGCGAGCCTGGCAGGTTCAGTCCCTGGAACTCATGGAAGAGAGAACCGACTCCCTAAAACTGTCCATCTACATGCGCACCCCACCTACAGAAATAAATCGTTTCTATTAAAATGAGTTCCTTCAACTAATTCTCAGCCGCATCTGCATCCCCCTGGATGCTTCCCTGCACGTCTGTCTCTTGAGTTTGCCTGTTATTTGTCCAAGAACCACGCTGCTTGTATTCTCTACAGTTGGCAGAGAGACAGGAGGGAGAGTGGGAGGGAGGGAGGCAGGGAGGGAGATGGGAGGGGGAGAGGAAGGGGGGAGAAAGAATGATTCAATGAGATTTGAAACACAGAGCCAAGCAGACCACAGGCTTGGGATCAAGGTCATTGGTCCTATGAACAGCCATGTCCCCTGCTGCCACCCTCTGCCCTGTCCAAATCATCATGTCGACCCTGACTCAGGTCTCTTCTCTGTTTCCTCTGATAATTATTCATTCCCTCCCGTCATCATGTGGGAACATGCCTGGGGTAAGCAAGGTGCTTGGGTAACAATGTGAACAATTTCTCTCAGCTGGTGTGCTATGACACATGGCCTTCCTATGCTTCTCAATCTTTGAGTTTCTTGAACACCCCCACCCCCCCCCGCCACCCCACAACCGCCTCGATCTTGTCTACCTCAAAGGATTGTTTCATTAGATGCATTTTTCCTGAAATGAAATAGACTCCTTAGAATTGTATGCTGACTGGAATTTCCAGAGTCAGAAAACGGCTGTGCCTTCAACACAGGGACCATTGGATGCAGCTGGGTGACTTGGCCACTCAGTAGGTCCCTCCTCCCAGAGATAGTCCCATTGTTAAATGGAAAATCCAAATGAATGAATTATGCATGGTAAAACATTTGACTCAAGGACCTGTAACCAGGAGACACTTGGCTATGGAGGACCAGATGAACAAGTTCACTCCAAGATTCAACATCAGGAGCTAAGCAGATCTAGGCTCAAACTCCTCCTATTCCACTGACAAACCAGGTAGCCTTGAGGCAGCCCTTCCCACGTCCTGGGCCTCTTTCCTAATATGGAAACGTGCCTGGCCATCCCACCCACCAAGACTGGGAGGGGGCTAACACATAGCATCCCATCACTGTAAGGTACACTAAAAGGAAAGGGTCCATCCACAGCTGGCCCTGGCAGAGCAGGACGGCAAGGAGAGGCTTGGTCCTGGGCTCAACCCTACAGAGGAAGGGAAGGTAGGACCAGGGATGGTGATGGCACCCCCTGATCATGCTGTTCCTGCCCTGCCATCATGCCCAGCTGTGGGCATAATGATATTACCTCCCCTTAGGATAAGAACCTGGATGGGAAGGGCTGGGTACCTGCGTCTACCCTGCCGCCCTCATCTCTGAGTTGTCCCCCACCTTCGAGGGAAGATTTATGGAAAGATTAAGGGTCCTTTTTTTTTCAATATCTATTAATATTCATGGCGGTCTTCACAGCCATCTGCTTTTAACGATTTTGTTTGCAAAGACCTGAGATTAAAATATGGCCTGCTAGTGCTCTGAAGCATCTGAACCAAGGGCGATAAAACAAAGGCCCTTTCAAGAGCCGCAAGCGGGCCTGTCACTCCACCTGCAGCCTGGAGACTAATGACTACGGGAAGGGAGGGGCAGCCAGGGAGGCTCCAGACCTGGCTGAAATCAGACCAGTGCCACCAGTTCCCCTGCTCCCCTCAGGCTCAACAGGGTTAATTGAGGAGGGAGAGAAGCAGCCCCTGCTCCCTCCCAGACACCTAGCACTTGATCCCTAGGGTAAGGGAACTCAGCCGGGGAGGTGTGGGGGGTGGGAGAGAGATAATGTTCGAGGTAGCCCTGGGGACACAAGGCTCTGAAATTCTCGGATCAGCACCCTGGAGAGTGGCCCTCTGACACCGCAGTTGCTCAGAGGCACAGACAGGGTTGGGGTGTTTGAGCCCAAACCCCTTCAGCATAGTATGGCTTTTTAAGTCTAAGAGGCCCTCTATGATGCAGTCTGCAGCTCGACTTCTGGAGGTAGCTGTTCTGTTCTGCTCTGACTGTGACAAGAAGCCCTTCTTATCACCAGTATCCCAGTGGTGCTTCCTCTCAGGGGGCACAGGGTAGGGCAAGCTGTAGGTGCTGACCATTCCCTTCACAACCACAGGGGGCACCACTCCTGGGCTCTGCCACGGTTGAGAGCAGCTTAGGTATTTTTTTCTGTTTCAGTTTGGTATGGTCCTGAGAGGCCCTGTCCTGCATGGTTGAAGACACCTCCTCCGAGGAAGGTGACAGACAGCAGGTGACACACCTGCTCCTGGACTGGCAACAGCATTCTCAGTGAAGGCAATAAATACATGATTCCTGTTGCAGGCACCTAGATGCAGGCAGAATCCTTTGGTCTGCCTCTTCCTTGGGTCAACCAAGCATCTTTGTCCCTACCTGAGACTTCCCATATTAGGTTTCAGCCTTGGAATAAGCAAGGCCCCCAGCTTTATTTTGGAACCCCCAAACCACACCCTGTCATCTGGCACAGCCCTTCTCTGGCCTGTGAGTCATCTGGAGCCCTGACATCTACCCCTTGCTACCTTCCTCCAGCTGAGGCAGAGCTCAACACCCCAGGCTTGCAACAGCTCAACTTCTATAGAGAACCCCTGTGTTTCCCCCAGAATAAAACCCCAATCCTATCCCCCTTCAAAGGGAGTCATTCCCAGTCATCCCCCATCTCACCAGAGCCTGTCAGTCATGAGATATGGGTATGCCCCACCCCTGACACGTGACCCCATGCTTTTGAGAGCATCATTTTCTCATCCCACAATCTATAATCCCCAAATCAAGGACCTGCTCCTCCATGAAGCCTTCCAGTGAGCACCAGGTCCATACTACCAGCAGAACTGACCACTCCGAACACCTCTGAGTGTCACCAGCATCCGAGGAATGCTTAAGGACATGCAGTGCAGACTGAGTGATTCACCCAACATTACGCAATTGTCCTGTGATAGTGTCACATTCTAACCTGACAAGTCTGGCCCCATAGCCTGTACTCTACCTCACTCCCTTCTCCACCTGTGCTACCCATGTGCCTACACCATAAACATCACTGCTGTGCTGATGGAAAACGACTACTGTCTAACTGTGTCTTCCCTGGTGCCCTGTGAGTCTATGTCCCCAGCCTACATCTGACACCACAAGGAGCTGGGAGGGATTCCTAAGGATGCAGAGAGGAAAAGGAGAGTGGGCGAGGAGCTGAGCCAGTGGGTTGTGAGGGTGTCTGTGACTGCAGTCTGCGAAGGGTTCGTGTAAGCCGGTGTGTGCGTGCAAGTGTGTGTGTGTGTGTGTGTGTGTGTGTACACGTGTGTATTCATGTCCTCTGCCTCCTGAGCCTGAGCCAGCTCTCAGCCACATGAATAGTTAAAGCCCTTAAACCGGTGCCGCTTCGTCACCGATATTTTTACAAAGTTGTCACAGAGAAATATCATTTTTCTTCCTCCTTTATTTCATTTTCTTTGGGATATAGTAATTAACAAAAGCCGTTAGATGCCAGCAAAACTGTTTCTTTTGAAGTTTCTACATGGCTGTCATCTGGGAGATAAAGGCAGATTATTCAATCTTGACATTCTAATTGTGGATGCCAGATAAAAGCCTGGATTAGACACTTCACAGCCCTACTCAGGGGAGGGGGAGACGGGCAGGAGAGGGGCTGTACTGAGCCACGTGGGCTGGAACAGGAGGGGGCTCCACCCAGAGGGTCACAGACCCTGGCCACACAGCTTGGCCTCTCTCATTTAGAGTCAGAGATCTCCAAATCGTCCAGTGTTAGAAGGAAGGGGGGCGGGTTTCTGCTGAAGGGCGACAATCCAGGATCCGAGCCTGGGTTTTCTCTTCCAGACAGCCTCCCCCACTGCAGTTCATATGATAGACATGCCATCCCTGTGGTCCTGGCCTGTAAGAGGGAGGAGAGGACCAGTGGACGGGGCAAAATCTTGCCTGCTAGGAGTCTGCCTCAGCTGTTCACTAACAGTACCACCTTATGGAGAGTGGAGGCTGCCTGCCAGGGAGGGTGTGGACGAAGGTCCAGACCTGCCGAGAATGAAGGCAGCCATTCAGGAGCAGCAGAGAGGACTGCATTCAAACACTGTAGAGACTATGCTTTTAAGAGCAGGAGCTTCCACAATGCAAAGATAGTGTCTGATTTCCCAGATCTATCTCAGATAGGAGTGCACATGACCTTGAAAGTCATCTTGTACTGAGCAGTCATGAGCCAACACACATGGTCTTCATCCTTCATGAAGCCCACCTACAGACACAAATTTTTTGCCCTTCACTGGATAGAATCATAACACTGATAATACCACAAGAGACTGTGCCAGTCAGACCCCGGCTAAGATTCATAGTTCACCCTGGATATTTTAAGCAGGGAATTTAACACAGGGATTGACAGAGGAGAGGGTGGAAGAACATAGAACAATTCCTGGCTCAGCTCCTGATTTGCTCAGAGGCAAGCACAGCCACTTCATTGCTGAGTGACAATAACACAGTCCCTCTCTGTTCACTGTGGCAGTTGGGGAGGCAGGGAAGTGCTCTTATCAGGGCCCAGAATTGAGACAAGCCAGCCTGCTACCTCAGTGTTTCTCAGGAGCTGTGAACACTGCCAGAGACAGAAAAAGAGACAGGGTGATTGATATCAAGTCTCCCTGCCTCCCATGCAAAACTCCATTTTGCTTCGGGGGGGTGGGGGGTCACAAACTTAATTGAATCATACCTTGAAAGCAGAGCCTCTGAACCACTCCCTGAGACACAGGTGCAGGTATGAGGTGAGGAGAGGCTCTGAGGTCTGGGGGGAAATTGACCAAGCACTCTTGCCAGCCTTAAAACTCCATCAACCGAATTGCAAGGTTCTGCAAAAGACTCCATCAAACCTGCCTTCCATCTGTGCAGTAGAGCCTATCCCTTGCAGACCTAGACGCTTCTCTCCTGCTCTCTGGCTCCTACCAGATCTATCCAAGTCACAGATGATACTGGATTTGAACTCCATGCTCCAAATCAGTGTACCTATTATCTGGAGAGAGAAACCGAGTCCAAATCAAGAAGAATGAATCGGCCCAAGTTACAAAAGTCAGAGGAAGCCAAAGCCCAAGTGCTGAACTGATTAACAAGGAGGAGGAAGTGAGACTGTCCATCAAACCATTGGGACAACCCTCCTATGCCCACCTCCACTGAGCCTTATCAGGAAAGACAGAAGTGGTAATGACAGAGATGAGAAGAACAAGACCTGAGCCGATCACATGTTGGCACTGCCACTCCATTGCTGTGTGACCATGACACAGTTCCTCTCGGTGCACTGTGGCAGGTGGGGATGTTCAACTGGACAGCACCTGGAAGGTTCCCCACAATTCCAGGCTGAGATTTTGTTTCCTCAACAGAGACGGTCCATCCCTCCAGAAGGCAGCTGAGCGCCAGAGATTCCTTAGAAAAGGAAGTTGAGGGGGGAGACACTGGGAAACATAAATCTGATGGCAAGGCTCTCTCAGAAAGGGTTTTAATTAATTGTTTTTATACGACATAAGAGCGACTCATTACTGAACAGCTTTGATTTGTGACACCTGCATTATAGATGATTTTTAAATTAACATTTCCCCAATAAAAGGTGTCAGTAGAGAGCTGAAGGCGCCCAGAGAAATATAAAAGGGTAATAGTATGAAAATACAAACACCAGCCCAGCCTGACAAAGAGGGCTGCTTAATCAATTTTACAATTAATTAAGGCTGACTGGAAGAACTGGGAGCCTAGAGGAAGTTCAAGGGACCAGGTTGAGTCTCAGGTATCAAATGCTCCAAGCAGGAAAGCATTTGTGCTTGAGAAGGAGTTGTGGTGTGGATACAGGGTGAGCTAGCTGCCTGGCTTCCTGTTAAGGGAACCGGAAACAGATCTGTCTGGGGGAAGTATGCTTCCTCTCCTTGTTGTGTTGAATTCAGTGTGCATTAGTTTACTGAGTCTTTATAAATTGACACTATGTTCCAGGCTACAAGAGGGATCTGGCAAAATGAGAGGCCAAGGTTCTGCTTGTCTGTTCCAAGAAGAATGAAGGGCGAAGTGACAGAAAAACAAAAACAAAAAACTAGAAGACAAGAAATAGATTCAGAGGTGCCTGTAAAATGTAATTAAGTGTTTGGAGGTTTTTTTGACCAAAGGCCTCTAGTGAAGAGTGATTGACAAGAGGACCCTGTAGTAAGTCTGTGGCTTAGAGAGCTGTGGAATAGGTTATCCTTTGGAGGAGGGATAGAGGGAGGAGGAATGGAGGGGGAGAAGGACAGTCGCCTAAGTGAAGCTAGTATAGGCACTGAGTTTAGAGGGATGGCTGCAGCAAAGCAGGGAACACTGGAGAGATCTAAAAAGTAGATCTGTCCTGTAGGCCTTGTTTGCCCTCAGAAACCAACTCACAAAGGAATTAGTTACAGGGCCTCCAGAGAGAGCCAGGAGCTACAGGATATCAGGCTTGGAGGCTTCCTTTGTACACAAGCCAAAACCAAACTTTGTCTAGCCCTACCTCCCTCATTCTGCCTACTTCTGTGTTTCATTGTGCAGACTCACCAAATTCATGGTATGTGAACATGTAAGTGTCTATGTGTAGATAGATGCTTGTGAGTACAGGTACCTGTAGAGGCCAAAGGCATTTTATCTCCCTGGAGCTGGAATGTAAGCTTCCCAATATAAGTGCTGGGAACTAAACTCAGGTCCTCTGCAAAAGCTGTAAGTACTCTTAATCTCTGAACCATCTCTTTAGCCTGGCTGGGCTGGGAGTATTCTAAACCCCAAACCCCACTGTTGTCTGGACACTTTCTAGCCCACACTCCCTTCCTCAGGTTCATCAAACCTAATGCTTCTGAGATTATTTAACACATGTGTTTGCCCTGAGTTGCAAGCTCTGGTGATTTGGGAATCTGGTTTTGTTCATTTTGTGTCTCCAGGGTCTGGTAAGTCGACTTGGAGGCTGATTTTATAAAGCATAGACAAGTGGCTGGAAGGATGCACTGATGTCTAATATCACATAACACACCACATCTCATACATAATAGGAGTTAATGCAGGACATCTTAGATCACAGAAAGCATTTTACCGCAAGTCCACTGACAAAGCCACTTCTTCAAGACAGACATCAGTGCATCTTTGGTACAATAATGGGAACGTGACTGTACCCATTCAGGGAGATGGAGGCAAGTGTCACCAAAGAATGTCTGCACAGTCCTAGACGTTTGATAATGTCCTCTCCATGTCATCCCGGGGTCCAAGAAACAACTACTGACCAGGACTCCTGACTGGAATATCTGAGTGCTTTGGGTCCCTTTGACTGACAGGTTGGTTTTACCAGCTTCTCTTGCAACAGAGAATGGCAGACCATATTTTTGGGATGGGAGAGAGCTGGAAGAGTAGACCCTTGTAGCCAGGGCAAAATCAAACAAGTGGGTGTGCCTTCTAATCAGTGATGAGACCTAGGATTCTGGGAATAGTAAATGAGGCTGGTATTGACCACTGGGCAATGAGTTAGGGTGTGTTTGTGTCTGTGTGAACATGTGTGAGGCCCATCCACAGGGCTCAGGGTAGAAACCAGGTAAGGGAGAAGGCCCCGGTTCCTAGAATGACTATAGGAAGTCTATATTCAGCAACCTTCAAGGAGAGTAAGAAGGTTGGGGTCAAGGGCAAACATGAGGAAAGGAAGAGATGGTGTCTGCCTGGAGAAACCTTGCAAGGCACCAGAGAGGAAGTGAGCTTGTCTGGAAGGATAGGGATATTCAAAGAGAAGGAACTTCCCAGTGAGGCCATAACTGCCTTCCTTCTCGCCTTCCTCTAAGAGAACATCTCAGATGTTCAGCTTTTTCTTGGCAGTTTAGAATGGATGTCACTCAGGACATGGAACAGTATTAAACCCACATGAGGAGCCTGAGAGGGAGGAGGAGGCCAACCTGTACCCCTTGAAAAATGCTGCAAAAGTGGGTGTCTTTCCATAAGCATGAGCAGTTGGCTTCTTTATTCACCACATAGCAGACGACCCAGAAGGGTCAAAGGCCTCGCAGACATCCCACAGGACCAGACAGAAGCAGAGCGCAGAGCAATGTGGCTCGACTCTGAGTCTACACACGTAGGTGAGTTTGCTATCTTTGGTTCTGATTATTCTGAGGCACAGATGAGTAACTGGCAGCTGATGCTAAAAATACATGTTGTGGGGTTGATTGACAGCACAAGCTCGATGATGTACAAACACGGAATGATTCTGTTTCTCTCAATAACTGATACTGGCTCCGCTCTATGAATGCTTATCCCGCAGGCTGCCAGTTGATGGGGAAGGGAAGGGAGTGCACTTGCTGAGAGTGACATCGTCACCCACTCTGACGGTTTCCTCGTCTCATTCCTCTGCAGAACTCACCTTTGAATTATTAAAAAGTGTCAACTATCCAGTTCAAAGCCACCTCCTGTGTGGCTCCTTCTGGAGGTGATGGTGGGAGCTGCAGCCATCTTCTCAAGTGACTAGATGCCCTACCGTGAAGGACTAGACATGACTCCACAGGCTGCCAGCACCTGTCTCCTGACCTGGCCCACCAGTGTCCTAACTTGGCTGATCACCAGTGCCGGACAGACCACCTGCCAGCTCCTTATGTGACATTGTAGAAGACTTTCGAGTCCTGAGTAGACACCTTCTCTGGACCTTCTATAATCTGAGACTACCCTCCTACGGAGGCATGGCTTCTTCCTTTCCTTACAGGAGCGGAGTGGGGATGGCACAAGGTGGTTCCCACCTGGTGATCTCTGCCTTTCTCATTATAGAAAGATGCAGGAGGCAATCGGCTTCTGTTAAAATCTCTCTCTTAACAGCCCCTACGGTGATTATTGAAGAGTTTATTAAGGCTAGACTAAGGCCACCCTCCAGAACATAACCAAGAATCTACAAGCTATAATCATCCAGCTCCAGACCCTGTCTAATTTTTTGAATGGCTTTTTACATATTTTACTACTTGAAAAAAAATTACCTCTAGACAGGTAAAAATACAATCACACCCATTCATCTGTGTATTCCCAATGGTTCTTTTCTAACCTGCCATGGCAGTGCTAAGAATTAATAAGAAATTTTATTTTCTTCTCTGATCTTTTACTGACAGCCTTTACCAACCTCAGATGAAGACTACATTTCCCAGCCTGTCTTGCATCTAGGTGGACCACATGCTCTGAAGCATAGTACTATGAGGGATATTGACTCTATCTCATTTGGTCCTCTGCAACAGTAGTACACAGTCTTAACCACTGAGCCATCTTTCCAGCTACTTATTTCTACTTCTTCTGTGCTCTCCTCAACCTCTGGAAGAACCAAGAAGTTCTAACACTGACATCATAACAAGATCCCTGGGTTTCAAGACCATAGCCCAGGGGACTCAGTCACAGAATGAAGGAAACACAGAATTGCCTGGCTAACTCTAGGTCTGTGAGAAGAAAGGTGTGCTGGTTAGCTTTTGTCAACTTGATACAAACTATATTAGCTTGGAAGAAAGAACCTCACTGAGAAATTAGATCCATTAGATTGGTCTAGGGGCATACCTGTGGGGGAATATTCTTGATTAATGGTTGATGGGAAAGGACCCAGCTTACTGAGAGTAGTACCTCCCATAGGCAGGTGGTCCTGGGTGGTATAAGAAAGTAAGCCTAGGGCCTAAAGAGATGACTCACGGGTTAAGAGCTTTCAGGGGTCCTGAGTTCAATTTCCAGCACCCACTTGGCATCCTACAACTGTCTGTAACTCCAATTTCAGATGATCTTATACCCTCACATAGACAGACATGTAGGCAAAACTCAGTGTGCACAAGATAAAAGTAAATAAATCACTGAAGGAGAGAAGGAAGAGAGGAAGAAAGGTGGGAGAGAAGGAAAGAAGGAAGGAAGGAGGGAAGAAAGGAGGGAAGGGGAGGGAGGGAAGAGGGAAGGGAGGAAGGGGAGGGAGGGAGGAGGGAGGGGAGGAAGAAAAGAATTAACCAAGCAAGAAGCAAGCAAAGTAAATCACGAAGAACAAGTCAGTAAGCAACGTTCCTCCATGACCTCTGCTTCAGTTCCTGCCTCTGGGTTCCTGCCATGGCTTCCCTCTGTGATGGACTATAATCTGCAAACTAAATAAATAAATCTCCAGGTTGCTTTTGGTCAGCAACAGAAACCAAACTAGAACAGAAGGCAACCTTGATCCTCTAAGCCACTGAGTTACCTAGCATCCCGTACTTACCCCGAGTGGGGGAGATGCCCGTGCCCAGCTGGACACCACTTCTAAAATATTCTCCCATCAACCCCAGTGGTCCTACTGAAGGCCACTGTCCTTGTGTAAAGGGACCATTTACACAGATGGGGGAAGAAGCTCCCTTGATTTAGCATTTTCCTCCACAGCTAATAAAGGGATGCTTATGCCAGAGCTTCTTTGCTTGCAGGGAAGAGAGACTCTAAGGGAAGAGGCCTCACAGAATACAGGGAGAGGCTGGGCCGCTATGCTATGCGGGGTTATCAGACAGCAGGCTGATAGAGTTGTGCTGTTAGGACAAGGGTTTCTCTCACATCCTCGGAGAACCTTTCTACCCTCCTTTCCCTGCCTGCTAGCTCCCTCTGGTCACTCACAGCAGGTAGTGTGCTGGGTTCCCAACCTCTGTCAGCTCACCAAACTATGCCCTCCCCAGACTCAGTTGCTTCCTCACCTTTCTCTAGACAGAAAGCAGACTGGCCCAGCAGTGCTGTGGAATCATACTACCCCCGTTATACAGAGGGACAGTCTTTGCCTCTAATGCTCACCCTGGATTGCTCTGCTAGGGCCTGGGGAACCCAACTGCTGTCCACACAGGTGCTGGAGACAGAGCCCAGAAAATTATCCAGAAGAATGTGGAGCCCTGGCTGGAACACTGGGTTCCTCTCCACCTCCCGGTGCTGTGGCCACAGCAAGCTAGAGCATTCATTTCTGTTTCTATGAATTCGGAATCAGTAGAAACGCCTGCCTCCCAGGGCTGTCAAAGAGGAGATGAATTAATACAGATAGGGCACTGAGCAGCAGCCCCTGACAAGCAGGAAGTCTTCAGAGAAGGTCACTGATAAATTAACATGATGGCCATGCCTTTGCTGTGAAGCCACAATTTGTACCCAACAGGTGATTCAGGCCCGCCTGAGAAAGAGTGATAGCTCTTCCCAGATGGGTTCCTAAGGTGTCCAGGGGACACAAGGGCCACTGTCCATTAAAGATTCCCATCCATTCAAGATGTATTCTCTATATCTGTGGAACCTCCACATTCAGTGGCCCACAGAACCTCTACAGAATTCTGTGTGACTGAGGCTCCAAGAGAGTCGGCAGATTGTCCTGACACATTCATTTCAGGGTTAACCTCATCAGCCCCAGTAACCCTGAGAGTCTATTGATAAGGCCTTCCCCTTTTAAAGCAAGCATGCGTATACAAAGGAGAGAGAAAGAAAGAGGGAGGGGGAGGGAGGAAGGGAGGGAGGGAAGGAGGGAGAATGAATGATGCAGACAAAGATGGAAGAGACTTAGAAAAGAAAAGGGGGCAGTCCCACCTCAGCACCAAACTCAGCGTGTAGCACATACTTGGTCAAACCTTTCTAGTGTTCCATGCAAGCATACGTCTCAGTTTTGCAAGCAGACCACTGGCCCACAGCACCCCAGGTATTCCTCCCAGCTCTGCCTCCCTGACCTTCATGATCTTGACATTGGTCTCTGCTCCAACCACAGTAGCCACATTTGGTAGTCCAGAAGATTCCAAGGATGTCTCTACTCTAGCCCACCATCAGTTCTTTGCTTCTGCTTTGTTCCTAGCAGATCCCAAGCGCTAGGCACCCTGTGCCTCCCATGCCAACCTGGGACCAGCGTATTTCACTCTCCAATTTATTGTGTGCTTTAGAGTCTTGGAAAAAAAAATAAAACTATTATTCTCAGAACCCCAGTCAGTCTCTTAATGACTACCGCACTAATTAGGAGCAGCTGTTAATGAAGTGTGCAGGTACAAGCCTAGCCTCATCAATTAATCCATACATGCTCCTGGGCTGCAGTAATATTTAAAGGGGAAATCAATACCTGGCAACCGGGCCTGGGGAGGTCAGTCCAGATGGGAGGGGAGGATGGGGCATTTCAAGGTACTTACAGCTAAAATAGCTTATGCCTGGGTCCCGCACTCCAGTGAGCAGGGGTGAGGGTAGCTCTGGGTGAGCATAGGAGTGCTGTATGCCTGCAGTGAGCCAGGAGAAACTGGTAGGCACAGGAAAGGGCATCTGTTGCTCTCTCCCAGTCACAGCCAACAGGGTTCCAGGCCAGGCCAGAGGACACCCGAGATGCCATATCATCTCCAGTCTTTTGCCACCACATCCTATCCCCAACCCTACTCATTCTTTCAGAGTTCAAGGAGTGGGGATTGCTTCCTCCCACCCCCCACCTTTTGGAGATGTGGGGGTCAAGTCTTTGAGAGAAATGGGAAGCTATCAAAATGGGTGGGAGTGACAACCACTCCCCTGGCTTGTGCCAGCTATCTGGATGCCCCTGGCTACAGCCTGGCACTGGTCCAGTGGGGTAGGAAACTGAGAAATTACATTTGCTGGTCCTTAGCTAGACTGCTGCTCCAAGTCATGTCACTGAAGCCCGCATGCTCAGCATACCCAGACTTCAGAAATGCTGTGCACCCCAAGACTGACTCCGTGTGATCTCCATGGAGAGGGGCTACTTCTATCTCCCATTGCTGCTGTAACAAAGTGCCCCGAGTTCGGTGGCTGAACACAAGATACACTGTCATCAGTTGCAGACATCAGTGGACCACGCATCTCTCTGAAAGCAGTTTCTACAGACCACCTGCACGCCTTGGCTTCTGGCCCCTTCCCTCCATTTTTAAGCCAATATTCAAATCACTCAGACCTTGGCTTCCCTCACTACCTCTCCCTCCCCGACTCTTCTGCTTCTGTATATCAACAGACAACATGAGGCCCACAGAGATAATCCAGGGCCAACTACTGTCACAAGACACTTTATCACAACTGCAAAGACCCATTTGCTATGGAAAGTGACACAGTACAAGTCCCAAAAACCAAGACATGACCATTTTGGTGGGGGTGGGGGGAGCACCTCTATGCCTACTGCTATCTGCTTCACCTTTGATTTCTTACCCTGGAGATACCTGTGTCCCCTCCCCCAACAAATACCTGTCCGGGTAGCCATAAGAGCGAAGAAGTCAAACAGGAAAAGGGAACCTCTTAGCTCAGTGATGGTGGTGCACACCTCTGGTCCCAGCACCTGGGAGGCAGAGGCGGGTGGATCTTGAGTTCAAGGTCAGCCTGGTTTATAGAGCGAGGTCTAGACCAGCCAGAACTACATAGTGAAATCCTGTCTCAAAAAAGGGAGTCGAGGAGAGGGCAGCCAGCTGTTCTTCACTCACACCAATGCAAGTACTGGAGCTCTGTACTCCTCTGTTACGCTCCAGTGACCTTGTAATTGGTTGGGGGGCCTGAGCTTGTCTGGCACATGGCATGTCCCCAGTCCTGCACAAAACAGGTGCTCTGAGAAAGGTCACTTAACCTAGGGATCCTTCTTCCAGCACACTCAAGGCCACCGCTCCGACCCAATGCTCCTAACACAGTTCATGGTGCGGGCAAGGCAGATGGGCAAAATCCAGCTGCTGGACAGTTGCCAGTTGCCACTGAATGTGGTGGCCATGTGTATGTGTTCTTGGCTGCCCCTTGGGTCTTACCTGGCTGGAGGTGAAGACAAACCCAATCCTGGGTACTTGAGCAGGGCTAACTTGTCTGGAGGAGGCATAGAGAAACACTGTAATTATAATTTCAAATTCATAACTTCTCCCTGATGGGGCATTATTCTAAGATGTGTGCCACACATGAGTTAGCATGTGTTGGGTGACAACCTAGTATGAGTTAGGATAGGGTATAAAGGGCCAGTCCTTAGCTCCCATTGGATGAGAGGGTAATTGATCCCCAAAGCATAGGTAGCACATGTTCCAACCCAGCCCAGGCCCAGCTCCAAGTTCTCTACCCTTCCAGCTACACCTGTGGACACCTTAGTAGTGTGCATTGTATGCCTCTCAGTGCACACATAACCAGCTATGGGATGGAAAGCGGAACTTCCTCTGGACTCATGGAGCCAGAGTGAGCCTTAAGTGCTGGCCATGGATCCTAGGGAAAGTCTGGACTGCAGACTGTTCTTTTGTCAGCTAATGTGAGAATCCTCTCATCAAGGTGCCCAGGACAGGGTGGTGGGATGCTCTCTGAGCATAATCAAGCCAGGGCTGTCATTTCACAAGAAATGGGGTCACAATTATGCTAATGGGAGGCATACAAATTTCTCACCTCTCTGAAGGGGAGCTTGAGGAGGAATTAATTCTCACAGTGGTGATGGGGATTTGATTGCTGATGGTTGAGAAGAAATCAGCCCAGCCGGGAGCGTGAAGCCCTGTCTTCTCTCTCCCTGCCTCATCAGAACAGGCTCAGCTCTCCCTTTGCAGAGCCAGCAGAAAAGAAGCCACCAACAGTTGGCACATAACAGTTTCCACGATGCAGGACTGGGAGGAAAGAAACCTCAACACTACAGAGAACGGGTTGGTCCTCTATATGCAGAGTGCACACACTGGTCACTGTCCAGGCAGATCAAAATGACAATGGGCCCTAGATAGCCACATGGACTGGTTCCACACCTCCACACTTCCCCAACACCCTTCTAAACAACATATTGATCAGGGTGAGCTGAGGCCATGTCTCAGTGGTCCAGACTCTTGCTGTGTGAATGTGAGGACTTGAGTTGGTACTCCAGAACCTACCTAAAAAGGTTGGATACTGTGGCACACGTCTCTAACCCTAGCACTGCTGCTGTAAGATAGGAGGCAAAGACAGGAGCTCTGGGAGCTCACAGGCCAGCTAGCCTGGTGTATACAGTGCCAAACAAGAGACCTCGTGTCAAAATCTGAGATTGCTGTCCTCTAACCTCTACACTCATGCTATGCCATTTACACACACACACACACACACACACACACACACACGAGATGATGGCAGAGATCAGAGTTGAGACAGGAAGAGACAACAATATGCAGAAGTTCTGTTCCCACCAAATATCTTGTTGGAATTTAATAACCAAAAATAATGGTTATGGACAAGTGGCCAAAATTCAAGAGATGTTTGCCCATGAAAGTTCTACCCTCATAAAGGAGCTAATAGTCACCACCTGAAGAAATTTGTTATTACAAAGGGGGTTACTGAATCTTTTCCCTGTTTTCTCTCTCTCTCTCTCTCTCTCTCTCTCTCTCTCTCTCTCTCTCTCTCTCTCTCTCTCTCTCTCTCTGTGTGTGTGTGTGTGTGTGTGTGTGTGTTTTCCTTTTGCTCTCTGTAATGAGTCGAATCGGCCAAAAGTCCTCACCATTTGCAGGTCAATTTCAACCTCTCTAGCTTCCAACGTGTGAGCTTGTAAGTTCGGCACACTGCTTCCCCCATCCCCACCCCCACCCCCACCCCTCAGTATAAACTGCCCTGTCTCAACTATTCCACAGGAAATTAACTGAGCCAGGAAAGGGACCGTCCACACCCTCTGCTCCTTGGTTGTTGAAACCTCTTCCTCGTAAACTGCTGAGGGTAGCAGGAAGCTCACTGCAGACAGCAGAGAGGAATAGTCCACCCTCTCATCTCCACAGAAGAGGCTGACCTGGGGAACAGACCAGACCTGGCCAGCAGCCACGGGCATTGCATTAGCTTCTTGCAGAATTGGCAAGCCGAGGTAGGAATCTCTGTCTCCTACAGGGCACAAGGCAAGGCTGGAGGGAAAAATTCTGAAAACTCCTCTACCTCCCTACAGAGGCTGAGTTGTGTGCTGTGTCTCATGCCTGCAGAGACTTTGGTGGCAGAAGAGAGGTAAGGAAAGGTTTCATCTTGTCAAGTGACAGATCTGTTTATTTCAAAGGCTGAAACCCCAGTGCCCACTATCAAACTCATCAGCTTTCTCAGTCCAAAGAAACCCTTAAGGTGGTCCTCTCAGCCCACTGAGTTCCCTTGAGCTGCCCATTTCTTTCCATCCACATCCCACACCAGCCACTCCAGACTCCAGGAGCCCCTCTCTCTCCATCTCCCTTTCCTCTCACTCAGTTCACTGGATACTGGGAGCCTGCCTTCTGCGAAGTATTGTGTTAAATGCTAGCGGTCCCTGTGCTTCTGGCTTTCACAGGAAGTCGCAATGGGAGACCTAGCAGAGCCGCAGGGCCTAAGGGAGCTTTGATGGAAAATGTGGAAAGGCACCAAGCATAGCAAAAGCTTTGAGGGTGAGAAGGAGGGAGGGATCTTTCCAGCAGTGGGGAGGGCATCTGCCAAACCTGGATAGACAGAGGCATGACAAGGATGAAATGGCCAGTCATCATCAGCTGTGACATGAGTTCCTAGGGACAGAAAGTTGCCTGATCATTTCCAGCCTCCTAAGCCCCCTTTCAGGGTCTGAGTTTGCTCCTGAGAGCTTTATAGAGTATTTGAAAGCAAGTGACATCATTAGATGGATAATAAGAAGATGTTGTTTCTGACTACAGAGGGAGCCACAGGCAAGGGAACAGGAGCTCCAAGGATACTGTCCTGAGTGATGTCAGTGAAGAGAGGGCGGTAGATCCTACAACGCAGGGCCATGAGCAACTATGGGGAATGACAGGGGAGGGGAGCTGAGTTCTTCTGTACACAAAACCTGGAATAAACATTCCTCTGCATTGTCTCATCAACCCTTTAGTTTTGCGTGTCAGATACTGCCTCTACAACCATGTCACACATGTAGAAGCTGAGCTTCCAATGAGCTCTCTAGCTTACTCTAGTGTTCTGATTTGCCCTTCTGTTCTTATAAATATCATGGCCAAATACAACTTAGGGAAGAAAAAGTTTATTTGACTTATGTGATTGTTCCAATCAAAATCCATCAATGTGCAAAGTTAGGGCAGGAACTCAAGCCGAAGGAGAGAAGGGAATCATGAAAGAGAGCTGCTTATTAGCTTGCTTTTCTTTGGCTTGCTTAGCTGCTTTTCTTATTCAACCAAGGCCCACCTGGTAGGAATGATACCACCCACAGTGGGCTGTGACTCCTATATCAGTGAACAACTAAGTAAAGGCTCCAAAGACACGCCCACAAGCTGATGCAGACAACCCTTCAATTAAGGTTTCTTCTCAGATGACTCCAGATTGTGTCAAGGCAAGAAGACTAACATCACACCTCGGGCATAATTCTCCAAGGGATAGGACCAGAGTTTAAGGTTTCTGGGAGCATGTAAATATGGTTCCTGTTGCTCTGAAAAGTCAGAGGAGACAGGAACCCAGAAAAACTACAAATTCAGTGGTGTGTATGTCTGTGTGTGTCTTTCTCACTCTCTCTCTCTGTGTGTGTGTGCTGTATGTGCACCTATGTGGTTGTGGGTGTGGCTGTGTATGTGCCTAAGTAGCTGTGTGTGTGGCTGTGTTTATCTATGTCTGTGTATGTGCTTATGTGCCTGTGTGTGTCTATGTGAATGTATATGTATGTGTCTGTGTGTGTGTGTGTGTGTGTAGTATGTGTGTATCTGTGTGTATGTCTGTGTATGTATCTGTGTGCTGTGTAGATGTCTCTGTGTGTCTGTGTCTTATGTGTATGTGTGTGTGCACACTCATACATATATGTCTATGTGAGTATGTAGACTAAAAAGAGAAGAAGCCAAGGTCAGAGCTCTAGAAAACAACCCCAATGGAGAAAGTGCGCAGAGCAGGGGCAGGTAAGGAAAGAGTTAACAGCCAATCTGCAAAGCATTCTCTACCTTCACCCAGAGATATCCCAGGCAAGACAGGAAAATGACCTAGCCCAATTTCCTCATAATCCTGCTAGTGACAGAACCCCTGGCAAACACCCTAATGATACTGGCAAGCATTGAGGTTCTTATCTGTGGAATGCTTTTAGCAAGATGTGCCCTATCTGCCCAGCACTGCCTGCAGTAAACAAATATGGAACCTCTGCATTTATGGGGTGGTGCCCTGGGAAAGGTTATCCAAACTATAAAACAAGTCGAGAATTAGGTAGAGATTTTTTTGTTACCAAAATAGCTCCCTCTGGAGAGATACCCCTCATGTATCATGTAGAGACCCCGTGTGACATATCTGGGCTAGGCGTCAACCTTATGTGTATAGCCATAAAAAAATCCTCTCCGATCTGCACTCCACACTCTACATGCCTCTCTACTTGAATTTTGCAACTATAAGTAAGGCTTGGTACTCTTCATATTGGGTCAGAGCTTCAGTTTATGAACCTGATTTGACCATGGAACCCTTTGTGTTTTATCTGAGAGACACACACTTACTAAACTCCTGCATAATTTTCAGAATCCTCTGCCCAGCCCTGACTTGAGCCAGGTTACAGGAATAGCAACTTGACCTTGCCAAGAGGCAAGTCCCTGGTCAAGGAAGATCTGGTGTGCCATCTATACTGATGTTTTCTCAGACATCAGGACACCGTGGAAGTCTAAATGCAAGAGAAGTACAAGGTCAGCTTCAGAGAGCACCCTTAGTTGCTGCATTTCTGTGGTGGCAGAGAATAAGAGTAGAAACAAAAAGCCAAAATACAGGCTTATCCTGGAGGAAAACATCTGGTCCCTGGGTAGGGTAGGGCAGTAGGGATGAAGAAAGGCGGTAATTTAGAGCTATTTTGGATTTGGAAGCTCTGGACTTGGAAGTTGATTGAATCTACAGAAGTGGCAGCCTCATGTTAGAATAATTTGAAGCTTCCCACTTAGATAACTGGGTGGATGGTAGCTCAGGTGACAGAAAATGGATGGGTGAGCTTGGGGAAGAGAAGAGGTCAGCTTTGGATGTTGTGGGCTTTTGAGAACATCCTCTCTTGCAGTCATGTCTTGTGGGTGGATGAATATCTAGTTATGAATCTCCAGAGAAGTCACGGATCTGGTGCTAGAAAGCACACTCTAGTCGGTACCTGATGGCTTGGGACATAGAAGGTCACCAAAGAAATGAGAATTGAAAAGATGAAAAGGCCAAGGACCATCACCAAATATGGTAAGATTTTTCAAAATGCAGCCCAAATGTAACCAAGGGTGTTTATAAAAGGCAGATCCTTGGCCCAGCATCAAAATTACAGAATCAGAGTGTGTGGAGCCTGAGATTCTCATCTGCATGCTAATGAGCAGCCTGAATGGTGCTTAAGCACTCCAGCCTTTGAGAAGCACCGAGGTAAAGAATGAGTAAAGGGGAAATTTGCTCCAAGGAGACAGAGGAAGAACAGAAGAAAAATGAACCCTCCCCCCTTCCAAAAAAAAAAAAAAAAAAAAAAAAAAACAGCTGAGCTCCTGCCATGAAAACAGGCAGCAAAGGTGTTGGGTTGGGAGCTAGTGATTGTGTTCGTTGTTTCTGCAAGCTGAAGCAAACAAGGACAAAAAGGTGTCCCCTTGGTCTTTGCTTGGCAGCTTGGTGGTTATAATGCTGATTTAGTTAGAGCAATCGATGAAGGAGATGAGGATGAAGGGGGAGCCCCACTGAAATGGGCTGATGGGAAGTGAAGGAGGAGAGGATTTAGACCTTTTCCTTAACCAGCTTGGCTATGAATGGGGAGAGGAGTGAGGAGGAGGAGCAGCAGGAGGAAAAGAACCAGGAAGTACGAGGACCTGGAAAAATGTAAGTGTAAAGGTGCAAATGTATCTGATCACTGATGGGACTGAAGACAAAGCAATCAGTATAGGATCTGGATGGTGAAAGCAGGAGCAAGTGATAGATGGGTTAAGGGTAAGTAGTGGCATTAGTCTTAGTTGGGGACAGACCTATAGGACAAGCACACTGAGAGTGTGTTTACAGGTCAGGTTGTGGTAGCAAGGAATTAATGTTCCCAGTGGATGCTCACTATTTCTTCCATAGCAAGAAATTAACTCTTGGGCGAGATAGAAATGACAACAGAGACTTGAAGACCATAAAGTCCATGGATACAAGGTCATGCTAATGATGGCTACTAGTCCAGGAGTGGGTGACTCTGGCTCAAAAGTTAACATGGTTAGAAGTTTTTATGACAAGATCATCAGGGCTCAGCCATGAAGGCTTTCTGATTTCTATAATCCTCACGCTTATGCCCTTCTAAGGCACAGTTTCTAAACCTGTAGTCTACAGAGTTCTATTTCTCCCTATAGAGGGGCTGGATGGGTGAAGATTTCTCCAGACACCTTAGAAAAGGGAACTGCTTTCTGAGGGACTGGAAAGGAAAGCATTGCTTCTTCGATCCTGCCACACTGGTATGCCTAGAAAGCCACCGCTCAGCTTCCCAGGAGCAGAGAGTCAAGGAACTTCAGTGTGTTGCTGTGACCAAAATACCAAGACAGCAGCTTAATGAAGGACTTATTCTGGATCACAGATTCATAGTATTGACTCTACAATTGGTTTGTTATATACTCTTGGGCAGAGTATCGTAAGAATTTCATATTGTGATGGCTAACCTTGGTTGTTAACAGTTGGCAAGAGAGATCCTCAACTGAAAAACTGCCTCCCTCAGACTGGTCTGTGGGCATATCTATGGATCATGTTCTTGATTACTAATTGATGTAGGAGGACTCAATCCACTGTGGATGCTGCCATCCCTAGGCAAGTGGGTTGTATAAGAAAGCTGAATGTGATCCTGGGAGCAAGCCAGTAGGTGTATTTTTATTCCTCCACTGTTTTCTGCTTCAATCTTGTGTCAGTAGAAACAAAGAGAGAAACTAGATACCAGGTATACTCTTCAAAGTCATAGTTCCCAATGACCTACTTCCTCTGTGTAGGTTACATCCCCTCCCTAGAGTTTCTAGAACCTCCCATAATCAAACCATAACAGGGTATCAGCCTAGGAAACTTCTTCATGACAGCTACTTCTGCTCAAAGTAACTTACATCCATCCTCTACACACAAAGATGAAATGTACAAGAACCTGCATTGGGAGGCATGAAGGTAGAAAGCACAACCAGCAGGGCTATTTCTTCTTTGCTTGCAGCTCAACAGAGGCCTCACCAATCTCTCTGGTGTCTGCCACTGAGTGTTTAACCTTCATTGAGACCTGCAGGAGGCCTCTGGAGAAATTCAAAGAGCTCTCTATAAAGAACTCAATTTGAGAGATGTCCAAAGTCACTGAGTAGAGGCTCACAGGAGGCAAGCCATACAGTCAATGGGGACAGAAAGGATATGGTCTTGAGTCCAGCAGTGTGTCTTGACTTGCTTGTACATCAGATTCCTGTGCAGAGTCAGCTAGCAGAAGGTCCAGTCTTACTCAACTTTACATGCTGGAATGAAAACCAGCCTGCAAGCTGCCTGGATACACTCCAACCTTGAGACCTTGGGTCAAGGCTGAGCAAGCTTTGCAAACCAGAAACACAGTCATCAGCATTCAGTCCTCACAACTCCCAAGAGGGATAAACAAAACCAAGGCTACTTCACTTGTCCACAGATCTTTCTGTCATGTCACTAGAACCTTCCTCTCCCTGTGGTTGGCAACAGAGAGAAAACTAACATTTCAGAGTGTTACTAGAGGAACCAAGGGCACCTGGCTCCTGTGTGTTCTTCTGCAGTACCCACAAGTAGATGACACTCCATGCAGCCATCAGGGGCTTTTGGTCACACTCTATTCTTCTGGCTGACAAGCATTGCATCTAGTGGAACCCAAGTATCATCTCAGTCTCTTGGCTACTGTCTCCTGAAGACAACTTTGTGCCTTTTATTTTCTCCTGTTTATGGGTTAATGTCTCAGTAGGCTATTCAGACCCCCACCACATCCAAACCTTTGAGTATACTTTTACATGTGTGAACATGCCTCACCCCCATCTTTTAGGTAAGAAAACCAAGCCCAGCTTTGTTAGGTGTCAGATCCAAGGCAACACTGAGATTTAAGCTGAGCAGGTCACAGTGGAGCTGGAAATATAAAGCCATCTTGAGGAGAGGGACAAAGAAGGCTTCCAGATTCAAAACTAGGTAAGTGGAGTGAGACTTACCCCTCAGATGGAAGAAGAATGTTCAAGTGACTGGTAAACTGGTAAACTGGAGCTAAGCTGCTTCATATCAACCAGCAGGATTACCAAGAACCATGTTGTGTGCTTGCTTTTGACAAAACAAATATAAAAACAATAGCTAGGGGAAGTGCTACAGCTCAGTGGGCAGAGTGCCTGCCTCCCACAGCACAGGCCCTGGATTAGACAGTCAATATCACAGAAATGAAACAAACTAAATTGCATATAATTTTTGTGCTAGTTTGTTTTAACTGAAAACTTGACACAACCTAGACTTACCTGGGAAGAAATCTTATCTAGATCAGGTTGACCTCTGGTCATGCCCTGTTAGCCTATTGGGGATTGTTAACTGACCAAGCTCACTGAGAGTGGCACCATTCCTTAGGCTGAGCCATAAACTACGCAAGATTGAAGAAAGCTAGCTGATAGCAAGCAAACAGATAGCATGGTTGCATTTGTTTCTCTGTTCTTTACTAGATGTGATATAGCTGCATGAATTCCTGCCTTGACTTCTCTCCATGATGGTCTGTAACCTGGTATTGTAAGGCAAACAAAACTCTTAACTCCCCTGAAGTTGCTTTCAGTTAGGGTGCTTTATTGTAGCAACTGAAATGAAAGCAGAATGAATTTCTTAGCTGAGACCAGGGTATAGTAGCACCTGTTCTGATAGAGCTTTGTGGGCACCTCAAGCCTGGGATTCACCCTGCCCAAATTGTCTACTTTTTGGCGCTCTGGGTAGAATAAATCTGGGTTGATTGATGAAAGTTGTTAATTCATGTTTAAAGTTTTGGGGTTTGGGGGACAGACTTTAAAGGATAGTCTACAAGCTGATGTGACTTTGAGTCTCACTGGCTCCCATGGGGCCTGATTTTTCTCTCTCCTTCTCAGAACTCCTTCTCTGAGTCTTTCTTGGCTTTCTATTTCCCGTGCCGGTGGTTTCTTGCATCCCCAGGCTGACAGCATTCAAACCCCATATGTGAAGAGTTCTCTTCTCCAAGAAATCCCAGATAAGCATTGAGCTAACATTGCCTATTAATCCTTGAGGCAGTGAGTTACAGTGTGGTTGGAAGAGCCGGGGCAATGATCTGCCAGGAAAGGGTCCCATGTTTACCCTGAAGCTCCCCTGCCCAGTCTACATAAACTCAGAAGGGAATGGAGTAGATTCCCATGGATAAAGGTTCACTGTTACCCAGGGGAAGCTGAATACAGAATATAGGTGTCAGATGCCTCCTAGAGCAACAAGTACCAGGACCCGAAGTGGGCATCAGAGACGGTCAAAGGCTTTGGTCCAGAGTCACATGTTAAGAGCTAATTCTGTGTATTATTGAATCATCTTTCCTCATAGCAACAGGCTGTATTCCCCAGGAGAATAGACCTGGTAGGTTTTAGGGGTGAGTGTTTGTGAAAAAAAAAAACACGAAAAGGGGAAAGGCATGGGAGAGAGATACCCAGGAATCTTGATCCCATTATAAATCTTAGCAAAAAAGGTGGTGGGTTTGTCAGAACCTGGGTGGGCATCACCAGAAGGCGAGAAAAGAGAGTTGTGGTAAGCAGATCTGGAGGCAAGAGAGAGGGCATTAGGAGTAGAAGGGGAGACTAGAACCCAGCTCATGAGTATGACCTTTGCATAGACCATACAAAAGTTCATCAGAGACCCGACCACCGACTATCAGAGAACTAAGTATCTCGGATTTCACACTTGGGCTTTTAATCGACTCTGCTCCTGGCTAGTTGATAACAGAATGTTGGATTCGGGAAGAGATGAACATCGAGAAAAATCTGGGGTAGCTGAGGCAGGTACCCAGGTCTCCTTTAGGACATCCAACTGCCCTGCAAACATCATTCCATCCCTAGCTCCACACAGCTCCCAAGATCACTACTCTTGATCAACTACACCTATATTCCACATACAATTTTTTTTTTTTTTTTTTTTTGGTCTCCCAGGTTAATTCTTAAAAACCAGCTCATAATACTGTGTAATTCACAGCATGGGGACTGATTGTTAAAGATACAGATGTCCAAGTGTACCTGTTTAAAATACATTGTTCAAATTCACAGAGGGTCCTGGGCATTCGTATCTTCGCTTTGATCCTGGGGAGAATCTGGTGCATTTGCCAAGCAGGGAAGCCACTATGTCAGGGAACCAGAGATTAATAAGATTGGGAGGGACCAGAGCTAGCACACCATGACTGCAGGTCTAATCCAGCCTGCGGCTCTTTTGTTGCAAATAAAGCTTTATTGGAACATAGCCACACCTACTCACTTAGATTCTCTCCATGGATGCTTTCACAGTATTGTGATTCACAATGTCTCACAAGGCAGAAAACATTCATGCTGCAGTATTTTCAAGAGTTTGGCTCCCCCTGGGGGAGTAGGCCACCTCAGAGGCCCGGACTTGTGCCCGCTAGGGAAAGATGAAGAAGCAAAAGGACCCACTTTTTCCTCTTTGTCTTGGGTATAGCAGGCTCCCATTGTCTGAAAGGTATGGGAGACACAGAATGGCTCGCCTACTAAGGAATTTCTTCCTAGAAATAGCTTTACTCTAGGGGAGCCCCTTGTCCTCAGAGGAGGAAATTATAGTACAGCTGTCCATCAAAACACTCAGCATTCTCCTTGGGCACATGACCCAAATGGAACCAACTCATATCTTGAGCCAGTTAAGGAAGATCCACCTCTCCCTGGGGCAGTGGGAAACTGTTAAACACCGTCAAACAATTGTTAACATCTTTTTTATTAAAAAGCCCAATCAGGGCCTGAGAAGATGACTCTGATGTAAAGTGTCTGCTGCACAGAGCCACACAAGCCTGAGAAAAAGAGCTCAGATCCCGGGCACCCATGTAAAATCCAGGCATAGAGATGAGCATGTGTAACCCCAGAACTTTGTGACGGGGATGACTGATTTTCGGAGCTCATTTACCTAGCCAGTCTATATGATCAGTGAGCTCTGCAGGTTCAATAAAAGATACTGTCTCAAAAAAAAATTAAATAAAAGGCTCAGTCTCCAAGTGCTCCAATGCACAAATGTATACATGCACACATGTATACACACACACACACACACACACACACACACACACATTTTTAAAATCACTATTAGTGTTAATGACAGGGTCTTTAAAGTATATATTCATAAGCACTTCTGGTGTTCATTATCCTTCAGACAAGCAAAATCTTTGGGAACAGGGCCAGTTTGACTCCCTGGTCAGCAGCTGCTGGACTCTCCCTTGTTGCCTCGCTTACCTGGCTGCTCACTCTTGTCAGTCAAACAGCTCCCCGGACCAGTCCTAGACCAGGACCAGCCATCTCAAACACTCTATGGATGTGCTGGGACAATGAAGCAAAGACTGTAACTGATTGTCGAGGCTCTAGAAGGTACAGCCTCGGCCAGGGCTGTTTGAAATAATGTGAACCAAACTTGGCTATGGTTTGTTTGAACTCCGGATGATCTCTATGAACTCCGGATGATCCTGCAGCCTTTTCTGCCAAGGCCAGAGAGGTAGCATGCCCCTGGTTATCTAGCAGAGGGGACACTATGATTGGTGCTAAGAGGCAAGGCTGTGATTGGTGGAAATACAAAAGCTGCAATGACTGATTGGTGCAAAAAGACAAATGACAGTGGCTTCTCTATGATGTAAGCAGACTGCCTACTGGAATGGGGTAGGCCAGTTTCCTCCCAAGATGGCAGCTGCCAGACTCTTCCCTGGGATGCTGGTGTCTCAGAATTGGGCTTTTCTGTGGTGGCCCTTTCCTCGCCTGTGTGTGGTGCTAAGTGAGATCTGGCAACACAAAAGGCAACAGCAGGAGAGCAGAGCTGATGGCAGCCAAGCAGTGGGCAGCCCAGGTTGCAAACAGAGAGGAGAAGCAGTCGAGTGGTTCTTAGGAGGCCAGGGTAGTAGAAGCAGAGATGCTGAGAGAAAGAAGAGAACCAAGGTAAAGGGAAAGACAACAGCAAGGAGCCAGAGAAGAGGCTCTGGGTAGCAGGATTGCTCCAGAGAGCTGCCAAGTCTTTAGGGCTCAGGGCTCAGACCATGAGCTGTAACACTGGCCAGGTTAAGGAAGTTAGTGGGCTGGAGAGATGTCTCAAGGGTCAAGATCACTGTCTATTCTTCTAGAGGTCCTGAGTTCAATTCCCAGCAACTACACAGTGGCTCACAACCATCCATATGGGATCGGATGCCCTCTTCTGGCATGCAGACTTACATGCAGATAGAGCATTCATATATATAAAATAAATCTAGAATAAGAGGAAGAGGGCAGCAAGCAGGTGTCACTGGACAAGGTGCTACCTCAAAAACATAATGCCCTGGGGGGATGTGTAGTGACCTTAACTTCTGGGATGTCCACACGAATGCAGGCTACAACTAAGGGCTGAGGTAGTCTGGATGTGCCTTCCTAGGCCCACAATGAAGCTATAACATGTGTGGCTCTATAGGATCCAATATTAGAGTTCAGGGACACTGAAGCGTACCACCTGCTGATGCTCCTCTCCAATTACATCCCACCACCCCTTCAAAAGCTTCTTCCCACCCATGATTTCTGTCTGGGTAGAGCAAAAAGCCTCCTGGTTGGCAGCTGTCTGTCCCTGGTGTCTATATCTGGAAGTGAGAAGAGGAACATTGACAACTAAACTGACCTCTTTCCCTTCGCAAAAGGCCTGCTCTCAGGATGCCCAGGATCCCCCCCACCCCGACATACACCCTGAGAACAACCCCCTCTGTCTTTTGTTTTATCTTCTCCACAATATACCTTTCAAGGTAGATTAGAATTTAAAGCAGTTTGCTTATATTTCTTTCCCCCTCAAGCCCCGAAATAATATAAAATACAAGGATTTAACAAACCACCGGGTGGGGGGAACTTTCCATTTTACAGATGTACACCTGGACCAGAAATGAAAAATGGCTGTCGGAAGAAGAACCCAGAACTTGGCCATACGTCCTCCTATCCCAATGTCACTAAATTCCCCAAACCCCACATTCACTTACAGTCAGCAGCAGATAAGACTCAACCCCCAATATATAAGGATCATTTTAGAAATTAATAAATATTTAGCAAGGAGTCTCCTTGTGCTACCAGCAGTAAAGGCAACTCTATGGGGGGGAACCTCTCCAAGGAGAGTGCAGTCTGTCTGTCTGTCTGTGTGTCTGTGTGCACATGCACACATGTCATATCAGGCATTTAAAAGCATGAAAAGATCAAGTGGGTTGAATCTTATATGGATAGAATGAGTGACATTTCTGTGCTGGAAATAATGGCTTTAATGACTTTACTCACCCCTGTCCCTACATCATGAGGTACAAAAGCCGGGATGGGGCTGAGGAAGGGAATGGAGTATGGAGGTGTCGTGTGTAAAAATGAGCTTAGCAGGTGGGTGGAGGGAGGAAATGGCAAGATGGAAGGAACTGTCAGTGTGAACCACATGTCACTGTTTCCCAGGATGCCTCCCTGCCATAAAGCAGTATGGTCTCTGAGTCCAAGGTGGCAGCAGGCCCAGAGCCCCTATAACAGATGGCTAGGCCACCAATAGCCTAACTGGGCAGAAACTAGAGGTGCCCTGTAGCTGGCAGAGCACCTCTGTTGACCTGGCCACCAGGATAACCAGATGCGGAGTCCATGGTAGTAGTTCTTGAATGCTATGGAGTTCACCCAGTGAGTCATAAGCAACTATTCGTATTTCACAGAGGCAATGGTGACAGCTTTCCCCAAACCATGCATTAGGATTCTAACTCATACATCAATGTTACTGGTTAGTGGAGCCTTTGGGGAGGGTGGGCTTTGGGGGTAGAGCCATCTTAAACAGAGCTAATGTCCTGATTAAAGAGATGCCAGAGAGACCCCTCAGCTCTTCATGGGAAGACGTGACAAACAGACACCATCTTTGAAGCAGCAAGTGGGTCTTCACCAGGCACAAAGTCAACACCTTGATACTGGACTTCCAGCATCTAGAACAATGAGATGCCTCTGCCCAGCATTAGTCACCAAGCCCATGGCATCTTGTTATAGCAGCAGGAAGACAAAACACAAGGTCACAGTGGGAGCCATAAAGGCAGACAGACCACACCTACCAATCCTGGGATGTCACAGAAAGAGTGAGACACTGTGCAGAGAACTTAGCAGCTCTCAAACTGGGAAGTTAGTTTTCTCACTCATGAGGTGAACCCCAAAGTGTGATTGGAGGATGACATTAGGTGACCCACACCAGTCTCTTAGCTGGCCCTGATGGTTTGGCAGGACCTACAATCATCTAGGAGACAATCTTGTGGCCTTGACTGTGAGCGATAACCTGGAATAATGTAACAGAGCTGGGAAGACTCACCTTAACTGTGGCAGTACCACGGTGGGTAGCTGGAATCCTGGGTGGAATAAAGGAGACATCAAGCTAAATGCCAGCATTTATTCATTACTCTCTGATCCCGGACTGTGGATTTAATGACACTAATCACCCACTCATGCTGCCCCCCCACATTCCCCAACCCCCCCCCATCCACTTAGGGGATGGACTACATTCCTTAGAATCATGAGCCAAAATAAACCCCTCTTTCTTTAAGTTTCCTTTATCAGGTGTTTTGTCACAACAATCAGGGAAGTAACTAATGTACCTGGACAAAAGAGATTTCCCTTCTCCTCACCTGCCAAATTCCATACACACCAATATCATTCTGAGCCCAGAACCTCATCTAGTGTTTGTTTGCAGTGACCCAGAAACTGGGGACAAGGCCCAGTTTCCCTTTACAATCGACAGATCAAGCAGCTACAGCAGGATGGACAGAAAGCAGGTGTCTACCTCGCCCTGACCTCTTGGCCAACACCCATTTTATAAGAGAGGAACTTGAGGCTCAGAAACGTGGTGTAACCTGTCCAAGGTCACACAGTAAATATGTGCAATGGGTCACCTGGTTTAAAAGCCCATGTTCCAAACCTTGAACAAGTTCATGGTGTCATGCTATAGAGAAGTGTCTGGAAGCCAGAATCTGGAAGGTTAGAGTCGCTAAGACCCACTAGAAAGTGAGTGTGTCATGACAGTGCCGCCCTAGATTCCCTCCAGAAGAGGAACGGTGGAAGTGGGAGCTTCGGAGGATACCTCAGATCATTTTTCATTGTCTCAGCTCAATTGCTGTTGCGGCAGAGCATTACACCAAGAGGACCTGTGGCTTACACAGGGAGAAAGCCATGGGTATCCACAAGCCCTGCAGCCAGGCTTGGAAGGGTGGCTGCAAAGGGCCCAAATTCTACCCACAAGTTAGGACGAATCACCATACACTCAAAGAGGACCTCAGCACTGGGCCAGCCAGGACCAAAACAGATGGCTGTCCCAGTTCTAATTATGAGCTCTAATGAGAAAATGGCTAAATGGCATCCATCTTGTTCAGGTTTTGTCTCTGTACCTGGGCTTACAGGCTAGTGCCACATAAGTAGAGAGGTGGGGGAACAGTTGAGTACTCTTGCTGCTTTTGCAGAGAGGACCCAGGCTCAATTCCCAGTCCATACACCAGTGGCTCACAACCTCCTGTAACTCCAGCTCCAGAGGACCCAACATCCTCTCCTGACCTTCGCAGACACCTGCTTACATGTAACTTGCATACATGCAACCAGCCACACATGCATAAAATAAAATAAATCATTTTTTAAGCAAGTGAACAAAAAGGATGGGTAGAAGTCAGGGTCTCCCAGATTTGGCACTGCTAGGTTTAGGGGTGAAGAACTCTCAGCTGTAGGAGTGCCCTGAGTGGCAATATTTGGACCTCTGAGGCCCACCGGATGTGAATGTAGAATGTTCTTCTACAATATCACAATCAAACTGGCCACCCCCAGGATCCCCTCTAATGTGTAAAACAAAACCTTCAGCTTATGCCTCTAATTAAAAGAGGGGCCTGAACATTTATCTATACGTCCAACAAGCAGGAAGGAAACTGAGCAACTTAGGAGCCCTGTTATGTGAGGGGAGAAGAGTGTTGTGTTGGTCTGGGAGGGAGGATGACATTAGCAGATGACCACAGACCACAGGGCAGGCATGAATGAGAAGGGGAGGGGGTATTCAGTCCAGACACCAGCTAGGGACAGAGGGGGGAGGGGAAGAGGGAAAGAGGGAGAGAGAGAGAGAGCCTGAGGCTCAGTAGATTGTGTAACAGAAATCCCCATGCAGTTTCTGGACCTTTTGACAAGTGGCCTTGCAACAGTGACCCTCTCTCTTCTCAGCTTTGAGGCCAGCCAGCTCCGTGAAGCGTGTCCTCCCACACGGGAGAGCTGTGGATCAAGGTGGTCTTGGCAGATCCACTCGGAGGAATTAGCTGGTGACATTGAAGCTGCAGGGTGGACCAATTTCTTATCAACACACACACACACACACACATGCATATACATACACATGCATATACATACACATGCACACACACGCACACTCACACGCACACACTTGTGTGTCCACACTTTCCTACACTGATTTTTTTTCTGAAAAACCCTTCCCACCCACACTGAGCTGGGCTACAAGAGATAGGACTGACTCAGCCATTTCCCTGTCTCCAGCAGAAAAAGCTCTAAAAAGAATAATTTAAGCTTCTCTGGAGTGAGGTCATTTAATGAATCTTCTCGATGCTAAGAGGTTTTATATGCCTTTTAAAAAACCCTCCCCCAAGCACAGGGCTATGATATTACCTTGGAGAGCCAAGAGATGGAGTGATACACGTATGCACAGCACACTGGGAGAAAGGAGGTGGTTTCCTTGGCAACAACATCCATGTTCTGGCTTCCCTCAGCTAAATTGGAATATATTGAAATATCTGCTTTGGGCGCCTCTCTCTCTCTCTCTCTCTCTCTCTCTCTCTCTCTCTCTCTCTCTCTCTCTCTCTCTCTCTCAAAGGGAAATGAGTACTTTTCCTATTCCATAAGCCTGCAGCTGGGGAGAGATGTTCTGTGAGTTTGATGCATCTGCATGGGACTAAGCAGCCTGAAGGCTGACAAAAGTCCTCGGCTTGGCTCTGCAAAACCCAAGCTATCCTTCCTTGAGCCAAGGGAAGAAGAAGAAAAAAAAGAAGCAAAAGAGGTCTCACCCTTTTGGCCCTAGAAAGCAGATGATGCCATCTTAGGCCACCTGCATACCTGCCTTTCTAGTGTGTCTCCAAGCATACCCAGCTTTATAGATGAGTGTTCAAAATCCACGCACTGCGTCTGCAATGAACAGGGGCTTCAGATCAGATCTGTTCAAATCCTTGCCACAGGAATACAGCTACATACCAGCACACTGGATATGTCATGTCTGTGAACCTGAACCTTCTGCATGACTAAGTGTAAGTTCTGTGAACTCTGTAACCTTAGCTTCCTTTCTGTGAGGTGGATGGATGCAAGTATCTGTCCTCTAAGGTTGCTGTGAAGGTCGGATAAGGTGATCTGTGCAATCCCTGGCACCTCAGAGTCATTCCACTGTTTTCTTCCCTGTGCTAAGAAATAAAACAACATTCTATGTCTTTCCAATAAAGGAGATTTACCAGAAGGAAGAATGTCTTGGGGGAGCTGAAGAAACTTCACCGCAAGAGCCCAAGTCTCTTCATTTGAGTAGCTTTGTTCCCAGGGTGCTATTGTAGCACTCAGATGGTCCGGGCTGGGAAGACTTTGCACAGAACAGAGGACAGATTCAGGTATAATCTGAGAGCCGGCCACCAGTCTCAGAGGGAGGGGCTTAGGCCAGGCCAGGGGCAGGCAGAGAGAATGCATAGGAACACTAGCCTTCAGCAGGGCCAAGGAGGACAAAGGCAAGGTTTGGCAAGGAAGACCACGAATGTGTCTTAGGGACATGGCCTAGAGTATGTTTGGTTCTCTCCCAAGGCTCCAGTTAAACATTTTTAAATTTATAATTGCGTCTGTTTTGTGTGGGAGGTGGTGCTATGTCAGAGTATGTGTGTGAAGGTCAGAGGACAACACGAGAAAAGTAGTTCTATTCTTCCATCATGTGGGTCCCAGGAATTGAACTCGGGTCATCAGACTTGGCAGCAAGTACCTTTACCCAATGAACCATCTTGCTGGCCCCATGAAATTAGAATTTTATTGTCATCATGGCAGTGGAGGAAGATATGGTCTCTAAGAGGTGGTTAGATTATCAATGACAAATATCCCTAAGAGGAACTTTTAGGAGGTAGGGTTTAGGTGGAGGAAGTGATTTGTTCTTGGTCTAGATGCATTCTCCACTGTCCTGGTCAACCACAAAGGGAACTGCTTTCTTCCACCACAGGCTCTGGTCACCATCAGCTAAGCTGCCTTGCTTTCCCTGACATGATGGAGTGAACATCCTGAGCTGGGGAGCCAGGGAAACAGAGGGAGCTCAGGTACACGCTTCCTCTCCTCGGTTGCTTCATCTGAGTATTTTGGTCATAGCAGCATCAAGGTAGCTGAAACAGAAAAGCAATGCCTTTCTCATGAAAATGGGTTTGTTCTTACAAGAACAAGTAGTATAGTGAGCCTGGACCCCTGTCTTCTCTCTTCTGCATGTGCTGCTTTGTCCCCATCCCCCACAATTTTTATCATGTTATAATGAACTAAGGCCCTCAACAGATTCTTCTGCCTGACCTTTAGGCTTTCAATTTCTAGAATAGTGACCACAATAAACTCCTTTTCTTTATAAACTTACCAGTCCCGGGTATTGTGTTATAGTAACTGAAATGGACTCAGATGCTAGGATGGTTGAAGAGCCTCACAGCAGATGCCTTGTTATATTTTATCCCAATACTACCTACTTTTCACTCCTAGGAAATTCTACCTAGAGCCTCGACTAAAATTGATTCAAACAGACCAGGACCTCGGATTCCTGTACAAAATCCAGATTCCGGGATTAGTCCTAAAGAGCTTAGGGATAGAACTTCATTCCCATCCTTTCCCCAATATGAGTGTCTAACAGCTTGAAGGAAAACTCTCCGGGCTGTGCTCGTGGTCTGCAGAGTGACCTTTTTCTCCCGTCAGAGTGTGGCCTTGTGGTTAAGGTGTGAAGATTGACAGCAACTTGTGGGATTCTACTACCTGTGCCTTGGTAGCATCTACCTCTATGTCTTTTGGCCATCTGTGAAAAAGAGATTTGCTACTTAGCAGGAGAAGCTCTGGGCTGGCCCCCTTGATCAATGGTTCTCAACCTGTGGGTCATGACCCCTTATGGGGTGGAAGGACTTTTTCATAGGTGTCACCTAAGACCATCGGGAAACACAGCTGTTTACCTTACAACTCCTAACAGTAGCAAAATTTCAGTTATGACATATCAACAAAAATAACATTATGATGGGGGTCACCACCACCTGAGGAACTGTGTAAAGAGTCTCAGCGTTAGGAAGGTTGGGAACCGCTGCTCTAGATAACGTTGAAAGAGAACTACACACATGGTAATATCCCATGATTCCTCTACAAAAATTGGCTACTTGTAAATCTCCAGGAAGAATGGTGGCAGAAGGGATATCTGCTCTGCATGCATTCAGATGCATTCCAAAGCTAGAATAATCAAAATAGTGTAAGAGTTACCACGGAAGTAATAGACAAAGGGATGAAGCAAACTCAGTGGATTTGAAATGTCAACATATTTTAAGATGAATTATCCAAAACAACAACAAAAAAGATAATGAAGTTGGAAGGGATATGTGTTAGAGTTGAATGTCTGGGAGAGGGGGTGGGGTATGATTTGGATACATTGTATACATATATGAAATTTTCTAAAATGAAAAAAAATTTAATCCATTATTTTGGAACATTCTGAAATATTCTATGAATTGTGGCCTGAGGATAATTGAGCCATCTGCCAAGAAACAAATTTAAATTATATTCTCTACCTCATGCCACACTTCAGAATAAATTATGTGTAGGTTAAATATTAAATTAAAAATAAGCAGTATTAAATAAGAAAAGACAGAGTAAGATGTACTGTACCTTTGAAGTGATGCCAAGCAACTCCTTTGGCCCATCTCACATCCTCTCAGCAGACTCTTGGGCCATGGTTATTGTTGTATATATACTATGTGTGTGTGTGTGTGTGTGTGTGTGTGTGTGTGTGTGTGTGTATTATGTATGTATGTATGTATATATGTATATATATATGGTGTTATCTGCTAGTATCTCAGCTGCATAATTCTCTCTGTGTGTGTCTCTGTCTGTGTCTGTCTCTCTCCCTCCCCTCCTCTCCTTTCCATGCTGGCTCTCCTTTTCCTCCCTCTATCCTCCTTTCTGTCAAATCATTTCTTGCCTCTAACACATCTCTAAAGGAAACCTACAGCAGGCCATTCCCACACCCGGCATATGCAGAAACCCAGAAGTGCAGCAGATCCCACAGCCAGAACAACTTCTGAGACGGGAAAGACAAAAGCCTAGAGGAGAGTGTCCCCTGTTCCAGCTGCTGGGACCACGCCTTCGGACACTGCTTGAAAATGCTGAGAGGGCCCCAGTATTCCCCTGTGCTGGCTCCCCTGTCTTCACTTTTGTTCTTTTCAGTCCTCCTGTTTCATATCCCAAAATTTGTTATACCCAAGTCTTGATCCATCTGGGAACATGCCCAAGCTTGAATATGTGGTTAAAATCAAGATACAAAACTAGATTTAAAAAAAAAAATAAAGAAAAGGGCTGATGAATGTATTTCTCCTTTAAAGGTAAAGTTTCTGTACACCAAAATGGTCTTTATCTACTGTTCCCATCTGTTCTTGAACAATTTAGTCTCGAAGCCTAAGTGGAGGTTCTGCCTCCACACAGGAGCCAGGTAGAAATGAATACAGTGATGGGGTGGGTTGGGGGTCAAACCCTGTACACAGCAAAGATGCCTAGAGAAAGAGGGAGGCAGCCCAAGGTGGTGTCAATGAGTTTTCCATTCCTGTCACAAACACCTAGGAAAAGAAGCTGAAGAGAGGAAAGAGTTTGCTCTGTTTCATAGTTCCAGAGGCTCACTGCTTTGGGCCTGTAGAAAGCCAGACTCTGAGCGTCATGGTAAGAAGTAAGTAACAGACCAAAGCCAGCCAGCAAGGGGAAAGGGAAGGCAGGTGAGAGTCCCAATATCTCCTGCAGGGGCAAGCTTCTAATGACTTAACTTTCTCCACCATGCCCTATCTTCTAAGGTGTCCACCACCTTCCGATGGGGGTGAGCGGCTGGCGAACAAGCCTGCAACACATGAGACTTTGGAAACATTTCAAATCCAAACCACGATAGTGTTGGAGTCCAGCAGAATGAGGGGCTGTGAGGGCATGTGGTGCTGCAGTCTGCATAGATGGAAGAACCAGCCATTAAAGTGTACTGATGTCTGTTGGGATGGGGAGGAGGCTGTCCGCAGAGCAAAGACAGTGGTAGGAAGATTTTGATCAAATAACTCAAGAGTGTTCAGTGTGACGGGAGGGGAATCAGGCATCACATTGGCATACAACAGGACAAATGAGAGAGCTGCCCTGTGGTGAGTTTCGATGTGGTTTGTGGAGGTAGAGGCAGTGCTGGGAGAACATTGCATCATCAAGCACTAATGCAGGGAGGAGGGGCTAATCACCATAGTAACTGGTTGTTATAAAGCAAGCCCATCCTCATACTTGCTTTCTCACTTGCCCACTTGTCTTCCCTGCTTCTGTCGTGAGATGAAGGTAGAGCAAAGGCTGTGCCAGAATCCAACAGATGCTGGTGTCATGTTCTCGGACTTCCAAGCAATACAGAACCATGAGCCAAAATAAACCTCTTTTCCATAAATCACTCAGCCTTGGATGATCTGATACAGTGACAGAAAACCAAGAATATGAGAACTTTGCTATTTCCTAACCCCCCCACCAACACACACACACTTCCACTCCTTCTCTCTACAGAATAGTTTTATCTCAACAAGACACAAGCTAAAGTCATCTGAGAGGAAAGGATCTCAGATTAAGAAAGTGCTGCTGTAAGATTGGGCTGCAGGCAAGCCTGTAGAGCATTTTATTAATTAGTGATTGATGGGGACAGCTCAGCCCATTGAGGGGAGTACCGTCCCTGGGCTGTTAGTCCTGAATTCTTTAAGAAAGCAGGCTGGGCAAGCCATAGGAAGCAAGTCGGTAAGCAGCACCCTTCCATGGCCTCTGCATCAGCTCCTGCCTTTAATCCTGTTCTGTTCTAGTTCCTGTCCTGACTCCCTTTGACGATAAACAGTACTGTGAAGTGTGAGCCAAATAAACCCTTCCCTCCCCAACTTGCTTTTGTCCATGTGTCTCATCATAGCAATAGCAAAACTAAGACAGCCCCCCTCTTTTATAGATGCATGAATATGGCAGCCACTAAGCATGCTTTATTTTCCACTCTACTAATTAAGCAAGTGAGTGTGATTTAATAAATACATTATAGAGAATGAATATACATATCAGTGTGCAAATTTGTGCCTGTGCAGATGTGCTGCTTGAGAGAACCTAACACCCCTTTCTCTGCAATAGAAACGGGCACACTGGGACCCTGAGACGGGCTCCAGTGTCAGTTTTCTCTTGAGTTAATTAAAGTAACACGACCAATACAACTTATAGAAGAAAGGTTTGGCGGTTTGCAGTTCCGGGGGAGAACTGTCTTGGTAGGCAGGCAGGATGACAAGAATCAGAAATGCTGATGGAGTATCCCCCATCTTCAAACCACAAGTGTGAAGCAGAGAGAGAGGGAAAAGTAGGCATGAGCCAAGACCATAAATGCCAGCATCCTGGCCCTGGTGACATACTTTCTCTAGCAAGGCTGTTTTCAGAGAATTTCCCTGAACAATGTCACCGACTGAGGACCAAGTGTTTAAACACCTGCACCTATGGAGACATTTTTATTCAACTTGAAATGGCTTCTCAGTAGCATTCTTTCCTCAAAGGAGCCAAGACTTCTTAGCTTGTTAGAGTGTTCAGGGAATTATGGGGAAAGGATCAAAAGTCTGTGGAGGCCCACAGGGAGGGACTTCCTCAGGCCCAATCTAGGGAAGCTTGAACACACAAACAGGTAGCAATTGTTAACATATCAACCGCAGCAAATGGAAATTCATGGTTGCAGAGATGAAAAATTACGCAAATAAATAAAACAGAATTAAAATACATAGTCTCAAAATTTCTCCATAAAGTATGTGCTAGTTACAAAAGAAAACAACTATCTTTTACAGAAGAGAAACTCCTTCATCAAGCAATCAAAAATTTGCCCTCAAATATTGAGAAAAATCTAAAATGACCTGTGGCCTCATGGGATACAGTGGGAAGAACCAGGCACCACTTCTGATGGTCCTGACAGATCCATAAAACCTGAGGCAGCTTGACGGAATCATCTGGGGAAAAAAAATAAGTAAATAAACGATAAAATTAGCAACCTGTATCCTCCAAAAAAGTCAAGGTCATCAAAGCCAAATGAAGACCCGAGCCGAAGAGATAAAGAAGACTGAAGGGCAAAGACAACCAGATGTAACACATATCGCTGGTACAGGCTTAAGATGGTCAGCAAAGGTTTTGTGTTTAGCCAGATCTCAGGGGCATCTGAGAAAATCTGAGACCTATATGCAAGGTTAACTTCCTGCATTTGAAGCTGACATTGTAATTCGGAACTGAGAATGTTCTTGCTTGTAGGCAGCACACACTACAGTGCCCAGGGATAACAGAGCATCTGGGTAACTACCAGCTCTCAAATGAGTCAGGAAAGGGGGGCGGGAACAGGTCTTTGGACTGTTTTTGCAAGCTTTCTAGTAAACTTGAGATTATTTCAAAATAACAGGGAAGACTAAAAATTATATCAAACCTTAAAAATATGAACTGAAAAGAAAATGCCAAATATATTATTAAAACTTGGGTGGCCCCTCTACATATAAATACCATTGCTAGTTGTCAGAAAAATATTAATACACTAACAAAAATAACGATGTAAAAGAAAAAAAAGCTTTATGTTAAAGAAACATTCAAAAATGTTGGCCTTCTCACAACACACACACACTTATGTACACCTGCATATACACATGGAAACACACATATACACACATGCACACACACACACACACACACACAACCACCACCACCACCACCAAAATAGAATCTCCATATCCATTGCTCTTGAAAGTATATCCACAAACACAGATTGCAGTGTGGCTTGTAAGTAGAAACCACTTAATTTTGCAACAATAAGGCATCAGATAAATTAACCCCAATACATCCAAAAAAGAGAGACTACTATGGCAACCATTAAAAACCATTTAATCAAATGTTATTTAACGACAGCTGTGCATATAAACATTATTCTGTTCGCACCAATACTCAAGTCCTGGGAGCTTTAAGCTCCCACCTGCTGAAGAGTATTAAAGCTTCTCTCCAAAAGTCTCTCCTAGCTGTTCCTGGGAGATGTGGCAGGCGCCCTCCTCAAAGCAAGCTCAGAAATGCCCCTGTGGGGGCCAGGCGCTGTTCTTGGAGGGAGCTTGAGGAACAGGCCATTGCTCTGGTGTGGTGGGTCCTACCCACGTCCAGATTGCTTCTTGGCTCTTGTTCCACAGTTCCACATGGGCCTTGTGTCTAGTAATGACTTCATGCAGTTTGGAGCTGGATTCTGTCCTAAGCCTTCAGAGTGCAGCATCTCGCTGTATCCTCTGCTGACTGCAAACCATCGGTCTCTCCACCATCTTGTCTCCACTGGGGCCCAAATGTAGTTCTTCAGACCAGATGAATGTGTCTCTTCTTGCCTTCCCTATGTACCCCAGAAAAAAAAAACGAAAAACAAACAAACAAAACAACCAAGTCTCTAAAATCTTTTCGTTCCATTTCAAGCACATTTCGCCTGATATAGATACCTACTGAGGGCAGAGAAGGAGGGAAAGAAAGCAGGTCTCCCCTTGAAATGTAATGTAGTTCTTGCCCTCTCTGACCTGTACACATGGGGGAGGGGAGCCACAGACACAAATAAACAAACATTAATTACTCTACAATGCCCAGAATGGCATATACCAAAAGATGATCTCTCCTCGGCTCCAAGGACTCCTCAGTTCATAATGAGTGACTTGTTTTTCTTGGTATTTCATTAAAGTGCTTTGCTTTTTGAACTGTTATGTAGTTATCAGAGAGCAAAATGCCCACCGTAAAGTATTTATGAGATTAAAATAAGAGTGTTCATAGTTTACCCACACACCCTAGATTGAACTTGGCCATTCTTCTAGGCCTCTGTAAACTTTCTTCCACCAATTTTTTTTTTTACCTCCCTTCATCCTCAAATACTACCATCCCAAATTTTGATTTTTCATAACTCAAGGGCATTTCTTTTGCATCCTGAAACTGGTTTTTCCCCTCAGCATGATGGTCCTGAGGCAGCTCACTTGCTGTCTGAGATGTGGGATGAACAGTTTGCTCTTCCATTCTGCTGTGATGAGCATGTGGATTGAATCTTTCTATTTCTCCCCTACCAGGAATGATGCAGGGATTTTTCTCATCCATGTCCTCCTGGAGCAGCTCCAGTACTTTCTAGATGCTTCTAGAAGGATCTGCTGGATCACACAGTGTGAGCACACCCCCAGCTTTTCTAAGCAAAGATATTGTCTTGCATAGATAAAGGTCCATTCAATGCAACTTCTGTATTGTTTAGGGCTGAAGATGTGGGTCTATCTGGAAGATTCTAAATGAAGGCCACACCTACCTTCATAAAAGCTCCTCTGGACACATCTGCCTAGGCATCTGGAGATGTGTGACATGGTCATTCCTAGACATGCTTTCCTGAAGTTCATTCGGGAGCAGCCACAGATGCTGCTGTGGCTCATGGGCACTGGGATCTCTGCGAACTGTTCTTATTCAAGTCTCATGCCCTCTGGATTCTGAGGCCTCTCAGAATCGCCAGAGGAGCTCTGTGGACACAGAAGAATTACATCATGGCTCATTCCTCTTCTTTACTCACCATATGCCACCCCTGTCCCCAGGGATCTCTGGGATGGATAAAGACACTTTCATTCATCTCAGGGGTTCTCTCTGTCTTTGAGAGTGACATGGCCTGAGGACCATTATGACCACATTCTGGTTCTGCATCAAAACCCACCCCAATACCTGACAAAATATGTAGATTAAGATGGGATCATATCTCTGTCAGCCTCAGGCCAGTGAGGAACACTGGGTCTGCTGTAGCATGCCTCTGCCTGATGCCTCCAAGCTGTTCCCTGCCGGGTGCTCAGTGATCAGGGCTGCAATCGAGGAACTTAGGGGCCCTTCTATTCTTGTTTTCCTTCCTTACCATACAGAAAAATAAAATCCTCAAACCTGGACCCAAGTCCTGGCTTATTTGCCTTTTCAAACTAGGGGGACAGAGCTCTTGTTTAATCTCCCTATGGTTCCATTTGTATGACAGCAAAGCTACTACCATTCTGACCCCATTGTGATCATGCCGATGCCTGGCATAGAGGCCAGGCCCAGTAAATAGCTGCTATAAAATCAGTCTCCTTTTGGAAGGGGCAGGGATGCCCCCAGGTCTCTAGGTTAGCCTAAACTTGGAGAATTCAGCTGCTTGTATTTTATGACTTCTCTAAAAGTGGATTTTCTGAAACTTCAGCTGGGAGTGAAGGGAGATGGAGACTCAAACAGGAACATAGGAGGCTCTCATGCTAGTCAAAGAGGTAGTTCCCCTACCTTCTTTTACAATGCCCTGGCACATATAGTTCAACCAGATTAGATGGGCCTAACCCTGACCCTGTGCTGTCCTCTCTTAATGTACTGACCACACCCTGCAGGGACTCTAGGCATTTTGTCTGATTCCTGGGCACCAGGACCCTATCACTAGCAGCAGCCCTCCATAGATTTGTGCTCATGAGTCATGCAAGGGCAATGCCCCAAGCCCCTCCACAGGTAGAGGAAGTGACCACAGGTCACACAGGCTCAAAACAGATCTCCATTTTAATGAGCCTAAAGGCCTGGAGGCTTAGCCAATGAACTTTCCTTCCCACACATTCCTCCCTGCAAAAGGTATTTAATCTCAGGCCTACCCTGAGAATTGGGGTACAGTTCTACATATCCACTTAATGCCTTGACAATCCCTGCCTTAAAGCCAGGGACTGCCTCTTTTCATTGGGATCTGCTGTGGGGAGACAAGGAAAAGGCTTTCGCCAATAGAGCAGCCATCTAATCCCCTGTAGAAGACCTCTCTGCGCTCCCAGCTGTGGCCACCACCAAGCAAGCATCAAGCTGTCAAGCCAAGGACTGTCTCCCCACTGGACCAGCTGGATCCTCCTGTATTCCCCCTTGGCCCTGGACTAAATGACGGGGCCCTCCTCCATTCTCAGCCCTTCCTCCGCTTCTAAACCTAAAGTTCCATCGAGTGGGCAGTGAAGCGTGTGTGCGTGGGTCTTCACCACAGCACAGCAAGGTCAGTGCTTGCAGAAACGGCAGGAGCACCAGGAAAACAAGCACCATAGAAAGAATCCAGAAGCACGGTGCCATCTGCTTCTTCACTGATTGGTGCTTCTACAAGCAAAAGAACTGAACGTCTTGTATAGAAAGTTGCCCCGCCCCATGCATAGTTTTTTTTTTTTTTTTGAGAAAGTAGGGAAGGATGAGCCCTACCAAACACAAAGCCGTAAGCTAAAAATAAAAGGAGAGGCAGGAAACTCTGACAAGGAGACTAGTCATAAGAGGTTTATCTTGCTTGCCTATAGTTGTAAAGACACAATCATAGCTACAGCAACGTAAGAAGAACGTAAGATAGAACCCATGGTCACCATGGCAAGGAGCATGGCAGCAGGCAGGCAGGCATGGTGCTGGAGCCATAGCTAGGAATTTCCATCTTATCCATAGCAGGAGGTGGAGAAGGACTCTGAGACGCTAACTGGAAATGACGTAGGCTTTGGAAACCTTAACGCCTGCCCCCAGTACCGCACCTCCTCCAAGGAGGATACACCTCCTAATCTTCCCAACACCTCCACCAACTGAGGACCAAATATTCAAGTCTAGGAGCCCACAGGGACCATGCTCATTCAAACCAACACAGGTTGGACCTGGGAGTAGGGCTGGGGGGTTCAGAAAGAGACGGTCCGGGTATCCAGAGTACTCTGAAAGTACAGTCTCTGAAAGCCCAGTGTTGGAAGTTTTAGGGAGGCTCTTCACATAAGGTAGCTAACGGTAGCATCACAACAACCAACAGAGGCTTTGGAGTTGAATTGGGAGCACAAATTTAATGAGCAAGAAAGCAAAGAGCAGAGATTGTTTTTAGCTCAAAAGAGGACCAAAAGTCACAAGGAAAGGAAAATAGTACTGTTTGTCTCTTTAAGCTCTATGCATGTGTAACTTAGAAATGCAAACAGTGGGTTGGAGAGATGGCTCAGTGGTTAAGAGCACTGACTGCTCTTCCAGAGGTCTTGGGTTCAAATCTCAGCAACCACATGGTTACTCACAACCATTTGTAATGAGATCTGATGCCCTCTTCTGGTGTGTCTGAAGAGAGTGACAGTGTACTATATATAATAAATAAATAAGTGTTTTTTAAAAAGAAATGCAAACAGCAAATTTATGTCTATAAATACACCCAGAGTCCTTCAACCCCCAGCACTACCATCTTGAAGTGCCCAGAGGAGGAACCAAAGTCCCAGTACCCATCCCACACACCCTGAACATTCCAAGAAAGCACTTTGCTTTTAAGGAATGGGAACTACTGGGACCAGAGATGGGGCTGAAAGAGAAAATAAATTTGCAAAGAGACTTTTAAGGCTGAAAGAGAGAAACACGGTAATCAGTTCTTTGGACAGAGAATGGATTCATCCTTTCTCCCACGCAACCTTGGGAATGGAGTGTGTGGTAAGGATATGGCAGCCAGGAGAGTCCATCAGCTCCCTTTAATCTCGCTTTTTCTCTTATGTGACTTAAATTATTTAGCACTGCCTTCATAAGATCAGACAGCCCAGCTCCCAGGGTGCCAAGTTCGAATCTTCCGCATGGACTGGGGCAAGAGTCTCTGGGTTCCTGTGCTCTGAGGTCTAGAGATTTGTATCAATTTTATCATTCCTGGGCCCTGGTTCTAGCTCAGGCCTTTCCCACCTCATTCTGCTGCCTGAGGACACCCTCAGCATGGCTGACATACGCGGTTCATAGTACAGATGAAACAGCCAGAATGATGTGGAGAAAAATCAGCAAGGGAAGGTCCTGATATCCCAGGTTCCAGAAACTTCTTGCTGCTTTGTACTCTCTATTTATAAGGCCTCGTGAGGTAGGGACTGTTTGTACTCTCTATAAGGCCTCGTGAGGTGGGGACTACTGTTACACCCATTTCACAGATAAAACAACAAAAGCACAAGGACAGAAGGAAGCTGCCTAAGGCCCTGCAGCTCACAGGCAGGAGATCTGGAATCTGAATTAAAGTCTCCCTGCCCACTGAGGTCACTTTACTCCTTTGCTTTTGGGAACTCCCTCTGAATGGACCTAGGGCTGAGCGGAGATTTAAGAGGGTAAAGTAGAGGCTACTCCCTTAAAAGGGTACATCCAGAGGGCAGTGAGGTCCATGATACAGTGTCCCATCACGCCGAAGAGGAACTCTCAAGGCAGACGGTGAACGTGGGCCTTGGCATGATGGACTTGTGCCAGGGGTCGCCTGTTCCTCGATGTTGGGAGCATATATGAGGGTATGGGAAGTCACAGGTCAAATCCCTGACAGGTGTAGGTATTATGAGCAGTCTGGGTGCAGAGATCATACAGGGTATAGGATGTGAGGGAAGCATGTACCATGTGTGCTAGGAGGGACTTCTATGCAAGAGTGCATGATTCTTAACATGCAGACTGATAAAGGGTACCATGCCAGCAACACAGCCTAGGGAAGGATCTGGGGTCAGGCCATTCTCTTCTGCTCCCTTTTCTCAAGCTTTCATCACCACCCATAGTCATCTGCAAACTGGGATGGAAACAGTCCCTTTGTCCACTATGGAGCAACTGAACAGCATTGTGGTTTGCAGATGTAAAAATGTCTCCCCATAGGCTCATGCATATGAACACCTGGTCCCCACCTGGTAGCACTGTTTGAGAAAGCTGTAGAACCTTTAGGAAGTGAAGCGTGATTGGAGAAAATGAATCACCAGGGTGCAACCCTTGAGGTTTGTTTGTTTGTTTGTTTTCCAACAGTACTTTCTGGTGACTCTTTGCCTTCTGACTATATAAGCAGTGTGCCAACAGCTTCCTGCTCCTGCTGCAATGCCTTTCCCGTCATGATGGACTGTGTCCCTTATAACTGTAAGCCAAAATAATTGTTTTTTCAATTAAGTCTCTTCTCATCAAGTAATGGATACAGGAGGACCACATGGAGAAGCCAGGACACAAAGAGAGCAAGAATATGCCTAAGGTCCCAGAGCCTGCAAACCAGACTTTCTTTCACTGCACTGTCTTCCTTTGAAGCCATTTGGTTTTTTTTTTTTTTTTTTTTTTTTTTTCCCCATGGTGATCCCATCATGGTTGGCAACTGTATTTGCATCCCTGGTAACAGAGAGGAACTAGGTACTCCAGATGATAGAGGAAGAATGAAGTCTGACTTTGGGGCCCAAATAACTCATCCAGAACCCTTGACAATAAGGGATGTCCAACTTACAGCCTTTAGGTGCATGTGACCACATGGGATCAAGGATAGCTGTGACTGTGACCCAACACAAAACATACAACTTACTTAAATATTATGGGGTACTTGCTCTTAGCTTGTTCTTGTTAGCTGATTTTCAGAGTTCTCACAAATCAAAAGGATGGACAAACCTGAATGCTAACCTTTGCCAGGGCCAACCTCGAATTCTGGGAATACTGCAGGCTTATAGAAAAGAAGCTGATCTTCAATTTGGAAGTCATGTTTCCTTCCCACCTTCCACTGTGACCTTGTAAATGGGTCTCAGTTTTAAACTGGAAAAAAAAATAAATCACACCCATTCCTTGTGGTTCAGCCTCCCAGGATTATGTGCAAAAGCCCTCTGTTAGCTAGTGGCCTTGAAAATTTCAGTGAGCAAATTACAACAAAAAGTACAACTGCCGTGTCACACGCACACATTCTGAGAAAAAGACTCATGTGTCACCAATGTTATGAAATCACTCCTGGGAAAAGCTGGAGGGAATAGCAAAAGCAAGCTGGGCCTGTAACATCCCAGCCAGTTTCAGACCCTGCAGAGAGCTCTAGAATATGATCGTTTGTTGATTGAGTTTGCCTGCCTTTCCTCCTTATGCACTACTGATCATTGGCTGAAGCCACTTGGGGGCATTTCCAGCACTCACAGCACTGAGAAAGAGCAGCTGCCAGAGCTTGAAAATGTCCCTGGAAAAAAAGTAGCCTTATGCTCTGCAAGAGGAGAAGCATGCAGAAGCTGGGACTCACAGAAGAGAGCCAAGGGGAAGTGAGCAGGGAACTGACACTCAGGGCATATGGTGTCCCTTTAATTAGCATTTGTCCTGATGGTCACAATATTAGCATCACTAGCCTACCGGTCCCTGTGCTTAATTATCACCAACTTCTCCCAGGGCCCTCATGCCATGGGCTCTGACAACCATGGATGTCTCTAGCACTGGTGTTCAGATGGAATGACAAAACATACAATGCAGGCCAATACACACTGAAATGGAGACAGTGAGAGTGGTGGTAGAGATGGGAGATGTAGCTATGGCAGTAGAACTGAGCATAGTGATCATTTGAGAATAGAGATGCTGGTAGTGGATGCTGGTGGTGGATGCAGGTCATGGGGTGAACATATTAAGAGTGTGCTGATGGTAAGAGCAAGAGCAGAGAGCAGAGGAGATGATGGCAGAGAAGGTGCTGGTTTGGGTAGAGGGAGAGAGAACAGAGGTGATGGGGGTCATGATAATGGCAGCCATAGAGAGGGATGACAGTCATGGTGGGAAGAGTTGGAAAGAGCAGCAATGGAGAAGGTGATGAAGAAGTAGTTGTGACATAGGTACTGTTGGCATGGTAACAGTGGTAAAGGTGATAGTGAAAATGATTATGGTGGCAGTGGTGATGAAGCTGATGATAATGGCTGTCATGATGGTAGTAGAGACCATCAGAGGGATGGTGGTGATGGCTGAGGTACTGATGAAGGTGATAGATACTGTTACTGTTACAATGACAATAATGATCATACCCATGGCAGCATCGGTTTGGTGGATACAGTACAGGTGATGATGATGAAGGTGATGAGGCAATAAAGCACAGAAGTGATGGTGAGGATAGAGGTGATGATGATGGCGAGGCAGTAATGGAGATGATGGTCGTGGTAGGGTATAGTGATGAAAGGAGTTAATGACCATGGTGATGATGGTGGTGGTAGCCTGGTAGAGGTGATATGGTTAAAGACAGTGCTGACCATGGTGATGGTGAGAGGAAGGTGGAGGCTGTAGGGTTAGAGAAAGTGGTGGCCATGGAATTGGTAGTATGGTAAAGGTTGTAGGGCTAGAGAAAGTATTGACCATTGTGCTGGTGGTGGTAGTATAGTGAGATGGAGGTGGTAGGGCTGGTGAAGGTGATCATGGTGGTGGTGGTTATGATGGTGATAGTGGTGGTTATGATGGAGGCAATAGTGGTTATGGTTGTTATGGTGGTGGTGGTGGCAGTGGTTGTTGTTGTGGTGGTGTTAGTGATGGTTGTGGTGGTGGTAATGATGGTGGTGGTAGTAGTGGTGGTAGTGATGGTTGTGGTGGTGGTGGTAGTTATGGTGGTGGTAGTAGTGGTGGTTATAATGGTGGTGGTGGTTGTAGTAGTGGTGGTGGTTGTGGTAGTTATGGTGGTGGTGGTTATAGTGGTAGTGGCGTGGTAGTAATGGGAATGTGGCATATAGTGCTGTTTAGCAGTGGTAACACTGTTGTCATTGGTGATGAATGACAGTGACTTGCTTATAAAACAGCAGTAGTCATCCTGACTCCTAGACACATCACACAGCCAAGCCCTCTGAGAGACTAATCTATAATGAAAACACAGTCTGCCATGTCAGGTTCAACTCTGCGCAGACATCCATCCATGTTGGGGATGAGGGTGGCAGAGCGAGCAGACTGTGAGCAAGTCAGTCACACCACGTTTCAGGAACAGTGTGGAGCTGCTTGTTAGCAGAGATCTGCTTTCCAATGGCAAATAATAAAATTATGCTTTTTGTACAGCTAATGAAATGCAAATTGAAGCTGGATGCGTGTTAATGCAAAGAGTTGAATATCCATTTAATCAGCTCCTCCCTGCAGGGGCCAATGATAAAAATGACAGAGGAATTGCATTGCTAATTCCGGGCCTGTCACTTCTTATACGTCCTTACCTTGTAAACCTACCACTCCTGTGGCTGACACCCGCCTGAAGGGCCCAAGGTCTATGTTGTTCAGGGAGTCTTGGAATTCCTTTGGGAGTTGGGGGGGGGTGTGGCTGGCATGAGGGAGGGAGACCTGGAGGGAGAGAGTGAATACATAGAATCTTCCCTGTAGTGCTGAAATAAATTGTCCCTATCTCTTCTCTACCCCCAGCAGATAGCATGTGTCCCCTGGGATTGGTGGTATGATAGTGAACCCCCTCATTTCTGTGGTGGTGTACCTGGGTTCACCATTCATTCAGCATCTACAAGCTAGGTATCACCACTCCCAGACAAGGAACCTGAAGCTCTGACAGTAGGACACACAAACAGGAAGAGACCTGAACAGAGATAGTGTGACTACCAGCTCTATTCTTAACTATGTTTGCATGGGGAAGATGAAACTAATCTACAACTGGTCAACCACTGCCCAACATCCAGTCAAGAGGAGGAGCTGGAAAGAGGGCAAGATGGTGAAGAGCCTAGAAGGAAGTTGAACATTCCAGGAAATAGGAAAGTTGTGGTCAGCAGGAGAGGTCAGTGTTCAGCTATTCACGGATCCTAGTTCAACCAAAGCAAAGACTGTAGTTTAGAGTCTCAGAAGGAAAGAGTGTTCAGGGCAGGGACTGAAGCCTTAAGAATGGAACAGGAGGTCTTGAATGCCAGGCTCAGGTGGAAGATCCTCATGATTCAGTTTGACCAGTTGTACATTTGGTCAGTCCAGGAGAAAAAGGAAATTAATATTGACTTGTGAGACCAGGGACAGCAAAGAAGACAGGTTAAGAAATGGATCATTAATGTAAAGAGAGCCTGCTATATAGCAATTGTAGGGGTAAAGAGCTAGAGAAAGACCATCTGGAAATCTCGTCTGAGCCACTGTCACATAGGCAAAACCAACAGGAGTCAGCATGAAAGGAACCCAAACCCCCAGAGTTCTCTCCTCCACCACCATCCAACCCAAGAGAAGCCCTGGCAGGCTCTGGTGAGCTCTACCCTCTTCTGTAGGCACGCCCAAATGGCATTGGTGACATGCAAGTATTGAGCCTTCCTCTGTGTGGTCATGTGGGGGACAGCCATCCTGATGAGCAGCATGTGTTACTTTTGCAGAGCCTCTGCTGTGACAGGCTGTCTCAGGACTCTGCTGGGACCTGACAGATACCTTCCAGTCTTTGACAGGGCTGCTGCTCAGACAACCTTGACTTCTTGCATGGCTCTGATGGAACACAAGTGAGAATTTACCGGCTCCAAGCTCTGCTGTAAACTGCTCTTAGCACTTATATAAAAAATTTAAGAGCTCACATCTATAATCACTAGGGAGGCAGAGAATGAAGGCTTCCATGAGGCTTGATGGCCAGCCAGTCCAGCAGATTCAGTAAACTCCAGGTTCAGTGATAGACCCTGACTCAAAAAATAAAAGAAAGAGTTATTGTGATGACTAGTTTGTCTGTCAGCTTGACACAACCAGGGTCAGCTGAAAGCATGGAACACCAATTGAGAAAATGCTTCATAAGACCAGTCTGTGGACAAGGCTTCCCACCTACTGTCCTCACCTCCAAGGGCAGCCATATGATGTCACCAGCCTCACAGTCACCCTAGAATCTGCCTCCAGACATAAAGACCTTCAAAGTCTAGCATGGGACTATGATTCTTGGATTCCAAATCAGGATTCCTGGCCCTGACCCCAGGCAGGGGTGGGGACTTGCAAGCTAGTGGAAAAAGGTTTCTTTTTAAGAACAGGACTACACATCAGGACTGGTAGCTTGCCCACAGATTGCTGGGCACCCAGAAGAGCCACAGGAGGGTTCTCACTCCTGAGCCCACAAGTGAGTCCACACTTCTTCTCCACTGACTATCTTGGGAGAGGCCTCCAAGAACTCTCAGGGCTTAGGTAGCAGTGCTGCCTGGGAATAGACACTTCTTGCCAAAGGCCAGAACCAGCCCAGTTGCATCAGGACTGGGCACTGCCATCTGAACTCACAGCCTACCCAGAGAGCCAAAACCCCAGGAGCAATCTCCCTCTGGAGACCACAGGTCTACAGACCCACAGGAGAGATAAGTTCCAGTCAGAGACAACAAGATAACCTAACATCACCAATAACAAGATGGCAAGAGGCAAGTGCAAGAATCTAAGAAATGGAAACCAAAACAACCTGGCAACATCAGAACATAGTTCTCCCACCACAGCATACAATGGATATCCCAACTCACCAGAAAAACAAGACTTAGACTTAAAAATCATACTTCATAATGATGATGGAGGTCCTCGAGAAGCGCATAAATAACACACTTAAGTACAGGAAAGCCAGGAGAACACACACAAACAAGTTGAAGCCCTTAAAGAGGAAACACAAAAATCATTTAAAGAGCTACAGGAAAGCACAAACAAACAGGTGAAGGAATGAAAACAGAAATAAAAACAATGAAGAAATCACAAAAGGAGACAACCTTGAAGATGGAAAACCTAGAAAAGACATTGGGAGTCATAGACACAACCATTACCAACAGAGTACAAGAGATGGAAGAGAGAATCTCAGGGGCAGAAGATACCATAGAAAACATTGATACAACAGTCAGAGAAAATGCAAAAGTCAAAAAGCTTCTAACCCAAAAACCATCCAGGAAATTCAGGACATGATGAGCAGACCAGACCTAAAGATAATAAGTGTAGAAGAAAGCGAAGACTTCCAACTAAAAGGCCCAGTAAATATCTTTAACAAAATTATAGAAAAAAAAAAAACTTCCCTAACCTAAAAAAAAAAAAAAAAAAAAAAAAAAAGATGACCACAAACATACAAGAAGGCAACAGAACCCCAAATAGATTGGACCAGAAAAGAAATTCTTCCTGACACATAATAGTCAAAACAACAAATGTTCAAATCAAAGAAGGAATACTAAAAGCAGTAAGGGGAAAAGGACAGGTAACATATAAAGGTAGACAGATGAGAATTACACCAGACTTTTCAACAGAGACTATGAAAGCTAGAAGATCCTAGACTGTCATCATACAGACCCTAAGAGAACACAAATGCCAGCCCAGGTTACTATATTCAGCAAAACTCTCAATTCCCATAGATGGAGAAACCAAGATATTCCAGGACAAAAACAAATTTACATTATATCTGTCCACAAATCCAGCCCTACAAAGGATAATAAATAAAAACTCCAACACAAGGAGGGAAATGAAACCCTAGGAAAATCAAGAAACGAATCCTCTTGCAACAAAACCAAAAGAAAGGCACACAAACGTAAGTCTACCTCTAACAACAAAAATAACAGGAAACAACAATCATTATTCCTTAATATCTCTTAATATCAATGGACTCAATCCCCCAATAAAAATACATAGACTATCAGACTGGATATGTAAACAGGACCCTGCGTTTTTCTGCATACAGGAAACTTAGCAAGAAAGACAGGCACTACCTCAGAATAAAAGGTTGAGAAAAAACCTTCCAAGCAAATGGTCTCAAGAAACAACCTGGAGTAGCCATCCTAATGCTGAATAAAATAGATTTTCAACCAAAACTCATCAAAAAAGATAAGGAAGAACACTTTTTACTCATACAAAAAAAAATCTATCAAGATGAATTCTCAATCCTGAACATCTATGCTCCAAAGGCAAGGGCACCCACATTCATAAAAGAAACTCCACTAAAGCTCAAAGCATATATCAAAATGATCATTCACCATGATCAAGTGGGCTTCATCCCAAGGATGCAGGGATGGTTCAATATATGGAAATCCATCGACATAATTCACCATATAAACAAACTCAAAGGAAAAAAAAAAACATGATCATCTCTTTAGATGCTGAGAAAGCATTTGACTAAATTCAGCATTCCTTCATGTTAAAAAGTCTTGGAAATAACAGAAATTCAAGGCTCATAGTTAAACATAGTAAAAGCAATATACACCAAACCAGTAGCCAGCATCATACTAACTGGTGAGAAACTTGAAGCAATCTCACTAAAATCAGGGACTTAGACAAGACTGCCCACTCTCTCCCTACCTATTCAACATAGTACTGGAAGTACTAACCAGAGCAATCAGACAGCAAAAAGAGATCAAAGAGATACATATTGAAAAGGAAGAAGTCAAAATATCACTATGTGCAGATGATATAATAATATATATAAGTGACCCCAAAATTTTCACTAGAGAACTTTTACAACTGATAAACAACTTCAGCAAAGTGGTTGGATATAAAATTAACTCAAACAAAACAGTAGCCTTCTTCTACTCAAAGGATAAACAGGCTGAGAAAGAAACTAGTCACGAAGAATATAAATTACCTTGGGGTGACTCCAACCAAGCAACTAAAGGATCTGTATGACAAGAACTTCAAGTCTCTGAAGAAGGAAATTGAAGAAGACTTTAGAAGGTGGAAAAATCTCCCATGCTCATGGATTGGAAGGGTCAACATAGTAAAAATGGACATCTTGCCTAAGACAGTCTACAGATTAATGCAATCCACATCAAAATTCCAACTCAATTTTTCATGAAGTTAGAAAGAACAATTTGCAAATTTATTTGAAATAATAAAAAACCAGGATAGCAAAGAATTATTCTCAACAATAAAAAAACTTCCAGAGCAATAGGCATCCCAGTCCTCAAGCTGTATTACAGATCAATTGTGATAAAAACTACATATATTGGTACAGAGACAGGCAGGAAGATCAATGGAAAAGAATTGAAGACCCAGAAATGAGTTGACACACCTATAGTCACTTGATCTTTGACAAAGAAGCTAAAAATATCCAATGGGGAAAAAATAGTATTTTCAACAAATGGTGCAAGTTTGACTGACAGTCAGCATGCAGAAGAATGCAAACTGGTCCTTTCTTATCTCCTTGTACAAAGCTCAAGTCCAAGTGGATCAAAGACCTACACATAAAACCAGACACCTCAAACTAATAGAAAGTGGGGAACAGCTTAGAATACATAGGCACAGGGGGAAATTTCCTCAACAAAATATCAATGGCTTATGCTCTAAGATTAAGAATCAACAAATGGGATCTCATGAAATTGCAAAGCTTCTGTAAGGCAAAGGACACTATCAAAAAAACAAACCAGCAACCAACAAAACGGGAAAAGATCTTTACCAATCCTACATCTGACAGAGGACTAGTATCCAATATATACAAAGAACTCAAGACATCAGACTCAAAAGGATCAAATAATCCTATTAAAAATGGTTACAGAGCTAAACAAAAATTCCCAACTGAGGAATATCAACTGGCTAAGAAGCACCTAAAGAAATGCTCAAAATCCATAGTCATCAGGGAAATGCAAATCAAAACAACCCTGAGATTCCACCTCACACCAGTCAGAATGGTTAAGATTAAAAATTTATGTGACAGAAAATGTTGGTGAGGATGTGGACAAAGAGGAGCACTCCCCCACTGTTGTTGGAATTGTAAACTGGGACAACCACTCTGGAAATCAGTTTGGTGATTCCTCAGAAAATTGGACATAGGACCCAGCTATATCACTCCTGGGCATATATCCAAAAGATGTTCCAACATATAACAAGGACACCTGCTCCACTATATTTATAGCAGCCTTATTTATAATAGCCAGAAGCTGGGAAGAACCCAGATGTCCTTCAACAGAGGAATGGATACAGAAATTGTGGTACATATACAGAATGGAGTACTACTCAGCTATCAAAAACAAGAACTTCATGAAATTCATTGGCAAACGGATGGAGCTTGAAGCTATCATCCTGAGTGAGGTAACCTAGTCACAAAAGAACACTCATGGTATGTACTCACTTATAAGTGGATGTTAGCCCCAAAAGCACGGAATACCCAAGAACAATTCGTAGAACTTACGAAGCTCAAAGAAAAGGAAGACCAGAAGGTGGATGCTTCAGTCCTTCTTAAAAGGGAAGACAAATGCTCATGGGAGGAAATAAAGGGACAAATAGAGGAGCAGGGATTGGAGAAAAGATCATCCAGAGACTGCCTCACCTGGGGATATAACCCCTATGTGCCCAATAACCCCAAGCACTATTGCTGATGCCAAGTAGTGCTTACTGGCAAGAACCTGATATGGATGCCTCCTCAGAGGCTCTGCCAGAGTCATACTGATACAGAGGAGGATGCTTGCAGCTAACCATCAGACTAAACATGAGGACCCCAATGAAGGAGCTGAAAGGGTCTGCAATAACAAAATGATCAACTAACCAAACCCACCACAGCTCCCAGGGACTAAAACACCAACTAATCAGTTCGCATGAAGAGACCCATGGCCCCAGGTACATATGCAGCAGAGGACAACATTTTCTGGCATCAGTGGGAGGAGAGGTCTTTGGTCCAGCGAAGGCTCATTTTCCTAGTATAGGGGAAAGCCAAGGTGCTGCGATGGGAGAGGGTGGTTGGGAGAGGGAGCACTTTCATGGAGGCAATGGGAGTGGGTGGGGGAATGGGATTGGGGGAAGGAGATAACATTTGAAATGTAAATACAGAGAATATCCAATAAAAAAAGGAGTTCTACTGAAATATATATAAAAAGAACAGGACTACAAAAAGTAATGCCTGTAATGCCTGATCAGTAGATTCTACAGTAGTGTTTGCAGTGCAATATTCTTCTATGATGCAAAGCCACACGCATCTTATTGCAAAGTAAACAGCTCACTTGAACATGTGCCCACAGTGGAGCTGACATACAGTTGGTTTCACTGAGGACTTGAGTGTTCATATGCAAGTTTCTGTTCGTTTAATTAGTGATCTATGGAAAGAGGCCACCTCTGGGAGAACAAAGGTGAACAAAGCTGTTGGCACACAGAAGTCACCTGGTTATATCTCTGTTCTCTGAAATTTAGATGGCCACAGACAATGTTTATGAAGGAGAAAACCGTAATCTTGGGGAACTTACACACTGCCAAGGATGGAGGGTCAAACTAATCTCACTCACCCAGGTTGAACCTCAACTGTCTGGTTTCATCAAAACCCAGGATTCTGCATTCCCCCCAAATAACCCTTGAGCTAGCTGAGTTTGGGGTGGCTTTGTCTTTGTTTAGGCTGTTTGTTTTGAGTGGTATCATTATTTTATTTTTAAATTACCTATAATGTACCCTTTAAAATTCCCTAATTATGGATAGGATAAACACATAATTGTAGACTTAAAAAAACACATATTATCTACTCAATACTCCATAATTATGGTCTTTTCCATGAAATGTATTATTTCCTGGTTGGTCCATAATCACTCTTTTGAAGCCAGCTGGGGAAGGCCAAGTTTCTTCTTAGATTTAGTTCACAGGTCACTAGGCACAACCAGTGAGGCAGCTGAGAGTTAAGGCAAAGGGTTATTGGAACCCGGCAGGCTTTTGCTCACCAGAAACACAGGGCCCAGTTTCTGGGCAGTCAGATCAGTACCCTCTGGATACTGGAGTAGCTGGAGATGGGTGGCATTTGGAATAGAGGGTGGACTCTCTTGTTTGTCTTCAGTTCTCCCAGTAACTGGCCTCGTGGTCCAGAGATCATGGGGTCAGGCTTAGGCTAGATCACTGTACCCTGCACTTGGATGAGTATCTTACTTTGAGTTCTACCCAAACCAGCGAATGAACCTAGAACTAGGGGAAGGTGACCTCAGGAAATGCAGAGTAGAGTATGAGAAATTAAGATGGGGAGGGGGGAACAGCCATGGAGTATTCTTTTACAGGCTATGGCCTACACCTAGGGATCATCCCCTAGCAGCCAAGCACTGGAGGGAGTAGTCACCCACTCCTGAGCTTATTGATGTGGGAACCATGATCTCAGGCTGTGCTGTGCTCAGGCCACTTGATGTAGGAATATACTAGAGACTCATCCTCCAGCAGCAAAGAAGACCTCTAAGAAGGACCAAAGGCGATGGAGGACACTCATAACACCTGCCAACAACTGCTGCCTTCTCTCTGTCACCTCAACTTTCTTGTGCAAAGAGGAAGATTCAAATAGACCTATGAGAGGGAGAAGGGAGGCTAGTAAGCAGGACTTTCCAACAAATCAACAGAAGCTACTGTTTCTTTCTGTGGGTGACAGTGGACAGGGACACAGCTTTGCCCTGGACTGCTCTCTTTCTAGGCATCTCTCAAAGTATCCCTTGGAGATGAGGGGACAAGCAGTGCCAAGCAAAGAGGTTCCCAGATGGGCCAACTGTTCTCTAAGCACCACAGAACCTGACCCGGCACAACAGCTGATCATCTGTCACGTGACTGTGACCTCACACCATCGTCTCAAGTCAAGCCCATCCCTCACACCCACTCCTCTTGTGCCTTGCTGTGGACCCCCATGTTGGTTCAAGCATGAGTGGCTTCAGGAGGAGTAAGGCATGCTAGGCTCGTGTGACTGGAGCAAGCCCATCACCTTCCCAAAAGTTAGTGTAGGCATTTTACCTGTTTCTAGTCAATCAAATTACAAGAACATCATTTCAGAAAAATGTTCTCTCTACGGCCAAATGAATACTTAGCATGATCTTGGTTCAATTCCTACCACAACCAAACAAAAAAAAAAAAAAAAAAAAATAGAAAACAAAGAAAAGAAAATTTTCCTCTCTCCCTTAAAAAAAACATTACTGGTTCTTTCTTCTGGCTTTGCACAGTGCTGTATGGATAGTGGTACTTGGTACAGTAGCGGCCTTCATGTGTTATGTGTTCACATGCCAGTGTTTTTCTTAACTCACAGGGCCACTACATTAACAATTGCCATAAATATCAGAGCCAGGGAATAAATAACAGTTAATGCTTGTGTAGCAATTCTCCCTCCGTCTGCTTTCAGCTCTGAACTCTTTAACCATTAGACTCAGTGACCACCCTCCTGTTCTTGGCCCTTGCAAAAAAATAAATAAATAAATAAAATATTCTTATGCTCGAAGCCACGTGACTTGGTCCTTGTGTCGCATACAGCTGGGAATATCCCAGTCAATGCGCATAGCTGGAATGAGCGAAGGAAAAGATTAAATGCAAGAGCTTTTACAGGTGCCAGATGGGGCTCAGGAAGGTGGTACCCAGATGCTGGCCTCTCATGTCCTCCACTGGCTGCATCTATCCCATGGTTTGCAAACACTACCAGCCTGGTACTGCTGTCATGATTAGCGCAGATTTACTTTGAGCCAGAGCCCAACACTTCTGTAGGGCATGCTGCTTAGCCAGAGCCTAGCCTACAAGGCAAGTACCTGCTCATCCATTAGGATACCATAATAATTCTGTGTGGCATTTGTTAAGTCCTGTAAGTAAGCCCTAGGGCACTTTCCCTTAATCTTTACCACAAGGTCACTATCGTTACCCAAATATAAAGCATTAAGGTTCGGATGATGACTAAGTATAATTAATAATTACTAAGTATCAAACCCAAGGTCACAAGATCATAGGTGGAATCAAGCTTCACATTCCATGTTAGGACTCCAATCTGGAGTGGAGTTCTGTAGAGGAAAAACAGGACCAACCAGGGAATCAGCTGGGATTCACCCAGAGGGACCTTAGGACCCTGAACCTTTGCTATAGGAAGGAAAGGTGAGTCGGGTATCTACTAGGAGCAGCTGCCTGCTGCAGGGCCGAGCTGCATGGAGAACAGGCAACAGAGCAGAAATGGACAAAGCAAGACTGTAGAAAGGTGGGTCACCAAGACTGCAATTTAGAGAAAGAGCTGAACATGTTCTTGCATCCCACAGCAACTGCTGACGTTCTCCCTCAAGCCACATCTCCTGTTCGATCAAGGAGCAGCTCTGGGCCAAAAGTTCGGAAGACGAGAATTTGTCAAGTCTGCCATTAACAGGGCTTGGGGACTCTTGAGCACCCCATATTGCCTTAGCAAGTGCCAGTTCAAAGCATTGTAGCAGGTATGGGGTTTTTTAGTGGTAAATTGAGGTAAGGGTGTGTGTGCAATGTAAAGGGTGTCGCCGTAGTTCGTAGGATTTTTCAGAGGAGTGGCCTGGTGGCTGGCGAGATGACCCTTTCTATCCTGTCTGGGCCTTCAGTTTCCCACATCTGTTCACAGCTCAGCCACCATCTTGGGTTTGGTTGATAATTCTTTAGGAAATATCTCCAGGCAGTTTTTTTTTTTTTTTTTTTTTTTTTCAGTCCCTACCCTTCTTTCTGTAAAATGGGGTTAAAAATGGGAAGCTCCTAAAAACCACACACACACACACACACACACACACACACACACACACACACACACATCTGGAGCCAAGGATGCCATAGCCTTCTGTCCCTTCCAGTCCCCTGCCTCCTCCTAGGGATGAAGAGCCAGCTGCTAGTAGTATCCAGGCTTCCCACAGATGCAGCCCTGTCTATAAACATGTCTCATCAAGACTCCCAGCCCTAGGGGAGGGGGGGCAATAAATTCTAAGATTGTGCAGCAGGAAATGTGTGACATACCCCCCCAAACACACACCTTCATCCTGTCCTTTATCTGTCGTGCCTGTGCGTTATCTTAAAGATCCAGCCAGAAAAATAAGCTTTAAGGTGGTCTCCATTGCCCCCAACTACTGTCAGGGACCCTCAGGAGGCAGCAAGTACACAAAATAGCCCAGATGTAAGTCACCAGACCTGTCCCTTACTGGCTGTGTACCCAGGACCAAACCCTCCTTCCTTTTGCTTTTCTGAAAGGGGTGTGTGTTGTACTATGAACACACCACTGTAAGGCTGGAGTGAAATAAGCCAATACAGGTTCCAGCATAGTCCACAAAGTACACATCTGGCACTCAGTAAATGGCCAGTCTCTTTCCACAGACAAGGCTGCAGCCCCACCTGTTTCCGTGGAGGAAGCCAACCACAAGGCTTGCTTTAACACTAAGCATAACAGTGGTCTCTTTCCGGTGCCCAGTGACATGATTCCTGCAGCCGGGGGAGCCAACTGGGATGTGGATGTGTTCTCGGGCCAGAAAAAGGACAAAGGAGGGTCGGTCCGGAGAGAAGCTGTGTCAGCAGTTAGGAAGGGCAGTGCTGACAGTGACACAGGGCCCAGCCCACTCTTCTGATTCGATGCCCTAGAAATCACGATTGGCCCGGAGAAGCGTGCACTGCCTGACAATCCGTTTGTGCCTGTCCCTCTCCTCCTACCTTGCTTCCCTGCTGCCTCTGGCTCCACCTGAAGGTCTCAGCTCCCCATTTCAGAACAGACACCCCTATCCCAGCCTGCAGGGACATCTCCAAGCTGAGCTCTGAGGGATAAAATTTTCTGCACCCAGCATGTGTGAACGTGGAGGCTGCAGTCGGCTTCAAGTCATTGCTGAGGGAGACAAAGACAAAGAAGCCACCTGTGCTCCAGGTCCATAGGCTTGCCCTGAAGGAGCTGCACAGGATGGAGTCCCGCAGAACAAAGCCTATCCCTAAACCCCCAGTATCTCCTGGCAAGCCATAGGTTCTAGGAGCTCTGCACAAAACCTGGGCTTCAAAAATACCATTTTGCTTTGCAAAGGGATGTCACGACCATGACATCAAATGCCCTCCCTCCAGAAAACAGGGGATGCTGAGTTCCTCAGTTTCATAGGGTGAGGCTGTGGCCCTCTAAGACATCCCCCCCCCAAAGAAACTCAGTGGACCTTTGAGTCCAAACCAGGCCCAATTAGCCCTAAGTATCACTTCCCATTTCCAAATACATGTCATTATTCATGGGCCTTGACTGAGGGGTGAGTTCCTGCAGAGACCCCTCAGCAGGGGGTATGGCATGGCATTAGAGGTAGCAGAGAGATGTCTGTTCTAACAGTCTTAGGAAGCTGTCCCCCAACTCTCTCACGTGTGTGGGACATGTTGGCTGGGTGTAACACTGGTCAGAAAGGCCACTGTCACCATATCACCTTTGCTCATTCCCAAGATCTTATGAGACATCTTTTTTTTTCTGAGGTGCAGAGATCAATCAAGTATCTTAGACATGTTAGGCAGGTACCCCACCACTGAGCTACGTGCTTGGTTCTTATCTTCTGGTGGGCAGCGGGGACATGGTCTTGCTCTGTAGCTCAGGGTGCTCTTGGATTCTCTATGTAGACAAGGCTAGCCTCAAACCCATGATTTGCCCCCCAAACACTGAGATTAGAGGCATAAACCACCAGAGGGTCTCCCTGAGACATCTTTGCCTTCCATATGTAGGGGTAACCTGTCCTGAACATACAGCTATCTAGTCAGGCTATCAAGAAATTAACATCCCCCACAAACATCTCTACCTATCAGCTAGAGGTGCACCTTGGCTCCACCCCATAGCAGGCAGTGGATAAACATGACTGCTACATCCTGTCAGACACCCACAGTGGAACTGAGCCCAGTTGCTCATAAGCTATGCATACACAGTCCCAGCAGCTATAGCATCAGGGGTGACCTAGCTCAGTTGGTCAGAGGCAACTGCTGGGCTTCTCATCAGAGATGAAAACATGCAAAAAAAAAAAAAAAAAAAAAAAAAAAAAAAAAAAAAAAAAGTAAAAAGCAAGAAGGCTGGAAATAGAGCTCAGTGGGTAAGAGCACTCACTGCACATTTGGACCTGGTCACATAGGTTTGTAACTATGCGGAGTAGGAGGGACAGAAGGATCGCTAGGGCTTGCTATTTGCCAGCCCCAGTATTCAGTGAGAGACTCTGTCTCAAGGGATTAACTTAGACAGTGATAGAATAGACATCTGTGGGACTAAATCCATACATGCATGTGTACATAACACACACACACACACACACACACACACACAGAGAGAGAGAGAGAGAGAGAGAGAGAGAGAGAGAGAGAGAGAGAGAGAGAGCAGTAAAAGTTCCACCTTGGTGACACTGCACCCAATGCACAAACATATCTCCCATAGACATTATGTCCCAAAGCCACATTACTGCCCACTGGGGAGCCTGCCAGTGTCCTTATCCCTAAAGATTTTGGTGGCATGATTGAAGCCTTGGCTCTAGCTGTCATGGGGTTCTCTGTCCCACCTACGCTTAGTCAGCCAGGCTTCCTGCTGCTAAACATGGATTTATTCTCTGCCCTTTCTACATCAATTCCTCTCTGCTCCAGCCAGCATCAGCTTCATTGGTTCAGAAGCAAAACCTCAACCCCCAGTTGCTGTGCACCTGAAGACTAGTGGGGGGGGGGTGGAGACTGACATCATGTCTGTCACAGGAAGAAGGTGCTGACTCCAGAGAGATGCTGGACTGTAGAGCCGGGGCCAGGCTAATGTTCCACAATGAAGGAGGGTCTGCCACAGGAAGCCTGAGCCAGCACACGAGGAGCTCCAAGTCCAGGGAAAATGGCTCTGAAGACCTTAGTGTCTTTCACAACAAAGCATGTGGCAATAAAGACAACCTGTTCTCAGTGCTGCCTCCAGCAGCTCAGAAGATCATTAGCATATTTTCGTCCATAAACTACTTTTTAATTAAGGTATATACATTGTCTCTTTTAACACAACACCACAATGACACACCTAATAGGGTATAGTATAGTGCCGAGATAACTTTTATAGTCACGAAGAGAATGAGAAATTCAGATGACTTCTCTTACTGTGATGTTTGCTTTATTACCCAGAGAGGGGAAGGAGACCTCCTAACGTGGCTAGCCCTGCTGGCTTGCCTTCCAAACAGTCATTCTCCTCCACTTCAACCCTGCCATCTTTCTCTCTGAGAACAGCAACAAATGGAGGAGGGGAAGCCATGTAGGTCTGGGGTCTGTCTGCAGGAAAGCCAACCCAAGGTTGAAGCTAGAAAGGTAAGAAGGGGCAGGGTCCAGGTTCAGAGACCAATAAGGATGTTCTGAACACTGCCAACTAAACATCAAGAAGAAATCAGGCAGGAGAGAGCAAACAGGCTGATGTTTCAAGGCAGCCCTGAGAGGGCTGGCCAAGAGCCCAGCTCTAGGTAAATCACAGTGCTGTATAAATCTGAGAGATCTGTGGGTAGCTCCCTGAAGGGACTGATGCTCTCTGGAGAGGTCCTCAACTTTGTTACCAGATAATTGGAAGTAAAAGCACATCTGTCTGGGTGTAGGGCTGTATGTCTGTACATATGCAGACACACACCCCTGTTTGCACACGCACACACATGGATACACACAGGGACACACACTCCCTGCATGCACATGTCTCCCAGGGAGGATACAGAACAAATAGCAGTATGTTGCAGACAGGTCTTTACAATGACAGTGTTTGATCACGACAAGATCTTCACAGAAGAGACTCACCAGCCCTGCCATGGCTTTGCCTCTCAGCAGATCTCTGTTGTCGCTGCTCTCAAAAGAAAGGATGACAGCACAGAAGCAGAAGACAGAGCCAGTTTGGGAGGCCAGCCATCAGAGCTGATCATTTTAGGAGAATTATCCCTCCCTGGGCCTCAGTTTCACCACCCAGAAGCATTTGAGGAATTAAATCCAGATCAGTCAATGGAAGAGCGTTGACTGGCATATTACATTCTGGCTTTGACCAACCCACTGCACTTTCTAATAACACTTGGGTGAGTAGGATCCTCAGTTTAACAAAAGCATAATTGATTAGTGATGTCTGCCATAGGTGCAAGTGGGGATGAAAGAGACCTGTGTGTTACTCCATCTTCTTGATTACTGATGCCTTAGAAGCCACTGACTTGACTCCTGAGTCCACACTGAACCCTGGGCTGTGCTGGGGTTTACACTCAATCACAAGAGCTGTCTGTGCCCATCTCTCCTCTTTCTACATTCAGTGACATCATACCAGTGTCTTGGCATTGGCAATGGTGAGCGTGTTTGCATGGAAATTGCTAGAACACATTTTCTAAGGTAACGGTTCAACATTTAGCAGCTCGGCATTGGTCCTATCCCTCTCACAGCAAGCAAGGGCTGTGGTAGATGGGAACTTCAAGAAGTCCCTTCAGTCTGAGCTGAGGGGCAATCCTTGTCCCCTAGAGACCACTATGGCCTACAAACACTATATTCCAGACTCAAAGCTCTAAGACCTTTCTCACATAGTCTGTTACGTTGCTCATCCATCTGGGTACTGCTCAAGCCCTCTTCTTTCAGGAAGCCTCTCCAGCTTGCTTTTATTCCCAAAGATCCCCTTGAATGCTCCTTGTGCCTTTCATGTTTGCTGATTCAGAGGAAAACTATCTGCCCAAGAAAGAATCTCAAGTTAAGGCCTACATCTCCTCCTTCAGCACCCGTGGTGAAGGCCTCATGCAGGTTTAGCCATGATGCAGATCTAGATGATGTCATCTAAGCCATCTTCTGCCTGAAATGACCATTTCCATCACCCGTGACCCTTCAACTACCTGGGTGGGGACAAGGAAACTAGACAGCATGCTCACCCTAGAGCCAAGGCATCTTGACAGACCCAGAAACAGAACCTATGCCTCAGAGAGCAGAGATTCAGTGAAGATCAAAGAGCTCCTAGTAGCAAGGGACTTAGGGTCCCAGCATCCAAGGGCTGCACCATCTCTAGCAGGACTCCCCATCTGTCCTTTCTTTCAGCTTACCACTGGCCACCTCAAGGAGGGCAGGCTCCGGGGCTGGCCTCCTGCCCTTACCTCTGTCCCCAGGATTGGCCAAGACCAAACGTCTGTTGGCTCCTCCCAGCTCTCTCCTGCCGCTGCTTAACATGCACATGAGAGCTGGAAGCGGTGCGTATAGATTTCTCTTTGTCTTTGGTGGTAATTATTAGCTGTCTCGGCGGGTGAATGCAGGCAGAAACAAAGGCAGCCAGGGTTGTAAAACCTTTTATCTCGATCAAGCCGCATTATTTGATAAGGTGCTAAGCTAATAGCAACGCATGTCAAATTGTGTTTAGACAGATCGAGGGGCTGGTGCGGAGGGTATATTTGTCTCCAGAAACCTGCTCCTGGAAGGATGCAGGGAAAGGCACAGAGACATCTGTGCAGAACACAAACAGCCCAGCCTCTGGCTCGATGGAGTGACTCCCTACAAACTTGGAGCTGAGAAGGGAGACAGGTGGCCCCTGGAGGAACACATCCCTACTCAGGAGTACCTCCAGGCTTTGCCCTGAACCCCATGGATCCCCATAGTGGGTCATCCTAAGAGATGGGGCTCAAATCCAGGCTCTCCTAGCCAATTAATTAATTTGTTTATTAAGCCCTGCGTAAGTCACCTGTCCTATGGATGACACAGAATTTACAGACGATCACTACCCATAGGAGGTAGTATAGGCCAAACATAATTAGCCTTGCAATGGAGCCCCCAAGGATAGAAGCCGGGAAGGCTTTTAGGAGTGAATGGGCTTCCATCCGGCCTTGTAGAATAAGCGCCCAGAAAGAAGCACCCTGCCACCAAACTTCAGAAGCCCCTCTGTGAGCCTGCAGATAGATGTCCAGCTGTCACCCTGTGCTCTGCTTAGTGACTTCTCCAGGCTAATCTTCTGGATAATTTCCAAGACCCCAAAGCATACTCATAACTGGTCCCTCTGTGTACCCTGTGGGCTGCAAGGTAGCACGAAGCCCAGCTAAGAAGGGAAGATCTAGATGCCAGGAACATTCATCAAAAACTTAGAAAAAGGAACTCATTCCAGAGCAGTGGGCCTGTGTATAGAGAGGTGGCAAAGAAATGACAAGAATACACACAGGACCTGCGAGATCTCTGTCTGTAAAGTGGTCACTGCACAAGCGATACAACCTGGGTTCGATACCCTGCACCCAAGCAAACATACCAGGTATCATGGCATACACTTGGAATCTCAGCATTGCAGAAACAGGCTGAGCCTTAGGGTTCACTGACCAGCTGGTCTAGTTCAGGCAAGCTCCAGGCCAGTGAGAAAGCCTGTCTTGATAAATAAGGTGGGTGCTGCCTAAGGAACAGCACTGAAGTTGACTTCTGGCTTCCATGTACATGCACATGGGTGTGAACATGCAAGCACAGACACATGCACAGACACACACTCAAGAATGTTCCCCATAGGAGCATGCAGTATATTCATATTGAGTTATTAACATGGACCATTGTAGGTCAATGTATTGGTTCAGGGGGTAAAGATGCTTGCCACCACGAAGAAGCAGCAGGTTGAACTGGGCTAACAGTGCCCCGGAGCAGAGAGGGACAGCCACTGCCTCTGCTCCACTCTGTGTCCTGCACTGCGTTTCTCTTATGGTGGGTAACCTGAGCCCGATACACTAAAGGGGACCCAGTCACATTCCAGGAACATCCCCGGAATGTATTCCCTGACATGCCCACTTGATGCCTTGTCTTCCTAGGACACCTGGCAAGGTCTCACTGCACACAGCACACTGGTGGCCACTGCTGTGGCTACCCTCTTATTATCACGGACACCTGGGAAGGCAGGTGCTCACGGCAGCAGTCCAGGGCACTTCCGTTTTTGCTAATGTGTGGAAGGAGAATGGCCAGTAGCAATTTCTCATTTCCATTGACCTGTAGCAAGGAGGCCTTTGACCTAGAACAGTGGTAACAGAAAAGCAGCAGATCGCAGTGGAAGCAATCAGAATGTCCACCTAAGGGGTGTGGCTAAGTAAACTCTGGCCCTGTGCGTGCGGGGGAGCTCCTTCCTGTGGCTTTGACAGATGGGTGAGTGTTCTGAACTCCATCACCGAGACAACCTGGAAACTAGTAGTCAAGAGCCCAAGGCCACAGCAAGAAGCAATGCACATGGTGGCGCGATACCATTCAGATTGAAGAAAAAAAAAAAAGATCCAGACACACAGCAGTGAAAGCCAGCATCTCAGCCTGGGGACGGTAGAGTGGGTGAGAAGTTCTGGGTTCGATCCCCAGCACTGCATAAACTAAGCATGGTGGTGCATCCTGTAATTCTAGCATTTGGGCAGTGGAGGCAGGAGGATCAGAAGTTCAACATCATCTTCAGCTCTATATAGAGTTCAAGGCCAGCCTGGGCTACATGAGATGCATTATCATGTGAGCACATCCAAAGATGTATGAACACAATTTGAATACCTTTTACTTATAAGAATTTCATACATGTATACAAAGATCGTACTCACTCCCAACTCCCTTCTCTAACCCTCCCCAGATACGCTCTCCTAACATGTTCCTCTCTCCCTTTCACGTGTGGCCCTCCTCTCTGTAACTGCATTGCAATGGCTGATCTTGCTGAAGTGATCTCCTGCACCTAGCCACAGCTGAGCGCACTGGCTATATCATGTCCTAAAGACAGCTTTTCACAGCCCTCTTCCCCGTTCTCCCCATCGGACGTGCTTTCCGACTCCTCCCCGCCACGTTCCCTGGTTGGTACAGATGTCCGATTTATGGCTAAGCATTCAACGGTCACGTATTCTCAGCCAGCACTTGGACCAGTTTCGAGCCTCTGCGTTTGTGGCTGCCTGCCGCAGAAGAAAGCTTCCTTGACCAAGGAGGAAGTGGCACTCAGAGATACAAGCTGAAACACACGGAAGGCAGCTTGATGAGGTATCCATCTGTTAGGTTCTCCCCTAGGAACCTCTTGGCTCACGGGCTTTTGACCAGAGTACTAGCCAGTGAGGACGAGCATTAAGCAAACATCAAAATTGCCTTCAGCAAGGAGAAATCCTGACTTGAGGGGAAGGGAGATTCTAGCTTGACCTGAATGGTGAGAATTTTTCTAACAAGAGTGTATTCTGATTTTCTATGTGTAATTAAAAATAAAATGTTTTTTAAAGGAAAAGAAAGCCTGGTGGTGTGCCTGCTAAAATTCCCTAATGTCTCTGAGTCAGAATTCCAGGTGTCTCATTTTCTTCCGTTATCTGTGCTTCTAAGATTTCTGCAAAGAGCACATATTGTTTTTGTAAAACAATGGAGGAAACCACAAAGTAATTTTAAAGTCAGTGTCGCCTTTGCACTAGCCCAAACCAGAAGCCATTTAGAGTCCCTCCGGACACTTTGGACTGCTTCTCCAGGCTTCTTCCACAGGCCTCAAGGACAAAGGAACCGACCCGACCCTTTAACCATCCCGAGCACAGGTTCTCTGAATCAATTCCTGTGTGACCTCATGACCTCTCAACGCCTTCTCTTGGCCCTCCTTTACCGCACAGCAGTTCTAGATTTGACTCTTCCTCTTCCCGTTGCAACCAACTGGCTGGAAGAGTCATGGATTTTACTGGGTGGGGCGCTGTACTTATCTTCTAGTCACAGCTGTTGTAAGGAAAAGATGTCGGGGCACCAATGAAAGGAAAAGTCACTGAAAGGAAAAGTCATGGGACACCAATGTTGTGAAAAGATGACATCCCGGGTTTCAGCACCAATATTAGGGGAAGGATGAAGAGAGTGGGAGGCAAGGGAGATGCCTCTGTGGGGCCCATGTTGGGAATCCCATCCCCCTGAGGGACCAGCCACACAATGGTATAGTAGAGAATAGAGTTTATTCAGGTCATGGGAGAGTTAAGAGGATGGTAGAGGCAGAGAGAAAGAGAGAGAGAGAGAGAGAGAGAGAGAGAGAGGAATAGAGGAGTAGAGGAGTAGAGGCCGGCCATGAGCACGTGGAGGGAGAGGGGGGAAGGGAAGGGAAGAGGAGGGGTAGGGGTGGGATAGCAAGGCTGCAAGAGCAAGAGAGAGAGGAGGGGTCAAGCAGCTCCTTTTATAGTGTCAGGTCACTGGGGCGAAGCATACCTGGCTACTGCTGGGTAATTGAGGGGTGGGGTATACCTGGCTGTTGCTAGGTAACTGAGGGGTGGGGCTTACAGAATCCCAACAGCTGTAATGAGCAGTGGGAAAAAGGCTAGCCTGATCAAGAGCCATTGCTGTCCCTGATAGAACATCACTCTAGGGAACTTGCTTCAGGGAAAGCCTAAGAGCAGATGCAGAGGTTGCCAAGGATTTTAGTAAAGCCAGGAGCATCACGGGGCCAAGGCTTTGGAACCTGTATGTAGAAGCTTGCTCTTATCCCAAGGAAGAAGCCTGCCTTGCTAGAGGTGGTACTAACAGTGTCAGCATAAGGAAAAGGTTAACCCCCCAACCCAACCACACACACACACACACACACACAGTCCTACACTCCAGTCTCACAAAGTCCCACAGAGATCAGGCACCCACAACTTATATGTCCTCAGCACACCTCACACCCACAAACAGTGGACCTTGTTTAATGATGCATGGGAAATAAGAGTCATGACTTTTATTTAAAACAAGACAAAACAAAACCCTCAAATGCCAGTAGATTCTAGTGTGGTTTTGGTCTTTTTATTTTTCCCCCCAGTGTTAAAGGCAAAAGTCACCCAACAGTGCCACCTGCTGAAGGCTGGCTTTTCCTGATCCCCTCCCCTTCTTCCTCCTATCCTAAGTGACTGAAATCCTTCCTTAATTTCCCCCAAAGGACCCAAGACCTGAATGAAGAAGGTGAAGAGATACACAAAGAAAAGGGGGAAATCAGTTTCCAGACTGAGACAGTAAATAGCTGGGGTTAAGATTCGTTATGGAGAAAGATCGAAAAGAGACTAACTCCACGGAAAGACAGAGAGACTAACTCCACAGAAACCAGTAGGAAAAAGGGTCTGAGGAGAGCCAGTCCTGCTGCCTGCAGCCTGCTGCCTGGAGAGGATGCAGAGACCAAGGTGGGGTCCAGGGATGCGGTCGACATGCAGAAGGGCTCTTCCCACTGTCCTACATGCCAGCCAGCCCTGCCTATCCTCCTCCAGGAGCTACTCCATGCAGGAATCTGGGGCCACTGTGCCAGCTTGGGCCTGCAATGTCCCTCTGTTATTTCAGCTCCCCCATCTGTAGTGTGGAGGGGGTGCAGGTGTGGGGGAGGTGATGAAGTCCTGATTGAATGTGTACTGTTGTCATGAGCACAGCCAGGTCAAGAATGCCAATAATTCCAGATGACTGCAGCCCAAGACTGCCCTGAACAGAAACTTCCCCACCCCCACTACCCAGACTAGCTAATCTGCCTTTTTGTGTTGGATACCATGAATGCTACAAGCTTCAGGACTGCTGGTGTGTCTCCATCAGAGTGCATAGCCCACCCCATCTCAGTTTTAGTTGGCCTATATCTGCCATATCTCTATTCCATGTCATTATCTGCCATAGTCAGCTCAAGCCCAAAGCCCGGCAGGTTGTACCAGGCATGCAAATGCCTACCAACTGGATCAGAAGGCTCGCCTCAACAGGAAATGATCACCTTTGGACATCTGGCCAACTTCTGAGGCACAGACTGATTGCCCGAGAGGAAATCTGTCTAAGACCATACAGCCAATTAGGAAGTAATTCTGGAAACTTCTGGAAGGCAGCCATGCTGTCCCCTAGGGGAGGATCCTCATCCTCCTGTGTCACTTGGGGGGGGGGGCTGTTGCATCCTGCACACATTCACGAGCATGCATGTGCTGGGGGGTGAAGTCAGCTCTGTATAACTTCCTTTCTCACGCTCCAGAAGCTTACTGCATAAGCTAAATTGAATGGCCAGAGAGTCTCCAGAATCTTGCTGTCTTAGCTCCCAGTCCTGAGATTACAGGCACATGCCACATGCCCTGTCTTGTTATTGGTGTGCTGGGGATTTGAACTTGGGTCCTCATGCTTTTGCAACAAGCATCTCTATTCACTGAGATATCTCCCTACCGTGGCCTCTTGCTTCTTGATGCGAGTCCAAAGTAGAGAGAAGTCCGAGTGAAAAGCTTCCCTTCTCCTGTGCCCTGGGTTTGCTTTCTCACTCACAGGGCTCCAGTGAGCCTCAGTCCATAACAACTGCTGGGCACATCTCAAGGTAGGCAAGGTGCCACAAAGTCCCTGACAGGAGCTCCAGATAGTACGGCGACAACACTGTTTCAGAAACCAGCTCTGATGTGCAGAGGCTGATCCAGATCGACATCAGGTCAAGAGAAAGCACAGCCCGCTATATGCCCAGCATTAGTTCTGGGGAACCCTCAAAGGACTGGCTTCAGGCTGAGACTGGTAAGATCTGGACATAGGCATTAATATTCTGACCACCCCCCCCCCACACACACACACACCAGGACACACTTAGGGACACACTCCAAGCTTCTGTAACCCTTTGGGCTTCACCCCTCCCTTTGGGAGTTTACGCCCTGGGACCTGTTTCTCTTCCAGCGATGTCTGATGTGTTGATGCACTTTTCTTTCTCACACAGTCCCATAAAGTCTGGTACATCTAGTCAAAGCTCTAAGACTGGCCAGCTTACTGCCCTGCAGGCACAGAGGGCCTGAGCACACAATGCACACAGCAGGTGCTGGCTTGCATCTCATTTGCATATGTTTTGCATATGCTTTCTGACTTCTCACAATACCCAGGGACCATCCTCCAATCTACAGCTCAGAACTTCCTGGCATTTACAGTCCCTGCCAACTGGCACCAGGCACCTCAGGGCTATGGCCTTTTATTTTCTTCGCTTAGAAAAGGTTTTCAGCAGTACACTAGCCCAAACCAAAACTTCTCAAAAGAAATGTTCTGATGTCATCGATCACCTGCTTCACCAGAGCGACAGCCACCTCCACTGAAAATTCCCTGACTAGAGTTTTCGAGTGTTGGTTCCTGAGAGACCCTTCCTCTCCCCCTCTACCTGGAAGACTCCTATTTAGTTTTCAAGGCCCCATTCAAACAAGGACTTCAGTAGTCTCTATATTAACTTCCCACCCCAGTGCTCTGAGCACCATCTTCACCACTGGGATATGTCAGTGAGTGAAGTGTTTGTTGTGCAAACACAAGGACCTGAGTTCGGATCCCCAGAACCCACTCATAAAGCTGGGTGCAGTAGCTCGCATCTGTAATCATCATACTGGGAGGAGACAGGAGGATTCCAGGACCTGGATGGCCAGCTTGGATAGGCAGTTGGCTCTAGGTTCAGTCAGCAAGGGACTCAGATGAAAAACTAAGATAGAGGATGACTGAGGACACCTGACTTCAACCTCTAACCTTCAAATGCACACACGTAGATATCACACAGCCCTCACATCACACACACACACACACACACACACACACACACTCACATGCACACATGCACACACGTGGAGAAGTATGGAGGTGCAGTTATCAAACCATGAATGACACTGTCTGGCACCTATCTTTCCTTTCTGTGAGTTCACTGAAGAACCATGGGTTGGACCCATCACATCAGAGGTTGGGGAGAAGACTGCTTAGCACTGTCTGATGCACAAAGTCATGATCCTCAAGAGTCTTTCTGTCCAAACAGCCTGAGTCTCTCACTCTGACAACTAGCTCTGAGTGGGTTAAACATGGCTGGTTTTCCACTTGTGTTTTTACAATTCAAATTAATAGACTAGAGCAGAGGGCTCCTCAGCATTCAGCTCCAGATGGACAGCCGTTTGCTTTGGAATCCCCCCTTTTCCAAAGCAAAGCCCAAGCCAGGGCCCCAGCTCTGGACCCCACAGGTGATGGAGGCCCTGGAGCTGAGCTCCTGTCTGGGAAGCAAATCGGCACTCAGAGAAATTTACCGCCATCTAATTGGCAGCTCTGGGTACAGTCCAGGGCAGTAGATTAAGTGTTTTCCTGTAAATCAGGTTTATGATTTGCACTGGAGAGGTAATTGTTAAAACTGTTCATTTTACCCGCAAATAGCAGCCGAAAGAAATCAATTTAGGATTGGTTTTGATCCTAAATGTAGTGCTAAAACAGTTAATTTTAATAACATCCATTGGACGGGAGTCTGCCTTTTACTTAATATCATAATCAACAATTTGAAAACTGCGTGTTCAGCCGACACTTTCTTCACCAAAAATTGATCCCAAATCCCCACCCTGTCCCATAGGGCCATCTTTCAGCAGGAAGCTGCATATCCCTACAGCCTTCTTTGCAGCTTTACCAGCCCTGTTGTGGTAGGCCACCAGAAGATCAGTTGTAGACAAACCCAGAAAGAACCTAGAATGTTGGGATCACAGGGGCCCATTGCCAATGTAAGAACAGCCTCTGTGGCCAATGGGTCATGGTGGAGAGTTTCTGCCTGCATTGCCTCTCGAATGTGTCCCTTTAGAGGACAGTTGTTCAGCTCTACACCCCAGGATGATACAGATGTCTGTTCCAACATCCATGGTCAGCCCTCTAGTGTCTGGAAGAGTCTCTCAGTCTCTGTCTCTCCAGGGAGATCCTTTTAGACAAGGCTGAGCGTGCATGTGCCTTCACCCAACTCACACTCTAGGGCACACAGGGCCCTCCAACACTAGTGGGTGCCCATTGGGCCAGTCTTGTCCTTCACTGTCTCCCTTCCCCTTCCCCTCAGCATCTCAGGAGATACACACACACACACACACACACACACACACACACACGTGTTTCAACATTTAATTGAAGTCTAGTAGTCAGGACTGGGCCTGCTAATTGGTCATTGACTAGCATAAAACTTAAGCATTTGGTAGGTGGCTCTCTAACTCCCAAGACCTTCTAGAAGCCAGTGGGATAAAGGAGTCTGTGAACTCTGAGCAGCTCTGTCCTGGACCTGCTTCCAGCTTGTGTGTATCATGACTTATAACACAGACTGTCCTTTCCCTGTTACTCCATCTTCACACCTGGACAGAGTCAAGGTCTGGGTGTCTCTAACAAGTGTTTGGCCTCCTAACTCTGAGCAGAAATGAGGCAGACCCATTACCATTGCCACCTCAGATGGAGCAGCTAAGCCAGAGAGCCTGGAGAGACAGACACCCCTGAACCTCCTACATGGTGCCACCTGGCAGTCCAATGGCCTCACCGCCTGGAGACCAACCTTTTTGACTTTCCCAAAGGGAATCTAGATTCCCTTCAGAGAAGACTCACAACTCAGCCCATTGCCTCAGTTAACTTAATTAACTTCAGGAAAGAGTAAAAAGAAAAACTTCCAGCTGGGCTTATTGCCTCAGACCTGAATAACAGATCCTCAAGAGACTGAGGCAGGGGGTTACAAGCTCAAGGCTAGCCTGAGAAATTCATAGAAGGTCTGTCTCAAAAGAAAATGTTCAAGAAAGGACTAGGCCTGTATAGCTCAGCAGTAGAGCACCTGTGTGCATACCACCTTTGCTCAATCCCCAGTACTGGGGGGGGGAAGAAAAGAGGAACAGGAGGGAGGAGGAGGGAGCAAAGAATTGCAGGAAAAGAAGGGAGGGGGGAGAAAGAAAAGGAAGGAAGGAAAGAACAGAGGGAAGGTGGGAAGGAGGGAGAGAGGGAGGGAGAGAGGGAAGGAGGGAAAGAGTCGGGCAGGCTTTTGTAGAAGTTGCTCACATTCATGCCCCCACCCCCTTGCAGGAAGACTTCAGGAGCCTGTATGATCGCCTGTAGAGTCTGTTATAAAAAGAAGCCTAAATCACATTTATGGCTCATACTGCACAGCAAATGTAGGTATTAAAATTGTTCCTTTTAAATGATAAACGTCCCCTGAAATGGCCCAATAGAGCCCCATCAGAAGCTGTTTCCACCCAAAACAAACTGACTCAGGATAGGCAGTAACTACAGAATCTGCCTTCGGTCCTCATAACTACTGTTCCCCATCAGGGTTGGGTGAGAGGGGCAAGGCAGGAGCATCCACACAGGACGCTGATGGTGTCTCTAGCAACCTCCATCTTCCTTCTGGCACTGTTAAGACATCAGACTAACACTTTTCTCCCCCAAAGGACCACACCCTTCAGGTAGAAATGCCTGTGTTCTCCCCAGCTTCCTGGAGTGCAGCCTCCATTTTTGCTATGTCTATCACAATTGTTGTGGAATTGCTTCTGAGAAAAAAGTAATGGGAAAAAAATAGCTAATCACCCATTTATAATCTCTTAAACATTATATTTAAGCTGATAGTTGCAAAACAAAATGCAATCTTTCTAACTCCATCAAGCAATTCCTCACCATTTTTCTGGGGGTTGTAATAAAAGGAAATGAGATAGTCGGTAGAGAGAAGGTTGAGTCTGGGGAAGATAAAGGACAAACAGAACGGAGCACTTGCTGGTATTGTTGCAACAAAAGAGAGCCAAGCCAGCACAAGCCATGGAATTGTGGGTGGGGCTTCTCCTGACCACGCCTATCCAAGTGTGATGTGATGTGGAGTCCAACTACCTGAGCATGACTGAACAAACCTGCTCCTGTCCACTCAATAAAGAATCTGAGGGTCAGGCCTTTTCTCTTCCCCCATATGTCTTAATAGATGAGTCATAGATGCTGATTTTACTTCCTCCAAGCATAGGGCTAATGGACAGATGGATGGATGGATAAATGGATGATGGATAGGTGGATAAAATAGATAAATTGATGATGGATAGATGGATAAATGGGTGGATGATGGGTGAAAGATAGATGGGGATAACCATTGTTTGAGACATCATTCATGCTAAGACAAGATTTCTTACACTCTCAAAGTGGAAGGACTTGTGAGGTACAATGTTCTAACAGCAATGCTCACAGAGCTAGGCTTTCAACCCAGACCTCCTGGGCTCCCAACTGGTACATTTCCTAACCCTGACTTCTAGAGGTAGACTTAAAGGCTGTGGAGTGAAGAGATCGATGCTCTCTGTACTAGTTTAGTTTCTATCACTGAAAATACCTGGGGTTAGATGCTTTGCAAAGAGGTTTGCAATCTCATAGTTATGAGGAGTTTTGCTGTATGGTTCTATACCATGCTTGGCTCTAGTGAGGTTCTCTTTACCTATATCACATAGTGAATGGCATCAGGATCTGCACTGAAAAAGAAAGTTTGAGTAGAGAGACAGAAAGCAGAAAGCAGGCAGAGGGCCTGTTGTGAGAGAACTAACCAGGGGAGCCATAAAAACTGTCTTAATTCCTTCTTCAAACAGTAACCTAACCACCTTTCACTAGACCCCCCACCTCTCTAGATCCTAAGGCTTCTTGTCTTCCAAACACCATGATTAAAGCATGTCCAAACCTTACCATTCCCCCTCCCACTCCACCCATCCAGTCAGAACACTGAGGAGACCTTCTCCAAGGCCTCAAGCCAGAAGTTTGAGGCAAGGATATTCTGTATGAAGTGTGGGAGTCATGAGAAACCAGACCAGCCAGGGAAAGGTCAGAGGGGCTGGCTGACAAGGCTGACCTGGTGGTTACTCTTCCTGGAAGCTGGTCATGTAAAAGTGGCACTTGGGCCAGAAAGGAACCATGAACAGAGTAAACCCTCTAAATATCTCTGGCCTTACCCAGTACTCTCCTTGATCCTTAATTTTCCATTCTGAAACCACAGAGCAGACTGTGGCATTAAAATGTATGTGGGGATCTGGGGAGTATGGCTATGTAGAGTACTTATTCAGCATGCACAAAGTCTTAGGTTCAAGCCCCATGTTCATACAAATGGGGAGTGGTGGTATGCACCAGTTACTTGAGAGGTGGAGGCAGAAGGATCAGAAGTTCAAAGTCATTCTCAGCTATGTTAGCAAGGTCAAGGTACATGAAAGCTGACCAAAATAACAAAGTTATTTTGAGCAAAATAACAAAGTTAAAGTGAGCAGAAGACACTGGAGTATTTTCTCTTGAAAATAGAGAAGTCAATACAATCCTCATCAAAATTCCAACTCAATTTTTCATAGACTTAGAAAGAGTAATTTTCAAATTCATTTGGAACAACAACAAAGTTTGAAGCAGAGACTAAAACAAAGTCCATCCAGAGACTGTCCCACCTGGAGACAGCCCATATGCAGCCACCAAACCCAAACACTATTGCTGATGCCAAGAAGTACATGCTGATGGGAACCTGATATAGCTGTCTCCTGAGAGCTCTGCCAGAGCTTGACAAATGCAGAGATGGATGCTTGCAGCCAACCATTGAACTGAAAATGGGGTTCCCAATGAAGGAGTTAGAGAAAGGATTGAAGACGCTAAAGGGGTTTACACCCCATAAGAACAACAATACCAATGAACCAGAGCTTCCATGAACTAAATCACCATCCAAAGGGTCCATGGACAGACCCATGACTCCAGCTGCATATGTAGCAGAGGATGACCTTGTTGGGCATCAGTTGGAGGAGAAACTCTTGATCCTGCCAAGGCTCGATGCCCCAGTGTAGGGGAATGTGGGGGGGAGGCAGCAGGGGTTGGGTCGGTGGGTGGGGGAGCACCCTCATAGAAGCAGGGGAAGGGGAGATGGGGTAGGGAGGGGGTTATGGAAGGAAAACTGTGAAAAGGGATAACATTTAAAATGTAAATAAAAATATCCAATATAAAATTGTTTTTAAAAAAGAAAAAGAAAAGTATTAGAGAATCCAGCAGGATTCAGAGGACTCCAAGTTTTTTTCCTCAGAGCACCAAGGCTAAGACTAGATGATAGAAGCCCAACGAATGAGGGAGTCCGAGGTTGGCCAGCTGTCCTCACATCCTGGGTAAAGTGAGGCAGGCTCACTGTGTCCAGACACCTTTGGGTAGGCAGAGACTTAGATACACTTTCCCTGCAGCTTCCGGCGAGACTACCAGCTTGTCATTGAGATTCTCCAGGAAGGGACCAGTTGTCACTTCTCAGGAAATCTCTCGCACCTAATGGCTGGGTGATCATCTGGTTGACCCAGCATGATGAAGAAAGGTTCCTCTCTTCAGGCCTTGTGCTGAGGTGAGAAGATGGTGTTTAGGTAGAGGGAAGTCCTGGATCATGAGGACCAAAAAAAAAAAAAAAAAAAAAAAAAAAAAAAAAAAAAAAAAAAAAGAGCCTTTTAAGCCAGGAAGGAATTCAGAGTGTGCCTGAAGGACGAAGGCTTATCTGAAGAAAGCCAAATGGAAGTATGGACAAAGAAGGAAGGTTAAGCTGCCGGGACACGCACACCATCACTTCAAGTGTTCTCTCGCATGTGCCACCATACAGAGCAAGATGCTGGGACTCAGAGAGTTGAAACCAGTGTGTCCCCAATCCAGTGCCAGAGTTAGCCATCAGATTTGAGGATATTTTTTCTCCTACAACTTCAGTCTTTGTCCCCAAGGAATTGGCCCTGTAACCTTGTAGAAACATAGAGTTCAAAGCTTTATCAGGAGAACTGAAATGGGGAGAAACTATGTCAGGGACAGGTGTTGGAGAGGACCCAAGGGTAGAGAGATGACTCAGTCAATAAAGTGGTTATTGTACAAATGTAAGTATGTGAGTTTGGATCCCCTAAACCCATATAAAAGCACAGGCACAGTGGTACATACCTGTAAGTCCAGCATTGGGAAAGCAGAGACAGGAGGCAGGAGCTCTAGCCAACCAGTCTAGCCAAAATGAAGGCTTCTAGGTTTAGTAAGAGACTCTGTTGAGAGAGAGACAGAGAGAGTGAGACAGAGAGAGGGAGAGAGAGAGAGAGAGAGAGAGGGAGGGAGGGAGGGAGGGAGGGAGGGAGGGGGAGGGGGAGAGGGAGAGGGAGAGGGAGAGAGAGAGAAAGAGAGAGAGAGAGAGAGAGAGAGAGAGAGATTAAATAGGTAAGTACTGGGAAAGACACCAGACATCAATTTCTAGCCTGTACACACATAAATGCACACACATGCACATGCATGGACATACACAAAAATTGGGTGGATGAGAGTCCCTTCCATGCAATGGCTCTGGGGGTGCAGAGGAATCCTGGGGACCACAGCAGACCTGGGTGGGCAGCAGTCCTGACATGAAGAGCATTAATGGGGGATTTTTCAGAAAGGGTCAGCAAACGTTTCTAACAGGGCATTCCACCCCACAACACCTTCATTTGTGAAGTTTCTGAGACAGGCTGTAGACGATGATATGGAAAGGTTGGAAGAGCCACAGCCATTCTTACAGGGCATATGAAGGGCTCTGTGGACAGTACCAGATGTGTCTGTATAAGGATGTCAGTCCTTAAAGCAAACCCAGCTGCTGCTCAGCCCCCTCTTGCCTCCAGAGGAAGCCGAAGCCCAGAAAGAGCAGGGTTCTCGCCAATCATACCACTGCTCAGGGTGCTGCAGTGAGAGACTTCCAGCATGAAGGCTTGGACCCTCCTCTGTAGCCCACGCTGACCATATCCACACAAAACCCATACACACCTGTGGCTGGTAGACAGCAGAGGATTTATAGACAGCTTTCCCAATACCTAGATGAAAAAGAAAGCTGAGGTCTAAACAAGAGAGTGTTCCAAGGTGCAGAGGGTCTCAGCTCCTACTGTCCTCTTGTTGTCGACAGCCACCTTACACTTTATAGCCATAAACACTGAGACTAGGGGCTGGAGACATTGACTGCTCTTCCAGAAGTCCTGAGTTCAATTCCCAGCAACCACGTGGTGACTCACAACCATCTGTAATGAGATCTGCTGCCCTCTTCTGGCATGTCTGAAGACAGCTACAATGTACTCATATACATAAAATAAATAAATAAATCTTATTTTTTTAAAAAATGAGAACATACCATTTCTAGATCCAGTGATCTATAAACAGAATAAGATAGGTAGATAGATGGATAGATAGATAGATAGATAGATAGATAGATAGATAGATAGATAGATGGTAGATGAGATCGGTAGGCAGGTATGTATGTAGGTATATGGGTAGATACATACATACAATCATACATACATACATACATACATACATACATACATACATACATACACACATAGATGATAGCTGGGAGAAGAAATACAAAATGCTATCTCTTTCTCTCCAGCCTCACCTATTGCAATGGAATGATACCTTGCCACATGCCCAGCCTTAGTCTTGAATGACCTTGCCTCAAACCTATGAAACTAAGGGGACATTATTTTTCTCTCAGCCCCTCAGTTGCTGCTGTTTGGATCTAGCCACACAGGTCAGACTGACAGCACTGGGCCAGGAACTCTGGAGTCAAATCCACTGAGTTTGGCATCTCCCTTGCCAACAGCTGGGAGTGAGGGCAGAGCACAGTTCTGGGTGAGAAGGGACGATCACTCTGTGTTTCTGTGCATCTTCAGTCAGGGTCAGGGCAGCAGGCCTCATGCCTTTCTTTAATTCCATATAGATACCTAAAATTAACTAGCAGCATAAGTGGGTGTGATCAGGGCTCTGGGGCAGGAGAGGGGTGGTGATGACAGGTTTGGGATGGGTGGTGACGCTGTGATCAGATTATGGATCTTCAAGTCCTTCCTCATGTGTCGTCAGCCCCAGGAAGCCAGGGCAAAACAAGGGAATTCCTCAGGATTTGCCTTCCAGGTGTGGCAAGAAGGCCATGAAGCTAGGGACCTAAAAATGAGCATAGTGAAAAGATGAGTAGATAAGGAAGCAGATGAGAGAGAGAGAGAGAGAGAGAGAGAGAGAGAGAGAGAGAGAGAGAGAGAGAGAGAGAGAGAAGCAGAATCAGAGGACAGAGCCTAGAGTTTATACCTCATAAAACTCCGTGTTCCCAGGCCATGTTCCTGGGCTGGCAGGGTTCAGTGTTTCCATGTGTAAAACTATACAATGTATCGTACAAATCAGGAAATGTCTCTACCCTTCTATTAAGTTATATGAAGTTGAGGTTTGATTCATCAGAAGCATTTGAATATTGGCAGTAGCAATTGATCCTATCTCAGAATAACAAGGCCAGGACACTGGGCAACCTTTGGGACTGTTATACAGACCAAGATAGGCCATCACCCTGTGGCTCATGACCATGCCTCCTGCCGCTCCTACTGACTTCGAATGTGAAGCCCCAGCCCATCCCGCAGCCCCTCTGTCATTAAGCTGAGGTATAAAGATTAAGTTAATGGCGGGCGAAGAAAATCAGCTTTGTTGGCAAATTGTCTCTGATATTTATTTTGAACATTAAAACGAATCATTCCAACTAAAGAGGGCCGTAGCGCGTGACCCATTAAAACACATGCATTATGTATAACCCTCCTAGCTTCACCTCCCAAGTATTATCACCCTAAAAAGCAAACATGGTTTTTAAAGCCCCTTGTTTACGACATTCCCCTGACAGTTGATGAATGGCCACAGTTCCAGGATCTGAAAGCTTAGTAACCCAAGCTAGGAAATTCAATCTTATTCTAATACAGATGGGAGAGGGAGGGGTGGACAGAACAAGATGGGAACAGGAGTCAAACTTTCCAAAGGGTACCCAGGCAGGATGAGGGCTTTGGCAGGGCAAGGCTAGCTGGGCTCCCCGGATGAGTGGCTCATCCGATACCTGGGGCCTGCCATGGAACACTACCACAGGTGGGTGGCTGAAAGCTACTGGAATATATTCTCACAGTTCCAGAAGCTTCCAGAGAAGCTTGGATGTCCCCAGAGCTGCATAGTTTTTAAGAGTGGCAGGGGAGAGAGTCTGTCCCTAGACTCTTCCAACTTCTAATGGTTCTCCAGATGGTTTGACTTGTGGACATATTACCCATTGTCTGTCGCTGTCTTTTTTAATACCTTCCTCTCTGGGTTTCGAGTCTTCTCTGTGTCACTGGGTTTGGGTCACAGTCTAACACTCACCTTTGATTCTTAACAGTAATAGCATTGGCAATGGCCTTTGCAACAATTCAGGTCAGGACAAAGCTGATAGAGACACTGTTCAACCTCCCAGTAAACAACTCCTCCCAGTTCTCATCCCCTCCAAACCTGTGGACCCTACTTATCTTATTTGGACCCCTTTGTCTCTTTGATGTCATATCCCTAGCTCTGGGCTCTAGCCCAGCCTTCTACCTTTGTCCTTCAGGGCTTCCCCATGTTTATAACAAATAACCCGAGAGCTTCCTTATCTGTCAACACTTTGGAAGTAGAATGTTGTGGCTGGCCTGTCCCAAAGCTCCTGCTACAAAAACCCCAAATACCTGATCTTCACCAAGCACAGTCCTGTGTCACAGGTCACATCTCTCCCAGCCCAGCCTCATTTCCTTCCTGCACACACTGGGCTCCAGCCACGGCCACAGCAACCTCCTTCTGCCTCCCACAGAATGCAGAACCCACTCCTCCTTCAGTGCCTTTGAACACCAGATTGTTCTGCTTGAAATGTTTCTCTTCTACACTGTCTCGGTTTGCTCTAAGCAGGTCACAGTTCTCGTAGACACAGTGCTCCTTGACTGGCACCTGCCCGCTTCAATTCCTCTAGAAATTATCCCCATGGAGTTATTGCCGATTGCTTTAGTTTTATTTATGGTCTTGTGCTTTGTTTTCTGGATTCCTTCTGTCCTCTTTGACTAGAGAGGAAACTTCCCATGACACAGTGTCTTAGTCACTGCTGTGTCCCACAGGCTGATGAATGAGGAGATACTGAACTTTTACATGATCTAAGAGCCCCACGAAGGGAAAGAATTAGTAAGTCTGGAGCCTGGGTTCAGGAGCCTGGGGCCAGTTCCCAGGATGGAGAGCCTAAAACAAATTCTCTCCTATGGTTCCATGCATTATATCTGTGGGCCTCAACCTGTAGGTCATCACCCATCACATGGGCAAATAACTTACACACCAGACATTTACATTATGATTCCTAACAGTAGCAAGATTACACTTACAAAGTTGCAACAAAGTAATTTTATGGTTGGGGAATCACCACAACATGAGAAACTATATTAAAGGGTCACATCAGAAAGGTTGGGAGCCTCTGCATTATGGGGGAAAAGTGTCCTTCTCAGGACGCCTACAAGTATACATCTACAGTCAGCATTGCTTGACACACACAATTACCAATATACACAATCACATCCACATTCACAAGTGCACATACATACACAAAGACACACTCACATACCCTTACAAACACATAAACATGCTTACATACATACATTCCTATACATTCATGCACAATCACACAAGCACAGATACTCTCATGCACAAATGCATACATGCCTGTAAACTCATACACAAACATATACAAACATACATATAAATACAGATGCACACACACACACACACTCACACACACACACAAACTAAGGAACATTTGCTCACATGTTATAAACCCCACATCTGGCCCACTGCATTCCCACATGTGGGGTGTCACACATCACCTGACCATGGCTAGAGAAGCCAGGTGGTAACTTCTGGCCCTGGCTAGGCTGAAGTCCCACAGGGGTGTCTCTCAGGGCTCTGCCATTTCCTTTTCCCCAACCTCAGCCTGGTTTTCAGCTGATGCAATTCAAGCATCACTGTTCCCCTCACTCAGAATGCCCCCTCTCTAAGCCCTCTGTCAAATCCCTCCCCTTCTAACAGGAAGCCTCCCCTGATTGCTCCCAGCCACCCTCAGCACACCTGCACTCACTACAGGTATAAGCGATGTGTCCCCTCTCGTTCTCATTAGTCTTCTTGTATGTAGGACCACCATCTGCTTACCTGGGCTCTGAGCTCCCAGGAGCAGGGACTGTGTTTTATGCATCCCTCGGTCCCCAGGGGATAGCATATTGCCTGTCACAAAGTGGTACTCAATACACATTTGTTGTTTGCCTCTAATTGGGCAGTCAGACCTTGCCAGTTTAGACTCAAGGGAAGAAGACTGTTTGAATGAGTGCCACCACTGAAGTCAGGGAAAGAAATACAAGTTACTCTTTCCCTGCACATGACAATCTGCAAGCAAAAACCTTATACCATGCCTCCTACACCTAGAGACTCCTGACCTGTCCCTGAAGCCCAGAGTAGATGTCACCCTCTTGGGAAGCCTTTAACAGGTTGCAGATAAACCACTACCTCCAGCCTTAGTCCCTTGTAGGGGCCCCATACCCTACCTTTGTCCCACACTGGGAGGCTGGAAATCATCCAGCTATACCCCCAAGGTTGCTATGGAAGACGAAGGACCCGAAGATAGACAGCGTATGCTACTTCCAACTTCAGTCTTGGCAAATCAGGTACCTGAGACCCTCCTCCTCTCTATTCCTGCTTCCCATGAGTACCCCTATGTCCCTCCTTTCTCCCCCACAAGCATCACTGTCAATAGGGTGGCACTGGATAAACATTCAGAACAGGAAATATCCTGGTAACTCTCCCTGTTGCCACAGCTACCTATGGCTGGACATCTGGGATGTGCAGTCTGATTTAAAGAACAAGAATAAATAAGACAACTGAATTTCAACCTTGAAGTTTCTGCTTCTGAATGGCATCAGGAGATGACAGGGCAGGGCAAGGATGTTGATCCCCTTGGCAGAATGCCTACTTAATGTGCAGAAACCCGGGGTGCAATGCCCACCTTTGTTTGAAGTGAGTATGGTGGTACATATGTAATCCTAGAACCTGAGAGATGGAGGCAGGAGGATCAGAATCTCAAGGCTACCCTCAAGTACATAACAACTTGAAGGCAAATTTTGGCTGTACAAAAACCTGTTCTGTACAAATGAATAAATGAATGGATGGATGGATGGATGAATGAATGAGTGAATGAATGAATGATAGGAGGGGTGACACTGACATTCCACAGCAAGTCCTCTGGTGTGGATCCTGACCATGTACTTCCTGGGATCTCTCACTACACCCCTCAACTCACATCTGTTCCTCATTCGCCTGCAGGTCCCTGAACACATGGGCCTGTGCCCCCACCCTTGCCCAATAGAGGAAGGCACATAGTCTAGAAGCCAGATTAAACTTCCTCTCTCCTTGCAAGATCATGTCCAGCAGCACCTGGAATTCTACCTTATGCAAATGAAGCATCCCCAGAACCCTGGCCCTGGTCAATAATGTACACTCACCCTGGCTGATGCTGATTTTGATACTGATGTTGATTACTGATGCTGATGCTGACGCTGAAGCTGATGTTAATGTTGCTGCTGGTCGTCTGAGTTTAGAGCCAGAGGTATAAACAGTCTGGAGAACTGCTTAGCCATCAAAGATGCAAATGCAGGTTGGGTCAATGAGAGGAAAACAAGCTTTTGGTTGAGGGAGAAGAGCAGGGAGAGCCCTAACAAGTTATAGTTGTATGAGTCAGAAGCAGTGTAAAGAGAGAACACGGCATTTTAGACTGATGGCACATATTCGAGGTACGAAGAACAGCCTTTGGATGGACCAGAGAAAAGCAGCAGATGGAAAGGTAAAGACGCCAAAGGTAAGAAGGTAGCAGGGCTCGGGATGCCCAGATGTGTTAGTTTCTTAGCCTACCTTTCACATGACCAAGTTCTGGAATGTGGCTAGGAGAGAAACGTACTTCTTCCAATCTGAGACTTCTGGAGCATTTAAAACATGCTGGTGTTTTTTACTTGGTGTCAACCAGATAGACCAGGACATGCCCCATGAGATAAAGGAGATTGTGATGTAGAGAGATCTGTTTGTGGCATTTAATGTCTTCTTTGATGGAACTTGGGAGATAGCTTAGCAGTTAAAAGCACTGGCTGCTCTTCCAGAGAACCCCAGTTCAAGTCCCAGCACCCAACATGGCAGCTTCCAACTGCCTGTAACTCCAGTTCCGAAGGATCCAACATTTTCACAGAGATACACATGCAGGAAAAGCAACAAATTGCCTTAAAGTTTTTTTTTAAGTCTAGTTTGCAGGAGAAATGGATAGAGCTGACTAGAGCATCCTGTTCCTCTTGCAACTGGAACCACATTTTGTCCTTGCAGTTGAAGATTTGGAGTCGCTTTGTTCAACTATCAAGCTTAGTTAGCATCACATCTTGGGGTTCCCCTCTTTCCTGAGTCAGACCAACTGTAGCCTCTGTTAGTCATACCAACTCTCTGGTCCTCATTTTCCTCATCTGCAAAGTGGACCAACATAAGATCTGCACTGCATTTCTTACAAGTTGTCAAAGGAGCAAAGGGAAGATTCAGTGTTCATCCATAGCAGGACATTTATACCAGCCACTCCAAAAACAGTGTGGGAAAAGAGATAGAGCCAGAGGAAGATTTGGGCTCTCATGGAACACTGACTTCAGGGCATACACAGCTGTTGCCATTCTTGAACTCACAGCAAATATGATTGCATGCACTAGATCTGTGTAAGATTGGGTCTGTCAACATCTTGTTATGGAGGAGGAAGAAGCTCACAGAGCCATCCCTATCTGAGGATTTATAAGTAGCCAATGGTTCATAAGGGAAGCACATATTTTTCAGTGGTGTGGTCACTGGTAAGGGACCCAAGTTCCTATAAACAACCCTAATGGAATTTATTGGGCCATCGGGGGAAAGGAAGGAAGGAAGGAAGGAAAAAAGAAAGGAGGAAGGAGGGAAAGGAAGAAGGAGAAGGACTACTTGGTTAGAGGAAGCAAATGGCAGGCGTGGGAGAGTACTGAGAAATGAAGATAATTAAATTACATTGTGTAATGTATGAAAATGCCATAACAAAACCCATGTTTACTTATAAAAGCCTAAGCCCTACAACATTTTTTAAAAAGAAGACATAAAAGGCCAGGCTGACTCTACGCCTCAGATTCTGACTTCCATCACATGCCACAGTGGCAGTGTGTGGATAGAGTAGAGCAACAACCTGGAAGGGGCCTGGGTCCTTGACATGTGGACAGTTCTCCCACCTCTGGGCTTCTAACAACAGGCATCTCTGAAGAAGGAAATGAGGTTTTACTGTGGATGCTCACTCTACACAGACGAAACATCCATCCTGTCTAGAGGTTGCTATGTGCCACGCCCCACCCTCACTCTGCCCTTACCCTCATCCTCATTGCTATTCATCCCCATCCACCCTTACCTTCACCTCACTCTTACCCCTAATCTAACCTTCAACCCCCACACTCACACCCCAGCTATTATGGAACAATTTGCACTTATCCTATGTAATACATAAAATTATTGTGTCTCTAGATTGCCTTTGGACAGGATAGTAAACCTAAGTAGCCTCCATTCACAGAAAAACTCACCGTAAAGGAAGCCATCAGAATTCTGCAGTAAGAATTCATTCACAGAAGACAAGATGGTGCCAGTGGAGACATTCTCCCCACCAACACCTACAACCCCTTCACCCAGAGCCAGAATCCCAATCTTGTACCATAGACATGTGGAGAAGATGGCTCCAGAATCCATCCTTCCTGGAGTAAGGAACAAGGTTATTGTTACCCTGACTTCTCATATAGAAAGTCAGGGACCTTGGTCTGTGATGTGCCACAACCAGCAAGGGTTGACTTTCTATCTCAGGTTTGAAGATCCAGAATCAGTGTAGCCAGGGCAAAGGTAGGTTGCAGATAATTCCAGGATTATGGCCATGTTACAAAACGTGTTCTTTTCTGGATGCCTGATTAGGCTGTCTGTGGCTTTTCTGAGCTGCCCAGGTCCTGTGTAAACAATAATGACTCAACACCCAGCTTACACTTAACCCCTGAAACCATAGCTAGGATCGGATGATATTTTGAAGACTCTGAAAAGTACAACATGGTGACAGGTCACAAGTAAGTTCGATGAGGCCAGGGGTGTAAAACCCAAAGTCTGGGAGCTTTGAGAGCTACTGATATAACAAGTTGTAGAGGCAAAAGCCAGGTCTGTCTTCTAGACCCCCCAGTAGATAGATCTGCCCCAGATTCATAGCTTGGCCACCACTTACACAGGTCGTGGACAAAAGACTTGTTGCCTAGAAGTTCAGAGAAATGGTAGTCACCTGATATGTGCCCTGATTGTTTCTGCTGACATGTCCTATGGGATCTCACTCCACAGATCCACAGATGCAGGAATGTGGACCAGTGCTGAAACATAAACACACACACACATACACACACACACACACACACACACACACACACAAAACCTTCCTGGGAGTTTGCTGAAGAAGGATTCAGGCTAATGCTAAAGCTCTGACTCTAGGCCTGGGGTAGTACTGTAAACTGATTTTGAAATTCTATATAATTCTGATGCAAAATCTGCTAAAACCCTAGTGTATCATCCAGACAGATGAGTCCCTGGCATTATCACACCAGGGCGTCAGCATCCAGTTCTTATATCCATCAAGTCTTGGTCACACAGCATCTTACCATTGCTGCTTATAAAAGCTCTCAGCATTAGTGGCACCTTTGTTGGCTCAGAGAAAGCAAGTGACTAGCCACTGGTTGGCCAGCAAAGGGATATAGCGTACAGTCTGCTTACCTCAGGTCCATACAACTGATGCTTGACCAGTTGAGCTGAAGCAGACTTGGAGCATCTGCACTCTATCCAAACCTGCAGTGCCTGGACAGCTAGGCACAGAGAGAACTATTTATGCAAGAGGATAGCATCTAATTCACCAAGATTCAGACTTTAACACCTCTACCTCAGAATTCCTCCTTCTTGGGAATGAGATATTTAGACATATTAAAGTCTCAGTCTTTCTCCCTGTCTCTCTCTCTCTGTGTGTCTCTCTCCCCCTCCCTCTCTCCCCATTCCCTCTCTCCCTCTCTTCCTCTCTCCCTTCCTTCCTTTCTCCCTCCCTTCCTCCCTTCCTCTCTTACTCCCTCCCTCCCACCCCCCTTCTCTGTCCCCATCTCTCTCTGTGTCCCCATCTTCATCTCCATCTCTCCATCTCTCCCCGACCTCCCAGTCTCCTCCCAGTCTCCTCCCACTCTCTCCCTCCTCTTCCCCTCCTCTTACACCCCTCTCCTACCCCTCTCCTACCCCTCTCCTACCCCTGTCTCCCCTCCCCCTTCTCACCCTCTCTCTCCTCCTCCCCCTTCCCCTACCCCTTCCCCATCTCCCTCTCTTTCATAGAGCCCACAGTGGCATAAAAAGAATGTAAAGAAAAGACAGGTCTTGATGACAAACTTATGGTCTTAGTGACAAGCTTCAGAGATCAGCCAATTTTCCAACAGCCTTCAAGGCTCCAGTTGACTGTTTCCCTCTCTGATGGACGTCTGGGTGATTCTAGCCAACACCTGCTGTCTACTTAGCCCTACTGAAGGGCTTTCATCAGACCAAGTGGTTGCCTCATTTGATCCCACAAAGCACTGAGGACAGTCAATAGGCTGGACAAAGGTCCCTCACTGTTTTATAAATGAGAGAGCTGTTGTCTGGACAGATTTAGTGACTTTCCTAAGGTCACGCAGAAGTTACTAGTCACTAATCTTAGAGTCTCTAAACAGCTTTCCCTGCAAGATGCAAAAGGGTCTAACCATACAGTGGACCCCACTTGTGCCCCAAGTCTTTCTCCCTCACACTCCCTTCCTCCCCTGCTCTCGCAAGATGTAGAATTCTATCTAGTGCCCTCAAACCATCTCCCCTTAACATCTCTTTGGATGTATTGTTTCTTCCACACTCTGCCCCAGATGCCTATTTGTCTGAGAGTAAGGTGATCGGAGGGGTAAATTTCTAAGGAGATTTCCAAGCTTGTGGACAATTGCTTTCTTGCTGCGCTCTCAGGTAGCCTTTCCACTAATTTCCATCCTTATGACCTTGCTTGACCTCAGGATCCAAGTACAGATAGATGCACCGAGGGTGGGGTTCTTAGTATGTATACATTCAGTCCATAGCCCCAAGGAAGGGCTGTCTAGCCCACAATAGGGCTGAGTTAATGTCCCATAACCTTAACACTAGACCCTGACACACCTGTCACCCAACATCTGTTCAGCACTCCAATGGGAAGGCTCCCATCCCATGACTGGCTTACTCTACTGTGACTCCTGAGACACAAATGAAAAAATGAGTGGGAAAGGACAGGCAGAAATCTCCATCCTCATGCAATGTCCATCCCCAGAGTGCAGCTCTCCCACTGAGACCCTGAGAAAAGCCACTCCAGCACTGGCCATAACCTCATTCTCCTCCTGAGTCATGGCTTGTCTAGGCTTATCATCATCCCTGGGGCCACTAAGCTGCCTAGCTAATGTCAGCCCTGGCTATTCTTACAGCTGTGTCCCTGAGGTTACAAACCTATCACAGATATGCATGCTGGATTTGGATAGACTCCGTGGAAACAGTGCAGTCCTGAGCATCTTCTCAGGCTGACCCCTCCTCCCCTTGGTTATTGAAGGTTGCAGTAAGCCCAGACCTTGGAGATGAGCTGTCCCTCATTCTGTGGCTACCTGGTGCCAAAGAGCCCTTCAGATGCAACCTCCACCAGAAAGTACCCATGATTTCCTCTTCCCAGGCCCCAGCACTCCCTTTTCTTGTGTAGCCTCTCCAGCACCATTGTGCACTTTTCTAGTCTCCTCTAACCACTGGGGATCCTTGAGGGCAGAGTCCATGAATGGTTACTACTAAATCCTAACACTCAGCCCTGCTGGGTCTACAATCCCCACTACAGAAAGATGTCTCCATTGCTGAGGCCATGGGATTGTTGGTACTACCAGCAGGCTCCACTGATACTAGCCCCAAGAGACCTCACACAGGGTCCCACCCAACCTCCCAAACATGAATACCGCCCACAGAACCTGCCACTTACCCACTGCTGAATTTAACAAACACTCCAAGAGATAATAGTTAATTTCACAGAGCCCTGAGTGGAGGCTGTTAAAATGTTAATATTATTTAAATTGTTTCCCATTTTCAACAGTTCAAGCCACAAATCTAAATGTTTCCCCGTGCTTTCCGCAGAGCCCAGCTCACAAAAATGATTGATGAGCTTCCAAATACAGAATTTCCCATTTTAAATTAAGAAACGCAACACGAGAGCTATAAGGGGAAAGCTGCCTGCTGCCTGTGGTTGGCAGTGGGCAGCTTCCCCTCCCCATGAAGTGCTGGAGTGGCTCATTTGTCCCTTGTCCCTGGTGACTAGGTAGCCCTGGGTTCTCCACTTGGATCTTCCCCCAAGAAATACTTACATCTCCACCTAGAAATAAAGTAAGAGGATCAACCAGGACTACCTAGGCTCTGTTTAGTATTCAGAACTGAGCTCTGGATGGTTTCCTTGTGTACTATCATACTCTCTGGAGTGACCAAGAGAGATACTACTTTATGGTCACACAACCAGAAATTGGGGATGGATTGCCACACCAAAGCTGGTACTCATGGCATCAAGAAAGATGAGTGTATCTGCCCCACTATAGTGTGTCATCAATGAGAGGGGCGGGCTTTCTCCCTCTCACCTTAGGCTCCTCACAGTCTAGCCCTGCCCTGTGCCTCAGTAAAAAATCCCCACACTGTAAAATTTCAGTGTCAACTCTGACCTTGACCATAAGCAAAGATGAGCAAGAGGCTAGCCTCGGCATACCTGATGTCTAAGTCAGGGTTTCTATTCCTGCACAAAACATCATGACCAAGAAGCAAGTTGGGGAGGAAAGGGTTTATTCAGCTTACACTTCCACATTGCTGTTCATCACCAAAGGAAGTTAGGACTGGAACTCAAGCAGGTCAGGAAGCAGGAGCTGATGCAGAGGCCATGGAGGGATGTTACTTACTGGCTTGCTTCCCCTGACTTCCCCTGGCTTACTCAGCCTGCTTTCTTATAGAACCCAGGTCTACCAGCCCAGGGATGGCACCACCCACAATGGGCTGGGCCCTCTCCCCTTGATCACTAGTTGAGAAAATGCCTTACAGCTGGATCTCATGGAGGCATTTCCCCAACTGAAGCTCCTTTTTCTGTGATAACTCCAGCTTGTGTCAAGTTGACACAAAACCAGCCAGTACACCTGGCTTCTGCTTATGACCACAAACATGGGACACCGTCCTGTCTTCTTTTGCTCTCCCTGTGGTTCCTTGCATCATAGTCCTGTGTTTCAGAATCCAGCTCTAGCCCCACCTCCTGGCCTCAGAGAAGCTTTCAGCCAAGCTCCATGTTCCACTCTGTATCTTGCCTAGGCCAGGGGCTGTAGCAGCTGTGCCAACATCACCTCCAGCATACATGACCTCCCCCAAGACCATGATGTGAGAATGGTAGTCAGGCCAGGACTATGAACTGTGGAGATGTGGTCAAGATGGCTGCAGAGGGGCCAGCAGCAGACTCCAACTTCTCTGGTAAAGTCTCTGACCTCCTAAGAAAAGAACTCTGCTGCACACAAGCAGGAGACTAGGTCCCCCAGAAGGAGAACAGGAATATGAGAAGGAGGCTTGGATTCTAGATTCAAGAACCATTCACAGAGAGACCTAGTGAAGCAGCCATTGCTAGCCTGGGTGAGGTGAAAGAAGACAGGGCTCCCAGCATTCTGTGTTGTCTCACATGCCAAGAGGGAGGCCTGGAGTCCTGGCATCTGGGAAGAGCTGTCCAGCTGCTCATCCTAAACTGATGTCCTCAGATGACTTTGGTCAGGACTGTCCTCTGAGCAAAGGCCAAAGATGTGCTAACACCGCAAGCCTCTGCTCACTATTCAAGAACCCATGCCATTCACCACAGCCTAGGCAGAGAAAGGCTGGGAGAGGGCTGCGTTCAGTGTGGTTGTGGTACCTTCAATTTGCCTGTAAGCCATGGGTGAGTAGACAAACTTCCTTGGGTGTCGGGTTCCAAGTCCACTGATGGCAAAGCTAGCTGCCTGTGGCTGCTAAGAGGTTCGGTGAGATGAACTCCATAGGATGTGTGGTTAGCACCACTGTAGGGGATGTCAACACATCTAAGTATGCTTATCACCACTGTGGATGCAGCTAAGTAGTGTCTTCTACGATCCCCTCTAGTTCCTGTAGCTGAAGGACACTGTAGATAGAGTTCTGCTCTATGACCAGGCTGCGGAAGGGTGGCCCTGACAGGTAGCTCTCAGAATTATAAGGAAATGACATCCATAACCAGAGCAGCAGGTGATGGGTGAGACAGGGCCACGCCTTCTCCAAGAAGGATAGACCGTGCTTGCCCGGCAGTCTGTCCTCCATTTCCACTGGCCTTTTGAAGACGGCGAAACTGAGGCTGTAGGTGATTTTTTTTTTTCTGCACCTGGATTAAAATAGCAAGAGACGTTCTCTCAAGGCTCCTACTGCGGGTATTGGCTCCCGGCTTGCACCATTAAGCCCTAAGGGCATGCTCATATCCGCAAGCATTTGTGTCCCCCTCTCCAAAGCTGTGCTGAGAATTCCCCCAAGGCAGACAGAGCCAGGCCTGAAGTCAGACTACTGAACCCAGATAGAAGAGGCTCAGTCCTCTCTGTCACACCGCCCTCTCCCGCCAGACCAGTCTTTCCATGTCTCTTGGACCTCAGTCTTTCTCAATATTTGACCTCACAAAAAGAAAAGAACAAGAGAGAAAGAGAGAACAAACACATACATACACACAAACACACACACACATACACACATACAAATACACATACACACAAGCACACACATACACACAAACATACAAACATATACACACATACACACAAACATACACACATACACAAAACACACACATACACACAAGCATACATACAAACATACACACAAACATACACATACACACAAACATACAAACATATACACACATACATACAAGCATACACACATACACACAAACATACACACATACACACAAGCATACACACAAACATACACACATACACACAAGCATACACACATACACACAAGCATACACACATACACACAAGCATACACACATACACACACACACACAGAGGTGCCTGCAGCCTGGATTCCTAACAACCTCTCCAGCTCCCCATCCTCCTCTCAGCATCTCTCTTGCAGGGAAACAGTCCAAAACTGGCTGTTCTGATAAACTGGAGGCTTGGGGACTTCCTTCAAGTGCCTTGTAAATGGAAGCGTCTCCGAGCGACAGCTCTTGGTGTTCAATGAGATTATATTTCTTATTTAAATCGCTGATTGGAGGCTTGGTTTCAAAGTTACAGGCTGTGTACCCCTGGCCTGCTCTGGGCTCCTGGGGAGACGTAATATAGTGCTGCATCCTTCCAAGCCCTCACTCCCATTCAGATGCCTCCAGGATGGAGAGCCTTGCACGCACGAGGGATGAAAGCTACCTCCCCTCCTGGTTTGGGAGCGAGAGATTATGCTTTTCATTCCGGAGTGCCTTCTCCATGGCTCCCCACCACGCTCTGCACCAGCCGGCTCCCCTCTCAAAGCGAAGGGGAGATAAAAGGCAGCGCTTCATCCCGGGGAGAGCTCCACTCAGTCCTTTGTCAGAAGAGGATAAAGCGCCACCATTTTTGAAGGATTGTTGTTCCCAGTGCTCTGTTGGGAGGTTTTGTGAAGCCCCGCCCCCAACCCCCATGCAAGCACATCGTTGTCCTACTGTCCCTAAACCGGTCCTCGCTGAGTAGGTGCATCTTCTCAATAGGTGCCATCCCCAAGCACCAAGCACCAAGCACCGTGGGAACGTGATGGGGAGCCTGGTGGGCAAGGTTTGTACAGGCTGAACTCTGCTGGCGTTATGCAGACCCTCCAAAGACCCAAGCTCTTCATCTCGAGGAAACGTTGCAGTTCATTGTGTGTCAGAATAATGTATTAGGAACAGCAGCCTCTAGACGGTGTGCAATTCATCCCCTTCCCATCCTTTGTCTGCTGGGAAACATAGGGGCTTGTCAGGGCATCCTTGAGACAGACCGGAGCCCTTTCCAAAGCAGTTCTAGGATTTCCGACTGTCCCAGAGACTCAGACAAGATAAAGGACTAATGCCGGCCTTGAAGGATGCCCTGCTCTGCCTTCAGTAGCAGGAGCTGCAGCACCAGGAAGATGCTTTGGTATGCCAGGCACATCCTGTGCCTCACACATCCAGGGACCGCAATCAGGTAGCTGATAAGAATGCAAGTCACATCGCCAGGGCCATTGCCGCAGTGAACTGATTCATGCTGCTACTTTGAGGTGGGGAGAAGGGACAGCGGGGCCCAGAGACAAACCAGCCTGGCTCTATTATACAGCTGCTGTTCTCAAGCTGACATATTCCATCCTCTCCCATTCCCTCTCTTGCTGCTGAGCTGGCTCCGGCTGCTACCTGCAAAGCCTGGGGATTCTGGCCCCGGGTTCTGACTGAACAATGGTATTATGTGATGGATAAAGAGTACCCGGGCAACGGAGACAGGCATGGCTTAATTCGCTCAGTGCCCAGTGGCTTTTGAACGCTCCTGCATTCAGCCTTTATCCTGAGCAGCCCCGGGCCTCTCCCCTCCCATTTGTTGCTCAGTCGTCCTCATCACAATCTTTCTCCTGTCTGCAAGAGAGCTGATGGCCATGAATGAGAGCTAGGGAAGGAAGGAGGGGGGACAAAGACTCCTGGTAAGAGAGTTGGGAAGAAAGTCCAACAGGAGCTTTGCCAACTCTGACACTCTGTCACGTGAATGTACACAGCAGGGTGGTACCATTCTGGTCTCATGTCTTAGTCACAGAGCTCCTCCACTGTATCAGGATATTTTCCTTGGCTGTGACCAGGCCACAGGTCAGGACAGAAGATAAGTAACAACACACAGGTGAGTCCCATAATCCATGGATGCTACCCCTCATCTACAGCAGCAGTCACTGTTGATCTCAGCCCCCCATTTGTTGTCTTCGAAGAATCGGAAACCCAGTTTTTCCTCCTCCTTCCCCTCACCCTCCTCCTCTTCCTCCTCACCCTCCTCTTTCTCCTCCCCTCCTCCCCATCATCCTCCTTTCCTCTTCCCTCCTACTTCTTTTTTAAAAAGAAAGCAGACAATGTGAACTTGTCTATGAAGACATTGTTTTAAAATGGCAGACCAAGGCTGCATCTGACAGGAGCCTTTATCTTATTAAGCTCGGAACTGATACAAACCCAAGAACCTCAATGTCAGGAGCTCTGTTATATACAACCCTGGCACTGGGCCTAACCCTGGGAGGATAAGGATACCTCACTGTGATTTCTTTGAGAGAAGAAGCAACCCAAAGTGGGTCCAGTGTTGTCAGCTATTCTGTTAGCTAACATCTGGCTAGCACCACACTGCCCTCATTCCCACGGGTGAAGGGTGGCTCCTATGCTACAGAGCCCACTGTAGCCCTCCCTCTCATTATCCTGGAACTTTAGGTCCCCATCTTACAGAGCCCCAAGGAGGTAAGGAAATGTTGCCTGTCTGAATGTCTACCTGTCCAAATAGAATCTCAGTCTCCACATCTAGCCTTCCTGGTCAAGCCTGCCAGGGATAGAGAAGAGACTGCGGAACTTCAGGCAGACGTTGATTCCACAGGATCCCACACTGGTTATGACGATCCCATGAACCTAGCTCAAAATCATAGCCCATCTTCATAGCATCCATAGCGATAAGAAGACACAAGTTTGGGTTCCTCCAGTAAGTATGGAATAACTAGTATTTGCTGACACTGGGGGAAATATTATGTGCAAGTTACTTGAAGAATGCAAGAAAAAACAATGTCTCCCACCAGACATTACGTTACCAGCCAGACAGCAGGCAACCTGGGACTATATGTAAACCTCTCTGGTTCTGATGTGGGGCCCACTCAGCTGTCAGAAGTATCTCTGCCTCAGACAGCATCAATACAGGAGGCAGGAGGCCCACTCCTTGTTCATCAAATCCAAACCTCTCCCACAACACAGGATACGCTGGTATCGAGAACAACTCAGAAGCTATCTGTTTCCAAACAGATGTGGAGTTAGAAAGTGAGAAAGAAATGAAATCTGGAGCATCTCTTGATCGAGTTGTCTTGAACGTGTCAGTTCCTGCTGCTAAAACACTGGGACCGTAGTGGGTGATGGGAATAAGAAGACAGAGGTCAGTTAGGACCTGGTCACGGTGGCTTTGGGGAAGACAACGAGTTTGGTTTCTATCCTGTACGCCATAGGCAGCTGAATGGGATGTTCATTGGAGAAAGGATCCTGGAACTGAGTTTCAGAATGAGCTTCCACAAGCTATGTGAAGAGTACACTAAAGGCTAGGAAGGGTCCAGGAGATGAAAGCAACAGGTCAGATTGAGGTCTGAAGCCTGAGCCATGGCAGTGGCAATGGGGTAGGGAAGAGAAGGCAGGAGTTTGGGGGATATCTGGGCACCAGGGAAACATTCTGGTCAGTTTTATATCACAATCCAGAGTCATTTGGGAAGAGGGACTCTAAATTGAGAAATGCCTCCCTAAGGGTGGACTAGACACAAGTGTCAGGCGTATTTTCAATTAATGCTTGATGTCAGTGGTGTCACCCTTGTATGAGGGGTAGGGGATGGAGGTCATATGAGTAGTATAAGAAAGGCTGAGCAAGCCATGAGGAACAAGCCAGTAAGTGCATTCTCTCTGACCTCTGCTTTGGCTCCTGCCTCAATGCCTCTGCCTCCAGTTCCTGCCCTGCCTTCTCTTACTGATGAAATGTGACCCGAGATCTGTAAGGTGAAATCAGCTCTTTTCTCCCCAAGGTGCTTTTGGTCCTGGTGTTTTATCACAGCAATAGAAACCCAAACGAAGATGGATGATGAGTAAGGGTGCCTGAATGTTAGGGAGGGCTGCAGTGTCAGCCTCAATAGGAGAAGACGTTGGGAGGGAGCACACCTTCAGATCCCTAAATAAATGATGAAGGAAAGACTCCTGGGTGACCTCTCGCAGTGGCTACACACGTTAGAGAACAAGATGGCATAAGGCTGAGGATGCTGGGTGCCAAAGCGGACACCTTGGAAGAACCATCATCCCAAATGACTTTCTAAGCCAGCATCCGCTGCAGCTTGGAGGGAGTTGTGAGCACGGCCTCTGGGTACGGTGCATTCCTCAGTGCCTAATACGGACCATAAATATTTGCCTGGTTGAGAGCCCCGACTGGAGATGCAGCAGCCGCTCCTCTGCACGTGGTAATCGACGAATCTCTCATGGAGGGCTTAAAGAGGGGAAGCATCTCAACGATGGCACTTCACACTCAGTACTTGACATTCCTAGGCACTCCACAGGCATTAGCTAATTAATCCTTGAGTCTGTTTAGCCCCCAAAAGAACTCCCAGAGGCACCACTTGTACCCCCATGGGTGGGAAGTTTCACTCCCTGCTTAGGCTGGGGTTCCAAGCTGTGAGGGAGACCACTCTTGCAGATAGCTACTTGCCCACTCCACACGTGGACAGGATATCACTTGCTCTTGGGAGATGAGGAAGAGAACTTGAGAAAAGATGGTTTCACTGTGTTTGGCCCTTCTTGAGAAGGTCACAGAAAGAAATGGGACAGAGCTCAATACATACTCAAGTCCCTGCCAGGCGTAGCTCTCTATATATTTGACTTTTTTTTTTTCCCCTAAATGGATTCTGTGTATTCCTTTTATTTAAGTCTCAAACTCTCAAGGCTTCCTTACATCTGATTCTTCCAGGAGATGCTGATGCCAGGGGTCAAGTTCAAGCAGGCAGTTTCTTAGTAGGATAGCCTCAGAAGGTGCCAATCAGGGTGAGGAGAGACAACGGATGCAGGAAAGTAGTTTATGGGAGGGTATTAGGGAGGCCCTCCTTACTGTGGATGTGTGAGGCTCCATCTGTGGAGGCTCCCTGAGGAGCTATGAGCATGCCTCTGCCATCACAGGGGATAGAGGGAGCTGAGGGACTTATTCTCTATAGGAACAGTGCTCCTAATGTCAATCTGCCTGTCACTTGCATCCCAACAACAGGTTGTTGACAGAAGTCCCCAGGACCGATAAAGAATGGAGAGAGCTAACCAATAGCAACAAGGTACCAGGAACATCTATTGTGACTCATCTGGATGAGATGCTCTGTGATGGTGACTAATATCACTGAGGTCCACAGGTCACGTGAGTAGAAAGTATTCAAGTTTAAATTTGGATGATGTCAGTTTGCTCTAAAGACTCTATTTACTGCTGCTGCTATTGTTGCTTGTTTTGTTTTAAGGCAGACTTTTCTGTAGCCCAGGCTAGCCTCAAACTCATTACATAGCCAAGGATGACCTTGCACATCTATCTCTCCTGTCTCTACTTCCCAAGTGCTGGGATTACAGGTCTGCTGTGCAAATACTCTACCATCTAAACTACAGCCATCTAAACTTACAGCCATAAGACTCTGCTCTTTGAACTATTTATTATCTTCTAAATCTAGCTTTCCTCTTCTTTTTTTCTCATTCTGAATACAAACATAAAGTCATTTCTATTTTCTAATTATGTTCCTTTAAATGGGCCTCTCCAAGCAGATGTCCCTGAAATAAAGGCTTGATAGCAGACCTGCCTCTTGAGGGTCTGAATGGATCACCCTGTGTTCAGCATGTGCATGAGTAGAGGCCAGAGAACAACCTCAGACGTCATCCTTAGGAACAAAGCCCAGCTGTTTTGACACAGGACTTCCTATTGGTCTGGAGACCATCAATTAGGCTATACTAGCAGGCTGGCCAGCCCATGATCCTCCTGCCTCTATTTCCTCAACAATGGGATTACTCACATATACACCCCCATACCCAGGTTGTTTACATGAGTCCCGGGGCCACACCCAGGTCCTTGTATGGCCTCTCTCCCCAGCCCACGTTGGTCCTTTCAGTCATAGTATACAGAGTGGCAGGATTTCAAGGGACTGTGAATTTCCCACTCTGGTGCCACACTGTTCACGCTTTGATTTTGGTGGCACCAGCTAGCAGTAAACGTTTATCGAGGATGGGAGGATCACATTTGGCAGGAGGGGTTTCTGTACATTTGGGGGCAGGGATTCATTTGGCAAGCATCTTTAACAGCTGAAACTCTTGAGGACAGCAGCCAAGCAAGAGTCAGGGGAGCCAGCAACCTGCCAAAAAGAGGCAAACCTTCCTTTGTAGTGGGGTGTCTCTCTTGGCTCTAGAAGAGACACAACCCCTTCTCCCTCCCACACCCTAGAGCATGGTTCTCCCTTCCCACTGTCTTCTCTTTCCCAAGCTCACACTGTTCCATCAGGCCCCATCCACCCTAGGAGCTGAACTAATCAATGGAGTTAATAAAGTATACAGATGGAATGGGGCAAACCTGAGTATCAGACATTCTCTGAATGGAATGTGTGCCTGGAATAAGACATCCACAAGCAGGAAGTGGGGAGAGGAAAAAATCAGCTATAAGGAAGAAGTGAAGACATTAAAAGAAGTCTCAAGTCCAAAAACACAAGACAGAAAAGGTGTAGCTAGTGCTTTGGAGGGTGTAAATAGTCTTTGATCACAGTGGCCTGGAGATAGCTCTCAAGAGGCACTTGCTAAACCTCAAAAAAAAAAAAAAAAAAAAAAAAATTGGCAAGACAATTAAATAGTTAAAGATTCCTTTAAAAACTAGATTATGTAAACCTACAATTAACTTGCATTAAAAATGAAAGGGCTGGGGGAGATGAATCAGAAAAATGCTTGCCACACAAGCATGAAGACCTGAGTTAGGATGCCCAGTGCCTATGTAAACAGCTGGCCACAGTAGTGTGTGCTTGTAAACCCAGTCCTGATGGTTAGAGACAAGGGAGTCCCTGAATCTCTTTGGCCAGCCAGCCTAGGCAAATCCTTGAGTTCCATGTTCAGAGAAAGAGCCTGTCCCAGCAGAGAAAGTAGAGACTAATCAAAAAAGGCACCTGATGCTGATGCTTTCAACCCACCCACTCACATACAAGCACACAAAATAGAAATGCTTAGAGTGTTCTGCTAGATTTTACTCTGCTGTGTATTGTTGGGTTTATTTAGAAATACTGCTGCTGACTGACCGGAATTCTACATGATGGCCACCACAGCACAACAGTGGAACAAGAAACACTGGCTGTTTGACTTAGGTCGTGGATGGTATTAACACCAAAAACAAACAAACATACATTTTAAAAACCTGATAAACACTAAATAGAATTTTTTTTAAATGTTTACCAGCAGTTAGGAGCACACACTAGTAATGCCCCTGACTTAAGTACTTACTAGTGGTCTTCTCTTCCTCATGCTAAATACTGTACACACATTCCAACCTGTGTCAAGTACACATCTATGATGGGCCAGCTGCTAACATGATGGCTTTGTTTCAGTTGCCTCCTAATTGCCTATGCCATTGGTATGTCTTCTTCTTCTCTATCTGCCCCACTCTTCCCCCAAGTACCACTGAAGGTTTGCCCCTGGCCCTACTATGGCCTCAGCTAGCCACAGTTAAGTAATTAAAACAATTCCATTATTCCCTTCCTCCTTTCCTTTTAATTATCCAACAAGCTTCCTTTGTTATCCTCCTTTTGCAGATAAGGAAACTGCCTGGGAGAGAGGTCACGTTGCCCAAACCACAGCATCAACCAAACACAGAAGCTTAAATTGGCCTGGTCTGACCGGGCTAGTGTTGCTGACCATTGGGAACCCGTCACCAAGCATCAACACAAAGATCCAGAAGCCCGGGGCGAGTGGGGGGAGCTATGCCTCAAAGGCTCTCAGCTCTGTGAACTCCTGAATGCAGTGTGAAGTGAAGCATCTGCCCCATGAGTGAGTTCATGGTTCAGAGTGACGTAGAATTAGGTGAAGTGGAATGTGGAGAACTCATTCCCTGGATAAGGCAAAAATTCTGGTGACTAGAATCAGCACATCAGCAAAGGCCCAGTATCCTTGGGTGTCCCATGGATTCCAAAGGGTACTGAGGCCCAGTCTGGAACTCAGGGGTATCAAAGCACAACTGGCCCTTGAGGTCAGAGATGGAGGGTCAGAAATTAGACCTCCCTGTCTTCTGTTCCTTCTCTCTTCCCTCCTGTGCTCAATCTGAGTCCTCAGAGTTAAGTGCAAAACATCACATCAGCCCCTAGGAAGCTCAGGGTCTGAGTTAAGGAGAAACCACACTAAAGAGATGGTAAAATAATTTCTGCTTATCAACAGAAGCAAGATCATGAAGCAGGTGTCATAGCTGAGAAACCAGAGAGAAGTTTCCAGAAACTATGAGTCAGATGCCCTCAGTCATCTATCAGACAACACAAAGATGTGACCACTACTCAGGTTTTTAAATAATATGTGTCATTGCAAAAATTAACTACTAAGGGGGCCATTTTCTGAAGTAAAAGATACTGCCATGTTAAACATACATGGTGCTAAGAGCCATCCTGCCTTCAGAACTTGCTTGACATAGATAAATCTAGGTCAGCCAATGTGGCTAGGGTCAGATCAGGAACCACAGCAGAAATTTGCCCTGGCCCAACTGTGCTGTCCTTGGCCAGAGGGTTTAGTTTTGATCTCAGCACCACTGGGAGTGTGTGGAATTTGGTTTGTGAAGGGGCCTAGCATCTGTCTGTGGAACTGTAGGATCATCTGGGTGCTAGGTTGAGAAAAAGCTGCAATGGTTGAGAGACCCTGGAAAGCTAGACACAAGGTTTTGCAGTGACATTATCTGGGGCAGTGAGCAGAGTGCCCTGAATTATGGAGAGAACACAGAGCACTTTTGTAAGGGTGTGGGTCGGGACAAAGAGAATCCTGTGTACTTTCTTGGAAGGTGGAGCTACGTTTGCTACAGAGATAATATGTGCATGCTCACCCCTCCCCGCTTCTGAAGGGAGCAGGGAAAGCAGCTACACCTGTGAGGGACTTTGAGCTGGCTCAGTAGGTAAAGTGCTGGCCTTGCAAGGACCTGACTTCAACCCCAGCAAACAAGCAAAAGCCAGGTGTGGATGTACCCATGTATAACCCTGGTGTTGGGCACAGGAGCAGAGACAGAAGCAGCCTAGGACACTGGTTTAGTGAGAACCATGCCTCAGAAATAAGGCAGATGAGTGAGGAAGACCTCCGATGTGGACCCCCTGCCTCCACAAGTACACACAAGAACTCATACACCTACACACGGGTGAATTTACCACACACACAAATAAATAGATATTCAACAGGAATATGTTATGATAAGTCTGTATCCGTGGAAGTCTCCAGAGAGCCATAACAGTGCTTCCTATGTCTGTCTTCTATTGGGTGAGACCCATCGTGGATGATCTGAGAGAAATGTACAAAAGAAATGCTGTCCCGATGCCCAGGGTGAAGACAGTACTGGTAGGTGTGCACTGGACGGCTTCATAGGGTTGGCAACATGCTCTCCTAGATCAAGGAGGACCAGCAGAACCTTCAGAGGGATGACTGGACAGGTGGGAAAAGTGTGCTCCAACAGAGGCTGCAGAGGAGAGGTGAGTTTGTGCGTGATGCTGGGACATGGGGCACAGCAGACAGATGGACCAGCCTCTGTGTTGGGCTGTCTTTTTTGCTCCAGGTGCTAGGGGAAGAGCTAGCTCCCACTCGTATTTTAAAATCCGCATTGTTAATCAATAACTGACGTGCAACGTACCGTACACAATTAAAGTGTATGTGTTAATAAACTTTTGACATATACGGACAAATGGGAAACCACCAAAACAGCTAAAATAAAGAACTTATCCACCACCCCCTAGAATTCCCTCTTTCCCACCCTGCCGGCCCCTTCCCCTAACCCCCAACAACCCACTGATCTGCTTTCTCTTCCTATAAACCAGTTTACATTATTCTCTCCAATACCTGGAAAGATTCTTCTAACATCAGCCGTTCTGTTAGGATGGATAGTCGTATCTCAATGATGCTGATTTTATTTTTGATTATGTGTTTGCATGTGTGTCTGGGGGGGGGGTTGGGTACGGGCACCATGTGTGTGAATTAGTGTCTTTAAAGTCCAGAGAAGCATGTCCGGCCCTCTGGAGCTGGAGCTGCAGGTGGTTGTGAGCCATCTGATATGAGTACTTGGCACTGCATCCAGGTCCCCTGGAAGAACTGCAAGTGATCTAAAGCAATGGGCTGTTCAGTTGGCATTTCCCTTATGACTAATAATATTTAGCATCTTATCATAATCTTATTATCCGTGTACCTTCTTCTCTATTCAACTCTTCGCCTGATTTCAATGGGGGTTATTTTATAATTGTTGAAGGCCTCGTAACTTATGGATACAAGTCCTCCATCAAACACATGATTTATGGACAGTACCCTCCAGTCTGTGGCTCACCTTTTTATTCTCTTGACAGTATCAATGACTAAAAAGGGGTTTTAAGATGAATAAAGTCCAATTTGTTGGCGTTTTCATTTGGTGGATCATGTTCCCTGGTGTTATATTTAAAAACTTTGCCTAAACCACAGTCATTAATGTTTCCTTCTAGAATTTTTACTTTTAAATTTAGTGTCCATTTTGACCTAATTATGCAAGTTATGGGTCAAAGTTCATTTTTGCATATGGGTGTTCCATTACTCCTCCACGACTTGTTTTTAAAAGGCTATGTTTTCCTCCACTGACTGGCTTCGGATTTTGCAGAAAATTATGCTTCCAGGCTGGGGAATGTATCGCAGCTAGCAGATGGTTGTCTAGCATGCTTGAGACCCTAGTTTTGCTTTGTTGTTGCTGTTGTTTGCTTTTTTTCCTGCATGGCGGACAATTTGGGAGGTGAACATCGGAGGATCAGAGGTTCAAGTTCATCCTGAGGTACAGATAAGTTTTGAGGCTAACCTGGACTACATGAGATCCTATCTCAAAAAGGAAACAAACAAGACCTTACCTCAAACAAACAATGACAGTGTCGACTGCCCATCCCTGCTTGGAACTGTCTACAGACTTTCAACATCATCCCTTCCTCTCTCTCTGTCTGTCCTGAGGTCCTTGCTGTGCTGTTTTAATAACCGTAGCTTTACAGTAAGCTTTTAAACCAGGCAGTGAGTCTTCCAGCGTTTTTCTTTTTAAAAAAATGCTTTGGAATATTCCAGATATGCTCAGTTTCCACACGAATGGAAGACTCAGTATCTGCAATGGCCTTCTGCTCTCCTTTATACCGGAAGTGGTGTTTCGGAGAAACTCGGCTTGGGAGCACACGAGGCCTCTGATCAAAGACTCTCAAGTAGATGGAACTGAACTGAGCTGAAGGCATTACTTTCCCGTGTTCAAGAGAAGGCAAAAATAGTTGAATCCAGACCTTCCCTCATCTTGGTAAGCAGAGTCCAGAGCAGGTCTAGTCTAGTCCTCATTGAACACTGTAGAGAGAGACATGAAGCTAAGGAAGACATGGTGAGAGCCAGAAACTCAATAAAATACCAACAGATAAACTCAGCGGGGCACCTTCACAGTCTTAAGTTCTTATAAATAACAAGAGCTATATGTGGTGTTAGCCAAGCTAAGCTTCCCTGTGCATAAATTCTTTTCATTTATTTCTTCACCTATTGTGGAAAGAGATTCCAGTTGCCTGTTTTCCCAATGAGTTGAGTTCTGTGGCAAACAAACCACTTGTCTAAGTCTCTAAATAGAAATGACAGCAGCAGAAGCGTCCAGGGTTGTTTGACTCCAAAGCCCACTTGAGGTGGGTCTGTTCACTGATGGGCAGCAGAGAAACCCTGGAAATGTATGCTACCAGATCATTAACGGGATTTAATAAGCTGCTCCCTTGAGCCAGGATTGTGGACAACTCCATCTGATATGGCCATATGGGCTACCACATTAGAGAAAGAGGCTAACTATCATCCAGCAATTGTGGGAAGCCTTGCCCTGGCCAGGAGAGGGAAGTTGTAATATATTAAAAAATAAGAAAGAAAGAAAGAAAGAAAGAAAGAAAGAAAGAAAGAAAGAAAGAAAGAAAGAAAGAAAGAAAGAAAGAAAGAAAAGGGGGGAGGAAAACCAGGATGATCCCAGCTCTTGAGAGAGGGTCATCTGGCTAAATCTTCAGCCAGACACTTTTCTCACCAACCTAAGCAAAAAAGAAAAGCTATCTGTTCTGGGTCTAAAAATCATACATGGTGTCACTTGAATATTGTTGGGTCCCAATGGTGCTGTGCTTATCACCCTCTTCCCAGGTGCCAGCTAGGTGACACTGCAGGTTTTCAAAGCTCACCTCCTCTCCTTAAAAAAAAGAAACCCTTTATAAGGAGAATACAGCAAAAGGCCTAAATCAGCCTCTACGTTCCCCCATGGAAATGCATTCCTGAACAAATCCATGTTGGGCCTGACATTCACCGCATCTCCGGGAGCAGAGGAGGAAAACCAGCCCAAACGGCCCTGTTTCTAAAAGCAGGAGAGCATAGATTCCCCAAGGCAATCAGACCTCTAGCCAGAAGGTGGTCAGTGCAGCAAGTACCATGACAGCTGTCCCCTTAGCCTCCCAGAGCTGGCTGCCGGGCCAGAGCTGTCCTCGTCTAAGGCCCTGATGGTCAAGCAGTATTGCCCTGGCCGGATGCTCCTCCAGCTCTGGGTTGCAACAGACTCAGAACACTGACTTTAGATGACCCGATTCTCTTTTTCTGTCCTCTTCAAGCCAAGGAAGTTCAAGGCTTGGCACTGACTACACACAGAAGGGACAGACTTCTGTTTTAATCTTGTTACCAGCGTACTTGTTTCCACCAGAAACAAAACATGCTGCTCTTCCTAGAATCCAGTCTGTCATGGATAGGTACTCTAGGTATCCTTAGGGTGAACGACAGGGCATAGTTTGAATCAGGACTCTTAAGATTCCAAGCTGTGTGGTCATAATTGTCCTACATCCAGACAGCACGCAGACGAGACCAGGAAGCAATGTGTCAGTCAATAATCTCTTGAGCCTGTCACCAGTGTCCCAACATCCTGAGGGACCTCGCCAGAAGCTGTGGCTTGACCTAGTCAGCTGGCTGGTTTTTATATAGGACACGTGAGATTGAGCAGAACATTGTGACACTAATCATGAGAGACTCAGGCTCCAAACTCCTGGGTCTTGTCCAGATCACCACTGCCTGCCCTACGGGGCAATCCGACTCGGAGGAAGGCAAGCTCCTCCCCCTCCCTGGTAGAAATAAAATGTGTGACATTTTGCATGCAGCAGCAGCAGCAGCCACCACAGCTTAAAAAAAAAAAAAAAAAAAAAAGGCAAGTTCAAAGGTAATTGGACGAGGAGTTTTAAGCACGGCTGTTCCCGTGGCAAACTGCTTCATGAATACCCATCGGGATCTCTCCATATGGACAACAGAAGGGATCCTGCTGTTCTTTTGCTAATAAAAACTGTTGTGATTACATTTTCAATCCTCTTGGAACCAGGCCTCTGTGGGGCCACAGCATGGCACGCTGAGAACACGTCTTCCAGGCTGACAGGCATCACCCCTGCTACAGAGGGGTGCAAAGACTGAAGCCTATCATTTGCAGAAGGCAGCCCGCCGGGGATGGGGGGTGGAGCTAGAGAAAGGTGTGGGTGCTCCTGGGGAAGCGTAGCCTCACCAGGCATAAACAGGAACACCCCCCATTAATGGTCTCAGGGACTGGCACCTGTCAGGTGATGGGTCTGAGCTGAGCCAGTAGTCGACTTATTTCAACTTCCTGGTGGACTGATGGAATTTGTTTAATTTCATCCCGTTCTTCTGGCCCATTTAATGCCTTAGATCTACAATGCCTTCCCAACCTAAGCGAGTCTAGACACTTCATCCTCTCAAGGCCCTGCCTGACTGGTCTCAAATGATATAAATTCTTCTTCTGAATGGTCCCAGGCTTCTGGAGAATTCTCTTATGATATGTTCACCATACGTCTCTATCCAAGAGAGATGTGGGTTTTTTTTTTTTTTTTTTTTTTTGTTTTAATCTTTTTAGCCAAAGAAGCTCCAAGCTTCTTGAGGTCACTGGTATCTTGCCCCTGAGGTACTGGGATGCAATAGGCACATAATACAGGCATTCTAAAAATAATCTGATTCAGTACAAAAGGTTTAGGAGGATGGGATTCAACAAAATTCAAGAAATCCAGAAGATAGTGTAAAACAGTCATGATTCTATGAAATCTGTTCACTCTTTTACTTACTCTCTTTATTCCCATGAAAGAATTAAAGGCCATTCAAAACTCAGCTAATTGGTTATGTGCTGGTCAAAGTAACATGTATGAGCACAGACAGGACACGCATGTCCAAAGGCACAACACTAATACACACCAAAGAACACATGTGCCTACGAATACCCAATACCAATGTTTATTCAATCTCTAACATAGGAAGCTTCTTGTTTGCAAACTAGAGCGCAGTGGCGGCCTCCTCCTGCCGTTGTTCCTCCTTACAAAGTTCTGGCCACAGATCTGGAGAGTCAGTAGCTAAGAGCACGTGTTGCTCTAATGGAGGATGCAGATTCGGCTCCCAGATTAGGCTGCCCACACCCTTCTTCACCTCCCGTACCGGAGGATCTAATGCCCCCCACTGGCTTCCTCAGGCACTGCATGCATGGAGCGTAAACACATCTGTGTAGGTAAAACACTCACCCACACAAAATAAAATAAATATTTTTTTACTTGCTTCACCTGAGGATTTAAATCCCTTCACACATCAGAGTGGGTTCTTTTGCAATTTATAAATGTTTGTTGGTTGACAATAGATGGTTGACCCTAAGCTCCCATTCATTATGGTGCTTTGAACTTCACTTAACAATAATACAAAAAAAAAAAAAGTATAGCACATTACTGAGAACTGCAGCAAAGCCAGTAGATAAATGGAATCTTCTATTTGGAAAAATAGTCATTTATTTTTTACACAGGTTGTTAAAACAAAGGTTATCAGGTATGGCTCTGCCCCTAAACAAAATGACCTTAAGTGTGTTACTTAGCCACACTAAAGCCTTATGTGCTAAGTCAAGAAGGTCAGGTGTATCTGAAGTCTAGTCTGGAGCTCTGTTCCTATAATGTGACAGAGATAGCGTTGAATGGTATCTGTGTCTTCTCACAGCATCACTGCTAGCTTTCCAAGGCTTCCTTTATGGACATCATCCCCAAATCCCCAGCCTAAGTCACAAAGTCCACACCTTGCTCAGCTACCATGATGGGGGAAAGAACTCTGCTCCATACTGTCACCCAGGGACTGGCAGATGGAGAAGCCTGTGCCTAAAGCCCTGGGCCTGTTCTATGGCTGCAGCAGATAAGAGAAGCTGCAGGGTCACACACCAGCTGTTGCTTGCTGAGCTCGGAAGGGACCCACCTCCCTCCCATGCACATCCCAGAATGGCCACAGTTCAGGAGGAGAAGTCACTGCTGCCTCTATGGATCTTGGAACACTACACTATCCAGAGATGTGCCCCACCCTCAGTCAACCTTCTACAGAGGCAACTAAGCCACTCCCCCAAAGACCTAGACCAAAGTCAGACTGCCTCCCTAAGACTGACCAGAAGTAGACAGACAGCCAAATGTCACTGCCCACAGTCTAGTAGCAGAGCCCCACCACAAGGCCAGTGAGGTCCTTGCCCATACCAAACTGTGTCCAGTTGATTGGTCGAAGCCAACAGCCATTCTCTGGTCCCAGAGTGAGCCCCATGCCTCCTGCCTTGCAGCCAGGACAGGTCCTGAGTGCATGACCACTCTCATCCTCTACTTCCTGGCTAGACAAATTACTCAGATATAAAAGGTCACCTTGGCAGACTCCTTCCTCAGACTCTGCTCCCCTGCCACGTGGCAAGACCTGCATCTCCCAAACGCTGGCTGTCCTCAGTCAGAAGGCAGTATCTTGGGAAGATCCTCTACCCAAATCACCAAGCCTCCATCTTTCCTGGCTTTCTATCCTCTGGAACACCTGCAGCAAGGGGAAGATGGCGGGCTTGTCCATCATATGAGAGCGGGGATGTAGTATGACAGCAAAGAACTAGCTTAACATGCACAGTGCTCCAGGTTCTGTCCTCAGCACTGCCAAAAAGATGAAGGTGCCTCTTTCCTTCATCCAGAGAAAAGCTTTGACCACAAAGGAAGATACGGGGTGCTCCCAGCCTCTTCAGGCGTTCTTGGACAAGCCATACAACCTCTGAATGGAGAAAAAAGGAGGATTGTGAATGCCCATTGGCTCATTCTCTGTGGGGTAGTTAGAGTCACACAGAAACTGATGTGGTATCCAGCCTAGAAAATGTGGTAAGATGGCCAGTGAGACCTTGAATGTCCTCTGCTAACATTTCACCATGAGGAAGTTCTTCCCACATTACAGATGAACAAGCCAAGCTGGTAGTTTGAATAAAAACCATCCCCCATAGGCTTGGGTTATTAAACCACTGGGTGCCTGGTTGGTGGTACTGTTTGGGAAGGTTTAAGAGGTGTGACTTTGCTGGACACATATGTCACTGGAGGGGGAGGGGCTTTGAAAATTAGAAGCCCATCTCACTTTCAGTTCTCTCTCTCTGCTTCATGCTTGTGGTTGCAGATGTGAGCTCTTACCTTTCTGCTCCTACCACCATGCCTGCCATCTGCTGACACACCTCCCCACCATGCTGGGCTCTTATCCCTCTGGAGCAGAAGCCCAAATAAATTCATCCTTTGGTAAGTCACTTCAGGTGATCATGTTTTATCACAACAGCCAAGAATTAATATACAGAGGCTTCTACTGGTTATATGAACAGACAGGGTTGCTCAGGGAGCAAGCCAGAGCTCAAGAGCTTATCAGTCATACACTGCATCATACACTGCACAAGCTCTGCGGACTGGACAGTTAGAGAAGGTGTTAGAACTCAGCTCAGTTGAGATTTGCTAAGCATCTTCTAAGTGCTGGTATGATCCTAGCCAGTGATGTGGTTTGGGGAGGGGTATCTAGTAATGATAGTTGCTGATCCCTGCCCCGAGGGAGCCTGAGTCACAGCAGAAGGTGCCATGTGGCTGTTAGAACTGCTCTTTCCCACTCTCCTCTCAGATCACATTCTGTACTTCATTGTGGAACACCAAATGACTGCAAAAACCAGAGAGGCCTTTCCAGGGAGAGTAGCACTTGCACCAACTCCTGAGTCTCGTGTCAAGAAGCAGGCAGAGGGTAAGCTAAATAAAGGGTCACACAACTGCAGGTTTGACGTGATAGCCATACTCTAACAGAATGAACCCTGACTTCAATATGGTAATGGTTTGCATATGCTTGGCCTAGGGAGTGGCACTATTAGGAAGCGTGGCCTTGTTGGAGTAGGTGTGTCACTGTGGGTGTGGGCTTTAAGATCCTCATCCTAGCTGTCTGGAAGCCAGTCTTCTCCTAGCAGCCTTCAGATGAAGATGTAGAACTCTCAGCTCTGCCTGCACCATGTCTGCTGGATGCTGCCATGTTTCCGCCTTGATGATAATGGGCTGAACCTCTGAACCTGTAAGCCAGCCCCAATTAAATGTTGTGCTTATAAGAGTTGCCTTGGTCATGATGTCTATTCACAGCAGTAAAACCCTAACTAAGATAAATATCTACAGCTTGAGTTCATGTCCTCACCTACTGTACCTTTGGACAAATCCCTGTTCTTCTTGGCACCTGCTTCCTCATCGAGAATGTGGAGATCATGCTGAGGTTACCATGTTACCGACCGTTGAGATAGGGGCTGATTGGAAAAGCACTGGATAAATGATAAACACACAACAAATGTGGCTCATCATGGTTGCTATGGCTACACACGGGGCACCAACAGGAAACAAGTTCCCAGCTGCGAGTCCCCATGATGAGGCAGCAGCTATGGCTTCAGCAAAGCAGGTGGGTTGTGCCCCCCCACCCCCGCTTCGCATCGCAGAGCACATGAGACAAAACTTTGGAAGTGAGAGAGCCCACAGCTACTGGGTAGGACCTAGAGGGGAGAAAAATAGCGTGGGCAAAGTGATGTGTACTCCAAGCACCATGAGAACTGAACCCTGGTGGTGCAGGAGCCATAGTGGGTCGCAGCTGTGCCTCCTAAAAATAGCCTGACTTCAGCTCCCCACGGAGTTGGGGAGTCTGAGCCGGCTTTCAGGGGAAGCTCTAAAAATAAAGTTACCAGCAGGCCTCCCATTCTCCTTGCGTGCTCAGGGCCGAAAGGTTGAGTCCACACCTGGGGGCCAGGAAGAAAGGGTAGAAAGGTGGCTTTCTGAGGACACCTGGTCCTCTCCCCAAAAGTGAGTGAGTGAATTCAGTGTCCTGACTTCAGTCAGGTCTGGAAGCATCTGGATTTGGTCACATGTTGTCAGACTCCTATGTTATCCTTCCCACTTTGTAGAGGAAGATGCGGAGGCTGCTTGAAGCAGTGATGTGATTCGTCCAGGGTTAGAGGAATGATAAACAGTAAGGTTAAACATCACTGAATCTTTCCAGGCCAGTTCAGCCAATTGTTTTTTAATGTTTATATTACCTAGATATAATTATGGGTTTCATTATAACAGTTCACACATATATGATGTATTTGATCATACCACCTCCCAGCATGCTCTCTTGTCTCCTCCCACTTCTGCTGATTACCTTCCTTCTGCCACAAGTGCCTCCTTTCCTATTCTACTTTTGACTTGGTAAGTTATACTCCAATTGCTTACAGGAGCATGGCATTGTACTTGTGGTTATACCTCTGAAGAAAATGACTCGCTTCCCTTAGCAACCACTACCTACCTATAGATCCTCAGGAAGGTGTGGGACCATGTGAGTCCCTCCTGCCTTCATGACAGAATGCTGATGAGCCCAATCTCTCAAATACCATGCACAATGACCACCATGGCTGTGACAGTTCCAAGCAGCCTGCCTCATCCACGGGCTCTCTCCACCTTTCTACCTCTCCACTTCTCTTCTGCAGTGTTCTTTGAGCCTCGGCGGGGTCGATACAGATGTGTCATCCAGGGCTTGGCATCAAACAGCTCCTTAGTTGCAGCCCTTCCAACAGTTCTGTGTCTCTGCAGTTCCTGCTGCCCAGTGCCAGAAAAGAAGTTCCTCTGACCAAAGATAAGAGCAGTGTCAGTCTCTGGGGATAAGCGTAATTACTTAGAAATCATTTTGACAGCAGCCATCCCACTCTAACACAAAGAGATTATCACTATCCTCTGCATACACCCTTTCATAGCCTTCACTACTCCATCCCCACTCCCCCCAAAGTCCAATGCTAGCCCTGTCTTCCCTAGTATGCCATAAAAGAGGTATAGAACTCCCCAAGGCAAGAAATAATAGGTGTCTGTTCTTTTTCTTCCCTCAGCACCTAGAATAATGCCAGGGAAGATATTCAGTTTTTGTTGACTACCTAACTCCTCTATTTATCTTATATCCAATCTCCAACCCATGACAAATCCCACCAGTTCTGCCTTCACTATATATCCAGAACACTTACTGGAGTGACTATCATAGAAAGACTGACCATGTGAGGTATTGGGAAAGAAGTGGGGGAGAAGATTCTCATGTGCTGCTCAAGTGATGGTAAAAAGTCAGTCACCATGAAAAACAGTGTGAGGACTGTTAACCATAGTGTTAAACTTATCCCTACCATAGGACTCAGCCAAATTCAGCTAGCTATCACCCACAAGAATAAAAACACAGGTATCTGCATAAAGAAAAGACCAGGGAAGCTTAAGATGTGACCACCCTCATCTGGAAACAACCCACATGTTCATCAGAAGGATGAAGTTGAGACCTTACTTCATAGGGTTGCAAGAATGAATTCAACTGGATCAATAACTTAAATATAAGAGTTAAAACCATAAATTCCTTGAATAGAGCCATAGAATCCTAGACCTGACAGCAAAAGCCCGAGGAGCAGAGGCATGAGGCATCACCACAACCAAACCCCTTTGTGCATCACATGATATTATCAAGAAAGTGAAGAATGAGCCCTAAAACTGAACAAAACAAAAGCGAAGCAAATGATGCACATGGTAAGAGCCTAGTATTCAAAATACACATAAAGAACTCTAACAAGTAGACAGCAAAACGACGTCAACAAACACAAGCAATCTGATCTTAAAAAAAGATATGAACAAAGAACTTGAATGGCTATTTCCACAAAGCACAGAAATAGCCAGCATTCACACAGAAGATGCTCAAAGTCACTGGTCATTTGAAGGGTACAAATCCAGACCACACTGAAGTACCATTTCATACCTACTAGGGAGGTGGCAATTAAAAAAAAAAAAAAAAAAAAAAAAAAAAAAAAAAAAAAAAAAACCTAAAAGCCACAAAGTAGTGTGCATTGCCAAGGTGTTTGCACATTGTTGTTAAAAATGTAGGAATGTAAAGTGCTTCCCGTGGCAGCAATGAAAAGCAACTTGGCAGTTCTTCAAAAAGTTAAATATAGATTTGCCCAGTGGCCTCACAATTATGCTCCTAAATATATCTCTAAAATATTTTTTAATTTTACTTCTTCTGTTTGAGATAAGGTCTCCATGGGTAGCCCAGGATACCCTAAAAACCACTATGTAGCCAATAGTAGTCTCCAACTCATGATTCTTCTGCCTCAGCCTTCCAAGTGCTGGGTGGTACCATCATGTACCACCATGCCCTACTGTGCAAAACAATTTAAAACACATTGAAACAAATGGGTTTCCCCAACTGTTCGTGGCAGTGCTGTTAACAAAGTCCAGAAGGTGGCAACTACACAAATGCTGACCAGCGTGGATGGATGGCTGAACAAATCGCACTGGGCAGATGCATACATAAATAGACGCATGGAGATGGACATAATAAAATAGGTTCACCTGTAAAAAGAACTGAAGGGCTGACAACACAGCTGAGCTTCAGAAACATCACACTAATACTCACACCATAAATAGAGTTACATAATTCCATTTGTAGGACACGTCCAGAAGAGATAAATGCAGACAGGCAGAAAGCATCTTGGTAGCGATGAGGCCTGCGGTGGGTCAGGAGAAAGTGCTTAATTGCTTCGCTGGAGGAGTGATGGAAATGTCTAGAAACAGGAGAGGAGTGGTGGTTACACAACGTCGAGAAATGAACTCAAGTGCTGCTGAATTGTTGCCTGTAAGATGGTTGATTTCATGTGATGTGAGTTTTGCCTCAATAATTTATTAAGTGGGGAAAGGATGAAAGCTGGATGGAAAGAAGGCTGAGCCGAGATCCCTGGCACACTAGATCCTCAAAAAGGAGCAGAGCACTCCATCTTCCGTGGAGTGAAAAGGGCACCATATGAAACTACTGGCCTTGCTAGGGTATGCTTGTGTGTAACCAGGGTCCCTATGGCCATCTGAACTGAAAAAAGATTAGCAGGAACAAGAGGTGGTTCTGCCTGACTTCCAAAAGCGAAGTGGGTTGAATTGTCTTATGTGCATCAAAATTGGAGTGACAGGAAGGAATCAGGCCAACCTACAAGTGTCAGCAACTGTGACCTACACACCAAATCCTATTCACCCTGTTTTTGTAAATAAAATTTTATCAGGCAGAATCCTGTTCATTTGATTAGGTGCTGTCTGCAGTTCTTTTGGGGCTCTAGCCAAATGGGGGTGATTGTAAAAGTGATCCAGTATCTGCAAAGATATGTATGTATCTATCCAGCCCTTCTAGGTAGGTTCATTGGCTTCAAACCTATGGAAATGTCTAATAGAAGTAAACCAGCAGGGGGCTCTTTATGCTATGGAGACTCAATAGAGATAAAGACTGAACTAAGAATTACTAAGTAGAAAACACAATATTTGCCCTGTTTCCAGATCTGCACCAGTTCTTAGATCCAGAATCCATCAATTAAAAAAGAAGTTGAGTTTGAGTCCTCTGAAGAAAAGAGGGCCTTGCAGCACTATAGTCAGTGTATGCACGTAGACCCATGGTCATGTCCTGAGAGGGCAGAGGTCTCACAACAAAGAACAGAAGATCCAGCTGTCCAGACGTTGTTAGATGCAGGGGCTCAGTTGTTGCTGATACACTAAGATGCAAAGCCTAACTGTAGCCCCTTTTAAGAGAGTTGTTAGAGATTAAGTAAATGTGAGTCCCTATATAAAAGCTGAATGCTCTCAATAATTCATCCTCTCTCTCTGTCTCTCTCTCTCTGTCTCTCTCTCTCTCTCTCTCTGTCTCTCTGTCTCTCTCTGTCTCTCTCTCTGTCTGTCTCTCTGTCTCTCTCTGTCTCTCTCTCTGTCTCTCTCTCTGTCTCTCTGTCTCTCTCTCTCTCTCTCTGCATGTGTGTGTGTGTCTGTCTGTCTGTCTATACCTGTATCTTCTACACTCCTGCTGCTATGATGCTCTACTTCACTGTGGACAACTATCACTGAGATCATGAGCTGAAATCAGTCTTTTTTTTCCCTGTAAGCTGATTGTGTCAGGTTTCATCACAACTGTGACAGGCTGGCTAACACAGTCACCTGAAACATGCTAACATAATGGCAAGCAAGCAGGACAGCTCTTAGTCTGAAGATCCTTTCAATTCCACACCCACCAGAAGAAACATCCCCAGTTCACAGCCATTCGTGTGAGATGAGCATCCTCCACAGGTCTGTCTTGGGGTTCTGGTGAGTCCGTCTTATTCAGTCACAATATATCCAAAAGGGTCTGAGTTACCTGGACTTTCCACAAGGCCACACTGCTGCACTATTGTTGACAACTGTGTATGAGTCAGGCCTTGGTGGAGAGGTAGTGATAAGCCTGATAAGAAGATCAAGTACTTCTCCTTTCCCAAATTCTGGGGAGCTGCAATAGTTGAGACTTCAGGGGTTTTCAGATTTTGGAATACCTGCATATCCTTAATATATTATTTTTGTGACCCTACACATGTTACATGGGCAATTCATTATATTTTATATATACTGCTGCAAAATCTAAACCTCTACCCCAGCTTCTACTCATGCTACTCTAAGCATTTCAAACTCTCCCCTCCATGGCCAGACTCACATGTGGACCTGGGAACACCACCTGGCCTCAAGCACCACTGCCAGTGCCCCTTTCCTCCCTATCTTGTCCTCTTCTGCGCCTCAATCTTATAGTCTGATGTTCCATGCTTTACATATAATTCTCACTAATGATTTACTTCCTGAGGAAAGTCAGCGAGTTTGGGAGCAGAAAAAAAAAATGCATGCAGACACGATCCATCAAACAGATAGACACTAACTTAGACCCTGAAAACCCAGAAGGTAAACAACTTCTCATGACCTATTTCTTTTCCCAGAGCTACCCCGACATAAGAGACTAGCTTAAAAGCTTGAGAGGGGAATCCTAACTCCACAGGCAGAAGTCTTGGTGCTGGCCTTTAAAGTGTACCCTGGGAAAGGTAAAAAGGCTCACAAACAAATACCATATGCTGGAAAAGGCTTCCCGACCAGCCCCAGCCACTGCTACACCACTGGGCCCCTGCTGCAGATGTGGTCAATAGGTCATCGGGCGAAAGCTTGCTTCAGCCCTCACAAGCCAAGGGGTCATGTCCTAAGTATGATCCAGAGAAACATTGGGCTGTCAATTGTCCTGTGTCATGCAAGACAGAGGGACATCACGCCCAAATAACCCTCCAGCCTTCTAGGCTTGGCTACGGACAACTGAAGAGACCCAGGCTCCCTTGACCTGACCACTGCCATCACGAACAGGGAGCCACGGGTAGCTATCATGGTATGTGAGCAGCCCATCTCCTTCCTCTTGGACACTAGGGCCACTTACTCGATCCTGACAGAGTTTTGGGGACCCACTTCTCCCTCCCATTTTCCTATTGGACAACTTTACCTTCCTCACCTCTCACTAGACCCCCACTTACTTACATTTTTTAGGGGTGTACCTCTCAGTCATTCCTTTCTGGTAGTGCCAACATGTCCTGTCCATTATTGGGAAAGAGATCTTCTAGCTAAGTTGGGAGCCTCTATTTCCTTTGCTCCCCCCCCCATTTGCCTGAACCCAAGCTTGCTAGCAACCCCTCTGCTTCTTCTAGCCAGTCAACCTACTAACACAAACATGTTTCCTTTACCAGCTTCTCAGGAGACCCCCAAGTCTGTTGCTAAGCATCATTCTTCTGTTGTCATCCAATTACTAGACCCTACCAGGCCCCTTTTAAGGTGATTCTCGAGATGCCTACAGCTCTTTCTACATACAAGATCCATGAGATCCCAGGTGGGAGACAGAAGTTGTTGGTAAGCTCTACTGTAAAAAAATCAACCAGGGTCCCCAGTAAGTACTATCAAACATTCAGCTGCCCTGACTCATATGTTGCCATAACTCCACACCTTTCCTCTATCCATCTTCATGACATGGCAAACTGTTCTAAGACATTGAGACACATTCTGTAGTAATTTGCTCCAAATCTTATCAATCCTCTCTCTACCTCAATGATAGACACAGAAACTTTCTAACCAACTTATTAATTAGTTCCTGTTACAGGATTACCAGCCACTGTCCATAGAGGAGCCTGATGTGAACATTTGCCAGGTGGATCCCAATGGTGAAAGCCAGTTGCAACCCCTTACAATGCCCCAAGGCAGCAGGAAGTAGCCAATGAGACTCGCCGCCCCTATTCCTCTTTCACCACCGGCCTCCCCCCTCCTTTTTTTCTCTTTATGATAAAGGGGGAGGAATGGCAGCATTAGGACTACTCCTGAAAAATCTTTCTTTATTACAAACTAAATGTACTTAATCTCTACCTATAATGTATACATATGTGTGTTCCAGCATCTTGTCAAGTCCAGGTGCTTATTACATCTAGAACAGCTCCAGAGAAGCAACCTACAGATGCTTCAGCCTTCTCTCGCAGACACAGACGGTTCCACTGGACCTGTTACTTCTGACCTATCCTCAGATGGTTCCACAGACCCTGGACAACAAGGAAACAGCCAACTCTTAAGACTGGACAAACATCCCTACCCCCACTTTTCTGGCCTCTCTAAAAACATCACCCCAAACAAGCATGAAGCAGTCAAGAGATCACAACGACCCTATTCCTGGTCCACCATCGCCTCTAATTTTTCTTTTTTAATTAAACAAAAATGGGGGAATGTTGGTATTCTGTAAACCCCACCCCTCAGTTACCTAGCAACAGCCAGGTATACCCCACCCCTCAATTACCCAGCAGTAGCCAGGTATGTTCCGCCCCAGTGACCTGACACTATAAAAGGAGCTGCTTGACCCCTCCTCTCTCTCTTGCTCTTGTGCTCTTGCAGCCTTGCTCTCCTACCCCTACCCCTCCTCTTCCCTTCCCTTCCCCCCTCTCCCTCCACGTGCTCATGGCCGGCCTCTACTCCTCTACTCTTTCTCTTCTTCTCTTCGCTCGGCCTTGACCCTTGCCCCATCCCGTTCTATTAAAACCTCCCCACGTGGAACCGTGTTTGTTTGGTGTGGTCTGTCTGGGCATGGGCCGAGAAATCTAATTAACAGCATATACTTTATAACATGGTCAGAAAGCAATATTACATGATACTTTTAGCCAGCCTGCCTTTTGACAGGGACCCTCCCCACACATATACAAGAGGTCTTGTGCTTCCTGCTTTTCCAGAAGACCAGAGTTTAGATAGAACAGAGCACGAAGCAAGATAGCTTGCAATTGCCTGTAACTTCAGCTCCAGGAGATGTGTGAGCATACAGACATATAGCATTCAATCACACAGGCATGTACATACATCGAAGTAAAAACAATTAAGAAATACATGCGTCATTCTAAAGCAGCCTCCAGCATATTGCAGTGGACATACTGGTGGAGAGTGTAGGATGTCAACTGACCTGAAACAAGAAATGCCCATCATGAGGCACAGGGGAGTGATCAATCAGAAGAGGAAAGTAGCCAAGATCAGATTTGAACTGGTACAGAGACAGACATCACTAACAGCTTGCACACGTTCGGTGTTAACCAAACATTTTCACCAATCTGCCTCCTCAGCTCACACCTATGCCCATAAAGCAACTAATGGAGGGACCAAACCTGCAGGCTGAACCATAGATGTGGATGCAGTGAATATTGCTGCTTCCCATGCTCCCTCCAAGGGCCTGGATTCTTCCAAACAGAGCAGCAGTTCCCAACCACTGTGACCCTTTAATACAGTTCCTCATGTTGTGGTGACCCCCAAGCATTAAATTATTTTTGTTGCTGCTTCATAACTGTAATTTTGATACCGTAATGAATTGCAGTGTAAGTATCTGTGTTCTCCCTGGGAAAGGGTCATGTGACTTTTAAAGGGTTCACAACCATAGGTTAAAAATTGCTGATGTAAAGGGAACGATCCAGAGAGGGGCAGTAGGAATAGACAGTGACTGATGAAATTTAGTCAGTGGTGTAGCTTTTGAGTTGAGAGTCTTGATCATACAGGAGCAAATCTGGGGCAGAGGCATGTGAACAGGCTCTGGGAAGCGGACACTCGGCGTAAAGACATTTGAACTATATGTTAGCACGCCCTCTGGGTTACCCACTGTGAAAACCTAGCCAGGCAGTGTACTCACCTCAGTCTCAGACAACTGCTGGTTTTCACAGAAGCAGAGAAACCATGATGGCTTTAACCACCTGCCCACACAACAGTACAAACTGTCACCAAGAGAGAAGCTGTTGTTGCTTTGTGGGGTTAATAAAGCACAGGCACGTAAGGGGCTATCACATGGCCAAGAGTAAATATCCTTGATCATCAGAAGGAAAATGTAGGTTGATGTCCACCTAATGGGAGTGCCAAGACATTTATCTGGAATCTAGTTGCTCTCCTGGGATTCTAGTATCCCTATGCCTAGCATTATCTCCAGATTGTCAATTACAGCTTGGCATGGCTGTGCTAATCAGGATCTCAGACTCCTTTAGGTGAGTGCCTGTGTCACACACCGGTAAGGTTATTCAGGCCAGGGGACATTCCAACCAAGTCTGAAGCAAATAGTAGAAGAAGGTAATGAAGAAAAAAAAAATCAATCTGTCCTTGAGACCAGCTGCTTCAGTGGAGACTGTAACTTGCTCTATTAAGCCCCAAACAAGCTTACCTGGGACCTGTGATGTCAGAATTAGAAAAATGCTCAGAAAAGGCCAAAGGGAAAACTTGAGGATTCTTTGGAAAGTCAGCTGGATGCTGTTTTGCTGGGGCAAATACGTGAAGGAATGCCTTGCTGAAGCAGACACAGGAAAGAGGATGTTATTGTGTGTGGTGATTAATTTTAATTGTCAACCTGATTGGACTGGAAAAGAAACACACAGAGAAAGATTAAAAAGCACACTCAGGTGTGTGTGTTTTAGTTATTCCAGAGTCAGCTGAGTCTTAAGGTCTCTGATCTAAGCCAATAGATTGATAGATTCATAAGGTGATGGCATTTGGGGACTGTTGAGGTTTGAATGAAGATGGCCCCCACAGGCTCACAGGGAATGATATTATCGAAGGTGTAGCCTTGTTGGAATAGGTATGGCCTTGTTGGAAGAATTGTGTCACTGGAGGTGGGCGAGGTTTCAGAAGCTCAAGCAAGGTCTAGTGTCTCACTCTCTTGTTGCTATCTGCCAAACCAGATGCAGAACTCTCAGCTACCTCTCCAGCACTATGTCTGCCTACATGCGACCATGCTTTCCACCAAATCAATAATGGACTAAGCCTCTGAACTGTGACCCAGCCCAGTGGCATGTGTGTGAGAGGCCAAAGGGTGGTTGATGTTGGGTGTCTTCTACAATCACTCTCCATGTTATTTTTTAAGATGGTGTCTTAGTCAATTTTTCTCTTGCTGTTGTGAGACGCCATGACCAAGGCAACTTATAAAACATTTGTTTGGGACTTGACATTTCAGATGGTTAGTTTAGTTCATAACCATTATGGTGAGGCCTGAGGCTGCTGGAAGACAGGCATGGTGTTATAGCAGATACTCGGAACTCTCATCTTGAGACTATGACCGTAAGGTGAAGAGAGAGTGCGTGCTAACTGGGAGTGGCTTGAACTTTTAAAACATCAAAGCCCATTCCCAGTGACATACCTCCTCCAACAAGACTATGTCTCATCTTTCCCAAATAGATCCAACAGGGACCAAACATTCAAATATCTGAGCCTATGGGGAACATTCACATTCAAACCGTCATAGACAAGATCTCTCCCACTGACCCTGTAGCTCACTCATTTGGTGAGACCAATGAACTTCCGGGATCCTCCCTCCACTCCCAACTCTGTAGTTACAGACACAAGCCACTACCACCCCCTTTGGTTTCTGTGTGGGTGCTGGAGATCCAAACTTAGTCCTCATACTTGCATGAGAAGCACTTTACCAATTGAGCAATCCCCCAGCCTCCACACAGATACTTTTTAACCCCTGCCACATGTCAGGCATTTCATAGGCATGATGCTACATCATTTTAATGAAGGTTTCCAGTAGGCTTTTATTAGCATTCTTACTTTGCCCATGGGCAAAGGATTACTGATACAGAAGGAATTGCAAGCTCAGATGTCTTTGATGACCAGACAGATAAGAAGTGAGGAAAGGGTCCACGGGAGCTGGGAGTGTGAAGACCGCAGTGAGCCAGACAGCACCTGTCCCATTTTAATAGGACAGCCCCTGCTGGTCTGAGTAGAGAGCACACGGATCCTTGTGGTTATTCAAAAGGACCTTTATGTGAAATTCACTCATTTTAAACTGTTAGCAACTAATTCCACCAACTATAAAACACCACGAGTGTCACATCTGACCTGTGGGCCATGAGCTGGCAGCCTATGCAGCCACTGATTCAGACGCTAATGGATATCCACATAAAAGGGCTTAATGGCCCTTCATATCCAATACTCTGCCTTTTTGTGGTTCTAACACACCTGCATTGCTGTGACTCCCCATTTATTCAGGCAGCCTTCCTCCTCCTCTTCAAAGACTTACTGCACTTACTGTGCTCCCCCGCCCTCTCAGAAACTAGTGTTTCTTTCTCTGTAGACAGGAAGGAAGCACAGCAGGCCAGAGGAAGAAGGATGCAGGGCCTCTGACATAGCCTTCACGACTGCTATCTATTGGACTTGCTGGCTGTGGTTCATTTGTTCCTGAGCTTCACAAGGCAGGCAATCCTACAACCCTGACAGGTGTACACGGGGAAATGGAAAAGTCCCATGGCTTACATATAACCCTACAGTGTTATTACAGCTAGATCTGAGATTTTATCTCAGACTCTTTTAGAAAGTCCCACTTCCCAGGATGATGGCTTCCCCAGGACACAGCAAGAATGGGCAAGTACAGGTCTCCAGCGGAGCCACACAGCCAGCATCATGTCGCAAGGACGGGTCCTAACAGCCTTCCTTCTCACCTTGAGTTCTTTGGGAATTCTTCCCATCCTAAATTCAGCCCTGGACTGCTGGTCTCAAGCTGGCTCCCCTATCGGTCCTGGTACAGGTCTCAATTTGCAGCCTGTAAAGAAAGGCTCATGTGAGCACCGCAGTGGCTGAAGAGTACTCCGAAGCCACGTACTGCTGCTGTTGCTAAGAAACAGGCCCTCTAAATTCAATTTACAAAAAAAAAAAAAAAAAAAAAAAAAGATAGAGTGAGCCAGAGAGAGCGAATGAGGGGGGATGCTGGAACATCTGGTTATCTTCCCTGACTGTCTCCGGTGACCGCGAAAATGAGATAAGGGCGGCCCAAGATGGATGCGCTGGCGTCAGATCCATTCCTGCCCTTCCTCTGGGCAACTATTTCAGATCTGCAGTCGGCATGATGGGCACAGAGGAGGAAGCATCTTCTTTTGAGAAAACTAGTGTATAAAAACACTCTTGTCCCCAGTGTGCGGAAGAAAGGACTCAGACCCAAAACAATGAGCTCAGGTCCTTCTATTTGACATCCCCGCTACTCCCACTATTGAGACAAGCCACCGCGTGTATTTGTATAATCTTCTCTAGCTTATTTGAGATTTTCGCAGTACATTAACTCATTGGGAGTTGGTATTATTTTCTATGGTTCATAGGTGAGGGAAGTGGGGAGCGGGTTAAAGTTGCAGAGTATTTACCATCTGTGGAGAAGCAAGTCCTAACCCTGCGCTGCCGATAGAGGGCGCTGCCACTCACTTTCCATTGTACATCTGTCAGCCAGGTGAGTTAGATACTGATCCTCCACCAAATGGATCCAGTCGAATTTGGGAAATGCTGTATTAATGATAAATAATTTTCCTTGTGCCACAGATTGAATGAACGTCCACCCCCCCCCAAAAAAAGAAGTCACATATGGCAAAGCCTTGATCCTAATACACTGGCATCTGGAAGTGGGCTCTATGGGAAATGACTAGGTCATGAATGTGGAGCCCTCTCTGTGGGATTAGCACCCTGTTAAGGAGAAATGAAAAAGCCATTGCTCCCAGTCTCTCTATTCCCTTCTTGTGAGGTCATAGCCAGGAGGTGGCCATTTGCAAACCAAAAAGAGGAACCTTGCCAGAACCAACCCAATAGGCTGGCGTCCTGAGCTCAGCTTTCCTCAGCTAGAGGTTACACGATATGAAGGGCTGGGGTTTAAGGCTCCCAGGCTTAAGAAATAAGCAACAACAGACAAAGCTAGCCAAGTCCACCATAACAAGATCTGCCAAAGCCTTCAACTTTGGTGTCATTGCAGGAATCCTCCAGAGCAGAGACCTCGATCTCTCTGAAACAAGCTGATGCAAGGGTCGGTGGACCCAAAGGAGATGAAGATAGACAAAGCAGAGAGAGCTACCAATCAAGCTGTCTCAGCGGGTACCTGGCACTTAATCCCCACTTCAGGGACTGGTGATACTGGAGTATATGATGACATCCACCGGTATGTCATAACCTGTACAGAGCATCAGACCTGTACTGTGCACCACACCCGCAGGTGCTGTGTTATAAGACTGCTTGTGTGGCATGCTAATAACAATTCTACCTTGTTTCCCGGCACTTGGACTGGATCTTAGCGGCAATAATCTACGGTAGCCCGTGAGCTGCCTATGGTTAGGCCTGAGAGACCATGGCAGCGAGTGCTGTACGGGACAGAGCTGCAGCTTCCAAGGCTTTGAAGGACTCTCAGGACCTGCGCTTCACTGATATGTCTGTGGAATATTGGTTTAAAGGTTCCCCAGAGGCTGGGAAATTCTAGATGTTTCCAAAGCCATGACTTGTAATGACCAAAGGGTCACATTGCTTAGCACCTCCCAAAGATGACCAGATGAATCCTTCCAGCTCATCTCCAGAACCCTTTTTCCCATCTCTGTAACCCCATCTCTGGGACTGGTCAGATCTAGAGATCTCACAGCCTGACCTCACACCCAGACAGGAAATTCCTGACAAAGCAGATATATAGTCTGTCTCCCAGCTTGGTATCTTCTGTGGAGCCCTGATCTTAGCTGAGAAGAGGAAAATACCCCAACAATGTTCCCTCTACTCGCCTCTCTCCTCTGGTATCCACTAAGACCCTCAGCTCTATTCCTGAAACTCAATACTAGCTCCAAGAAAGCAGAGTGGGAAAGACAGATGCCTGGAGTCAAACTGCACCTCTACTACCCACTACCTGTGTGGGCCTGAGCAAGTTATCTGACCTCTCTGGGCCTCAGATTTCTATAGAGTTATGGTGATTCTTTCCTTGCAGAACTATTATTAGAATGTGTTAATTATTATTAGAATGTAATACTCAGCACTTGGGGACCATAAGCTCTTTGTAATACCGCCATCAGTGTTAACAACATGATGGAAGCCAATGTTTACTGAGCCCTCCCTAACTGCCACATGCCAGGCACTGTACTAAATATTTATATGCATTAACTCAATAAATCCCAGCTATCTACCAAGTGCCAGCCTACCTAGGTGGTTAACTTCATTTTTTTTCTTACCACTTTATTTTTTTTTAAAGAGGGATACATATACAGATTTTTAAAGGCATTTTGGCATAACATTATATGAATATTTTTGTCAGCACTTAATTCTTTTAGAGGTTTGATAGCATGCATTGAAATCCCACTAGTTACCATAAGCATGAAGTACATGTAGGATAGAATGTAACATGGATTTTTTAAGGTATGCAAAGGAAATTCAGAGCAAGGCACACCCTACATCACTCCATGCTTAGGCGGCTCCTTTCCATCCTGAGGAAAGGCTGCCTGATTACTCCTCAGGCCAGGAGATGCAGGACTTGGTGCTGCGCCCAGGTCTTTCATGGCCAGTCATTTTCCTTCCTACATTGCAGAATAAAGTTATCTTTGGTTCCCAAGAAAAATACTTTTTCAATTCTAGGTGAAAATTCCTTCTACCTTCCTTTCAATCAAAATCCAACCATCCTCATTAGACCCCTTTGTCCAGAAAATCTTCAACCTTTCCCATACCCAGTTTAAAAAAAGCTCTCCCTCCTCTATTGCTGGAATCTGCAAAGGACACACACAAGAAGCTTGCTGACTTCTGGGCACCTTCCTGGAGATCGCTTCTCACATCTGATCTTAGGAGCAGGTATCACTGCTCTGTGAAGGCAGGGCATTTCCTCAGACCCCAGGCCACAATTCGTAGGCCAGGTTGTGTTCCTCATAGATGCCCAATAAGGAGTGGGACATCTTGATATTGAAGGGAAATTGTGAACTCTCCAGCTTCTTTCCCAGCCTCTTCTCTGAACTTCACAAAGATGAAACAAGGGCAAGATGCAAAGAGAGGGGCCTGCTGTTAAAAGTACCGAGATGTTAAGAAAGGAGCCAGACTCAAGCCCATGGTTCCTAGCTCCCATGAGAGTATTAAAGCATTGAGGCCCTAGAGGATTGCCTTCAGTGTGATGTGTGATACAACATTATTGCTTAGTAATTCTAGCAAGGTGTTCCCATACTATTGCCTGCTCACTGAGGTTGCTCTTTGCCACCACCACCTCTGCCACACACACCCCCCAATCATGCTGGCTTCTCCACTTCCCCTGGGACTAGCCAATCTGGTGACTATAGGCTTCTATCCTGCCTCCAAGACACTAGGATGCCAGCTACCAGTCTCCATTCTGTGCTCCCAAAGGAGAGCCCAAGATGCCTGAAGTATCTCAATTCGGAGGCCTCTCCAGCTGGGCTTTCAGGTCAACAGGTGGGCACATCTGGCCTTTTGTTCTCCACAGACGAGTGTGATACTTTCAAGTCTGGACCTAACCTTAAGTAAGGGGCAGCAAGAGTGTGACAGGCTACCAGAGGTTCACTTCTCAGCTCCGTGTGATAACTCCAGGAAGTGGCTGTGTGAGGGTGAAATAGGCCAATGGAGCGTCTTTAGGATCTCAAAATCAACCTGTGCATATCTAATAGCACACAAGTGACCCTCCTCCCAAAAAAGGAGGAAGAGATGTAGGGAAGGTATGGAAGAAGGAAGGAAGAAATCTAATCTCATTACATTTTTATAGCATAAATCACTTCTTCACAGTTCCTCAATGAAGAAGATACCTAGGCATGCAAATGCCTTGAGAACACGCCGTGAGTGGGAGGAGGGGTATGTGTGCATGTATATGGTAGCTGGGTGTAAAAGTATACTGTGTGTGTCTGTGTGTGTGCACATGCATGTGTGTGCCTGCCTGCCTGCCTGCCTGTCTGTCTGTCTGCTGTCTGTCATTGGGATGTGAGGGTGGATATAGAGGAGAGGTGAGGGAAAAAGTTGACATCTGCATTTGCCTCATTCTCACATCTATGGACAGAAGAGATGCATAAAGGATCCTTAGTCACCATTTGTGATGGTTTGGATGCGAATGGCTCCCATATATTAAACCTGGTTCCCAGCTGGTGGAACAATTTAAGAAGGATTAGGAGGTGTGGCCTTGTTGAAAGAGGTGTGTTGCTAATGTTTCAAAAGCTCATGCCACTCCCAATCAGCTCTCTTTCTCTGCCTTCAACTTTCATATCACGATGTGAGCTCTTAGCTGGTGCTCTAGCACCATGCTTGCATGCTGTCATGGTCCCTATCATGGACTCTAACCCTCTGGGACTATGACCCTCAAATCAAATGATTCATTTTCTAAGTTGCCTTGGTCAAGTGTCAGAACATGGTTCAAGCATGGGATTATGTGAGGGGAATTCTGAGTGCTTGTGAAAAAACTCCAAGAAAATAAAACAAGATTCTTGTGACCAGTTTCTTCAAAAGCACAGACTTGTTCTTGGGTCATATTCTTTTGTCCCTCCCAGGTCTTGCAGACAGGAGCACTTACTTTAATTATTTATTACAACTGGCTGTTGTTATCTATTTACATGCATCTATGGAAAACCATGGTTTGCCATCTGTGGCTTCCCTGCCGTGGGTAGCTTGCCCTAGTGATTAGACAATTTACCCATGTGACTCTTCTTATCCCTCAGAGTTTAAATTGTTGGATGCTCTGAATAAAGTTGGCTATTTCTCTGAAGCACATTTAACATGATGGGATTAAAATTTAAAACAAAAAGTACTGCATTAAAGTAAAGAATGAGAGAGAGAGAGAGAGAGAGAGAGAGAGAGAGAGAGAGAGAGAGAGAGAGAGAGAGAGAGAGAGAAGTTAGCTACTGCATGAAACTTTAGTGTGTCTAATTTTTAGGCTTCATTCTCCCAGGCCTCACCACCTTTAGAGCAGTAAACCAATCATGTTGCTTTATCACAGCAAGAGAAAATTAACACTCTATTCAACTGAACACCCTCTTTAAAAATCAGAGCAGAGATACCTACAACCACTTAAGAAATTTTGAAAATTATTTTTCACTTTTGCTTTCAGGTGGTGGCAGGGGCAGGTGTCAATCACAGAGTATTCACTGCCATTTAGGAATTCCTAGATTCCATCTCCTGACGTAAACCTCCTCACTGAGCACAGCCTGGGCCATCAGAGCCAGAGTCTTCCCTGTTTCTAGTCCTGCATTGTCAGACCCATCCTCCATTTCCCAGGTATCAGAGCCCTGATTTTCTGTGTTATGGCAATGTACCCAGCCTAAGGAAGTGGGCTGTGATAACATTGATCAATCAGAACAATCTTAACCTTCGTAGTGCCCGCTTCCCTAGCAGCTAGGAGAGGTCCTGATAAGGTTGTACCCAAAAGGATCCAAAAAAAAAAAAAAAAAAAAAAAAAGTCTCCTGAAAATAATTCTGACCACTTATTTGGCTCTACAAATGCCAGAAACTGATAGAATTAGCACTTCATTTCTCTTCTCCCTGTATGGGATTTGGAATGGCTATCAGGAGCCCCAGCAGTCACTGAATGACAAACATGAGAAGAAGGAAGAACACCAGAGAGGATAACTTTCACAGTATGTAGTAACTGGACCTTCTGCCTACAACAACCACTGACCTCACACACACTTGGGAATTTTGGAGGGAGAGGTGTAGATGTGATTGTACATGTGGGTGTAGATATAAATGTCTCTGTGTGTACAGGTGTGTTGGGGGGACACGTGTATGTGTGTGGGCATGTGCATGTGAAGACCCAGATCAGTGGTGGGTTCTGTTCCTCAGAAACCTCCTACTCTGGGTATATATGATAAATGCATGTGTACATATTCATATATGTGTACATTTTGGAAGATAGAAATTCATATTAAATGTTTTCTTCAATCCTTATTCTCTTAAGGTGAGGACTCTTACTGAACCTGGAACACATCAATTTGACTAGGCTGGCCAATCACTATACTCCAGAAAATCTCCTGCCTCCACTTCCCCCAATGAAGAGATTCAGGTATGCATTGTCCTGCCTAGCTTTTCATACATTCCCAGGGGACCAAATACAAGTCCTCATGTTTATATAACAAGTACTTTACCAACTGAGCCATCTGTCACACCAAGTCCACATTGGTTTTTGGTTGGTTGGTTGGTTAGTTTGTGTTTGTTTGTTTGTTTGTTTGTTTGCTCAGACAGGATCTCTGAATGGCTTTACTAGTTCAGCTAGTGTAGCTGGCTAGTGTTCACCATGGTCCTGCATGTCTCTACCTCTCCATCTAGGATTACAAGCATGTGTCACCACTTATGGCTCTTATTAAAATGTGGATAAAACTGAGGTCTTCATGACTCCATAGCAAATACCTGATCAAGTGAGTCATTTCCCAGATCCATCCTCAAACATTGTTACATGAGAAAACATAAGCCAGCAGCAGTTAACACATCCACCTCCATCTCATACATCCAAATAGTGACCAAACTCTGTAGACGCCACCTGCTAGCATATCTCCCTTTGAGAACAGCACAGTCTTCCCTGCAGACACTAATGGAGTCTTTCTCAAACTGTAGATCTGTGTAAAGCAGTGGCTTCCATCACTTCATAAGAGGACAAACTTCAAGGCTCTTGATGATGTCAGTGTTCAGATGATACAAGTTCATCTGCCTTTATGCTTCTTCTCCATTATCCCCTCCCTTGCATCATGCTCTCTCCCCTCCCCTCTCTCTCTCTCTCTCTCTCTCTCTCTCTCTCTCTCTCTCTCTCTCTCTCTCACACACACACACACACACACACACACACACACATACATACACACCCCAAACATACATAGTCACATTATCACATTATGCGCATAATCCAGACACAATAGGCTGTATTCTCCATGCCTTTGTAAGTTCACATTATTTAAAGCTACTTCCCAGCTCGAAAATTGGTGGCTTCTGAGCTATACCTTCAAGGACAAATAGGAGTTTTCCAGTAGGAAGGTCACTCCCCTCAGGGCTCCAATTAGCAAATTTACTCTTGTCACTACTGAAGCATCAACAAAGTTCTCTCAATGTCTGTTTCCACATCTCCTACTATGGGAGCTTCTGGCAGGAGGCATCTGATTTCTGCTATTCTTCTCACCTTAGCACCCAGCACATGCTCAGTTCAGGATCACTGGCTTATCTGCTCTTCCTACTAGAACAGAAACAGATTCTACCAGAATGTTCTTATAAAGAGAAAAGGAGAGCTAAAGAATTCCAACTTAGTATCTCTTATTTCCTGATGGATTCGGGCTCTGCTCTTTTTACATGCAGAGTCTACACTTAGTGGACAGGTCATTGTTACCCCATCCATGCAAGAACACACAAACCACAAACATTCACCCTGCAAAGACAATAACAACATGTGTGAGAAGCTAGCACTTGAGCAAACAGAATGCCTCCCACATGTCAGGACCCACATGTTCCATGCCTGGATGGGCACACAATCTCCAACCATCATGGAGACAAAGTTGGCATTTCAGGCAAAAACCATACGGCGCTTTGGTGTCCAGAACCCATGAAAGGAGTTGGAGAAGAGAACTGGGAGTATATTTAGGCAAACCAGGAGAGAAGGAACTTGGGCATGAAGAGATGCAAGGTTCAGGACAAGGCTTTCTGCACTTAGGGCACATCTTGAGTGACATTTAGCTTTCTCTCTGCCTTATCTGCTGCTATAATATCCTGCCAAGCTATTATACTAGTGTTAATTAACTAGTTACATATAGCAATATAATATATAAATGTTAAGACATAGTGCCTGGCTAGGTGTTGCAGCATGTGCCTTTAATCCCAGAATCTGGAGTCAGAGGCATGTAGATCTCGGTAAATTTAAGGCTAGCCTACATAGTGAGTCCAGCACAGCATAGAGAGACCCTGTCTCAAACAAACAAAATCAAAGGGAGGAAGGAAGGAAGAAAGAAAGGGAGGGAGGAAGGGAGGGAGAGAGGGAGGAGGGAGGGAGGGAGGGAGGGAAGAAGGAAGGAAGGAAGAAAGGAAGGAAGGAAGGATGGAAGGAAGGATGGAAGGATAGAAGGAAGGAAGGAAGGAAGGAAGGATGGAAGGATAGAAGGAAAAAAGGAAGGGAGGGGAAAAGGAGAGGAAAGAAGTAAGGGAGAAAGAGAGGGAGGGAAAGAGGAAAAGAACAGAAAGAAAAGAAAAATACACATTTCCTAGGTTTGGAGAACTGGGTTTATTTGGTATATGTATGTGTTGTATACATGGGTGTGAACATGCATTGGTGTATGTGTGTCCATGAGTACATGAGCAAGACTAGAGGGGGGTGCTAGGTGTGCAAGACCAGAGGATGGTGCTAGGTGTCCTGTAGTCTACCATTCTCTGCCACAGTCTCTTGAGACAGCATCTTTCACTGAGCCTGAAGCTCACCAACTTTTTCTGTTAGGCCTTCTGGGCAGTGAGCTCCAGGGTTCCTCCTACTTCCACACCCCCCACGCCCCTCTCCCCCCCAACACCAGAATTACAAGTGTGCATGGCCACACCCAGCTTTTATGAAGGTGCTTGGATCCAAACTGAGATCCTCATGCCTGTGCAACTAGTGTCTTGCCCACTGAGCCATCACTTCTGCCCTAGTGTTTCTGAGCCTTAAACAAAGGCAAATATTATTTAGAGCCTGGAGCATATGAGAAAGGTGACAGAATAGACAATAAAAGGCTCAGACCATGGGATGAGGGAGTTGAACTTTATTCAACATGAAACCATCAAGAATCTCCAGGGTCTGGAGCAGGCACGGGGTGTGGATGCCAGAGTCGGGGGAGGTGGCTGTTTCTGTGAGCAGCCTGTGCTGCCTTTCACCCAGTATTCCAGCTGTGCTCCCAAGCAAGCATCAGCAGGGCCTCACATACCTCAGCTGCTCACACTGAATAGGCCCTCTCACATTTCCCTGCCAGCAGGTATGCTGCTTAAGGGTTGTTCAGGTAGGAACAAAGCTCCCGGGCTTTCTCAGGCAGTCTGTAGAAGTGGGCCAAGCACAGCTCAGTCTGATGCCTGCCTCCTGTGCACCCAAGCAAGCCTGGCCCCAGCATGGTGTGTAGTGATCACCAGATTGGATCTAGTGTAGAGTAGGAAGCACAGTTTCAATGCTCTGCTTGCTAGAAGGAACAGATCCGCTTCGGTCCACTCTGATGATGCAGTTAGAACTAACTAATAAATACATTTTTTTTTTAAATAAAATAAGGACTTTGTCTCCCCTGCAGGAAACTGCACTCTTCTTTCTTCAGAATAGCTGGAACTTGAGAGCCATATCATTTAACAAGCTGATGGAAGTCCAAAGGGAAATGAATCCTGAGATATGCAAAATACATGACATCTTCCTACGCAGAAACAAAACAAAACAAGAAGCCACAGCAGCCCACATGAGACTCACAGGCCTGCTCTCCAGAGCACAGAAGCCTCCTCGCCCTTGGCAGCCAGGCCAGGAACACCTCCCATCCTCACCATCTGGCATTTTTGTCTGCAAAGCACAGGCTTGCTATCCTGGGCTGCATGCCACCCTGACGACAGAACCCTGACGACAGAACCCCGGCACAGGAGATGGCAGCACGCCGCACCTCCCTGCTGTGGTCCCAAACACACACATGCACACACATGAGCACACACAGGTGCACATGCACACGTGCACAAGACAGAACAAAACTTTAGAGCCCCCTTCTACTCTCTGGCCTTGCCAAAGTGGGTGCAGGCCAGGCCTGCCCGGCATGTCAGCTCTTTCCTAACACCATCTTTTCCACACACCAGCCAAGGAGGGCAGATGTCAGGGGGAATCGAGGGAGGGAGGAAACAGCTCAGGGCTGCCAGCAGGACTGGAGGGAGGAAGCAGAACCCTAGGGAGTACATCAGGCAGGTGGCAGAGGGGGACTCATTTGCTGGGCCATCTGTTGGGAGCATAAAGAAGACCCCTAACTCCACAGCCCAGGCCCTCCCCTGCACAGACACTCACACACACACAGCCCCAAACACAGATGCTGATGCCAACACAAGAATAGGAATATGGCTGAACACATACACAAGTATCCACACATAAACATCCACACCGTATATACCAATACACACATGCACACATATAACCCCCATGCAGATGCTGCCATCAACATGTAAAACTACATATGCACACATATCCACTCACATGTATTCGTGACCATAATACCATATGAATATAAACACACATCTGCCCATAACTACACAAACAAAGCCATCTATTCTCATGTATACATGTAACACTACAGGTATACAGACACATGCACACACACATACACACCTTCTCACATGCATACATATCCATTCAGACATTATGTAAGGATCTACCCAGGAATACTGAAATCTCCAGTCACTTATGCTAATACCTAGTTGCCCATTGATACCCCTGGGCCTGGTTCCGTCTCTTTTCCCATAATGCCGAGATCCACAGGACCTTAGGTAAAGCAGTACACTGTCTGCATATGACCTACATCACTCTACAGCCTCCTGGAGAGTCCACATCACCTCTGGATGACTGATCCCTCATACAACACAGCAGTGTGTGAACAATGTTCATGCTGCATCATTTGAGGGATCATGACACAAAGGGAAATGGGTACATGGTAAGTGCAGATACATTTCTTTTTTTCTCTCTTCAGTCCAAGGCTGACTCCGCCCATGCATGCAGAACTCACAGACCTGGAAGAATGCCAGTTGTCTCACGTGTGTCCCAACCAACACACACTAGCTCATGTCTCCCCTGTCTGCTCTCTATTACCCCCACACAGTGCTGCCTGACCCATAGATGTCTCTGGCCCAGATGTTCCCAGTCTGTGACCACACCTTGGAATCTCTCTGGTACCATTCATTAATACTAACCCCCAAATCCTGCTCCAGAGTTTCTGACTCACCTAATTAAGGTAGCTGTTTGGAAGGACTGAGAATCTCTTAAGTTGTACGACTGGCCTAGCAATTCATCCCCATTCCAAGATCCATAACCTAATAGGACCCAAAGCTGCTCAAGCCTAGAGTGGGAGATGTGGCTTAGCAGTTCAGAGTGCTTGCTGCTCTCACAGAGGACCAAGCAGAGGTTCTCAGAATCCAAGTGTGGCTCACAACTATGTGTAGCTCCAAATCCATGTGTGGCTCACAACTACGTGTAGCTCCAATCTTAGGACATCTGAGGTCTCCTTGGGCATCGTACACATGTGATGTACTTACGCATGTGTAGGCAAAACATTCACGCACATAAAATAAAAATAAAATCTTTTTTAGAAAAATTACATAATATTGGCATGATATTCTACTCACTTCTAAGTAAACATTAGCCATAAAGTACAGGATACCCAGGCTACACTGCACAGACCCAAAGAATCTAAATAACAAGGAGGGCACAAGGGAGGATGCCTGAGTCTCATTCAGCAGGGGAAATAAAAGTCATCAGAGGTAGAGAGAGGGAGGGAACAGGGCGGGAGAGGCGATGGGGAGTGGGAAGAGAAGGCCAGGAGACTGAAAGGAAGTTGCCAGCTGGCGGAGGGGGCATCTCTAGAATGTTCCAGAGACCTAGAATAGGGGAGACTCCAGGGCGTCTACTCTAGCTAAGACTCCTAGCAGTGAGAGGCATGAATCTTGATGTGGCTACCTCCTATAGCCAGGAAGGACTCCCAGTGGAGGGATAAGAACACCAACCCACCCATAAAAACCTTTGACCTAAAATGTGTTCCACCTACAAGAAGTGCAGGGAACAAAGATGGAACAGAGACCAACCATTGACTACCCAACATGAGACTAACGCCATGGGCAAGCACCAATCCCTGACACTATTAATGATACTCTGTTATGTATCTAGGAGTCTAGCATGACTGTCCTCTGAGAGGCTCCACCCAGCAGCCAATGGAAACAGATGCAGAAACTCACAGCCAAACATTGGCTGGAGCTCTGTGAGTCTTGTGGAAGAACTGGAGGAAGGACTGGCAGACCTGAAAGGAATAGAAACACCACAGGGAAACTAACAAAGCCAACTGGCTTGAACCTTTGGGAGTTCCTAGAGACTAAACCACCAACCAAAGAGCATACATGGGCTGGACGTAAGACTCCCACACATATGTAGCAGATGTATAGCTTGCTCTTCATGTAGGTCCTCCAACAACTGGAGCAGGGGCTGTCCCTATCTGTTGCCTACCTGTGGATCCTCAACTGGGCCACCTTGTCTGGCTTCAGTGGGAGAGGATGTGCCTAGTCCTGCAGTAACATGATGTACGGGGGTGGGGTGATTTGATACTCCAGGCAGGCATCCTCCTTCCCAGGCGAGAAGTGGAAGGAGAGATGGAGGAAGTGACTATGTGTGGGTGGGGGAGGGGGACTGGGAGAAGGGCTGCAAATGGGATGCAAAGTGAATAAATTATTTAATTAATAAAAAATAATAATATAAATTCTGAAAAAAAAAAAACTTAAGCCCACTGGTCTGTTTGCTATCCTTCTTAACATGGAAAAGTGATAGTACCAACTATATATAATTGTTCTGAAGAAAAACTTGGATGGATCTTCTAACACACACAGCAACTGGCCCTTAGAAACAGAACGTGTCACCATCCTTTCTACCATTGACCAACCGCCACAGTATACCCCCGAAATGCATTTAGTCCAAGATCTTCATAATGGAATCTCTGTGACTTAGACATACACTGAGACCCACTTGCTCAATCCCCACATGGTCAATCTCCATCTAACCTCTATCCCCCATACATGGGCCCCACCATCCAGAGTCAGAGGAATTCCAGATAGCCTACTGCCCAGTTTTTGTTTCTTTTGTTATTTTTTGTGCAAATAACAAAGACTTTCTACATGCCCCAAATTGCCCAGTCTAGAGGAAGCTTCCACCATGAATGGTTATCATTCTGGTCCATCAAAGGTATCTGGTCCCCATTTTGACAGGGAGGAAGCAGAAGCCCAGAAAGCTGAAGACTTGCAGGACGTCACATACTCAGCACGCAATGGATGCCTCTACCCCCACTTCCGAAGCCCTCTCCACTTTCAACATATCAAGCTCCAAATTGTCTGCCTTTGTCCTCTGGGTCCCCTTCATTCTGTACCATTCAGGTGACTCCAGGCTGCCATTCTTGTCACAAGAAGGGTTGGCTGAGACAGAGACTCGGGGGCTAGGAGTGTAGTACCAGAGAAGTGACTGGTCACAGGCCTGCCTTAATGATGCTAAAAATAGGGGTTGGGAAGGACAGCATGTGCAGCATGCAGTGTGACTGAACTGCTCAAAGCAGAACCTGTGACAAAAGCCGAGGGGAAACAGATTAGCCTTTCCAGCTAAATGCTTAGCATGAGACACTGTGGTACTGACTCTCCGGTGGATAAAGACAGCGAAGACTGTGGTCTGGGCAGCTGGGAACACACTGAGTGTTAACATTGCTTCCACACACCACTGCCACTGTGATCTTAGTTCCTCCCTCTCTGACCTAAGACAGGGAGAGTATAGTATAGTATAGTATAGTATAGTATAGTATAGTATAGTATAGTATAGTATAGTATAGGGAGAGTATAGATCTGATGACACAGACCTTCTGTTACACATACGTTTGGTGTGATCGCCTAGAATTTGACAAGTACTAAGATATATCTTAGTGAAGCTTGCCTTAATCTTGTCAACAACAATCTGTATTCCAGACAAATGGTCTAGATTATTGCAAAATTCTATTTGGAATGAATAGAGATGGGAGTCATTGGCCAGGTTCTACTGTTGATACCAAAGGTGGCACTGAATTCCCACCACTGTGGGATGCTTCCATCTGTAGCTGTAAAGGAGGCGACCTCTCCCCTTAGCAAGTGAGGAGCCTGAGAGTCTGGGAGCAAAATGACTTCGGAAGAACACATGGTTAGACAAGGTGGGACAAAAATGGGCTCCTTTGTGAGCACCCTCCAGTGATGTCTGAACCTCCCAAACCAATTCAGACTTGATGAAAATAAAAAGACTCTGCGAGTAAAGAAAAAAAGACAAAATAGGACATTTTAACTGGAAACACAGCAAAAACTACGCAAAACACCCAGAACCACTCCTTGCAATAGATAAGCCCTCTATCTATTTTTGTTTGCATCAGACTTATAAGACCCGAGCCAATGGGAAATGGGACATGTTGCTAGAGTGGAGTAAAGATTATAGAGAAAAATGTTGATGTTTTTTTAATTGCAACTCACCCCATGACTGTTTTGTAAATTGTAGAGGAATCCAATCCTTTTCTTCGGAAAGAATGATTCTAAGCTTCATTTGGATAAAGCTAAGCAAGAGAGGATGTGGAACAGAAGAGAAGGAAATGGGATGGCTATGAACACCCCTACATCCATCTACAAAATTAAACCAGCAGCATCAGGCAAGAGCTGACAGGTCAACAGAGCAGAGGATGTAACATTACAGACTCGGGTGCATGGGAGAACTCGGGATCAAGTGCAGACTGGACAGCCGGGTGGGTGGTTCAATAAACAAAGCTGTGACACCAGACGCTTGAGGGACAGCCCATCAGAGACTCAGCTCATAGCACTGTAGCAAAAGTCTACAATAAGAGGAAGATGTCACTTTATGCTCATCTCCGTTCTTTCTAAACACAGGGTGGAGGAAGACACAATGGAAAAATAAGCCCAAACTATGCACCGATTTGAAACTTGTAAAAATCAAACAAAACCTATATCCAAACAATGGTTAAAGTTGGATGTGGGGGGAAGAGGACCCCCAGGGTGAGGAGTCATATATTAGTCTCTCTGTTTCTGTGTGCTTAAAAATACCCATAATGGAAAGTAAATATTTTCTGAGTGTCATAGTTAGAGTTGCTATTACTATGCTCTATGTAATAGAAACACCATGACCAAGTTGTGGAGAAAAGTCTGTTTAGCTTAAACTTCCACATCACTGTCCATCACTGAAGGAAGTCAGGACAGGAACTCGGGGGAGTTCAAACAGGGCAGGAACCTGGAGGCAGGAGCTGACACAGAGGCCATGGCGGGGGCGGGGGGGGGTGCTGCTTACTGGCTTGCTCCTAATGGTTTATAGAGCCTGTTTTCTTATAGAACCCAGAACCACTAGCCCAGAGACTGTACTACCCACAATGGGCGGGGTCCTCCCCGCCAATCACTAATTAAGACAATGCCCTACAGGCCTGCCTACAACCCCTGTTTATGAAGGCATTTTCTTAATTGAGGTTCTCTCCTCTCAGAATACTTGAGCTTGTGTTAACATAAAACTGCCCAGCACAACTGACCCCTTGTCAATTTGACACACAAACATATCACTGTTAAGCTATTAATTTTCCTTTCTTATCCATCCTCAAGATCTCACATCAAAAAATATAAATACTTTTTAAATCCCACAGTCTTTACAAATTCAAACACATTAAAAGTCCGGGATTTTTTTTTAAATAATTCTTTTTAAGATTTATTTCTTTTATGTATATGAGTATACTGTAGAAATATTCAGACACACCGGAAGAGGGCATTGAATCCCATTACAGATGGTTGTGAGCCACCATGTGGTTGCTGGGAATTGAACTCAGGACCTCTGGAAGAGCAGTCAGTGCTCTTAACCGCTGAGCCATCTCTCCAGCCCCGGGATTTTTTTTAAGTTTTTTTTTTTTTTTTAATCCAAAGTCTTTTTCATTCAAAGCCTCACAACTGTGGGCTCCTGTAAAATCAAAAATTAAGTAAATACTTTCTTACTTCAATAGGGAAGAACCACAGCACAGTCAAGCAAAACAAAACAAAACCTCAGAAGTCCTCAATATCCAGTGTCTGGGATTCACGGAACATCTTCTGGGCTCTTCCAAGGGGCATGGGTCGCTTCTCTTTGCAACACACACAGCTCTTCTCCTAGGCTCCAGCTAGCTTCACCACACACCTACTGCCATTGTGGGTGGTTCTCCCATCGTACTTGCATCTCCAATCTACTGGGATCTTCTGCTGCAGCAAGCTGCACTTTCACCAATAGCCTTTCACGGGCTCTCTTTATGGTGCCAAGTCTCAATTTCTCTGCATAACCCACCTCCAATCCTGCAACCTTCAACTACCGCAGAGGCTGCACCTTAAGCAATCACCCCATGGTGCCAAACCTCAGCTGCTTCTCATGGTCCCATCAGACCTTCAAAACCAGTGCCACTGGGGTTAACCTCAGACTACCAGGGCCAGCTGCCAGTGAGTGGTACAATCTTGGCCACCTCTAGAATACAGCTCCTGTGTGCTGACTCTCCGGAAACACTTCCCAAAAGATTTCACCTCAAGGATGCTGGACTCTTCTTAATCATTGCTAATTTCTCAACTCCAGCTGAGCAGTAGTGAGTCTTGTTAATCAGCTGATTCTTTAGCCCCAGATGACCAGAACCACAGAATATTCATTCAAAATAGCAAATGGCCCTGGTAGAGTCTTTAATCTTCCCTCTGAAAATTCACAAGCCAAACCTCCATCTTCTGCACTGCCCTCCATATTCTTCCGAACTCATCAAAATCAGTTCACCAAGCATTGAACACTCAATGGCTCTTTTTGCGGCACAAAGTTCCAAAGTCCTTCTACAACTCCCACCCCCAAAACAGCATGGCCAGGCCTGTCATAGCAATACACCACAAACCTGGTTCCAGTTTGTCTTAGTTAGGGTTTCTGTTTCTGTAATGAGACACTGTGATTGAAAGCAAGGTGAGGAGGAAAGGGTTTATTTCACTCACAGTTCCATAGAACAGTTCATTATCAAAAGCCATGGGAGCAGGAACTCAAACAGTGCAGGTACCTTTTGGTAGGAGCTGATGCAGAGACCATGAAGGGATATCGATTCCTAGCTTGCTGCTAATGTCTTGTTGAGTCTGCTTTTATATACAATTCAGGACCACCAGCAACTAATTTTATACAATTAGTACCACCCGTAATGGGCTAGTCCCTTCCCCAACACCATTAAGAAGATGCCTTACAGTCCTGCCTACAGACTGATCTTTTGGAGGCATTTTTTAATTGTGATTTTCTCTTCTCAGATTATTTTAGCTGGTGTCAAGGTGGCATCATTTTAAAACTCAGTGTAAGCTAAATGTGGTGGTGCATGTCTGTAATCCCAACACTTGCAAGGCAGAGATCTGAGAAAGTCAGAGGGAATAGGTGGGGAAACTAATTTAAACTACAGACATCCAGAGGAGAAAATACGTCTTCTGGCAACTTAGTTCAAGACATGCAGAACTCCTTTGAATGGCCAGCACTCACTAGAGCATCAGTAGGTAAGAAGTGACCATTTATTAATGATCCCTTCAGCATCCTTTTCCTTCCTGGTAACTCAGGAACTTTGTTTTCCATTTATGGACACACAACAACTGTCTGAAAGCTAATCTTATTCCTCTCTACCTATTCTGGAGAATATATCATGTAGCCTGGCACACCCACTTAATGCACCCCATTTCTAATGCTGTAATTGGCTGAAGAAAGGGCATGTGTCCAAGCCAGAATCCATGACAAACATGGGGGCTACTGGTGGGGTAGTCAGGGACACTTAGACTCATCCTCTCCTGCAGGACTTCTGTATAGCCACTGGGAGAACCCTGGTCGAAGGTAGAAAAAAGTCCTGAGAATGAAATCAACACTGAGGCAGAGCCAAAAGTATTAGGGAGAAAGCAAACTCCAGGACAGTCTGGCTCTGAATAAATGCCACTTAAAGCTGGTCTCTGTTAACTGCATTAGATCGAGAACACTTACCTGTTCTCTCTGGTTACTGTTTCTTGGGACCAGAAACATCCAGTTTACTCATTTTGGTAAGTGTTTCTGTTGCTGTGATAAACCATCACAGCCAAAGGAACTTGGGGAACAAAGAATTTATTTCAGTTTACAACTCTCAAGTCACACTTCATCGCTAACGGAAATCAGGGTAGGAACTAAGGCAGAGGCCATGGAAGAATGCTGCTTACTGGCTTGCTCCCCATGGCTCACTCCACCTGCTTTTCTTATACAATCTGGGACCAGTTGCCCAGGTGTGGTACCACCCACAAGGGAATGGGCCTCCCACATCAATCATCAATCAAGTTCCTATTTCACAGACTTTTTGACAGGACAATCTCAAGACATTTTCTCAATCAAGTACTCCTCTTCCTAGATATGTCTATGTTTGTGTCAAGTTGGGAGGAAAAAAAAAAAACAGAACACCAGTAGAAGTGAACTAAGCCCAAATGGATAGTCTCCATGCTACCTGCTCAGAACTGTGCAAAGGGTGGCTTTTGCACATGCTCTTAAGTGAGTAAGGAAAACTCAGCAGGGCCTGGAGACAGGCATGCTCTCTCGTGAGGCTGAGAAGTTCCCATCATGCTCTGACTTCTGCTCTCACTTCCTCCACACTCCTCACAGCCCTGTCTCTCCACATACACAATGACTGGGTGAGGAAGTATGCTTAAATGGCACTTGGACCCTTAGAATTGTCCCAACAGAATAGGCTTCCCTCAGTAGTAGGATGTGTAAGTAGGATCTGCACAGGCAGATGCTCATACTTGGGCTAAACACTTGGGTAACTTTGGAAGAGGCCTAGCATCTATCATATGAAGTGCCTTTCTCCTGCTTTAGATTGAAACAGGTCAGGGAGTTTTCTGGTGACATGCCATTCCAGTGGAAAATAGTACGCATGGCAGGTGTCTTAGACACTGTTATATCGCTATAATGATACACCATAGCCAAGGCAATTCTTAGAAGAGAAACAGTTTAATCGGGGGCTTGCTTACAGTTTTAGGTTAGTCTATAATCATCACACCAAGAATCAGAGAGGCACAGTGATAGAATAGAAACTGAGAGCTTTACATCCTGATCTGAAGGCAGCAGGTAGAGTAGAGGGGGAATGGGCCTGGCATAGGCTTTTGAACCTCAATGCCCACCTCCAATGGCACACCTTCTCCATCAAGGCAACGCCTTCTAATCTTTCCCAAATAGTTTCACTACCTGGGGACTAAACACTCAAACATATGGGCCTGTTCTCACTGAAATCACCACAGTGGGTGAGACAAGTAAGCCAACCTCATCAGCTATCCCATTCCATTGTATTAAGCCAAAATGAGGCTGTCTCAGTCCCCACAGAGTGTCATATCTCAATGACAGACAATGCAATCAAAAACCCTACAGTGGACTCCTGTATAGACCCATAATTAAGAGTCCATTGTAGGTGAAATCTCAGCCTCATGACAGTGGCATTGGCCTATTGAAGACTCAAACTCTCCCCTGTTATGAAGAGGCTTAATGATCTGAACTAAAGGCCTATTTTGAGGGGCTAGGATAGTCCACCTGTGACCACCAAATCCCTGAACTTTATCCCCAAACAAGTCTGGCCACATTTGCTTCAAAGTATCCCACTTTTCAAAGGCCTTTATAATCACATTTATCTATTTCTAGATTATTTCTTGAGACTGGGGCTAGAGTTTATAGGTAGAGATGTTGCCTAGAATATTTGGGGCCCTAAGTTCAATCCAAAACTCCAAAAAGACAAAAAAAAAAAAAAAAAAAAAAAAAGCTAAATTACCCCCTTGTTTCATCATGGGTAGTTTTTTTGCATTTTTTTCTAATTATGTGTAGGTAATATTTGATCACAGCAATGGGAGAGTAAATTCGGCAGATGCAGATTAAATCATCTCATATTAAGATAGTCGTCCTTCTGCCTTAGAGGGCCTCAGTGAGAGAGGATATGCTTAGTCCTGCTGGAACTGGATGTCCCAGGGCAGGGTGGTACCCAAGAGGGGCTTCCCCTTCTCCTTCAACTCTCTACCCACTCAAGAGCTAGAAGGTCACCAGTCATTTGTATCCACCTGCCCCCATCCTCATGTGTCACCTACACAAAGGTATCAAATTCTAGATTTTGTGTAGATAATTTCTTTAGTTTTTTTTTTACAGTGTTTTAATATACAGATGAATAACAAAATTGAAATCCGTACCTGTGGTTTTCTTTTTTTTCACAAGAGTATGAAATATTTATTTTAAAAAAATCATGTATCAGATTGCACACACTATACCTGTGGTTTTCTGTAGACTTACTTATTTCAGTCAATATTGTTTCTAAGATGTTTCAGCCATGTTTTTTGGAAGACCAAGACTGATGTATTTTTACTGTTCTTTGACCAATGTCAGGAATGTATATAGCATACTTTGGTCATTTTCTGTCCCCTCATTCCTGCTAAACTTTTCCTTCCCATCAAGTCTTCCTCTTACCTATGTGTTATTGTGTTGTTTTGTCTGGGAACCCCTGGGTTTAATTAGGGTTGCCTGCGTGAGTATTTTCATTTGTAGTGGCTAAGCATTCTCTTTTCTAAGTCATATAGTCACTCACTCATTGACAGGTATGTGAGTGAGTGATGGTTGGCTGTGTAGCATCCTTAGCATGTTGTATTCTCATCTGTACTTCTCTCAGTGATGCCCATACACCATAGACAAGGGGCTCTCAGAGTACCACAGAAAGCAATGCTATTTCCAGGTCTGCCGATATTCAAATGCTTGATTTCTCAAGACGAAACCTTTTTGTGTCTCCATAATATCTCTAAAAATGTGTAGCTCCCTGTATATTGCTTCCTATTTCCATGCCTCAGACATTAGCAGTGTGGATCATGGCCTATGCTTGTGGTCTCACCGTGTGGCTTATTTTGGTCAGGTGGCCATAAAGACAAGTAATGATTCTAAGCTGAAACCTTTTTAGGAGAAATCCCCAAGTTTCTACCTGTTCTCCTTTTCCCCTCTGCCACAAGAACAGCATGTCCTAAGCAGGAATTATTTTCCTGAGCTGAGTCCTAGAGAGCAGAGACACAGCCAACAAAAATGATCACAGGCCTGAGCAGAGGAAGAATTTGCAGCAGCCACAGTCACTGAGATAGGAAGATATTTGTTACTGAAACCCAATAAAATAGCCACGTCAAGACAGTTAATAGAGATTTATTGAGTATCATCCACTTACCTGACATCAAACTAGTTTTTTAGAGTGGCCATGTTAGACAGGATTTACAACTTTGAGGCACTAAGACTCAGGCCAATCAGCAGGTCCCAAAGACCCTAGAGATTTTCTAGTATAGGCCCCAGAGACGAACTTGTTTCATAGGACCTTGTCTGCCAGAAGTAAAACAGCTGATAAAGAAACAAGGCATTTTATTGATTCTGTTAAATAAAAAGTCTGGAAATGAAGCTTGAATCAGGGGTTGGTCCAGGAGCTCCTCCTCCCTGTTTTCTTGGCCTTGTTTTTCTCCCTGTTGATCTTTACTCTCTGACAGCACTGCTCCTATGCGACAAAGTGGCCACTGGAACTCCAAAGATCTGTAGCCTCCAAGTCCTATCAAAGTCTTGATTGAACCTGACTCTCAGAGTCATCCTGTGTTACAGGAATCCCTAAGCAATCAGTGTGTGGAGAGACAGCATAAACTAGACGACCTGTTCCTAGGTCCTGCATCATGATGGAGTCATTCCACATAAACACAATAGGCTGAGCAGAGGGTACCCCGGGAACAGTCAGAACACCTCTGTCAGGAGAGGAAGCAGGTGCTGAGCAGACATGCCACAGACTGCATCAGCATCCTCAGGGCCCTAACCTCTGTACCCCAGAGCTGGCTCTGCCAAACCTCATGCTCAGGGGCATCACATTGCTGGCTGACACTCAGCCACAGATAGAGTGTTTACACCATGGAAATGGGCAAGTGCTTCAAACCAGGGCTGTGAGGATTGCAGAGAGACACTTGGCACATGTTTACCAGTAGAACATGGTGCAACTGGCTAAAGCTCCAGCATCCCCTTACCCCAGTGAACTTCATCTTTTGCAGCTGTAAAGTGGGAATATTGGGCTTCTGCCTGCCAAAGTTGCATTCCATCTCTGCCAGTTGGAGATTTTTCAAAGGTGTGTTTACATATGTACGTAGATATACATCCATTCATGCACATTTGACTCTAAATTTCTCTCTGCATCAGAAATCATAAGTGCAGGCACCTGGTACAAACTCTGAAGTGATTCTGAGAGCTGTCCCTCCCCTCTCTTGGTCTATTAAATCATTTCCCCTCCAAAGGTACACATGTTGTGGCATAAGGAGCAAACTGTTGACAGATGGTGGAGAAACTTCACAGGCCCATAATTGAGACTTATTTTCATACATTCGTGCCAGTTTGAAATCTAATTGCCAATAAAACAATACTGTGATACTGCCACATCTAATACCTCCAGCCACTCGCTGAAGTTACACTTGAATCCACTAGTAAACCCTAATCTCCCAGAGAAAAATATTCCATGCTCTTGATCGGAAAAGCAGTGCTATAAATCCTCGTACAGTGGTTCATTTTCGAATGAGAAGCTCCTTTCCTTGGTCCCCAAAGAGCTCTTACTCAGCTAATGTTAGTGCCTGCCTGAGAGCAGTACATAGTCTTTGTTTACTTGACAGGAGCACAGATGTGGCTGGGTGAGCATGTGATGGGCTCTTTTGCAGAGAAATGCAGAGGGTTTCTCTGGGCCAGCTTACTGGCCTCACAGCTCTGGCTGCATTTTGACGCACTAGTGGGAAGCTGGCCAGACAGATGAAGGAGGGATGTAGGAAGCCCAGCCTTCTCTCCTTGCTTCTTTGTTTTCATTCTCTTGATGGAACGGTTTGAGGACAGATCAATCCAAATCAATCTGAAGCTGTAAATAAGGCAAGCTTTCTGTAGGATGAGGGGGCTCAGAAGTTGGGTTTTGTTTGTGTGGACTGAAAAGGCCACCTGTTACCCAAACCATAAGTCTGCTGAAAACTAGTAATGACCATCCTTCCCCAAGCAGAGTCCTGCCCATGTTACAAAGAGTATATAGAGGATGGAGCCCTGAGATGCTGTCCCATAAGTCATAGGTATACTCCTTGCCTAATATCATCTGTGCATGCATTCTAGGCAGCAGCTTATTGGGGTTTTGTTTTGTTTTTCATTTTACAGATAATAAACTGAGGTAAATCTTAAACTAGGCTGTTGGTAAAAAGATTCTAAGAGACAGAGGTAGTGGACATCTGCAGTTAAACAATATTTACCAGACACCACAGGACCATTGGACACATGAACTCATGCAACTGTGACTGTATGCACAAGACCTGCACAAGATCAAGCCAACCCGAACCCAGCAGGGATGGGAGAGAGGCTCATGAACACCCATCCTAACTGAGAAGCAGTTGACAATTAATGGCTGCTGTAGAAGAGCTAGTTTTCATCAGGGATGTGGTCCCTGAGAAGTTTCCCATGTTCCAGTAGATGGCCCCACAATCATGCTCCTACACATAGCACTAAGTGGGTTTAAAAACAGCACATGAAGTTGGGGAGGAAAGTGGAGAGCATTATAGGGGAGGGATTTGAGAGGAGAGAATGAGGGGGTCTATTTGAGCGAAATATATATGCATGTATGAAATCTTTAAACAATAAAAAAGAAAATAACTAAACAATAAAATATTTTTCACTAAATACAACTGTCTTTTTTTTTGTTTGTTTGTTTTTGTGATAAAATACTCTTACAAAAACACATTTAAGAAAGAAAGGCTTTATTATGGCTCACAGTTCAAGGAAACAGCCCACTATGTTGAGGAAGGAAGTCAAGGCAGCCAGAGCTTCCATTAGATGGTAATATCACAACCACAATCAGGAAGCAGAGAACAACAAGCATGCTGCTGCTCAGCGTCATTTCTCCTCTTACACAGTGTACAATTCCAGCCAGGGAACAGTGCTCCTCACATTGAGCATGAAGCACGTCTTCTCATCCCAACCACGATCATCCCCACAGGCATGTCCAGAGACCCAACTCCCAAACAATTGCAGCTTCTGTCAAATTAAGAAGACAAACTAATCATATCAACATATTTTTTCACAAGACTGTATTTCATTTGAACCACTGAAAATTGAGTGTCTGAACTGAGACATATGGAAGTATAAAGCATATACTGGTTTTTAAAACCTAAGAGAAATGGTCACAGTGGGGAGCCTAGGTAATGGACACCAAAATATACATACTTAAAACAAATTAAGTCTAGTGTTCTACAGCACAATGGGCTGACTGCAGTTTATGGCCATTTATTATATAATTTATAAAAAACTAGAAGAGAGAATTTCAGTTTTCCAGTTGAAATAAATGGAATTACATGATATAGATATGCTAATTACCCTGATTTAGTGATTATACATTAGACATGTATTAAATAACACACTATATCATATAAACTATTATAATTATTATATGTTTATTCTAAAAGCATACATAGAAAGAAAATAATACCCTTCAATAATAATGTGTTTATATTAACTATATGTTAAAATTACAGATTGGATGTGTTGAGTTATCTAAAATACATTGCTGGCCACTAGAAAAATGTAAATGATGTATGTATTGTGATGTTGTGATAGACTGAAACATGTATCTTTTTTTTCTTTGCTCTTGTTTCCTAGCATATAATTACTAAAATCTTTGGAATATTTAAAGTCTTTGGGGCTTATTAGCCTATTCCCCAACCTTCATGTCTAAGGGTTCTAGTGCTGTGAAGAGACACCATGTCAAAGGCAACTTTTATAGAGGAAAACATTTAATTGGGGCTGGCTTGCAGTTCAGAGCTTTAGTCTATTACTGTCATGGTGGGAAGCATTGTGCTATACAGGCAGACATGGTGCTGGAGGAGGAACTGAGAGCTCTACGTCCTGATCCACAGGCAGCAGGTCTTCCTATGATGATAAGCCACTGAACCTGGTCTGGAGCTTCTGAGACCTCAAAGCTAGCCTCCACAGTGTCACTTCCTCCAACAAGGTCACACTTTCTAATAGTGCCACTCCCTATGGATCTATTGGAGCCATTTTTATTCAAACCACCATGCTCCACAACTCAAGATTAAGTCGTATTAGTCAGGGTTCTCTAGAGTCACAGAACATATGGAATGTCTTTCTATATTGAGGGAATTTATTATGATGGCTTACAGACTGTAGTCCAGCTCCCCAATATGACCAGCTGTGAATTGGAAGTCCAAGAATCTAGTAGTTTCTCAGTCCCACAAAACTAATTGTTTCAGTTAGTCTTCTGTAGAAGTAGATTCCAACAGATGTGCTAGCATGTAAGTGAAAGCAGGTAAAGAAGAGCGAAACTTCCTTCTTCCAATGTCCTTATATAGGTCTCCAGCAGAAGGTATGGCCCAGATTAAAGGTGTGTGCCACCACACCTGAATCTGGGAATTAGTTTTGTCCCAGGCTGACCTTAAACTCAGAGATCTCCTAGCCTTGGTCTCCTGGGATTAGAGGTATGGGCCTAAGCTTTTCATAACCACTATGCCTTAAGATCTCCATGCCGAGATCCAGGTCAGAAACTTGTGTCCTCCAGCCTCAATATCTGGATCACAGGTAAGCCCTCCAATTCTGGACTGTAGTTCATTCCGGATATAGTCAAGTCGACAGTGGTCATAAAGTAGCCATTATGGTCACCAATGGCCAGTGATACAGTCAACCATGCCTAGGTAATGAACCTTCCATAAGAGCCCACCAGGACAGATCATGGATAGCTTCCAGTAGGTTCCTGAGAGGTAGCAAATGCATGGAACCAATACACTTTCCCCATACCTGGTCCTGCCCATCTGCTCTAGTTGGTTTTCTGTTACTCTACAAAATACCTGAGGTTGATATTTTATAACAGAAAGGAATTTATTTAGCTCACACTGGCTAAAAGTTCTAATATTACCTTCCAGGTGTGTCCCTGGTTCCCGAAGCTGTATGATATCATGGTGGACAACATCAGAGAAAGAAGATAAACATATGAGAGATGGCATAGTCAGAGATAAGGAGTTTATACAGCAATCTCTTTCCTTCCTCTATAGTATGAGTCAAGGGGACTCCTCCCATCTGTACTTAACCTGATCCTAGGCCTCTTTGTATTACTATTCACTACAGGTAAAGAACAGATAGAATGCATATATATCATGAAAGGAAGCTTATTAGATGGTTCAGTAGTACAACAATGGCTGTCTATACTCTGAAGAGGCTGAGATCCTAACTAACAGCTTCTCTGTTCATGAATCTGGTTACCTAAAAGTTCCAGTATAGCACTAAGTAAGGTCCAGGAAGAGTCTTAGAAAGTTGCTGGTCTCAGTCAACATCAGACCCTAAAGATGTTGGAGCCTAATGTCAGCAAAGAATGCCAAGAACAACAGTAGCTATGGACATACTCAGCACAAATGGAAGGCAGACAAGCAAGCATGAATGGAAGGCAGGCTTGCAAGCAAGCACTTCCTTGGTGTACACTTGGAACTCTTTATGTCTGAGCCACCGCAGCTAATAGGAATTGGTCGTTCTAGGGGAGGCATTTCCCTTTTTAATCAAATCTTCTCAGAACATTCTCAAAAATCTGCCCAGACAAGTATCTCTTAGTTGATTACAGATTCAGAGTAAACATCCCAACTTCCCAAAGGCTCATGTCTGAATGCTACAGCCATGTGAAGTTTGTAGTTTCAACCTAAGTTTCAGAGGGCACACACCATACTCAAACCATGGAACTATCTCTTCATCTGGCCTTCTTTAGTAAACTAGGAAATATGCATAAGTGTTTCCCTGGTGTATTGTTTGAATATGAACGGCTCCTGTGGGCCCATATGTTTATAATGCTCAGTTCCCAGTTGGCAAAATTGCTTAGGAAAGATTAGGAGTTGTGGTCTGGTTTGGGGAGGTGTATCATCAAGGATGAACTTTAAAGTTTCCGAAGCTTACACTATACGTTGTCTCTGTCTCTCTGTTCCTGTTTGTCTTTCTCTATGTGTGTATGTTTTTCTCTGTGCCTCTCTGTCTTTCTATCTCTGTCTCTCTGTCTCTTTGTGTATGTATGTCTATTTCTCCCTCTCTCTGTTTATCTATATCTATCTCTGTCTCTCTGTCTCTCTGTGTGTCTCTCAGCTCTCAGTCTCTCTCTTTCTCCCTCTCTCTAACTCTCTCCCTCCCTCTTTCTCCTTTCCTCCCTACTGCCTGTGGATCAGGACGTAAGCACTCAGCTGTGGCTCCAGCACCTGCCTGCTACCATGCTTCCCACTGTGATGGTCATGGACTATAACCCTCTGGAACCATAAACCCCAATTCTTTCCTTTGTAAGTTGCCTTGGTCATGATGTTTTGTGATACAGAAGTAACTGAGGCTCCTGGGTTCTGTGAACCATTTCAGCCATTTCAGCCTGAGGATGTGGGAATCCTGCTTCAAAGCTACTTAGCCACACACCCAGAAAAAAATAATCATGGGTCTATGACTGGTGTGGGAAGACAGGCAGTCTTGAGAAGTGAAGTGCCCACCTGGGAAAGCTGATGCTATTTCCAGACAGCTAGAATCATCTATTTCCACATTAGCTCTAATCAGATTGGAAGACAGCCGGCTGGTGTTCCCTACAGAATTTGTTGTTTGCTTGATGGGACTGCACACACCATCAGTGAGAATACAGGAGAATGGAGCTTGTGAACCCTGTATCGTCATGTAGATAGATAGATAAGGCTTTGTCTGTATATCTCCCACACAGCTATGACCTAGATCATATAATCTTCATACCTTTTTAGTTTAAGCTGAGTACCAATTTACCTATGCCCAAATGGGTGCAGTTTGAGGTCATTGGGCCTATGTAAATCTGGAGGTCAACTCAATCCCAGAAATTCCTTTGTCTTTTTTGAAGATTTGGTGTCCATCCAGGTGTTCCCTAGCTTTCACGGGCATCATCTAGAGAATATTTGAAACATTACCATTGTAACAACAGTAGAATATTCCCTTTCTGACTTTTCCAGTTCTTCTAGCCCATCCTCCTATGGGCCAGGGTCACCTTGCATCTTGATCCTGTCACCCAACATAGCTCTCTCAACCTTACAGCTCTTTCACGTTCAGTCGGCTTGCCTCCAAATCTTAAATGAAAATGACAATTAGACATCCACATCCAGAACTTCTCTCTGGTTATCTGAATTCTGCATCCAGAGATGAAGCAGCCACATACCAACACCTCTGGGCCCCCTCAGTGTCTGCTCTTTCTGTCGTTCACTCGAATGTGCTCATCCATACTTTGGCTGAAGTCATTACAAAGGAGCTTTCCAAAGGACACAAGCCCTGGAACGTGGATAACAGTGTTTTATATCCTCAACTGCAAGCAAGCATTGGCATGCTGACTAAAATTTGGATTGGTTAAAACAGAGTCTCTGCCCACTTACAGAAATGGCTTGCACCTACTCTTTAATGATGTTATAGAAAAGTACATAATGACTTGGAAAATTGCCCCTAATATATATTTAAGTGCTAAAAGCATATTACAGAACAGTGTGTGAAGAATGATGCTATTTTTGGAGTATTTATTTATGTATTTGGAGGAAAGACTGCAAAAGAAACCTCATTGAAATTATCAACATGTCTATGGTGTGTAAACATGCACACCTTGCAGCATACAGACATTTACTCTTGATTTTGTCTTCAGTGCTGTGGACTGAATCCAAAGCTTTTCCACTTTCTCAGCCAGCACTCCACCAATGAGCTAAATCCTCAGCCTCACTTTTCTCCCCAGCAACCACACTGCTTCTCTTCTCTTTACAGCAAACTCCTTGAAAGAGAAGCTCATGGGTGTACTCAACGAATGACAGCAATTATTGGGAGTCATGAAAATTATTAGATATGGCATGACAATTACCTCCAGAGTTAGAAATGCACAGAACATTCTACCACCATACAGCCTATTCTCTAGGAGACTAAGGGAAATGTGAAGATGTGAGGAGCAGCTCAGCTCCCATATCCCTTGATTCTCAGAGGAAGCCTACAGAAGGGACGTGATGGAACCCTTCTGGGATCCACACCCAGAACACAACTGCAAACAGCATTCGCCACAGCCCTCACCAAACAATGAGTATAAAACCTAAATGTGCTATGTGTGCACAGCACAGGATCATCGGTAACTCTTTGTGTTTTCCAAGTACCTGTTACCCGACTTAATGGAAAATACATGGACTCTGGGTCGGATAGTTCTGCATTTGAACCCTGACCAGATACTTCCTAGCTATGTGACCTTGGGAAAGTCATCAAGTTGTTCTGAATCTTCACTCCTTCTCATCAGTAGACATCAACAGAGACAGCTAATGCACGGTGTTGGGAGGCTAGGTACTTAGCTCAGGTTTGGTCATTCATTGGAGGAGCATCTTTCCGTTCTGCTCAGTGATTGAGGTGCTTGTTCGAGCGAGTACAGTGGTCCATTGGTCCTAGCAAGGGCCTCAAACTTCGGTTTCGGGTGAAAGAAAATGGCCTGAACCAAGCAGATCGCTAGGAAGTCCACCGGTGACCACACACTGAGAAAACCTGACGTGGTGATGAGCTTCTCGGGAGTAACAGTGGACAGCTGCGAGTGACTTGTGCACTCTGGGGGATTTTCAGACCCCTGAGTTCATATCATTTGGTCTGTGATCCAAATCTCAGTTCAGTGTGCTTTTGGCCAGACCTTGCTTTTTAGCTTGGATTTTCTCTTTTGATTCCCATTCAATAGTATGTCTGTGCTGCGTTCGAGACATAACTCAAGAACTAGTCCTGAAACTAGCTCATTACAAAGCTCTCCTCACTGAGCTGCAAGGACATGGAAAGTTGATCTTAATTTGGTCTCATTGAGATAAAAAACCTTCAAATTAAAAGGCACAACATCATTACCTTAAAATTATACCTAAAAGCTTACAATAATCTCTTTCTAGTATGAACACTCCCCTAATATTGGTACCAGCAGGCCTCACTCAACTCCTGGGTTCTTAGGGATAGAACTCTCCTGATGCACCTCAGAGCATCTCATCCCATGGGCTATAATCCTTGTCTACACATTCAAATACATAGCCCCTTCCACCAGTCTACCTTAACTCCTTTGATCTTCCACATTCTCCCAGGCGTAGCATCCTACTAGGTGACCAGCAAGACCCTAGTACAAGAGGCATGCATCCTTGTTTTGGCTCAGGCAGGAGTTCTATGCCCTCTCATGCTTGGTGGAGAAGCATCTGCACAAGAGCTATGTCTCTAACTCCACACTCCCTAACCTTGACAGTGAGCACCAGATTTGTCCTCTGCCCATCCTGTCTATCCTGGTCACCTGACAGCATCCTGTAGTCAGCTGCACTCAATAAGCAATCACTTCAGTCGCCTTCCTTGTCACCTCCCATGTGTGCCCATGGTTATACAACCCTGCAATTACCTCTGCTCACTGCCCACCTCGTCCAAGGTCACTCTCATAAGGCATCCTCCCCCAGCTACATCCTTGAAGTGACAGTGTCATTTAACCATCTCCTGGTCATCCTGTCCCCCGAAAAACTGTGTTCTCAGAGCTCCTTAGGATTTGGCATATTTTCTCTAAGTCTCAAAATACAGCTGAGGAAGTGGCAGCCTAATGATGCATAAACTTTTCCTGGGCTTAGTCCAGTCAAAGTTGCTAGTGATGTTGGGTGTGGTGGGCCTTCAACCCCAGCACTTGGGAGGTAGAGGCAATGGATCTCTGTGAGTCTGAAGTCAGCCTAGACTACACTGCAAGTTCCAAAAATGCTGGTGACAGAAACAGAGTTATGATCTGCTCAAGTCCAGGTGAACCAATGAGTTTACTAGGCTTACTTATGAGAACGTGGGTGAGGGGACAACTACAGGAGCGTGGGTGACCCAAAACAGCTACAGCATGGAAAAGTCCCACCCTACGTGAATGATGACTTCCCTATAGCTGCAGAGATGGAGGCCCCTCTCCAGCTAACCTAAGACTCCTGAAGACCACATGCAGTGGGAGCAGAATTACACCCAGCTGGAATGGGAACACAGAAGGAAATGAGTGGCTAGAGCCTCATGTAAAAGTAGAATGACTCCTACCTCCTTCTATGCAGAAAGGTCAGCAGGCCTGATCCTGAGGGTCTCCTGTGGGTAATCAGTTACTCTGGTTACTATGGCAATAGCTGCTATGCTAAAGTCATTCATTTGAATTCCCAAAGACACACAGTGGACCAGAAACCTTATGCACATCCACCCACCTTTAAGTTGCTACTGCCCACTTAAGGGTATAAGTGATGTCATTAGTTAAAGACGACAGAGATGACTAAACTATCGTCTTTGCCTCCTGAGAGTTCACCATTTTGATTGGCACCAAGACAAACAAGATGGTCTATTCTATAAAAGATTTAAGCCTCTGGGGGTGGGGAACGATAGCAGGAGACAAGAGCAGAATATGTCTCTCTTTCTATCCTTGTTGGATCAGAAAGGGAGCAAGAGTCATAGAGACATTAAATATTTTCCAAAGCCCTCATGGGTAGCCAGTGATGCTACCAGCATGCTAATTCAGGTGGTCTGACCTTGGAGTCTGAGTTCTTAAATAATATAGTCTCCTACTTCATTCCACTAGTCCCCAGGAAGTTGTCATGACTACACTAAAGCTGTTTCCCTATTTCATATGGATACAGCTGTCTCTATAGTCATTTCCAGGGTAGGGAAACATAGTACCAAGTGTGAATTTGTAGTTCCTAGGGTGAATAGGGTGTCTCCCTTGTCTCATAAAACCCCTTAAAAGAACACTGAATGGATTTTAAAGATATATAACCCAATTCAACAAATAGAACAATGTTGAAACATCAATAGAGAAGAACTTGACATGTTTCTAGAATAGAGGCGCTAACTAGAAATTGGTAAGCTATTGGGAGAAGAGACAGCCCAGAACCAAATGAGAATGGGTTTAACAGATGGAAAAGACACCCTGTTGTATTGTGTTGTTTTGTGTTGTATTTGACCTTAGCATGGAAAGGTTACTCTTAAGAAGGAGGAGAAAAGGCAGAATGAGAGATGAAAAGATGGAAGTTAAATCAAAGGCTATACAAAGAGCATCACTCTTCCCTTCCAGCCAGTGTACCCTATACCACAATATGGATCACCCAAGGAAAGGGAAGAATGTGTTCTCTGGAAGTAGAATGGGCTACCTGGGAGGTTCTGGCACTGAGACCATTTCTGGGCAGCAGTGACCTACTGCTTTATCCTTGTATCAGAAAGGGAACAAGAGTCATAGAAACATTAAATATTGTTCCAGCCACAGGCATCATTCAACAACCTTTCTGTCCTCAGAGCTTCAAGCTCACTTTATATACAATGGACAACCAATCATCAGATGAGATTTAAGGTAAGCCTTCAACATGAAAGTAGGATATCAAGAATTGCAGAAAATTAAATTCATTGACCGGGGAGATGGCTCATGGCTAAGAGCAGTTACTGGTTTTGCAGAGAACCAGAGTTTAGTTCCCAGAACCCACATCTGGAGACCCACATCTGGAGACTCACAACTACCTGTAACTTCAAATCCAGAAGATCTAACACCTTCTTCTAGTTTCCACAGGAACCTAAACTCACATTCATATACACCACACATGCAGACACACAGAGACAGGTAATTAAAAGTGAAATATAAGGGCCTGGAGAGGCAGCTCAGCAGTTAAGAGCACTGGCTGCTCCTCCAAAAGATCAGGATTTGATTCCTAGTACCAACATGGTGGTTCACAACCTATCTGTAACTCCATTTCCAAAAGATCCTCCAGCACTTCTGCAGGTCCCTACACAAACATGTACATAAACATATGTAATCTCATACACATAAAATAGTTTTAAATATAAATATTTTTAAAAAACAGATTCACAAAGATATATTTTCAAGGAAACATACCCATATATCAGGGATGGATGAGAAAAACAATTTTATTTAAGACTATTTCCGTGAAATGCAGTACAAAATTTGGCTCCATTCTAAAGAAAGCAAAACCAAGAAGAATTTAGAAAAGGATCAGGAGACCAGTAGCTAGAACCTCTCTAAAGGGGGACATCAATCCCAGGGGGAGTTCTGTCTAGCACATCCTAACAGGAGTTTTATTGAAGGCCAGCCAAGGTAATCAGGTACCAAGAGTTGATATCTTAGTTACTGGTCTATTGCTGTGAAGAAACTCCATGACCAAGGCCACTCTTATGAAAGAAAGCATTTAATAGGGAGCTCACTTACAGTTTTAGAGGGTTGGGCCATAATCAGAAAGTAGACAGACATGACACTAAAGCAGTAACTGAGAGCTTTATATCCTGATCTGCAAGAAGCAGGCAGAGATACAATGAGCCTTGCATGGGTTTTTAAAACCTCAAAGGCCACTCCCAAAGTCACACCTTCTCCAACAAGGCCACACCTCCAAATTCTTTACAAACAGTTCCACTAACTAGAGACCAAGCATTCAAGCATATGAGCTCATGGGGCCTTCTCATTCAATACATCACAGTTAGGAATGAGGAATCTTATCCAATCTGAGTGTGATCAATCATCAAGGTGGGGGGATTCTTGCCAAACTGACTTAGCAGGGTCCTTAGACTAAACTGGGGTTTTATATAAGGAAACACAGATAGACTCAGGAGAAAGTCCAGGGAGAAACCTGATCAAAGTTGGGTTAAAGAAACTATTGTCAGAAGCTATGTTCATCTAGCAAAGAGAAAAGCAGAAAGATTCAAAAAAAAAGTTACTTCAGTCATGGAGCAAGAAAAATGAAACACAAAACAAATTCAACATGTAACGAAACAGAACAAAGAATTCCGGAGGTTTGCGATGAGATTACCAAAATCAAGTCTTTTGTAAGAACCAACAAAACTCAAGTAAAATAATAGAAATGTTAGAAAACTAGTTGAGAGACCACAGGAAAGAACACAAGAGGACAGATATTTGGCTACCAGAATTTTCAGAAAAAGGAAGACAGGGGCTTCTCCTCTGAGGAGTCAAATGAAAAAGACAAGTAATCCTCCGGGAGAGCAGAATGTGAAAATCTGCAGAGGCCCGAGAAAGTGCAAGCTGTTTTTAAAACTGTGAATGGTTCTGATAGTCAGGAAATGGGGCTCCTGGGAGGAGTCCAGCCAGACTGTAGACTCTAAGCCTTTCTCAACCTGTGGGTTGCAACCTTTTGTGGGTAACAGAGCTGATGTCCTGCATATCAGATATTTACATTACAATTTATAGCAGTAGCAAAATTACAGTTAGAAAATAATTTTATGGTTGGGTGGGTCACCACAACATGAGGAACTATATCAAAGGGTCTCAGCATTAGGAAGGTTCAGAACCATTGCTGTAGAGGCAGGTCCACAAGGTCCTAAGTACCACACATGAGGGTCTAGATTTTTATTAGATCCTTCCTCCCTTCCTCCCTCCCTTTCTTCTTTCCTTCTTCCTTTCTTTTTAAACAGACAGGGTCTTGCAATGTCTCCCAAGACAAGCCTTGATCTTCTGAGCTCACAGAATCCTCCCAGCTTGACCTCTTTTCAGCCCATGCTCCTACCCCAGTGAGTTGAAGACATTTTAAAATGACAAGAGAGATGATCATATTTACACAGATAGACAATTGAAAGTCAGTGCTATGTGACACATGTCCACAAACCAAATGGCTTAAACAGCAGCAGCCTTACTTTGACTTGGAAATCTGCAGTATGAACAGGTCTCGGTTAAGACAGCCATTTCTGTACCATGAAGCATGAGCTGAGCAGGTTCAAAGACTGAAACTAGTCTGATGGCTGAGGGGCTAGAATCACTAAGGAAGTCCAACCTGGTGGTGCAGCTATAGTAAGTCACTGGCTCTCAGGATGCCAAAGCAAGAGGCTGAGGCAAAATTTCCCAAAGTGGGCTAAAGAGATGGCTCAGTGGTTAAGATCACTGACTGCTCTTCAGGAGGTCCTGAGTTCAATTCCCAGACACCACATGGTGGCTCACAACCATCTGTAATGTGATCTTGGTGACTAATGTAGATCTGCTCTACAGGCATATATTCAGGCAGAACACTGTATAGATAATAAATAAGTCTTTTTAAAAAATCCCCGAAGCAAAATTTGAGCCCAGGAGTTCAAGCCTAGCCTGGGGTACATAGCCAGACTCTCATCAAACAATGAAAAACAGCACAGTACATCCAAAATGGCCACTCCAGTTTCTACTGCATGTGTCCTTCAGCAACACAGATACAGTGACTTTCCCCAAATTACCAGCAAATGTCTTATTGAGTCTCATAATATATAACTGGGCCACACCTACTCATTCCTGAGGCCCAAGCAAAGCTGTACAGGGATTTGGCAAAGTACTGGTCACATGGAAATCCACTCCCAGACAAACACACACACACACATACATACACACACACACACACACACACACTCACACACACACACACACACACACACACACACACTCACACACACTGGAGAGGTGCTTCACTATAGAACAAACTGGAAGTAGCACAAAGAAGCAGCTTTAGAAGTAGAGGAGGTCATGGGATAGATGTTAGGAAAACAAGCCTCAAGCACACACACCTCTGCTTCCTCACTCCAGCCTCCCTTCCCCCTCTGCCTGTTCTCTTCCTTGGCAGGAAGCTGCCTGCTCCCTTGGCTAGGTGGAAGGAATGCTAATTCTTCTAACTGGAGAGCTCTGTCCTCAGAAGGGCCATTTACACTCTGCTCAATACGACTGATGGAGCATAAACTAATTAATTCTCAGAATGAGAGCATCTCTATCGGGTTTGTCCCAAATAGTAATGAATCATTACCAGCCAAGACCTTAGCATCTGCTCACTCAATCAATTCCCCTCCAGCCCAGCCACATGCTATGAATGTCATGGGTGCTACTGCCTGACTGCCAGGCAGCCTGCATCCCCTGGTCCCCCGAGGCCCATTAGTTTTCTGAACAACAGAAGACCTCAGGTCTGAAAGGATGGTGATGTTATGAGCACACAAGGGTCCAGCTTGTTGGGGGATGGCGTGGACATGGTGGAAGGAAATGACCTACTTCCAACTCTGCCCATCAGAAAACCTCAAGGAAGAGATCTTAAAGCCAAACCAGTCCCCAAGCTTTCCTTACATACCCCTGATGACAGTGAGCTCATGACCTCACATTGTACCGTTTTGCATACCTGCTTGTTAGAATGAAATCAGGAATTACATTTAAATACAGGCAGCTTGAATGAAGACATCCAATAAAAGAGATAAAAGCAAATGGACCGAAGAACTGGAAAATCGTTAAGCAAGGGGTTCAGTTAGTCTACAGAAGGACAAAACAGCCCATTCTACAGAGCTACAAACAAAGCCCCTTGTGACCCAGAAGGAAAGGAAGCCATGACTGTGTCCAAATATACAGCAGCAGTAAGAGTTGAAGATACGGGAGGAATACATACACATGCCAGACTTATATAGGGGGATGCATCATGCCATGAGTCGGAGAGGGTCTGGCATGCCTCTCAAGGGCTCATAAATTGGGAGATTGGTCATTCATGTGATGATACTAAGAGGGGGTGTACCCTTTAAAGACACAGGACCTAGTGAGACTTACTTACTTCACCGTGGTCTCTCCCTCAGAAGAGAATGCTACCAGATTTGGCAGTACATACCTTTAGTCCTTGGTCTCTGAGAGACAGAAGCAGGAGGTATCTGCAAGTTCAACTCCAGCCTAGTCTACAAAGTGAGTTCCAGGATAACCAGAGCTGTATAAATAACAAAAACAAAAATAAAAAAATTTAAAAAAACAAACAAAACCACACATATAAATAATCAAACGAGAATGCTGACCTCATGAAGCAAGTTCTTGTCAGACCTATGATATGTATCTTAAATGTCCTTCAAATGCCTTGTGTCAAAGGCTTGATCACTACACTGTGGTGCTGTGGAAAAGCAGTAGAAACGTTAAGTAGAGAGGTCTAACTGGGATGACGCTACAGCATTGTTGGGGGGGGGGGGAGTCCTTTGGAGGAGCTATTGAAGCCTTGATTGCTGCCTTTCACTTTCTCTCTTCTTCCAGCCACCATGAGATAAGCTTTCCCCACCACAGATCCAAAAAAATGAGGCCAAACAATCATGACCTGAAGTCTGAGACAAAATAAACTTATTTTTCCTTTTCAAGTTGATTGTCTCAAGTGTTTTGTCACTGTGATGGATACCTCACTAACAGCTCGCTCTCTCTCTCTCTCTCTCTCTCTCTCTCTCTCTCTCTCTCTCTCTCTCTCTCTCTTCCTTCCTCCCTCCCTCCCTCCCTCCCCTCTTATCTTTTGATATAAGGGTTCTCTGTGTAGCCCTGGCTGTCCTGAAACTCACTGTGCAGACCAGGATGGCCTTAAACTCAGAGATCCATCTGCTTCTTCCTACCAAGTAATGGGATTAAAGGTGTTTTCTACCATCACCCAGCTTCTTGTTTTTAAAGGCAGTATTAGCTAACCTTGTGTATTTCATTATAGTAAGAAAAAAAGCTAGTATACATAGGCATATGTGTGTACACAAATAATACATAAATAAATACACAATTAACAACAATGAAGATGTCCCTAAATAACTTCTCACCAAAGCCTGTTTTTCTGAAAGCTCACACTTAACTAAAAATCTATCTCCTTTTTGACTGGTTGGCTGGTTGGCTGGTTGACTAGTTGGTTGGCTGGTTAGTAGGTGGCTGACTAGCTCCTTGGTTAGTCTCCTGGATAAATGAATGAATGGATGGATGGATGGATGGATGGATGGATGGATGGATGGATAGATGGATGGATGGATGGATGAATATTGATTGGCTGGTTGATTGGTTGTTCATCTGCTTGATTGACTAGCTGGTTGGTTGTTTAGGTGCTTCATTGGTTGACTAGTTGGCTAGTAGACTGGTTGGTTGATTAACTGGCTAGCTGGTTTGTTGATTGGTTCACTCCCTAGTAAGTTCATTGGCTATGTGACTTATGTGACTGCCTATTTGGTTGGTTGATTGGTTGGTTGGCCTTAGACAGAGTTTCACATTAAAACTTTAGCTGTCCAGGAATTTATAATCATGTACATGCCAGGCTGGCCTTATACTCACAGCAGTTTCCATATATCAGCTCAATCAGTAGACATTTTTAAAAGTCCCAGAGGAAAAGGGTGAAGACAAGAGGCACAGAAAGGACAATAAATTATAATAAAACATAATGACACTGTCATAGTCAGGGTCTGTATTGCTGTGATGAAACACCATGACCTAAATCAACTTGGGGAGAAAGGGGTTTATTTTTCATGTGTGTGTTCATCATCAAAGTCAGGGCAGGAACCTGGAGGCAGGTGCTAATGCAGATGTTATGGAGGAGTGTTACTTACTGGCTTGCTCCTTATGGTTTGCTCATCCTACTTTCTTATAAAACCAAGTGCAACCAGCTAAAATATGCTGTAATCTATGATGGGCTGGGTACTCTCCAGCAATCACTAATTAAGGAAATGCCTTACAAAATACATAAATCTTGATACCTATGGACACCTGATTTTTTTTATAAAGAAGTCAGAACAATACAATGGGGGGGGTGACCTTCTAACTTGAACTCCTTGACACAGGAACCAAGTTCCTGAACTGATAGTGCAGGTGCTAATATCAACAATTAATAAACAGGACATCATGAGACTGAAAAGCTTCCATAAGGCAAATAACACTGCCGATAGGAAAAAACAACAGCCTACAAATTGGGGAAAAAAAGCTTCATTAACCCTATGCCTGATAGAGGGCTAATATTCAAAATATATAAAGAATTCAAGAAACTAGACATCACAAATCAAATAATCCAATTTAGAAATGGGGTACAAATCTAAACAAAGTGTTCTCAGTGGAGGAATCTCAAATAACTGGGAAACACTTAAAGAGATTTTCAACATTCTTAGCCACCAGGGAAAGCAAATGAAAACTACCATACCATCTTACTGTCATAATAGATCAGTTCATAGCATAAGTGATGGCTCATGCTGGTGAGAGTGTGAAGCAAAAGTTACACTCCTCCTTTGCTGGTGGGAGTGCAAACTTGTACAACTGGTATGGAATTGATCTACCCCAAGACCCATCTATACCATTCTTGGGCAAATAGCTAAAGGATTTTCTATCCTATCACAAAAACACTTGCTCACATATGTTCATAACACCTCTGTTCATAATAGCCAGAAACTGGAAACAACCTAGTTGTTCCTCAACCAAAGAATGGATAAGAAAAATGTAGTACATTTACACAGTGGAATATTACTCGGCTATTAAAAATAATGACATCATGAAATTTGTAGGTAGTTGGATAAAACTAGAAAAGATCATCCTAAATGGGATAACCTAGACCCAGAAACACAAATGTGGCGTGTACTTACTTATAAATAGATATTAGCTGTTAAGCAAATGACACTCATGCTACAATCCATAGACCCAGAGAGGCTAAGTAACAAGGAGGACTTTAAGGATGACACGTGGGTCTCCATGGGAAGGTAAAATAAAATAAAGTTTGTGGGTGTACTGGGGGGCAGGTGGGAACAGTAACAGGAGAGTTCAGGTGGAGGAGAGGGATGAAGGGAGACAATATGGAGAAATGACTAGAATTGGAGGGCATCTGAAGGATGATGTGGAAACCTAGTGCAGTACAAACTCCCAGGATTCTAGGAGGCTGAGCCTAGCAAAGACCCTAAGTAATGGAGAGTACTGAGCCTGAACCCGTCATCTTCCGTAACCAGGCAACTTCCAATGGTGAGGCTGGAACACCAGCCCAGTCACAAAACTTTTGACCTACAGTCTATCCTGCCTGCCAAACATGCTGCAGCCATGGAGACACAGAACTTGTGGGCGTGGTCAACCAATGACTGTTCTAATTTGAGGCCCACACCATGAGAGGGGGCCTATTCCCAAACTGCCTAGGAGACCAGCATCTGGAGGCTGGATAGCCCAGAGAACTAGGATAGAGAAATTAAAAAATGAGAGATACCCATCAGATCCCTGTCCTTGCAACCCAGGAATCCTATGGAGCCAGAGGGTTTGAGGACACCAAGAGAACACCACCCACAGAATCTACTAAGGAGGGTTCATAGGGGCTCACAGATACATGATTGCAGCCACAATCGTGGAACCTGCATGGGTCTGATACAGGTCCTCTGTGTATATTTTGTGGTTGTGTAGCTTGGTGTTCTTGTAGGACTCCTAACAGTGGGAGTGGGGGCTGTCCCTGACTCTTTTGCCTGCTCTTGACACCCTCTCCCTCCTACTGTGCGCCTCATCCAGCCTTGATCCGAGGGTTTGTGTCTAGTCTTACTGCAGCATGTTATACCCTGGGAGGCCTGCTCTTTTCTGAAGGGAAGTGGAGAAGTGGATTTGAGAGGGAAGATGGGGCTGGGGGTACAGACTGAAAGGAGAGGAGGGAGAAGAACGGTGATTGGGATGTATCGTATGAGAGAAGAATAAATAAATTGCTTTCCTGCCTGTAGCCCACTCTTATGAAGGTATGTTCACAGTGGAGGTTCCCTCCCTTCAAATAACCCCAGCTTGTGTCAAGTTGACATTAAAACCAGCTGGCACAAGCACACACGATGAAACCTGTTACTCGTATGCTAACTTTTAAACTTTAATTCTAAGAAATGTAAAGAAAGCCCAGAGACTGTCTTCCACAGCTTCCGGTATGCATAAGTGAGGCTCAATGTCTGACTGTAAGACTACTGGGCACAGGGTAGTAATTAGCCCTCCACTCTAAGGGTTCAGTTCCCCTCTGCCTTACAGCCTCTCAACCATTCCCTTGAAAGAACTCTCAGCTCAGGGTATATCCAACTTGCTGCCCCACCCACACTAAAATGTCTACTTCTTGGTATTTATCCAACCTATGCTCTCCATTTAGAAAACCTTCCCACTACTTCAAGTTTCTGTATCCTCCTCATCCTTCACAGCCCAGCAAAAAGGCCAGCTCCTTCAGGAAGCCCACCATGATTTCTACAGCCACCACCTGTATTTCTCTTCCCCAGATTCTTTAGTTTGTATCTAGATTGCCTCCCAGGCGAGGATACTCACCCACCTAGAAGCTTCTAAGCTTAGGTGTTCATCCTAAGCTTACATTTCTAGCTAGGGATACCAGGTCACATTTATAGCTGTGCACGGGGTGAAATATTAGGGCAGCCCAGGGGGAGTATCATGATTTCAGCGCCAGCCTGGTTTATATAGTGAATTAACAAAGTAAAATTACTGATCAGTTACTACGCTTTAATTTCTCAAGAAGTTAAAACGTTTTCCTAAATTCAACTCCCAAGACAAATCCATCAAGAAAATACGTAAACGTATCATTAATTCTCTTGAGGGAATTAAAGCTTACCAGTCCAGAGGGACCCTGATGGAAAGGAATTTGCTGGCATCAGATCCAAACCCAGAGCTAGAAATGCTCCATCAGAGCTGAAGTCTGGGTGACCATGACTGCATGCCACTGTCCTGTGATCGGTGTCTGTTCCCCGCTTTTGTCAGGACTACTGAAGTATTCCTGCAAATCAAACAAGCGGCGTGTAAACAGTTCAAATGCTCAGCGGACTTTGCACAGATCCTAAGAGCTGCTCTCCAAGGACTAATGCATTCCACAAATCAAAGCGACATATTAGGTTGATAATTTTAGCACAGGATCTAAAACATGTGTCTTTTTTTTTTTTTTTTTTTTTTTGATTTTGTGCATGTGGATCCATGCATCTGAGTGCAGGGGCCCTCCGCAGATGCCCCTGGAGATGGGGTTGCAGGTAGGTGTGAGCTGCTCATCACTTTCCCACCCTTTATGAGATAGGACTTCTTGCTGAACCTGGGGCTTCCCGTTTCAACTAGACCGACCACCCTGAGAGTTCCTGAGGTCCTCCAGACAGTGTGCTTCTGAACTCCTCTCAATATCTCTTTCTCTCTCTCGTTTCCCTCTGTGTGTCTATCTCTCTCTGTGTCTCCGGTCTACCCATGTGTGTGTGTGTGTGTATGTGTGTGTGTGTGTGTGTGTGTGCATGTCTGCCTGTCTCTGTGTCTCCTCCCACCATGTATTTGTATGTGTCTGTCTGTCTCCCACTGTATCTCTCCCTGTGTCTCCCTTACTGTATGTGTGTGTGTGTGTGTGTGTGTGTGTGTGTGTGTGTGTGTGTGTGTGTGTGTGTTACAGAGGGGCAGAATACCAGCAGGGAAAGAACCAGCCTTCCTTGCCAATTTGTTTTTGTATGCCAATTGTATGTGGCTTGGGCATATACAATGCCAGACCTCATTCCCTCCCTACTCTTTTATGGGGTTTAACATGGTGCAGATTTACTGAGTCCTAACCAACTCTGGTGTTACAGGCATAGAGCAAAGCCATCTCCTAATGCCTTATTCCAGGACACAAGAACCCAGAAACCCCAGTAGGTACCCACTAAAGTTCAGCATCAGCCTGTGACACTGGTGTAGAGCATTTGGAGATGTGGCTGCCCAGAAGCCACTTGTGTTTCTATAAATAACCCCTCTTCCCACGTGATGGTTAATCATAATTGTCAACCTGATAGAATTAAGCATTATCCTGGGAACAGATTTCTGGGCACATCTCTAAGGGATAGCCTAGATTTGGTTAACCGGGACAGGAGGACTCACCTAAATGTGAGTGGCCTGGAGTCTCAGAGTGAATAAAAAAAGAAAATACAAGATAAACACAGCATTCATCTCCCTCTGCTTCCTCCATGTGAATGCATTGCTACCCCCTCCTGCTGCCACCACATTTCTCATACCACGATGGCATGTATCCCCTAGAACTGTGAGCCAGAATAAGCCCCTCCCTCTTTCCTCTCTTTTCTCCCCTTCCTCCCTTCTCCCTTATTTTTCTCTCCCTTCCTTCCCTCCCCTTCCTTCCTTTCTCTTCCTCCCCTTCCCCTTCCTCCCTTCTCCTTTCTTTTTCTCTTCTTTCCTTTCCTCCCTCTTCTTTCCTTCCCTCTCACTCCCCTCTCTCCTTCCTCCCTCTAGTTGCTTGTGTCAGTCACTTCATCTCAGCAATGACAGCGTTAATAATGCATACATGAACCTGTAAGCAACCCTCTGTGGAGGTTTGTATATGCTTGGCCCATGGGAAGTAACACTAGTAGAAGGTGTGGCTTTGTTGGAGGAAGAACACCACTGTAGGGTGGGTTTGGAGACCTCCTTTGTTCAAGCTCTGCTCAGTTCAGAAGAGTCTGTCTCCTCCTGGATGCCTTTGGATCAGACATAGAACTCTCAGCCCCTCCAACAGCATGCATGCCTAGACACTGCCATACATCCCACCACTATATTAATGGACTAAACCTCTGAACTTGTAAGCCATCCCCTATTAAATCTGTATACAAGTTGCCTTGGTCGTGGTGTTTCTTCACAGCAATTAAAAAAAAAAAAAAAAAAAAAAACTAAAACACCCTCCAAAAACTCCTTGGTTCAGGAAGTAAGGTTGGATGGAATTCTTTTTATTTGGTGTATTTGCTCCACTTGGGAAAATAGATGGCTTTTTGCATTTGTTTATCCACCTACTAAGGAAAAGCCATGAAACACTCATCTGTCACTAAACTGATCTCTAGCCAAGGAAACAGGATAAGCTGATTGGCTAGACCCAGCATATTGTCTAACCCGGAAATGGATAAGAGACTTCACACCTTAAAACCACCTGGTCTAGGAGAGTGTTGTCTTATTTGGGAGGTGTGAGGTTTGAAATAGGGTATCAGGTAGCCCAAGCTGATCTAAAAACTCACTCTGTAATAGAAGATGGTGGCCTTGAACTCTTGATCCTCCAACCTCTACCTCCCAAGTGCTAAGGTCACTCATGACCACCACTGTGCCCCACAAAAACATAGTGTGAATAAAAGGGTGAGGTGAGGACAGTTGTACCTTTCCTCTCTGCTACAGTCTCATCTCGAAGGGGTGTATTAGATGGAAGGAAAAGCCAAGGCCTAAAGAACTAGAAATGCACTTCCATCATTTACCAGCAGGAGGCCCCAAGCCTCTAGGGGGGAAAAACCCCCTCTTCTCCCCAACCTCCACCAGAAGTTTATATTCTGGAAGACCTGAGAAGACCCATTGTTCCTCAGGGAGTAGACTAGATTAGTCCTGGCATATAGATGTTATCTCCTTCTTTCTCTGCTTTCTCAAAAGTGAAATTAACAGTCACCAAGGTCCAAGCATCACCTTGGAGAGGAAGACTGAAACTTTAGAAAAGTGAGCATTTATGTGAAGAAACATTGTGGACTCTCAAAGGGTCCCTTCAACCACTCCTGATAGGGAGCTATAAACAAAAAGTGAGCAGGAGAAAGGCAGGAGATGGCTGGGTAAAAGATCCATTCTAGACCTTAGTTTGATCCCTGGAATTTACATGGTAGAAAGAGAGAAGCAACAACTCTTAAAAACTTTCCTCTGGTCTCTCTGTCTCTCTCTGTCTCTCTCTGTCTCTCTGTCTCTCTGTCTCTCTCTCTCTCTCTCTCTCTCTCTCTCTCTCTCTCACACACACACACACACACACACACACACACACACACACACACACATACACACACAAAGTAAAACATTTTAAAGCTGGAGAGTGGGAAGGTTTTAGTTCTGAGGGAACATGTCAGTTGGAAATTAAGTGTTCCCCTATAGGAAGGGACTAGAGGAGGCTTCGTGCTGATAAAGCCTGAGGAAACTTACCGGTGTGTATGTCATAAAATCACAATGATGTGCCCAGGATCCTAGAGATGCTGAGAGGGTAGCCAAGACCTGAGCAAGGTTTGAACCGTACAGAGCCTGCATCTGAGCCTGTCCTGTTGCCTTAGAACCTTCCCCCATCTTCTCCCTGACCTCAACCTTTTCATTGATGGATGTTTCTGACCAACCTAGGTCTTTCCTGCTTTCCACCTGCTAAGATGATATTGTCTCTCAGAGCCAAAAAGCCCCAGTATCTACAGTGGCCCCAGACTCCCAGATCCCTATTGCTCTTTCATCAGCATGCCAGACCTTATTCCAAATGGCCTCCTAGGGCCTGAGGGAACAAAGCCAAACTCCTCAGCTTGGCATTCCAAACGCTCCCCATCTGGCGCCCACCTGCCTTTCCTCTCACCCCCACTGTTTCTACACTCTTGGTGCCAATCAGACCTGCCTAGGCTTTGTTCCTAAGCTCCCTGTGTTTGTCTTCACCTGCCCATACCTCCATCACACCCCTCACTCAGGATGCCCCTGAGAAGAAGGATTTCATCCCACAGAGGCCTCTAGCCCCTCCAAAGTTTCTTCACTGGGAAACTGCTGCTAAACAGAGAGTCCTGAAAAGCAGATCGAACTGAGTTGAGGTATTGCCTACTAATTGATTGGCATTATGCAAGTCCCATTGTCAGGGATGCCTCAGAGTCACCTGGCATGGAATTGCTTACCTGGTAGGTTTGCCCCCAAGAATTAAATGAGATAATACACACTGAGTCTCTTAACTGACACTGTCTTCTGTTTCTGTTGCTGTGGTGAAATTCCCTAACAAAAGCAACTTCAGGGAGTAAGGATTTATCTTGGCTCATAGTTCACCATGGCAGGGAAGGTCTGGCACAGAGAACATGAAGCCAGTGTATCTAATCACCTAATCCAGGAGCAGAGAGAAAACAAAAGAGAGATCAGATCATAAAAACCTCAAGGCCTGACTCCCACATGACACACTTCTGCCCGTGGGGCTCCACCTCCTAGTGGTTCTACAACCTTCCCAAATAGCACCACCTGCTGGAGAACAAGTGTTCAAACACCTGAACCTACGGGGGACATTTCACATTCAAACAATACCAACTGATGGGGCTTTGAGGAAATGACTAGAGGGTGAGGGCTCAGCCCTCATCAGCAGAGTAACCCATTTGGTGGTTTCATAATTTGACTCATTACTGGGTGGTAGAGACTTAGGAGACAGAGCCTAATAGAAGTAGGTCACCCGGCTTATGCCTCTGAAGGGTATCTTATCACTGACCCCTTTCCTGTTTCTTTCTTTCTTCTTCTCTGAGCACGACAAAGTAAGCACCTTTGGTCTACCTTTCCCTTTCACCATGAGGTTCTGCCTCACAGTGGCTCAGTCAAAAACAAAAACAAACAAAAACAAAACAAAAACATTAACAACAAAAAAAACAGAAACAAACAAACAAAAAACCCACTGCTAACCAACTATGAATTGAAACCTCTGAACCCATGATCCCAAATAAATCTTCCCTCTGTAAAGCTCTTTGCCCCCTTCAGGTTACCACGGTAGCATTTTTCAGCGACTAATACACTTTAGATGTATGCATAGGATCTTTGCAACATTACCCTCTTGCTAGTGGTGCCATAAAGCAAGGATAGCTTTTAAAAGTATCTACTTGGAGCCAGATGAATTTGAGGTTGGGTCCTAATGAACTGGTTAATCTGTGAGTCACCAGACATATTACTTAACCTCTCTCTGAGCCTTAGTTTTGTCATATAAAAAATGGGGGTAATACTGGTGACTACTTGGAGGCATCATTTTGAAGGTTAAATGCATGGGCAGTTGGTTTAATAGAGTCTGATGAGCAAACCACACGTGAAAACTGATATTATGCTTTCCTGTGCTATGGCTTTATCCATGGGCTGATGAATCTCCAGTTCCTAGTTTGTAAGCACATTATGGGAAAAGCACCCAGCTTTTGTTTTTAATATTTAGACTGGAAGTCCAGTCTGCCTTCAAAATCATAAATACATACCTAATGTCATAATCCCCTTCTGCTTTTGTTGGCTAGGCATCTGTGATCATTAATACTGAGTGTGAACTTGACCAGGATCTAGATTTACCTAAGAAACAAGCCTCTGGCTACCCCTGTGAGAGAACTTGTAGAATGGATTGGCTGAGATTCGAACACCCACCTTAAATGTAGGTGGCACCATCCCGGGGACTGGGAGCCTTTCCTGAGTGAAAGGAAGGAGAAAAGCCAAGCAGGGCATTATCTCTGTTTTCTGACTGTGGGTATGTGACCAGCCGTCTAATCATTCTGGTACCATGATGTTCCTACCACAGTCTCCCCTAGAACCATGAGCCAAAATAAGCCCTTCCTTATTTAAACTGTTTGCTGTCATATATATTTTTTGTCACAGAAATGAAGGGTAACTAAGACAAAAAAAAAATGTTGTATCATTAAGGAGAGTTGGGGAGAGGTGTATGCTTTTAATCTCAGCACTCAGGAGTCAGAGCAGATAGATCTCTGAGTTCAAGAACAACCTGGTCTACAGAGTGAGTTCCAGGACATAGAAAAAAATCCATATCAAAAAGCAAAACAAAGGGGGCTGGAGAGATGGCTCAGTGGTTAAGAGCACTGACTGCTCTTCCAGAGGTCCCGAGTTCAAATCCTAGCAACGACATGGTGACTCACAGCCATCTGTAATGGGATCTGATGCCCTCTTCTGGTGTGTCTGAAAATAGTTATGGTGTACTTATAAAAAATAAATAAATCTTTTTTAAAAAAAGCAAAACAAAAAGCAAAAAGAAAAAGAAAAAGAAAAAAATAATACAATTATCTTGTCATTAGGGACTGACATGCCCTGTTCTTTTGCCTTTCTCTTCTTGGGCCATCTCTTTCTCCAGTGGTTCTAGGCCTGGAAACAAATTCGCAAAGATGGAAATATGGATTGATAGGCATTGGTACTGGTCTATAAGTATACTACTCTGGGCACATAATTATATGTTATATTTTTCTGTTGTTAGATTCTTGTGACTCAACCTAGTTAATGCCACAAATTTAGATTTCACTTGACTGAGTAGAGACATACATAGAGAACGACCAGTGAGCACATCTTCATTGTCATAGGGCATTGTGATTTAGGGACTGTTTGTTACTAAGTATAACCTAACCTGTCTAACTTTTATATACACTCTTGCATGGCTTTCTCTTTGCCGTCTCTGATACAGGGCTCTGTGATACATTCTAAACCTCATTGTGTAAGTAATAAATGAGCTCTTCAGAAGACCTCTCAAAGGGGGGGGACTATCCACTACCCAAGGAGATGCTCAAGTGGATCTTCTCTGATCCCACTCATCTCCTGCCCTTGGTCATCTATCTTAGAAAGTCCCTTGTAGCCAATTGCTTCAACAGCCTTGGCACAATGGCTCAAATTGCAAAATATCCATTCAATTCCTGAGTAGCTCATGCAAGACTTCAATGTCCTCTCTTTAATTCACCATCTCTGCATTAGTTTCCTATTGCTGCAATGACAAGACACCCCAAATTTGATGGCTTAAGCAATACAAACTATCTTCATGTAGTTATCTAAGTATGAAGCTTGGGAAGATGGGTACATACAGGGTCAGATGGAGGCCTCCCTTTGGCTTTCTTGTAAAGGAATAGTCTATTCTGCTGAGCATCTACTGTGATTTGGGCCAGACCCAGGACTAATAGGAGGATATGCTCACTGGGTCCTACTTTGTGATTTGATTAGCCCCAGCAGGATAATCCAGTATACTCTCACCACCTCAAATTCCTTAGTTTAATCAGATTTACCAAGTCCCTTTGGCCATACCATATGGGTAACATCTCCACGGGTTTGCCAGAATGAGTACTTGGACACCACAGATGGGTCTTTATTCTCTGACCATCTCGCCAATTGTCTTTTGCATATGTTCAACTAAATACAAAAAAAAAAAAAAAAATTCATCCCCTGCCTAAGAATTAAATAAGAAATAACATACTAATTTTCTTTCATCCAGAATTTCTCCATTTTTATGGCTGATTTTCTTAGAATTCTTGAAATGAGGTCAGAAACAAACTTCACTCTAACCACCCCATAAGAAATAAGGAAGAAAGGTTCATTGTATCTTCCCAGGGTTCCCTCCCCATAAGGTAAGTTTCTTGAATGCCTAAAATAGCATAGTCCAATAGTAACATCATATAACGTACATGTGCAAATTTTAATTTTTAGTAGTCACAAAAAGATAAAACTAATTTGAGTACTATTTTTTTCTTTAACTCAATATATACAACATATAATTGACAAGATCTTATGAATAAGAGACTCCATTCTTTTGTTGTACTAAGTATTTGTCCTACCTTTGCAGCACATATCAAAAGAAACTAGCTACATCTAAGTGTTCAATGACCACCTTGGGTTGGCAGCACTATATTGGACAGGTCCATACTTAGACTTCTATTTGTTATGCTGGAATGTGAGGCCAAGATTAAGCTTGTGGTGATGGTAGGAAACAGATGGATCTATTCGGTAGCTTCTGGAGATAAATCTATACACCTTTGACTTGGATGTTCTTTGTTACAGGGGTGAGTCCTTTCTCCTGTTCCTACCCATATTTTCTGGTGACCCATTCCCAGGCAATGGAAAGTCTCATCCTCTGTGCTTTGAAGTGCATGCTATAATTAGCTCAGTGCAGAGTATACAGTACACATTCAACAGATGTTATTGTCCTACCTAATGGTAAATATAAGGGCAAATACACAGTAGGTACTCAAAGGGTAACCAATAGATGAATTAGCTTTATCTACCCCAAGTAGAACTACCATTTTTTTAGATTAAGACACTGCCAGACTCAGTACCAGCCACAAAAATTCAGAGTGTGTCCACCCTCTACACCCTAGAGTCTAGAGCCTGGTCTTTAATTAAGAATATATTGCCATTGCACAAGACATCGAAGGGAGAGTTACAGACTAGGAATGGACACCAGGAACTCTTCCTAAAAGTACAAAGTTATCTGATTAGATAATATAGAAAGTGGATGACAATATGGAATGTCAAAGTGAGGCTAAGGGGCCTCTCAAGGCCTATAACCCTGATGTCTTTAGACAAGGAAAAGGACTTGTAGACTAAGGAAGGCTATCCAAAGTCCCCTGAAATCAAACCAAGTTCAAAATAAAGATTCAGAATTGCTTCATTTGGCTCTCAGAGCAGAAGAAAAGCAATTTTCTGGCTTTATGAAGAAAGAGGTCAACAGACATGGTCAAAAGCTCTTCATCCTGACTCTGCCTCCTATTTTATGACTGTGACCGAGTTACTTCCCTGTAAGAAACTTATTAATGTCTAGAGACAAGGAGGAAACATCCACGTACAATGATTATTTTTTTACTATCAATTTGACTAGATTTAGAAGCACATAGGCAATATACCTCAGGGTTGGTCTGTAAAGTCATTTCAAAAGAGGTTTCAGTAAGAAAAAAAGAGTCACCTTATCCCATAGCATGGGACCTATACTAAGTAAAAAGTGTAGGATTGAGCCTGCTGAGCACCAGTATTCATTTCTTCTGTCTACACCCTGACTATGGGACAATGTGACCGTCTGCTTCATGTTTTTGCCTCTGTGCCTTCCCTACCATGATGAACACTATCCCCTCAAACACTAAGCCAAAATAAATCTTTCCTCCTAGAAGTTTCTTTTTCTCGGGTAATTTGGTCATGACCACAAAAAAAAAGTTACTAGTACAGAAATTTGGTACCACAAGTGGGGTTCTATTCATGTGGTTTACAGACCTACAAGCCTTTAGAATTGATTTGAAGGACTAATATAGAAAAGCTCAGCACTGTGGACCAGAGAAATTCATAGGATTCTATAAGCAAAGGTAAATGGAGTGTCCTGGGAGGAAAAGGGAAGATTAGAGTGCTGATAAAAATGCAGACAGCACAGACAGTGCTCATAGAGTTTCAGAGAAGAGTGTACTAGGAACTGAGCTAGAAGCCATTCCTATTATATTCTGCTAAAGATAATCTGGCTGCATTCCTTGTCCTGAAAATGTGAGTTAAACCTAATTTTAAAGTAGACTAAATTTGTTTAGTGGAGGAAGTTTTAAGACAACAGAACCTTCATGCTGTTATTTGATTATAGCTTACTGCATTTGCACAGATTTACAGTGAGAGAATAGAAAATGGAGCATAGAGATGTAGAAAATATGCAGTCCAGCAAAGAAAGGAGCATTAGCCCAATCAAAGTGAAGGCAGTGTTGTAAACCAAGCAAACGCCTGTTTTGTGATAGACATTTTCTGGAAAGATGCAACACACATACACACACACACACACACACACACACACACATCTATTCACCTCAGGAAGGAAAACCACAAATTTTAAAAAAGATTTATATCAAACTCGAAATTGATGAAACAATGTGTTTTTATTAGGGTTACTAACCCCAATACTTTTTTTTCTTTATTTCTAGAACTTAACAAGTTCCTCACAGGAAAGGGACTCGGACATAGTCATAAAATAGGAGGCAGAATCAGGATGAAGGACTTTTGATCATGTCTAATGACTTCTCTCTTCATCAAGTCAAGGCATTGCTTTGCTTCTGCTTCAAAATGCCTAACAGTAATACGGGTGAGTGGTTGCTTGTAGCATCAGAAATGATTCCGACGCAGCTGCATCACTGAAAAGTCCAGCCTAACAGGGCTGACAACTCATGAAAGTTGCAACCATAGAGCTCTTAGGGGAATTTCCACACAGCTTGACAGTCTGAGACTCCCTTCTCTGGAATTCAGCTGGTCAGAGTCTCTACCCACAGCAGTTGTTTATCCTTTTTATAGTGCTGGGGAGAAAGTGTGGAGAATTGCTTCTGTTTTCCCAACATATTATCTTGTGTTCATTCTTGAGTCTATATTGGGTCTCCCAATCCCTTGTTGAGGAAATATTTCAAATCTGAGGAAACAGTTCCCAAAAGCTGCTAAGGCCAGACAATATGTGGTAGACCCAGATTCCTTACACAGAGCACCTGAACAGGTTACCCACGATAATATAAAGATAAAGCCTAAGTTGCAGTAGAAACCCCAAAATACTAGAGATACCAGATGTGTGGGATGATCAACAAGGAAAGCTAGAGCCACTGAGTAACTCCAGCCCAGAAAGAAGCCACATATGCTACAGGCAACTGAGCTATCAAGGCAGGGCCACTTATCTGTGATGGAGTACAGACAATGCCACCACAAGTGCCAGACATGGAACTCCATTGTTTAGTGTTTGCTCTGCTAGGTTTTCCTCACTCTAGCCCAATTCTTCCCTTTTGGAGTGGGAATGTTTACTCTATCATGGAATATTGCAAGTATAAATCATGTGGTGGTAGTGGTGGTAGTGTGATGGTGGTGGTGGTGGTGGTGGTAGTGTGATGGTGGTGGTAGTGGTGGTGGTGGTAGTGTGATGGTGGTGGTAGTGGTGGTGGTGGTGGTAGTGTGAAGATGGTGGTGGTGGTGGTAGTGTGATGGTGGTGGTAGTGGTGGTAGTGGTAGTAGTGTGATGGTGGTGGTGGTGGTAGTGTGATGGTGGTGGTGGTAGTGTGATTATGGTGGTGGTGGTAGTATGATGGTGGTGATAGTGGTGGTGGTAATAGTTTTGTTTGTTTTGTTTTTTTACAGGGGTTCAGAGTAAAGAGATTACTTTGCATGTCATGAAGTGGCAAGGAAAAAAAGTCAGTCGGCTGACTTTTCTAAGGAGAACTCTGACATTACAAAAGGCTAGTGTGATGATTCACAACCTTTCTAATGCTGCAACCATGTAACACGTTTCCTCATGTTGTGATGACCCCCAGCCATAAAATTATTTTCCTTGCTACTTTATGACTGTAATCTTGCCACGGCTATGAATCATAATGTAAATATCTGTGGTTTTCGATGGTCTTAGGTGACCTCTGTAAAAGGGTCTTTTGACCCCCCCCCACAAAGAGGTTGCAACCCGTAGGTTGAGAACCACCGGGCTATGAGAGGAAATATGTCTCAGAGCCAGGTCAGACCAAGGTGAGAGCCAGAAATCAGACAAAGAGAAAAATGCAAATGAAAATGCAGCTAAGGAGAAATGCAGAGACCTGAGGCTGATTCTATCCAGCATGCTCGAGCGCATGCGCGCGCACACACACACACACACACACACACACACACACACACACAGGCCGCCGCCACAGCCTGGCATCCCACGTCATTCAATTCCCCTGAGTGTTCTAAACCAAGATGATCAGATAATAAGCGGCAGAGTGGTGTGCATAGCATCAAGTTGATTAAATTTGTTTACTGATAATTCTTTCAGGTTCCCATGAAGACTGTGTAATTTCCTTGCCGTATTTCAAACAGATTTGGGCTAATGCATTATTGACAGCACCCTTGCAGACCATCTCCACAATGTCATTCAGGATAATTATTTCACAACAGATTTCCAGGGCCTCTGGTTCCTGTTGGGATTCACTTGGGCATAAATTACAGAGCCGAATATTTAATCAGTGTCCCCATTAGAACCCCGTGGCTTATTTTTAGGAGCTGAGGCGGGAGAGTGAGGGAGGGAACAGATATTTGTATTATTACAGCATGAATACACTGCTTCCATGCTGGATGGGTTCTCTCTCTCTCTCTCTCTCTCTCTCTCTCTCTCTCTCTCTCTCTCTCTCTCTCTCTCTCTCTCTCTTTCTCCCTCCCTCCCTCCCTCCTTCCCCTCCCTCCCTCCCTCCTTCTCTCTCTTTTTCTTTCCCAAAGCTCAACCAAGCTGAAAAGCAGCCTGAAGCATCTTTGCCTTTTTTTAGAAATAAACACAAGCATTAATCTTTTGACTGCATTAAATTAAATATTAATGTTAACGGATCACATAGTGTGAAGTTTTAAAAAAAATGATTAACATTGACATCACATTCTCTCTCCGTGACTTTTCCATTGTACAAATTAGTTCAGGTCTAAGTATTGTCACTTTGGAAAGTGGGACCAGGGAGCCAGGAGATTATTTGGGGGCATTTCTAAGAAGAGCCATGAAGGAAACTGTTCTGTGGACAGTGGCTGACCCTATTTGCCTCCTGAACAGACATTTCAGCCGACTCAAGTGGGCCAAGATGTCCTTTGCAAGGAATCATCATCTCATGACTAATTAGCCATTCCAGGAAGTCCTGTTTACATTTCAGGCCCTTTGTGTTTTGAAAGAAATAGTCAATAAAAAAGTGGCCCTGGAGGGGAGGGAGGTGGTGTGGGATGGAGAGATGGCTCAGTGGTTAAGAGCACTGACTGCTCTTCCAGAGGCCCTGAGTTCAATTTCCAGCAACCACATGGTGACTCACAACCATCTGTGATGGGATCCAGTGCCCTCTTCTGGTGTGTCTGAAGACAATGACAGTGTACTTATATATAATACATAAATAAATCTTTTTTTAAAAAGTAGCTGGGGATATGTGAGGTAACATTCTCAGCTCATCACGTGTCCTGCCTCCTGCTTCGGTCTGTCTTCATCATCCACACACTCCAAATAATAGTCAACCCAACCTGCCTCTTGACTGTCACTCCAGTTACTTTTTGAAGCCCTCAGCCTACCTGAAATCTGTCAAGTGGGCCAGGAATGCCCTCTTTTTAAGGGGCATGCCCTGGTTCCTAGGTGTCAACTGACCCTTCCCCCTTTTCTATTTGTAATTCTATATTCCTCTGGATCTAGCCTGTGAGAGGCCTCCAAAGACTCTGCCTCCCAGTGCTTCTTCCCACCCCCTTATCTTCCCTTTTCCTTGATTTATCAATTATGACTCTAGACTTTACTGCACTAAACCCAAAGGTGCCTTATCCAGACTCAGCAAGCATCCCCTAAGCCTTCTGTGTCCCCTGGGTGTCCCCTGAACAACTATATGTTGGCTATACCTGCAGCCCAGGCTGCCCAACTGACCATGGTCCGGGAGAGCACTTGAGGACACACCCAGATTTAACTGCCTGGGGCTCCTGCAGGACAAAGTTTCCTTTAACCAGCCCCAGTTCTGAGCACTGTCCAGTCATGGGCCATTTTCTGCCTCAACTCCTTCAAGGCCTTGCTTCTACAATGAGAAATGAAGATCGGAGGCCTCTTAGTCTTCCCAGCACTGCCTGGTCCCTTTCATTTGTCTAGGAAGGGTGATCTCTGAGAATCCTGACTCCTGCTCTCCAGAGGGAAGAATTTGTGTTTCTCTCTGTCTGGGGTTCTAGTTGGGCCAGGACAAAGACATCCAGCCCACTGGGTCTAACTTAACATCTGCATTTAAAAGGAGGAACATTTGATTCAGGCCAAAGGGATGGGGAGGTAGGTAGTGGTATCGGAAGTCTCAAAGGCTGGAGATAGCAGTACAGTCCTTTGTTTGACCTGAATGGCATTTGGTAATGAGACTAGGGAAGATTATCTCCAGGCTTTCAGACGCCTCCCTTGCCAGGAGGCAGCAACAATTCCATCAGGGGAGCTCCTAAGAATAATCGGTTCTGAGAACTCCAACCCCTCACCCCATCCCCAACACCATCTTAAATCCTTGCCCCTGAGCTCTGCCAGCTGGGCAAAGCAAGGAAAGCTCTCTGGGTCCTAAGAGGAGAATGCCCATCCCCTGCACAGGCAATTAGCACCCAACCATGTCCTCAGGGTTGACAGCCAGCACACTGGGTTAGAATCCTGCCTTCTTGGCTTGGCTCACCAGTAACGTTGTGAAGATCCTAGGAGAAATTAGTCCCCATTTCTTCATGTGCAGAAAGGGATTAACATGATCTCCCTCCCCCGCCTCTCTCTCACACACATACACACACACACACACACACACACACACACATATAGGGCTGCTATGGATCTCATAGAGAGAGGGGACTAGGATGGGAAGCCCCATTGTAAAGACCAAATTATGCATGACGTGTGTATTAGTTTTCTCATTGCTGTGACCAGATGCCTGACCTCAAGTGGCTTATGGGAGAAATGATTTATCCGAGCTAGCAGCTTAAGAAGGATGTGGTCCGCCATGGCGAGGGAGGCATGGTGTCACGAGTCGGAGGTGGCTGGGCACATTGGTCAGCAGTCAGGAAATAGAGAGATGAATGACGGTGCTCTGCCTGCGTTGTCCCCGCTCAGTTCAGGGCCCCAGCCCATGGAACCCTGCCCCCCACACTCAGGGTGAGGGCCTCCTTTACAGACTTAGTTATAGGTGTGCTTTGCTGGTGATTCTGAATCCAGTCAAGGTGTCTAGATTAACTATCACTGTGACCCTCCCTTTCCCTGCTACCCACAGAAAGTACCACATGGCCCTGCTCAGCTGAAGCCCCACTGTCCAGCAAATGCAACTTTGTCCTCAGTTCTGCCAACAACTGGGTCGTCTTCGCCACCTCTTTCCCTTTCAAGGTATAGATAGATAGATAGATAGATAGATAGATAGATAGATAGATAGATAGATAGATAGAGGCAGGAAAGACCAGGCCCTTTGTGAGGGTGTCATGGGAGTGTATCTCTCCCTCTTCTCCTCTTGCTGGACACCCCCCAGTACCTGACTCTACCTAGAGACTTTTCTCTATCTGATTCCCTAGTCTTCCACTAGGGCCTTGATTGTTGTAGGCAAGCGCTCTCTTTCTTAGCTACACTCTTGGCCATTTTTATTAATATGCTTGCTCAGGCTGGCCTTCAATAACTAGTTGGCCTTACAGGCATGTACCATTCATTATGCCTGCTGAGCAAATGTCTTCACTATTCACATCACCCACAGTCAATGTGTTGCTGTTCACAATGAACTTTTGATTGTACGTCACCCCACGGTCACAGAGGGCTCTGACACGGAAGGGAGTCAGGGAAACTTCTGCCACAGTTTGGATTTGACTTTTCTCCAACTCATCATATAAAGACTTGGTTCCCAATAAAATGCGTTGAGCGGTATCCATGCGTTGAAGAGACGGTTGGGGCCTTGAGACTCCATTCTAACAAAGAAGGAATAACGATTTTGGAGAGCTGGTGGTTATAAATTGAGTCAGTTCCATTATCTTTCCCCATCTTTTCTGTTCCTCTCTTTCCTTTACATTCTTCCTCCATGTGTGGAATAGCATGGGTCCCTCACCAGGACCTGAGCATACCATAAACTCAAACAAACCTCAGTTTTATATACATTTCCTTGCCTGGAGGATTCTGTATAAGAAACAGAAAAAGGACTAAAACACTAGTCCCAGAGGATAGGGGGTAGGGTGGGTTCTAATTCAGTTTATTGGCAAAATCAACCTGTACACTGCCAAACTACCTAACCATTTTTTCAAAGCTGTCCTGCATACTACCCCACCCCACTGTCACACTGTCAAGAGAGGCAGGCAGGATCCGTAACAGTTATTAACAGGTAAAGTTGATAGTCACCAAAAGAGGGGACAACATAAACAAATTTGGAGCCCTTGGGGACAATTTCATTGTTGCTGTTAACAGAACTAGTGTTGTTGGGGGGTGGGCTACCTATACATACTGTGCTGACACTTTGCGTACAAGCATGCAACACCTCCGTGTGCAAACTTTCATCTTCACTCTCATTGGAAAACACGTTCAGAAAGGAAACTTGGACCCAGTTCTCTCTGGCTCCAAACCTAGAGTTCTCGGCCATCTAAAGGGTCACCACCTGGTGGCTACTCCCTTACCCTCTAGGCTCACCTCATAAACAGACTCCATGGCCACTGCTTTGACCCTGGATACTGTAGCTGAGGTCCTTCCAGAGATGCTCCTGAACCCACCTCTCTTGGGAAAAGGAAATAAAGTAGGGCAAAGGTCTCTGGTACCAAGGCCGATTGGACAGAGTCAAGTTCTGTCTAACATGGAGCTCTGACTTGAACCTCTTTGGTGGCAAGTCTTAAATTCTGGTGCTTGGGCTTTCTCTGAGGTAAGGAGGAGGATGGGGAGCCGGCTGGTGGAGGAGGGAGTGAGAAGCACATCAATAGTCACTTAGCCCTCTAACTGAGAAGGTTCTTTTTCTTTTTAAGATTTATTTATTATATATGAGTACACAGTCTCTGTCTTCACACACACCAGAAGAGGGCATTAGATCTCATTACAGATGGTTGTGAGCCACCATGGGACTTGAACTCAGAACCTCTGGAAGAGCAGCCAATGCTTTTAACCACTGAGCCATCTCTTCAACCCCTACTGAGAAGGTTCTAATTGCAAAGCTCCAGAAGCAAGTTCTGAGGGTTTGTTAAAACTGATCCTTGTATTGCCCTAGAAGCAGTGCACTTTTTAGAGAGGCTAAAAAAAGGGGGGAAGTTGGGGGAGCCAATCTCTGTAGAGCAAGGGAGAAAGGGAGCAGCCAGAAGAGGGCGTGGCTCTAGGGGCTAGCACCACTGAGGGCCCCAAACTGCTGACTCTGCCCTTTCGCAGAACTCTGCGGAGGTGAAGCCACGCCCTCATGCAGCCCAACGGGATCAATTAAAGGATCGGTGACCAAACAGGAGAGGGGTGCGCCTCCTCGGCTCTGTTATATCTTCCCGGTTGTTATAATAAAGAAGCACCTATGACACTACACAGATTAAATACTCCACTGGGTAAACTAATCCTTGGGATTTCACTCACTACCTGTGGCTTATAAATTTTAATTGGTTCCAAACTGCCGCCTGAACTGATGTGAAAGTGTACGATGCCAGAAACGGCCCAAGCCTCAAACACGTGTGGATGTTCTTCTAAGAAAAGGGGTGGGGGAGGGGAGGGCTATTACAGATGCCAAAGGGGTGAGTGAAAAGCGTTAGCTATTTGAGCGTTAGCTATTTGAGCGTTAGCTATTTGAGTATTCCCACCACCCCTGAGGAAGCTGGAGGAAGAGTAGAGACTACCCCTCCTGCCTGGGCAACTCCACAAGCTGTGACAGCGCACTTGGAATGGGTCAGTTAGAGATACAGGATACAGAAGCCCACTCAGAGCAATCTGTGTACCAGCAGAGGCAGCACTGCTGTGAAGACTCTGGAGTAGACACGGAAGGAGGGCCTCCTAGTGAGGCCCAGTTCTCTCTGCTTCTGTTGAACACACGGGCTTTGTTCCTCACCCTCTTCACAGACAGGGTTATGAAGTTTCTGTAGCTGGGCAAATTTGGTGGCCTCTGCTGCTGATATGGCTGGAGTTCAGTGCCATCCACAGCCTGTCCTGGAGCCAGGTGCTCCTCTCTGGGCCTCCTCAGCTACACACCTCTTTCCTTAGAAGTGAGACATGAGGCTTCCCTCGAACTTTGTTGTGGCCTGTATTGTGCCACACAGTGGCAGCAACTACTACTTGTGTTTACCTCTCCTGATGCACTGACTTTTTTCATTTAACACTTTTCCCTCCTGGTCTCTCATCCCAGCCAGACTTCCTCTAGCACCCCCATCTTCACTCAACAGCAAGATTTATATACATGCATGCATACATGCGTATATACATATATACACACACATAAATACATACACACATACATATATACTCATATAAATATATACATACACATACATATATGCACACATAAATACATACATACACATATATACACATACACACACATATACATCTTTACCCACAGAGCCATCTCACCAGACCTCAAAAACAATTCTTTTAACTTTTTTTTTAATTTATTATTTTCATATGTTTTGTTTGCATATGTATCTTTACCACGTGTATTCAGTGCCCTAAGAGGCCAGAAAAAGGCATGGAATTCCCTGGGACTGGAGTCACAGACAGTTGTGATCCAGCATGTGGGTGCTGGGAATTGAACCTTGGTCCTCTAAAAGAACAGCCAGTTCCTAGCAGCTGATCTATCTCTCTGGTCCATAAAAAAAATTCTTGAACCATCCTCTCTTTATAAACACTCAAACAAGCCAGCTGACTGTCTCTAATCCTAGCACTGCAGAGGTGGGGGCAGGAGGATCAGAAGTTTCAGACATCCACGGCTACATAGCCAAAGCCTGTCTCAAAAATGAAATGGGTTGTGGAGATAACCTGGTCAGTAAATCACGTCATACAGGCATGAGACCTGAACTTGGTCCCTAGAGACTCTTGTTAAAAAGCTGGGTGTATGGGGGGCGGGTGCAGATGGTTCATCTAGACGGAGGAGGGAGTATGGAATGGAAAACTACTGGAACATAGTCTTTGCTAGTTGGACAGGTCAGAAAAACCAGGGTGTGTTCACAGAGCAGAGAGATGCTGTGTGAGGAAGGAATGGAGGGAGATGAAGCCGATTACAAAAGCCCGGCTGACTTAGCTGTTGGGTGTTGTTTTTAAAAACCAAATTCCCAACTGTTCAATTTTACCAAGGAAGGCTCAGGAGTCAGATGCTGGGGTGAAAGCCTGCTAGCTCAGAGAGGCAGAGAAAGCACCCAGCTGACCTTCCCACCCTAGCAACACCCCAGAAGGAAAAAAGAAAAAGCTCAGTCTCCTTTGATGTCTTAATGCCCTTCATCTCAAAGGCCCTCCTTTCTGTTTACTTCTGTTCACTCCCTGTAGCTTGGTTGCTTGCCCTGCCTCTTGACCTAGGGCTGACTTTATTTAGCCCTTGGATTAAAGGTGTGTGCTAGGGCTGTACTTGTTTATATAAACAGAATGCTCTAGGATCAAAGGCTGAGCCTTACCACAAATAGAAACAGGTTTTTACAGCTCAGGATGTCATCAGATATCCTACAACACTTGGGCTCCATTCTTTGTTAGCACCATGCACTAACCATTTTACTACCCTGCGACCTTCTCTAAATCCCTTCTTCTCTCTGCCACTTGGCCATGCCATCCTCAAGGCTCAGATTCCAAGTCTAGACTTGCCAAAGGCAGGTCTGGGCCCGCGAGACATTATACTAGGCTGACATTCATATTGAGATTAATCTTTCTAGGTCAGAGGTTACAACCTCCGGGTTACGACCCCTCTGAAGGTCACTTATCAGATATCCTGCATAAAAGGTATTTACAATAGCATTCATTAACAGTAGGAAAATTATAATTGGGAAGCAGCAGCAAAATAATTTTATGGTCTGGGGATCACCACAACATAAGGAACTGTACTAAAGGGTTCATTCTCTCTCTCTCATACCCACCTGTGTGTGTGTGTGTGTGTGTGTGTGTGTGTGTGTGTGTGTGTGTGTGTGTGTTATGCCTTTGCTAACAGAAGACAGCTTTACAGGGTTGGGTTTATTCCTCCACCTTTGGGTGGGTCCCAGGAATCGAACTCATACTGCCAGGCTTGTATATCAAATACCTTTACCTGTTGAACCATCACCAGACCTAGTGCCCCATGTTCTCAGGAACCCCTCCAGTGGTTCTGATGGCTCAGTCTGTAGTTGCCCCACCATATCCAAACACTGCATACCCAAAGAGTCAACCAACCTTGAGCAGAAAGTATTTAAAAGGAGTAGTACCTGTACGGGCTGGGAACAGTCTTTTCCCCAGTCATTATCGCTGAACAGCGCGTTAGAACTACGACGCACTCAGTGTCTGCCCTGCGCTAGCTGTCTGGGAGGAGGAAGAGTGTAGCTTAGCAAAAACACTATGCCATCTTCCAAAAGGCACTTGAGACTCCTCGGATTTCAGCATACAAGAAGTTCACTGGAACCGGTTCTCTAAGAACAAAACAGAGCAACCGTACTGACAGACTACGGAAGTGCTTGCAGGCAGGGGGCGTAGAACGAGCACGTGAATATAAGCGTGCGTGAACGAAGAAAGAGTAGAGGATCTAAAAGAGACTCCAAGAGGTTGCCATGATTTCCTTCAGCCAATATGATGAGGAAGAGGGAGGGGAAAGACCAATGCAGGCGTGGGGTTGCCCACTGGGATGTCCTGTCCCCAGCCTGCCCTGTGCACAGAGCCCTGCGTGATACCCCCATGTCATGTAACCACCCTAACCTGAATCCCAGATGAAAACCCCAGTCCAAACTACTTTCCCAGACCAGAAGCAAGAGATCCCTTGGTCCCCAGTGGCCTGGATGAGACCCCGTAAGTTAATTGCTTAATATCGTTTACAGAGGGCCAGTCGGGCTTGGGATGAAGGAGGCTAATGCTGTTCTTGGCATCCAGCTGAAAGATTCGAGGCGCCAGAAATACAAAGGAAGGCTTCTTTCAGCTTCCAGACCAGACTGTTGAATAAAACCAGAGAGATGGGGAAGGGGCTGCTGGGGTGGGTGGGGGCTATTCAGAGAAAGAATAAAGGTTCTTTTGGTAAAGAAATATTAATCGTAATACTCACGTTGCGTTAAAATATATGTTTGAGATCTGCAGAATGAGATGTTCATAAATAGATAAGCTTTAAGTGGATGATTTTTTAGCCTGGATTTTCCTGCACTGAAATATAATTAACACTTCCTGAAACCAGCTAGCTTGGAATAATTTAGTTCAATTGTAAGTATGCAAAACACTTAACAATTAGCTCTGTGAAATGAGACCAGCAAGCACTGAGCCGACTTCATTAATGCCCTAAGTGCACATGCCCCATTATGAGAGCTTTCAGAAATATTGTATGAATCCGAAATACCCTCATAGAATGGAACCGGGAGGGAGTTTCCGATTATTTCCATTCATTTGAAAGTTACGTCTCATAACGCAGCCATCTGAAAGATGATGGCAATTGGTTTTAATATTTTTACAGCCTCTTCTGAGGTGGAGGGGGGAGGGGGAAGGAAACCAAAGTGTAATGAGGTCTTTAAAGCCAGTGTGATTTAATTCACTATGAAAAGGTGGCCTGGTCAGAGTAAGGCCTTGGTCCACCCGTGTTTTCTTCACCTGTACAATGAAAGTACCAGGAAGTACTGCTCAAACTTGTAGCCCTCAGAACTGGTCCTGACCAGTCAGGTTGAATGCTGCGGCAAGTGTCCCCCTCATCCTTAAAATGTTCTGGAACCAGAATAACTCCTCAGGGACGTGTGGAGTGCTTTCTGTGGACCATGACTGACAGGGGGTCCGGATCAGGGATGGGGAAGGGGTGAGAGAGTAAAGGGAGAGGTGAGGTTTGAATGAAGGCTGGAGGCAAAGCCTTCCTAAGATGAAGAGCAACTCTGGGGTTGGTGAAGTGAGAATTTGGGTTTCTTAAAAATCCCCAGATATGTCATGTGAAGATGTTTTTGATTTAACCCCAGGTGTGGGATAAGAGGCTGCTTCACAGCAGGTGATTAAGATTTGCCTCATGCACTAGCAGGGGCTTGATTTTTGCCAGCTGCAGACAGTTTAATTCTGGGGACTCTGGGGAGAGTATAAATGGGAGAGCCCCCAGAGGGCCAGTGATAGCTGCTGTCCCCCTCCATGCTGCTGGTCCCCCTGCATGCTGTGGTCCCTACTGCTATTGCTGGTCCCTGATGCTGTGTTTGCTTTTGGATTAGTTGTTGCTGGATTGCTGGATTTTTCTGGCTTCTTGGATATCCTGACTATGAAGATTTGACTTTCCCCTAGGAACCTGACACCCCTAATCAGTAGGAAATAGCCTAAAGAGGTCTACATCAACTTTTCTCTCCTACCTAGTGTTGGGGGAGTAGGGGTGGAAGGGATTAGGGTATAATAAGGGTCGGAAGAGAGCTAGAGGTCTAAGAACCCAATAAAGTAGCTAAGACCAAATATGCCAGCAGGCTGTAGGGAGGGCTCAGTAGTCACTAGTGCAACTTGCCTTTCAAGTATGAGACCTGAGTTTCATCCCAAACCCAGAATCCCAGAACCCCAGAGCCAGCCTTCAGGGGCAGTAGCCAGCCTAACCTACTCCAGCAAGTTCTAGCCCAGTGAAGAAAGGCACACCTGAGGTTGGCCTCTGCATGCACATGTTTGAATGCACACAGAACATACCCATGCAAATTAAAATTTTAAAAATCAACTGTGCCTACCAGTAAGTTCTGAGGAGCAAACAGCCTCAATTACAACAGTAAAAGGAAGAGTTTTCACTCTGTGCGATCGCTAAATCATGGTTTTAATTTACCGCCTCAAATAAAAGCCACAAGAGAGAGAAGCCTTCTACCTCATGAGGCTTGTGTGGGTATCAGCCTAAATGACCCCTGGGGACAGAATGGGGACAGTCATAACACAGAGTCTCCTACAGTACAATACAAAGAGTCCACCTAGCTCCTGAAGGCTAAGCCAAATGAGTCTTCCCACTGCTTTATCTGGACCCTGCACCAAGGAGAAACCCAGAGACGGGGCCCCTGGGGAAGAGAGGTGAAGGATTCCAGAAGAGGTGGGCAAGGTCAACAACGCCAAGTGAGTTGGAATCTACTGAGCACCAAGACAATCAACATCTTTCCCTGTATTCTACTGCCCACTTTAGGGGAAACAAAACAAAACAAAAACAAACAAACAAACAAACAAAAAAACCGGAGGCTCAGAGATCCCAGATGACTGACTCAAGATCATAGGGCCAAAGGGAGCAACACTGAAAGCTGCGTCCCGGTTCAGTATCTGTTTCCCAGCCTCCACTGTCTGAGTCCTCCCATCGGCTCCTTGCCCCACCAGTGGAAGCACCCTGGAGTAGAACTGAGCATGGGGCTAAATCCTCTGGAATCTGCATGGGAAATAGGTGGAAAGAATTGCATACGAATGCCCCACTGCTGCAGTAAGAGAAAGCAATCATAACAAATCTAGGGGATTAGAACAGCACATATTGGGAGTGGTGGGTAGCCCAGTGGGTAGGTAAAATGCTTGCTGTACAAGCCTAAGGCCCCAAGTTTAAATCCCAGCACTAAAAGCCAGGCATGGAGGAGGGGCAGAGACAGGTAGATCTTTAGAGCTCATTGACAAACCATTAAGCAGAATTCAGGAGCCCCAGATTAGTGAGAGAACCTATGGAGAGTGACTGAGGAAGACACTCACCCCTAAACTCCAGCCTATACACACACACATATACAGACATACACACACACATACATACATACATACATACATACATGCACACACATGCACACACATATATACACACATACATACACACATATACATATACATACACATACACACATACATACATACACACATACACAAACATACACATACACACACAAACATACACAGAAACATACACATAACACACATACATAACACACATATATACACACATACAGATATACCTATACACATAAAACACACATACATGCACACACATACATAAACACACATACATACACACACACACACACACACACACACACACACACACACACACTCCACAGGTCTGCTAGTCTTCTAGCTCTGAGTGTAAGAAGTAATGAGTGGCCAAGCATTCATACCTTACGGAGGAATGGAAGTGGGATGAATAATCTGTTCTTTATGTTTTTCAGGTGCTAGAGGTGACAATGTCCCTTAGATTCTGGCCTCTTCATCTTCAAAGCTATCAAGAAACTGCTCTCATATTCCCTCCCCCATCCCCTCTGTCTGTCTGTCTGTCTGTCTATCTTTTCCCCTCTTCCCCCTTTGTTTCTATCTCTGTAGATCCTGCTGTAACTCTGATCCCTTTGCTTTTGTCTTGTGATACAAACCCTGCATAATCTTGGATAATCTTACACCAATAGCCTTCACCAAACCATATCAGGCTGGGCACGGTGACCCACATCTATAATCCCAGCACTTAGGAAGCTGAGGCAGGAGGATCATCCAGATTTAGAAGCTAGCCTGGGATACATAATAAGACCATATCTAAAATATACACACATCAGAAAAGTTCTTTTGACAGAGAAGGCAACACAAAAATTATGACCAGGAGGCCATTTTAGGGAGCCACAGGCCTTAACAAAGGAAGTCATAATAGCCATGCCTTCTTTGGTTAGAACAAACTTAATTCCAAATTTTTTAGCAATGGTCTCATTATCCAGGACTGGCTCTTCAGCAGTAACAGTAGCCACCTAGTGATTACTATTTATATGCATGATATCATAAGCTTTCTCCAAAAATGTGTCACTTCAACTTACAAAGTGTCCCTCCATAGGTCTGTGGTTGGAGCTTACTTGGGAGAGTGTTTGCCTGGTATGTGTGACCCAAATTCACTCTCCAGCGCCACATAACATTGGGCATTATGGGGCACACCTGTAACCCCAACACTCAGAAGGTAGAGGCAAGAGGATCAGGAGTTCAAGGTCATCCTCAGCTACATAGAGAGCTTGAGGCCAGCCTGGGCTACAGGAGACTCTATCTCAGAAAAAAAGAAAAAAAAAAAAAAAAACCTGTTCAGCAAACTGGGTACACACCCCAGGAAGCTAAGGCAGAAGAGTCAATCATTTGAAAACACCCTGGTCTACATGATAAAACTCTTGTTTTAAAAAAAAAAATTGTGAGGACTGGAAAGGTTGCTCAGTAATCTTAAGAGCACTTACTTTTTCTAAGAACCCATGTTCAATTCCCAGCACCTATATAGTGACTGACAATCATCTGTAACTCCAGTACCCTCTTCTAGCCTGTTTGGGCACCAGGCACACATATGGTGCACAGACATACATGCAGGAAAAAACACCCTTACAGATAAAATCATTATTTTATGTATGTATGTATGTATGTATGTATGTATGTGAAAGCTGGGGTATGACTCAATGGTAGAACGTTTTCCTAGCTTGCCCAAAGACATGCTCTCAGTTCCCAGAACTAAACAAAACCAAACAACAGACATTAGTGGTAGTTAGAGTAGTAGTGGTAGGATTCTCAGTGTGCAAAGTGGGAAGTGAGGCTCTCCCTGTTGCCTAACCTGTTCTAGGGCAGCCAGCTGGATTTGAACCTGAGCCACCTCCAATTGAACTAGGTATCTAATGAAGAATCACAGACATAAATATTGTCTGTGATTCTATTTGTGCAAAGAGGGGTACCCTAGAAGATATAAAGGTATTCACAAATATTCAAAGGAAGCACAAAGGGACTGGGCGTGGGGCTCAGTGGAAGAGCACATGCCGAACTCCCAGTGCGTGCTGGTCAGAGCCCATACAATACAAAAACTCAAAGTTAAACTCAAATTGACAGAAGGTGGCACAGTCCAGAAAGTGCTTTGAGTGCATACGTGAGGCCCCCTCCTTCCTTCAGAGAGCCAGACTTAGTGTCACACACATAACATCAGCACTGGAGAGGCAGAGGCAGAGCCCTGAGGCTCCCTGGCCAGTCAGCCTAGCTTGTTTGGTGAGTTCCAGGCCAGTGAGAGACCCTGTCTCACAACAAAGCCAAAAGTTGGACAGCACCTGAAGGTTTCTATACACACTCACACATGGGCATATGCATCTGTACACAAGTGTATACACACACACACACACACACACACACATTAATATAAACAGATAAAAGAAAGCACAGGAGATGATACAGAAAGAAACATCATCTGGAGTCAAATCCAAGTTCTACCACTTAGTCTCAATTTTCCCATCTGTACATTGGAATTAATAAGACCCTCTTCTCTGGATTCAGGTAGATTCAAATGAGATAGTGCATGTGGTGCTCTGCAACATGGTTCCAAAAGACTAGGTATTGGCTGGAAAATCTGTGTTCAGAATAAGGCTGGTTGACCCTCCTGGCAAATGAGAAACTCCTCCAGCGTCCAAAAAAAAAACAAAAAAGATGGACTAGTTCCTGTCTGGGTCTCTCCCACTTCTGACTCCTTGGGAAAAGACCGAACCAGCTTCCTCTGACTTCGACTGAGGAGCAGCTTCCTGTCGCTGCCAACATTCTCCAGTCCCCAGGCAGCAAGGATTGATGAGATGTGTGAAAAGGTCTTCTAGAATTGTGCTCAGTACCACTTTGTGTAGATACCCTCCAAGCCTCTGCAGAACACTCGTTTATCAGGCTTGTGAGAACATGGCAGTGAACCACCAGGTCTGCAGCTCAGTCCCAAGCTGCGCCTCACACAAGAGACTGATGACAGGAGTGATGGAGAGAGAGAGAGAGAGAGAGAGAGAGAGAGAGAGAGAGAGAGAGAGAGAGAGAGAGAGAGAGAGAGACTGGCTAGGCCAGCTCCTTTGCCCCTGGGAAGAGAAGCCTCACCCCTGGCTGGCTCATCTGCTCCAGAGAGGTTCAGAGCCTGGCTGTGGGGCTCGGATGGGACAGAAGGAGTGAGCTGATACCAGGAGCGAGACCCAGATCACACAGCAGGACCGTGTGCAGTCAAGGGGCTCTGTGACCTTGAACAAGCCAGAACCCTCTCTGTGCCTCCACTGAATGAACTCTAAGCTTGAAATCATGTAAATCCATTACAGGGTTGATGAGCACATTATGTTCAGACCTATACAGTTCCTAGAGGACTGCCTGGCCTCCTGTAGGGGCGATATTTTATTAGCTTCTATCTTGTTTGAAGTTGACGTTTTGGTCTTTATTATAGGAATCCTCTGATTCCCATACCAATGCTTCCCCATGACATCAGAACCACCTCCCTCTGCCCTGACAGTCATAGGCTATTTTTCCCCAGTCCACGAGGACCCCAGAGTTTTTCTCATTCTTCCAGTGTATCCCAAATAGGCCCAAAAGCTCACCAATGTGCTTTCTAGAAGCTTCTCTTCTGGATTAGCTCTAACATTAAGTATTACTCACAGAGACCTATGAACTCTTCACAAGCAGCTGTTCTGGGCAGAGATGAACATGTCACTAGGTGAAAAGAGCTGCTGCCATCCAGACTAAAAAGCTTGCTGGCCAGTAAGTGGCTGCCGGGGAGTCTCTCCTTGGGAGCCTCTTCGGAAGCTGAGCCTTGTTCTTCGGATGCCTGATGCCCTGCAAGCTGAGAGATGTTCCCAGTGGCCCCCAAGACAAGTCCTCTGAGGAAGCAGGAGGCTCGCAGGCCTCTGTTGTGTTAGTCAACAAACCAGGATCGATCACCTTGTCATTTGGCCCATCAAAAATTCTCATGCTGAGGCTTGGGTGAGATAGCTTAGTGGGTGGTGGCTTGAGTCATGAAAACTTGGTGACTTGAGTTTGATTCCTAGAACACTCATAAAGATGGGGGTTAGAACCGACTCCACAAAATTATCTTGTGGCACAAGTACACACACGCACACACACATACACACATACTTTCTGCAGAGATGTGAACACAAACACTTAAGGGTGATTCACAGGATCTCAGGAGAAATGTCTAGCACAAATGTGGTGCTGCACAGCTGGGCATTGAACTCCCAGACACACTGTGGTTGTGGGAACCAGGGATCTTATGATCATCAAGTGGTCACACCAAGGGGACAACACAGGGGCACGCCAGGACCCTGTTCCCCACCATCTGGGCCAAGGGAAATGAAACAACTACTTTCCCCGGTCACACTTTGTCCATTGAAAATGTGCCTCCATCCAATGGACTGGTTCACACACCTGTAGTCCCAGGATTGCTTGAACCTAGGAGTCTGAGGCTGGCTGAGGTCTGGCCAATGTAGCAAGAGGAGGAAGAGAGGGAAAGATGTATTCTCCTTCAGAACTTTGAGACTGTTGTTTGTTTCATTCAGAAGTTTGAGGTTGCTGTTTTTTGAGATGGTCTCAAATCGCCCAGGCTGACATCAAACTTATTATGCACACAGGATAACCACTAATTATTGCAAGACCATCAGCTACATCCTGGGTAAGCTGGAAGACCTGGTAAGCTCCAGGATACCAAAGATGTTCCACGTGCGCTCCATCTTCATGGGTGGGTAGGGTTCCATTGACTCTGCTCCTCCAGTCCCTGAGAAAGATGAGCAAGAGACCACCTCCCCCCACACTTCAACCACTCTTTCCCTCTTTTTATTCCTCTGTTCTTTGAACTCACGTCTCTCCCTCAGTTCCAGTAGGGAGAGAGGGAATCTCAGGCCTTCCTAGTCAAAACTCATCTTGTTAACATTGTCAGAAATGGACCTGATACTTGATTACTGTGCATTGCATCTGATTTTTAGCTACTGTACTATTTTATGTGGGAGAGGGGAACATGTATCTGTAGGGGCATTCACTTCTTCAACCACGGACCTCAGGCTTTCTCCAGCTTGGTTTTATTTTTATTTTATTTTATTTCTAGTTATGTATGTGGGGTATGTACATAAGTGAGTGAAGGTTCCCCTCTTGGAGTCCAGAAGAGGGGGTCACATTTCCTGTGGCTGGAGATAAAGGTGATTATAAACCTGATTGGAACCAAACTGGGGTCCTTGGTAAGAGCAGTACATGCTCTTCACTGCTCTTCAGCTCTCCAGCTTAAGCATAACTTAACCAAAGTTGTTTACAGGGAGCCTCCTGCCCATCCCATGCCACCCCAGCATCTCCAAAAGAACTAGAGGAAAAGTGCAAGGGGCATGAGGTGCCACCACTCCTGGGGCCTCAAGCCATTTCCTCATTTATTTAGCCTTCATCAAAATGTAGTTTAGTTGATAGAGTGCTTACCTAGTGTACTGGCTGGTTTTGTGTTCACTTGACACAAGCTGGAGTTATCACAGAGAAAGGAGCCTCAGTTGAGGAAATGCCTCCATGAGATCCAGCTGTAAGGCATTTTCTCAACTGGTGATCAAGGGGGGAGGCCCAGCCCATTGTGGGTGGTGCCATCCCTGGGCTGGTTGACCTGGATTCTATAAGAAAGAAGGCTGAGCAAGCCATGGGAAGCAAGCCAGGAACTAACATCCCTCCATGGCCTCTGCATCAGCTCCTACTTCCTGACCTGCTTGAGTTTCAGTCCTGACTTCCTTTGATGATGAACAGCAATGTGGAAGTGTAAGCTGAATAAACCCTTTCCTCCCCAACTTGCTTCTTGGTCATGATGTTTTGTGCAGGAATAGAAACGCTGGCTAAGACACCTAGCATACATGAAGTCCTAGATTCAGTCCCCATAACCGCATAAAATCAAACATTAGTGATGTGCGCCTGCAGTCCCAGCACTCAAGAGAGGAAGAGAGAAGGTTTAAAAGACTAAAGCTGTCCTCCACTACATAGTGAATTCAAAGCCAGCATGGGATACATAAAACAAGCCCCATCTTTAAAAAAAATTAATTTTTAAAAACCTTTTAAATTGAATATTGTATGTATTTACATTTCAAATGTTATCCTCTTCCCCCCTCCCTTCTTACCTTGCTTCCATGAAGATGTTCCCACTCCCAACCACACACCCCCACCTCATTGCCCTGGAATTCCAGTACGCTGGGGAAATGAGTCTTCACAGGACCAAAGGCTTCCCCTCCTATGGATGCCAGACAAGGCCATCCTCTGCTACATATGCGGCTGGATCCCTGGGTCTCTCCATGTGTACTCACTGGTTGGTGTTTTAGTCCCTGGGAGCTCTGGGGTGGAGGTGGGGGAGTTGGTTGGTTGATGTTGTTGTTCTTCTCATGGGCTTGCAAACCCTTTCAGCTCCTTCAGTTCTTTCTCTAGCTCCTCCATTGAGGTCCCTGTGCTCAGTCCGATAGTTAGCTGTGAACATCCTCATCTGTATCAGTATGGCTCTGGCTAAGCCTCTAAGGAGACATCCATATCAGCTCCTGTTTGCAAGCACTTCTTGGCATCAGCAATAGTGGCTGGGTTTGGTGGCTGCATATGGGATTGTTCCCCAGGTAAAGCAGTCTCTGGATGATGTTTTCTTCAGTCCCTGCTCTACTCGTTTTCCCTGTATTTCCTCCTGTGAGTATTTGTTCTCCCTTTTAAGAAGGACTGAAACATCCACATTTTGGTCTTTCTTAATCTTGAGTTTCATATGGTCTATGAATTGTTTCTTGGGTATTCCGAGCTTTTGGGCTAATATCCACTTATCAGTGAGTGCATACTGTGTATGTTCTTTTTTGATTGGGTTACCTCACTCAGGATGATATTTTCCAGTTCCATCCATTTTATGTAGTCATTGTTTTTCATAGCTGAGTAGTACTCCATTATATAAATGTACCAAAATTTCTGCATCCATTCCTCTGTTGACGGACATCTGGGTTCTTTCCAGCTTCTGGCTATTATAAATAAGGTTGCTATTAACATAGTGGACCATGTGTCCTTATTATATGTTGGAATGTCTTTTGGGTATATGCCCAGGAGTGGTATAGCTGGGTCCTCAGATAGTACTATGTCCAATTTTCTAAGGAACCACCAGGCTGATTTCCAGAGTAATTGTACCAGCTTGCAATCCCACCAACAATGGAGGAGTGTTCTTCTTTCTCCACATTCTTACCAACGTCTGCTGTCACCTGAGTTTTTGATCTTAGCCATTCTGACTGCTGTGAGAAGGTGGTGTTTTCATTTGCATTTCCCTGATGACTAAAGATATTGAACATTTCTTTAGGTGCTTCTCAGCCATTCAATATTCCTCAGTTGAGAATTCTTTGTTTATCTCAGAACCCCATTTTTAATAGGGTTATTTGATTCTCTGGAGTCTAACGTCTTGAGTTTTTTGTATATATTAGATACTAGCCCTCTATCAGATATAGGATAAGTAAAGGTCTTTACCAATCTACTGGTTGCCATTTTGTCCTAATAACAGTGTCCTTTGTCTTACAGAAGCTTTACAATTTTATGAGGTTTCATTTGTCAATTCTTGACCTTAGAGCATAAGCCATTGGTGTTCTGTTCAGGAAAATTTCTCCTGTGCCTGTGTGTTCTAAGATCTTCCCCACTTTCTCTTCTGTTAGTTTGAATGTATCCGGTTTTATGTGGAGGTTCTTGATCCACTTGGACTTGAGCTTTGTACAAGAGTTAAAAATGGGTCGATTTGCATCCTTCTGCACACTGACTGCCAGTTGAACCACCATCATTTGTTGAAAATGCTGTCTTTTTTTCCATTGGGTGTTTTAGCTCCTTTGTCAAAGATCAAGTGACCATAGGTGTGTGGGTTCATTTCTGGGTCTTCAATTCTATTCCATTGATCTACCTGCCTGTCTCTGTGCCAATACCATGAAGTTTTTATCATAATTGATCTGTAATACAGCTTGAGGTCAGGAATGGTGATTTCCCCCCAGAAGTTCTTTTATTGTTGAGGATAATATTCAATATCCTGGGTTTGTTTGTTATTCCAAATGAATTTACAAATTGCTCTTTTTAACTATTTGAAGAACTAAGTTGGAATTTTGATGGGGATTGAATTGAATCTGTAGATTGCTTTTAGAAAGATGGCCATTTTTACTATATTAATCCTGCCAATCCATGAGCATGGGAGATCTTTTCATCTTCTGAGATCTTCTATTCCTTTCTTCAGAGACTTGAATTTCTTGTCATACAGATCTCTCTCATTTGCTTGGTTGGAGTCACACCAAGGTATTTTATATTCTTTGTGACTATTGTAAAGGGTGTCATTTCTCTAATTTCTTTCTCAGCCTTTTTATCCTTTGAGGAGAGGAAGGCTACTAATTTGTTCGAGTTAATTTTATATCCAGCCACTTTACTGAAGTTGTTTATCGGCTGTAGGAGTTCTCTAGTGAAATTTTGGGGGTCACTAAAGTATACTATCATATCATCTACAAATAATAATATTTTGACTTCTTCCTTTACAATTTGTATCCTTTTGTTGTCTAATTGCCCTGGCTAGGACTTCCAGTACTATATTCAATAGGTAGGAAGAGAGTGGGTGTCTTTGTCTAGTTCCTGATTTTAGTAGGATTGCTTCAAGTTTCTCACCATTTAGTTTGATGTTGACTACTTGTTTGCTGTATATTGCTTTTACTATGTTTAAATATGGGCCTTGAATTCCTGGTCTTTCAAAGACTTAAAAAAAAATTAAAAGGAAGGAAAAAATAGAGAAAAGGAAGGAGGAAGAGGAGAGGGATGGAGAAAGAGAAGACAGAAAAGAAAAGAAGAGGAAAGGAAAGGAGAAGAGAAGAAAGAAGAGGAGAGAAGAAGTTAAGCTAAATAAAATGGTGAAGTCTTCTGGTGTTGCATGGTATCATGGCCACAGCAAATGGAATCTTCTTCCACTTGAAACCAGAGAAGAAAGGGCAAGTAGAACTCTGCCTGCAAAAAAAAAAAAAAAAAAGACACAGAATACAGGCTCAGAAAGAGGTTATCTTGGCTAGGATTTTGCCAACTTTACACAAGGTAGAATTGTCTGAAAAGAGGGAATCTCAGTTGAGAAAAGACCTTTATCAGATTGGCTTACAGGCAAGTCTGTTGGGACATATTCTTGACTAATGTTTGATATGGGAGGGCTCAGCTCGTTGTGGGCAGTACCATCCTAGGAAGGTAGTTCTGTGTGATACAATGAAGCAGCCCGAGCAAGTCAGGGAGAGCAAGCCAATAAGCAGCACTCCTCCATGGTCTCTATCCCAGTTCTTACCTCTAAGTTTCTGCCTTGAGTTTCTTTTCTGACTTCCCTTCATGATGAATTATAAACTAGAAGGAAAACCAAGCCCTTTCCTTCCCCCAAGATTGGTCATGATGTCTATCCCATTGATAAAAAGCAAACCAGAACAGAGACAAAAAGAAAAGAAAGCCAGTGTTATTGTTGAAATCTGAAATGTTCCAGATAGGCTCATGTTTTGAATGTTTTCCCAGCTAATAGTGCCACTTGTGGTGGTTCTGGGGCCTGTGGTTGGAGGGACATCACTGGCAGAAGTAGGTCACTAGTATAGGTAATCCTCACCTCTAATTTTGGTCTTGCTCTCTCTGTAAGGAGCCACAGCATCATGTTCCCACTATCATAGATTAGAGCCAGTCTGCCATGCCTTCTTTGGACTGAAATGCTCTAACATCAAAAGCCAAAATAAAGCTTTACTCCTCAAATTGTTTTGATCTGATTATTAGTCATAGACATATAAGAGTATAGTCACTCATCCCAAGAGAGTTGGACACTGGAGATAGAGACAAAGAAAGAAGCCATCTTACTCTCTGGTGGCCTCTAAGGTCCTGCTCCCATGAACCTTGCCAACCATACTTTCCAGCTGAAATCTCTGTCTTCCTCCTCCAATATCAGCATACTTCCTGATTTGTGGTAAATGAGCTCACTCCAGTAGGCAGTTTTTCTGCAAGCCAATGATTCCATAACAGCCATGGAATGGTGTCTTCCATGGGGCACCTGTGTGGAGGCAGAGACATCATTTAAGGACTCTTGGCCCTGTCACAAGCCACATGATCTCATGATGTCTGAGTACCCTTTTTAAGAGTGCAAGACCCACATACCTACAAAGATTTCCCCCCAAACCCTCCTACGAACAGGCTCGTCATGTTTGGAGAAGAGCAGAAAAGCCTGAAATACTCCCAGAGCTACTAACATTCACCTCATGCCCAGCCATGACATGAAGAATTGCTTGTTTTGATTGCCTGAAACTGACAACGTTATAACCCTGCCAGACCACTACATCATTAGCAAGCAAGCTGCTTGGAATCAAAAGACTTGGGTTTAAATGATGGCTCTACTACTAATTGACTCTATGACCTCCGGAAAATTTCCTAACTTCTCTGTCACTCAAATTTCTCATTTCAGACCAGGAATATATCTGTCAGCTGGAGAAAATGCGCACAGAGTGGCAGAAATTTTAGGTTTGGTCTCCTGCAGAACAGGAATGTTTTCTCGTTTCCTGTGGAAATAGGACCTGCCTAGTATGGTTTAGAAAATATTTAGCAGAATAGAACAAGAAACATTTTCCCCCGGTGGCATAGCTCCTGGCACACTGTCCATGCTCCTGTAAGTAACCCTAATTAAAATGCATTGGATCACCAAAAGTGAAGAAAGACGGAAAAAGAGGAGGAAGAAGAGAAGGGAGAGGAAGAGGAAGACAAAGAATACAAGTTGAAAGTAGAAAATGAGAAAAGGAAGAAGATCAATATGAGAGGGAAGAGATAGGAGTGATGGGGAGAATGGATGTGACCAAAATATATTGCATACATTTATAAAAATATTAATGCAAGAAAATTTTAACAAAATTACATCAAAATATGAGGGTGAAAAGATTGTCTGTCCACCAGATATATAAATGTCCAGCAATGAGGAGGCATGAGAGATGTGCAACACCAGACTGAAGAGTGTGTAGGGTGGGCAGCTTGGCTGGCGGTGTGGTTTTAGGAAATTCGCAATGGCAATGAAAAGAGAAAACTTCAGACTGAAGTTTTTTGTTTTTTTGTTCTTTTTGTTTTTTTTTTTTTACCTTGTCGTAAGAGTGTATCTTTATCAAAAGCTGGCTGAATTACTCTGCCAGTCTCAAAGTAGAGAGTATCTAGAGCAACGATTCTCAACCTGTGGGTCTCTACCCCTTTGAGTGACCCTTTCACTGGAGTCAACTAAGACCATCAGAAAACATAGATGTTTACAATATAATTCATAATAATTTCCAAATGACAGTTACGAAATAGCAACAAAAAAATACTTTCATGTTGGCTGTAGTGAGAATTTCAGTTTCTTTTCAAATCCATTTTTGTTATTTGAATACGTTTTTGTTTTAATCCCAGGTGTGGGATATGGGGCTGCTTCAGTTTGTCCACAGACATTAACTATGATTATCTTGTGCTCTAGGAGGGACATGATCTTTGCCAGCTGTAGATAGATTAATTCTGGGGACTCTGGGGAGGGAATAAATGCCAAAACCCTGAGAGGGGTTGGGGGCACTCTGAAAAAGAAGGCTGCTGTACTCTTTCCTCTACCTGCTGCTCCTGGTTGCTGCTGTTGAGGTTTGACGAGAATAAGTTAGAGATATTCTGATAATGAAGATCAGATTTACTCCCCCAAGGAACTCAATGCCCCTAATCAGCTGGAAGTAGCCTAAGGAGTCAGGGTAGAATAGGGTTTGGAAGGAAGATAGAGATTTAAGAACCCAATGACATAGTAAAAAATATAAATACATACATACATACATACATACATACATACATACATACATACATACATAAAGTGCCAACAGCTGGGGGTCACAGAGCGTGAAGAGCTGTATTAAAGGGTCGCAGTATTAGAAAGGTTGAGAACCACTGGTCTAGAGCCTTCCCCATCCTAGGGAACTTTGCCTGTGTGTGTCATTAATACAGAACATTATCCTATAGGCATAAATTGCAGTTGATAGTCACTCAAGAGCACAGAGGGTCCTACAATGTGCCCATATTCTAAGCCTGCTACTCTGTGCTTGGTAACAATGGATACTCAGTTCATCCTCCCTACCTACTTCCTCGGGTAGAGCATAATTGATGTAATAAGGTAAGGATGTAGTGAGGCAAATGATTCCCCTGTGAGGACTATGACAAGGGCTGGAGAAGCACCAGACCTCTCCATCCTGAGCAGGTGGTTATGGCCAATGCTGTTAAAACAAACACATCACAGAACCTGCTACCTGCCTCCTCTCAGCCACTACCATCTCCTTACTCTCCCCAGTCTCCTCCATGGCTCTGAGGTTGTTTGGAAGAATGAAGAAACAAATTAATGGTGTCCTTCTGGAATGCCCAGTCCCTGAATTCCCAAAAATGCATTCTGTAAGACCCTATTATTACCAAAGAGAGTGAGCATCAGACAGGATGTTTACCAAACTAGCCTGGACCATACCCTCTGCATTGGTGAGGTAGGTGACCAGGAGTCAGATCAGTGGAGAGAGATACTCTACATGTAATCACAGGAAGAAATTCGGAGCTAAAACACTGGTTTCCCATCAACGTTTTAGGCAGGTTCTCACTATAACCTAGACTGGTCCCAAACATGGGAGCCTCTATCTCAGCCCTCTATGTGCTAAGATTATAGAACTTCATTATTGTACCCAGTCCAATCTATCCTGAGACACATATATGTGTACACACATACAGAGCCAGGCCAGGGGAGAAAGTCACCAACTTGACCTCCCAGAAAGTTAAGTGGAGGCCACAAATTGTGGGGAGCTGAGCTATAGTGATACCAAGAATCCACAAGGGTTCCTTATCCTGAGGCATATACTACTATGTGTAAAATAGCAATGCCATCAGAAAAATATGCTGCCTATTTAAGGGACCAGATGGAGCCGGGGAGATAGACTCAGGAAATGGAAGTCAACGATGGAAAAGATTCAAAATGTAAGAACTGAGCCCAGGAGAGTCAGGTCTCTTTAGATAGTGGTAGAAAGTTGCCTCATCCCAGGTACCTCCACCCTCAGATGACCCCTCAACAGAAGGAACGATAAGATACATCTCACTACTCTCCACTGGGCTCTTGACCCTGGGACCACACGCTAGTTTGCTACTCAGCATTCTCCATGTTGTTCCGGTCCATGACACCTTCGTTCTTGCTGTTCCCTTTCCACAGAAACCTTTCCTACATGTCTCACTTTGTTGATTATTATAGTCCAAGACTAAGCTCAGAGCCCACCAGACCAGGTAAGTTAAGGTGAGCATCTCTAGTGCTTAAAAAAAAAAAAAAAAAAAAACCCTCACCTCTTCATGACAGTCTTGCCATGAGTCCTTGGCTCCCACTGGACCAAAATCTGTCTTGCTTATTTTTGGAGCCCCAACACCTATCATATCTTGCCTAATTAATGCAACTTAATTTACGTAAGTTGCTTATGGGGCCAGTTCTAACTGTGGAGGAAACAGTGGCTTGGGTTGTAAGAGAGAGAAAGTAAGGAGAAATATAACAAGGTTGGACATAAGCAGGTTGAAATTCGATGTGACATCCAAATGCAGACAGAGCCATCCAGTGCTCAGGGATGGTGAGAGGATGTAGAGGTCTGCTACACTGGGCTGGTGACTAGAAGCATGGGAACAACATGAGCTCCTTTAGTTAGAAGGTGACTTGATGACAGATGGAAGTTTGGGGAGAACAACACTTTTCATGATGCTCCTTAAATCATTCTAGTAGAAACAGCTCTTTTACATGAGGGCAAGAAGATGGCAGTCGATAATTTTACTGTTGTCCAAGTGTTGGACATTGGGCATAAGCCAAGGCAAAGAGAAAGAGGGAAGCACTAGCAATAGACGTATCCCCAAGGGTTTCAACAAAAACCTGACCCAGACCTTGTAATATGGGCTCCACGCCAAACCAACACACACATGAACACATACAAACACACACACACACACAGTGGAAGGGAAAGGGGGCTCAAGAGAGTCACACTCTAAAAGAGGGTGCTAGAGAGATGAGAAGGTAATATTTTCCTGCCTGGCTAGGTGCCTGCTAAGCGACAGTCTGATATTGTTGAGACAGAAAACTATAGGGCCAAGAGGGAAAGCAGGAGTGATTGATGTCCCAGCTCTCTGGAGCACAGTCCTCATATTCTCCTGGGGATCACCAAAGGTAGAAGGCTTCAAGGAAATGCCCATACCTCAAGCCGAAGCCTATGACAAAAGTGTTGGGGAAGTCTTTGTGTTCCTGGTCTCATGACACTGCCTACATGGTCACCTGAAGGTACAGATGTCAGAGAATGGGTCAGAACCCGAGAACAGTCCAAGACAAACAAGGGCCAACCCAGAAAGGAGACTAGAGATGTGATATTTGCTGGGTTGAAGGAACTTCCCAGTGCTATGTGCCAACCTGAACTGAAGCCAGCCTCTGACAGCAGCCCCACAGTCCACGTGGAGACCACCACACAAGCTAAAGAAGAACTCCACAGAAAGAAGTAGGACCACGAGAGTCTCCTTTGAGCTTCATGGGAATTATTTCTTCCCTAACCCCCAAGGAAGTCCAGTCTCCAATCCCAGAGCAGACCTAGTTACTGACATTCTAGATGAAAATAATAGTGACAATAGATACTGTCCCTGTGGCTCCTGTCCTCCAAGCCCAGGTGTGACCCTAAATGAGGCAAGGAGAAACTCCAACCCTTCAAGAGCCCAAAGTGTTTTGTTTTAGTGTATGTGTGTATGCACATCTGCATGCTCGTGTGTGTGTGTGTGTGTGTGTGTGTGTGTGTGTGTGTGTGTGTGGGTGTGTGTGTGTGTTTGACACCAGATTCTATATATATCCTAGATTAACTTGAACATCATTATATAATCAAAGATTGACCTTCAACTTCTGATCCTCCCGTCTCTACCTTCCAAGTACTGGTATTATGGGCCTGTGACAACCAGTTTTATGTAGTGCTGGGGACTGAAGCCAGCTCTTTGTACATGCTAGGGAAGCACTGTACCAACTGAGCTACAACCCCAGCCTGAAACCTGTAGTTTTGACCCCCACAGCTGTCAAGTTATGGACTCCACTCTAGCCAGTGTTAAAGGTAATTTGACAGGGTTCAGCAAAAAGAAGTGGCTGGCGGAAAACGAAACTATTTCATTTCCCCACACCACCAAGTTGACACTCGTCAATAAGCCTGTTATGTGGAGGCTGCCATGAAGCCCAACTTGGGGAACACCTCTCAGCTCCCCACCTCTGTTTCTTGAACACATAGAATTTAAGTCAAAAGCCCCTCAGTTTTAATTACCAAACAACAACGACAACAATGAAACTCGCCAGCCTCTCTCCCTGTGTGTCTTTATACTGTTATCTGCTCTGGTATTTTAATATCCAACTTCCCGTTGGAAGACAGATGCCTGGATGTTCACACCCTGTTCTAATGGCTTAATACCCTGGGTACTGGAGTGGGGAGGGGGCTTTGGAGAAGGGGGAGGATGAAAGCTGCCACCACATTGAGCACAACTTTGGAGCAAATGGGTTTGAATATTCATTAAACAACATTTAATTTAAACACCCAAACTCTGGAAGCAGCAACATATGGCCTGTTTTATTTTACATAAACTGAATAGGAGGTGGAGCCATTAGTTTATGCAGACATAATGTTCATTACCAATGAAGAATGCCTTCCTTTGAGGGCGTCTCAGCATTGTCCTGGGCCCATAGGCTTGCTGCTCCTGAGGGTCAGACAAGCCTCCATTGAGGGCTCCCTGGTGACCCACTCTTGGGGCAGCTATGTCCGATAAATCCCTGTCCCCATGAGGACTCAGATTAAGGCTTTTTTGTCTCCTCAGTTTATGCTTTGGGAAGTAGGTTGGTTGGTATTTTTGTTCACCTGGACTGAGCCCCTTTGGTAGCTAGAGACAGTGTCTGGTAGCGTAAGTCACAGTAGTCAGTGGCTTACAGACTTCTCCGTGTCATCTGCCACCCTTCGGCCTGGGATCTGACTGTATTTATAGGTATACAGAAAACTGGCTGAAGCCAGGTATGTATGTCCCCACCCTGTTTATGTCACCCATGTTCCTGTTGCTCCCTGAGTGAGCGTGAATATCAGTTGTGGATTCACTTCCAGGGCATGGAACAAGGACTCTTGTGTTAGATACAATTTGGAAGTCTATTTTTGGATGCATCTGTGGCTGAGCATGTGTACAGCAGGTGTAAGATGAAGCTTTTGAAGTGTGTGTGTGTGTGTGTGTGTGTGTGTGTGTGTACAAGAATTCTGGTATATAGGAACAGAGGGACACACAGCTACCTAATTTCATACATGCATGTATGGGAATACTCTCTAACTGCCTTACACTAAAAGATTCTTAACTGGGGGCTCATCGGTACCCCCTTATGGGGTAGTACATGGAAAGAATACCCGGGAATGTGAATGTACTAATAAAAAGGCACTTGGGGCAGCAGGAGTTGATGGTGGGAAATGCTCAGTCAGCAAAGCACCTGCTAGACAAACATGGGGACTGGAGTTCAAATCCCCAGCCCTGCATAACAAGGCAGCTGTAGTAGTGCATCTCTACAAAGCCAGCACTGGTTGGAGCAGGTGAGACAGGGGGTCCTTGAAGCACACTGGGCAGCCAGCATAGCTGAATCTATGAGCTCCAGGCAGAGAGCAATGAGGGAAGGCAACTGAGGTAGACCCCAAGTCCCACATGCATGTATACACAGGCACATGTGCAGATACACAGAGAGAGAGAGAGACAGACAGACAGAGACAGACAGAGAGAGAGAGAAAGAGAAAGAGAGAGAGAAAGGAAGAGAGAGAAAGAGAGAGATGATGATGCATTTGTTCCAGGTGTGATAAAATATGCACTTCTGTAATTTCAACACTCGAGACATGGAGACAGGAAGATCAGGATTTCAAAACCTAAAAAATTCAAGATCAGCCTGGGCTACATAAAACCCAGCCTCAAAAAAAGAGACAAAATTTTTGGGGAAAAAAAGTATCTGTGGGTTGTCACCGCAAACAGATAGGCATTTTGCTACATGTCCTTAGCAAACATAGTTTTTCTTTGTAAATACATGTTTCTGTTTTCATTTGTGTTGTTGCTGTTTTGACACTGGATCCTGAAATTTTGCCTCTAATGGCTTCAAACTCATGATCCCCCTGCTCCAGCCTCCCAGGCACTAGGTTTATAGATGCCAGCCACCACACCCATCCCATTTATTCATTTATAAACATTTCAAAAAGGAGCGCACAGGCCACGCCCACAATGGACAAAGAGAGATGAAGGACCCCAGGTATGGCCCACAGCAGGTACTGGCTCACTATGTCTAAGCATGTTGTACAGGAGCTGTGGTCCCAGCTAAGGGAAACAGTGGGAACAGAAGGGATGTAAAAACTAGCTCATTCCTGCTCCAAATGTCATCTTCATCCTGGAGGGTCTTCCATAAACTACTGACTACTGTGACAATGCAGAGGGACAGATTTCTCCCATGGCTAAAACCACACTGGCCCCTTTCAGGAAGGAACTCTTTAGAGTGTTTCTTGGCTAACCTCTAGGCTAGAATGGAGCAAGAGCTTGGGCAGAGGCTTGAAGGCTTTTCAAATAAAAGTTATGTTTGCCCCAACTTCTATTACTGCCTGGTGTCCAAATATTAATACCAACAAGGGTACTTCCCTTGAGCAGGCTGGAGTGTCCGGGGACAAGTCCCTTCCCCTGATGGAGATGGGCCTTGTGTCCAGACCCTGACCCCCCCCTCTCTCTGTTACACTCACTCTTGGTCCCAGAAAAGTATGGGTTGTGAGTAAACTGGAGAAACCCACAACATGAAAGCAGATCTTTTGAGCACCATGAAGACAAACTGATTATTTTTAGCTATGATCTGCGAAGAGTCTCCTTTGTTTTTATTTGTACTCAAGTTGTCTGTCTCCAGCTGTTTACATGTGATGTACGTTCACATGTTTCTCCTCTCCTGCCTTCTGACTATGCACAGATGGTTCAGTGGTTAAGAGCATTTGCCATTCTTGCAAAGGACCCCGGTTTCATTCCTAGCACCCACCTTGAGGGGTCAAAAAGCAGCTTCACTTCTACTTCCAGAGGATCGGGTGCCCTCTGCTGGCCTCTGCAGGTACCTCTGCATGTGGCACACAACACATTCAAGTGCACATGTGTGCTTATACACAAATACACACACACACAATCTGGTGTAATTTGTGTTAAAAAAATTTATTGTTGTTTGAAACAGCGTGTTGTGTAGCCAAGACTGGCCTCAAATCCAATATGTCCTCAAGGCTGACCTTGAACACTTAACTCTCGAGCTTTACCCTCCAGTGCTGGGATTACAAATTGTAGTGCCATGCCCTGGAAATTTTTTTTACAATGACAAGTAACAGATCAACATCTTGTTTTGTTTTTGAGACAACCGCTCCCTGTCTAGGCTTCCTAGAACTCATTCTGTAGACCAGGCTGGCCTTGAACTCACAGAGATCCATCTGCTTCTGCCTCCCAAGTGCTGGGATTGAAGGCATATGGCACCACCACACCTGGCTACAGTTGAACCATTTTAGGCCACCTTAAATATATTTGTAATGATTTTTTTTAACTTTAAATAATATCGACTAGCCTCTACCACTAGAACCCAGGGGCACTGAAGTCTTCAAGCAGCTTCTCAAAGGTCCCGTTATTCCACTATCTTGCTCTTCTCTCCATCAACAGCCATTCTTCATGTCAGAAAAATGTCTCTGGTGGAATCAGTCAACAGGGCTTCACATCACACTTGTGAAGCAAGAGTGTCTGTCCTTCATGATAATCACCAATTCTGACAGGACCAACTTCAGCCAGGCAAGGGTGCTTCCCTTTGCCGATTGGCTGAGCCACTCCTCATTCTCAAACTACAGACTCTGTGCTTCTATTGGTTCAGGCCAATCTAGACTCCACCCTGCCCTAAGATATGGAAATGGTGGGAGCAGTAGGGATACAGAATAGACCTTGGAGAAATAACTAGAGGATTCTGCGAGATCCGTTTTCTACAAATCACTGAGTCAACGTCTCTTTGTCCAACTTAGTAGGAAGTGCCTGGGGCAAGAGACACTTTGTCATCCCTGTTGACCAAGTGCAAAGTGACCACTGAGCAAATCTTTGAGTTCAGGGCATAAAGGCAAGAACGCATCCTGCTGCAGAACTCATCAGTGGACACAGAGAATTCACCAGGAGCTGAGGAGCTGTACTTCTCCGTCCCAAGCTTCAAAGGGAAATCCCTCTGTGAAGTCTAATTCCTTCCAAATCAGAGACAGGCGGGGCAGGAGGCTGACAAGACAGCTCAGTGGTTAAGAACACTGCTGCTCTTATAAAAGATCCAGGTGTAAATCCCAGCACCCACAGAGCTGCAGCCAACCACCTGCAACTCCAGGTTCAGAGGATCCAATGCCCTCTTCTGCCCTCCCCAGGCACCAGGCACACATGTGCGGCACGCATAAACATGTAGGAAGCATGTAGGTAAAGCATTCACACACATAACATATGAACAACTCTTTAAAGATTGGAAACTACCTACAGACTCTTTTGATAGCTGACATCCACAGTGGGGAAGGGTCCTAAATCTTGGCACCTGACATGAATTACAGTCGCTACTATCACTTTGTGTTAGAAAAAAAAACTCTTGTCCCAACCTCCTGGCTGCTCTCCCTTGCCTGTGTACCAGCCCAGTCCTTCCCACACAGCCTCTGCTCAGTCAGTCAGTCAATAATAAATAATAATAAATAAATGCTTATTGGTGTGTGCTAGACAATGTTTGAGGCACAAGGACCCAGCTGGGGAAAAGAATGACATATATAATCCCCAAGTTTCTCTTCCTTCATGTGCTTCCTTTCTGGCAGCAGAAGATGGTAACCAAGAAGATTCTGAAAGAGCCTGCTGAGGTGTACAAACAAAAGCCCACAGAAATGCTAACACAGACACAGCTGTGGCCAAAGGTGCCAAACCACTCCCCTGAGTGGAAAAGTAAGTGTGTGTGGCCGGGAATGGGGGGGGGGGGAGAGACAGCTAGTGGTGTGGTTCAGTTGGCAAAGCACTTGCCTAGCATGTTCTAGGCACTGAATTCTGTTTCCAGCACCATTCTGAGTCCGGTGGCACATGCCTATAACCCCAGAACTCAAGGGGTACAGACAGGAGGATTTAAAGGTTCAAGACCACCAGGCATTAGTGGAGCATGTCTTTAATCCCTGTGCTCAGGAGGAAAAGGCAGGCACAGGCAAGCAGATCTTTATGAGTTCAATAGCAGGTTCAGGCCAGCAGGCTACAGAAGTGAGACTCTGTCTCAGCCAAACAAAACGAATAACAACAAACAAAATAACACAAACAAAAAGAAACAGTCAAGGTCATCCACTGATATAAATGAAGTTTGAGGTCAGCCTGGGCTACATGAGACCTTTGACAAAGAGGCAACCGAAGGGTCAAAGGTATGGGGGTACAGAAGGGTGAAAGGTATGAGGGTACAGTAATGCCCTATGGAAAAGACAAGGGTAAGAACATACGTCAATGGTTTAGACAAGAATTGAGCGATGGGGTGGTAAACAGCTAGACTCCAGATGCTAAAGAAGAGATAAAACCAGCGAACAAGTTGTGGAACAAAGAGGAGGCTTTCCGTCCAGCCAGGTGAAGGGGTCAAGTTGCCCTCCACAGAGCAGTGAAGAGAAGCAGATTAAAAACAGAACCCCAGGGGCTCCGCGTCTGACCCAGGGCTTTATATGATGCACACATGACAGTTCACACTCCTGCCTCACATGCCTCCTCCAGTTACAGCCCACCCTGTAAAGAGCTGCTACAGCCCCTGCACAGTCGGCCCTGCCCACATCCACATCCCCAGCCTCTTTCCCATACATTCTCTGGCTCGGCACATCTCCAGGTTTGTGCATACACTTCCCACTCTTCCTGAAGAGGGCGCTATCACATCTGCAGCTCCCAAACCCCGGCTTGCGGCCTCCGGTTATAGTCTGTTGGCCTGGGTTTCTGAAGCTCAACTTAAGAGGTTCCCGACTGCAGGCTGGAATGAACGTCCAAGCCGGCTTGGATTCCAAATGGCCAGGCTTGAAGTGACAGAGCCTGGGAGGGTCATAGAAGTTGGCTGCCCTGAAAGTCTGAGTAGAAAAAGCACTAAAAGCATGCTCCGGAGTAGACATGAACCCCAAACTCAGCCCACTTGTCTAACAAGGCTGTTGGGATGACTAATGTAGATTGCCAACTTGGCGAGATCTCAAATCACCTAGAAAGCGAAGGCCTAGCGTGTCTAGGAGTAAGTTTCTGGATTGACTTAATTGAAGTGGGAAGACTCATCCTAAGATCTGGGCTAACTATCCCATGGGCTGGGGTTCCAGGACAAAGAAAAGGAGAAAACAGACCGTGTACCAGGATTCTTCTCCCTGCTTCCTAGCTGGAGACAGAAGGTGACCATCCACCTCATCCTCTCCACCATAATGGGCTATAACCCCTCAGACTGCCAGGCAAAGCAATCTCTTCCTCCCTTAAACGCTTTTGCCAAATTCTTGGTCAGAGTGATGAGAAAGGAAGCGCTCCAGCGCCCCACCAGCTGCTTCCTTTCCATTTCTGCTCAACTTCCCCAGCCACTGCCATTAGTTCCCTTCCAGGAGAGACATCCACCTCTTCTGGCTCCCTGGCTCTGCGTCCAGATGCACACTATCTAGTTGGAAAAGAAAAGAAAAACCCATCTGGAAGTCTCAGTACCGGACTGGAAGGCCCCTCTCTCTTCATGGAAACCATGTTGAGATCTGTGGGCTGCCTCTTCTGGTAAAGTTGACACAGTGGCCTTCCCACTGTACCTTGAGGCTCAGGCTTCACACTACAGAGTCTCCTCCTCCCTAGCATAAGAGCTTATACCTAAGTAATTGTGCACAATAGGTGGGTCTTAAACTTTTTTCTTTTTTTTTTTTGGAACTAAACTACCAAAAGATCGCCTGAGACACGAGCATCTTTTTGAAAGATGTTCAGTTTACCTGAAGGCAGCCTGCTCCTGAGAAGGGCAGTCCAGGGGGTAATAAGGCGGGGCACACCAAAGTCCTCAGCTTGTTCCCATGGCAGCCCTCCCCTCTCACCTTCAGGATGTCTAGATGCCTGAGAGAGATCCCTTCTCATCTCTCTGCTCACTCACCTTCCGCCCAGGGACGTTATGAGAATTAATGGGATGACGGATGAAGCGCCTCCAAGGAAACAGGCTACATAAATCCAAAGTGTTATTATTAAATTCCAAATTTAGCCCTCGGGATCAGTGAGACATGACAAATCTGGGCTGGGAGCAATCTCAGCTGCATGGACAGGAAGTCCCTATAAAATCAGAATCCATGACATATAGGCTTCAGAAGGCTAAAAGAAACCCTAAATGCCCCCACTTCCAGTCTATACTTCACAAGAGGCTGGGAAAGGCTTTAAGGAAGCCCCAGCACAGACGCAGCCAGCCTCTGCTCATCCCGCAGGGACTGGAAACTCACTGTCCTCAAGAAACTCTCATCTTCTTCCATTACCTTTGAGTTTTAAGAACTTGCTCCTGGGTTGGGTGCTGTAACTCAGTTGGGAGAATGGTTGCCTATTATGCACAGAGCCCTGGTTTGAAGGCATAGTAGCACAGATCTGTACTCCCAAGACTTGGGAGGCAAAGGTAGGAGGACCAGAGGTTCAAGATCTGGCTGGAGAGATGGCTCAGCGGTTAAGAGCACTGGCCGTTCTTACAGAGGTCCTGAGTTCAATTCCCAGCAACCACATGGTGGCTCACAACCATCTGTAATGGGATCCGATGCCCTCTTCTGTCTGATGCCCAAATCTGTCCTGCAGGCATATATATAAATAGAGTTTTCATAGACGGAAATAAATAAATCTTAAGAAAAGAAGTAGTTTAAGATCATCTTCCACACTGAGCTACATGAAACCTCTTCTCAAAAAGGAAAGAGAAAAAAAGAAAGAAAGAGAAAGAAAGCAGGAAGGAAGAAAAAAGGAAGGGAGGGAGGAAGGAAGAAAAGAAAGAAGGAAGAAGGAAGAAAGGAAGGAAGGAAAGAAAAAAAAGCAAGAAGTGACATATTGTCTAGCCATACCCATTCCCATGCCTTCCTGCCCAGTACCACTTTCAGGTTTTTCCTGTAGGATAGCCATGACCACTAGAACAATTGTTTTTTCACCACAAGTAAGATCCCCACATGCTAACAGACCACACACAACCACCATCAGAAGGCAAGCCACCTTGACACTCTACTATGCACGGATTCTCCTTGCAATTTCAAAGCCAGACATAACTCCTAGGAAAACCCATAAGACAAGGCAGAGCAGCAGATCCCTGCCCTTGCTCCAGGAGCCCATGTTCTTCTAAGGCAGACAGACATTCAGCTCACATGAAATCATAGCAGGACATTACATTACCTGCATTTAGATTTGGGGCCTTACTTCTGTATTAGAGGGATCTAGATAACACATCTCTAAACACCCCCAGGGTGGGATCTAAGTAACTGGGACTTCTTGGAACAGAGTCACAGTATTTAGAGGAGTCGACTAATATGGGGATTGGGAGAAGTGCAGACATGGGATGGAAGGAACATCAATAGACACCTATTAAGTGACTCTCAGACAGTGTCTTAAATTCTCAATTTTAGTTTGCTTTTCCCTCAGGTGGGAACACAAATTGGGTTGGTGGCATGTAATCTCTGGAGACTGAAGCAGTGAGATTGAGAATTTTAGGCCCATCTAGGTGTTTTGGATGGTTTTGTGTCAAACTGGAATTATCACAGAGAAAGGAGCCTCAGTTGAGGAAATGCCTCCATGAGATCCATCTGTAAGGCATTTTCTCAACTAGTGATCAAGGGAGGAGGGCCCAGCCCATTGTGGGTGGTGCCATCCCTGGGCTGGTAGACCAGGGTTCTATAAAAAAGAAAGTTGAGCAAGCCAGGGGAAGCAAGCCAGTAAGTGACATCCCTCCATGGCCCCCTGCATCAGCTCTTGCTTCCTGACCTGCTTGAGTTCCAGTCCTGACTTCCTCTGGTGATGAACAGCAATGTGAAAGTGCAAGCTGAACAAACCCTTTCCTCCTCAACTTGCTTCTTGGTCCTGATGTTTTGTGCAGGAATAGAAACCCTCACTAAGACAAATGGGGGGATGCCCATCTTACTAGGGTTGTAGCTCAATAGTAAAGAATTTAGCTAACATGTGCAGTGTCATGGTTCTGTCCCCTACATCTCACACACACACACACACACACACACACACACACACACACAAACACACAGGATTCCTTACAGTTCAAGAATAAAAGCTCAAATAAAGAAATAAGGAATAGGGCTGGAGAGATGGCTCAGTGGTTAAGAGCACTGGCTGAATTCAATTCCCAGCAACCACATGGTGGCTCACAACCATCTGTAATGGGATCTGATGCCCTCTTCTGGTGTGTCTGAAGAAAATGACAGTGTACTCACATACATAAAATAAATAAATCTTTAAAGAAAGAATGAATGAATGAAAGAATGAATGAATGAATGAATGAAAGAAAGAAAGAAAGAAAGAAAGAAAGAAAGAAAAAAAAAAAAGGACTGGAGAAATAGCTCAGTCAGCGATGTGGGCAGCTTACAAGCATGAGGACATCAGTTCAATCCCTACAATCCATGGGGTGTTTTGCTTTGTTTTATTTTGTTTGTTTATCAGGACAGACATTATAACACTCACACTTGTGATCTCAGTGCTAGAGAGGCAGAGGTCCCTGGGGCTTATTGCCCAGCAAGCCTACTGCTGGTCAATGTTCAAGACAAGAGGAACATATTTCATAATACAAGGTGGATTATTACTGAGGGTTGATACCCAAGGTTGTCCTCTGGCTGTCACCCCCATGTTCACAGACCTGCAGTACCCCTACTCCAAGCACACATGTGCACACACACACACACACACACACACACACACACACACACACCACAACACAGCCTAATTCTATATTGAGAAAAGGCTTTCAAAAGATATCTTTTAAAGGTTCATGTGCTGGTTAGTCTTAACTGTCAATCTTCCAACCCAGAATCATCTGAAAAGAGAGTCTTAAGACATATTTATGGGATTATCTTGTTCATTAATTGATGTAGGAAGACCTAGCCCACTGTAGGTGGTGCCATTCCTTAAACAGGGGATCCTGAACAGTATGAAACTAGATAAAAGCAAAACAGCAATTGGCCATGTATATATTTATTTCTCTCTGCTCTTGACTGTAGCTGTGATGTAACTAGTGGTCTCCAGCTCCTGCTGCTGTGACTGCCCAATTCTGGAACCTAGAATTGTGAGCTAAAAGAAACTCTTTCCCCTCTAATGCTGTTTCTGTTATGGTATTTTTCATAGCCAGAGAAATGACAATAGACCAACATATAATCATATATAAACACATGAAAAGATGGTCAAAACCATTAGTTGGGTTGTTTTTGTTTATTTATTTTCAAGATAGGGTCTCTCTATGAAGCTCTGGATGTCCTGGAACTTTCTATATAGAATAGGCTGATCTCAAACACCCTGTTATATATTTGCCTATACCTCCAGAGTTCTGGAACTAAAGGTGTGTGCCTCCCATGCCTTGCAAACCATTAGTTATTATGAAATGTAAATGAAAACTATAATGAAGGTTATAGGTTTAGTTCTAGTTTATAATATAGTATTATGTCTAAGAGAAATAAGACTCTAGTTTTGATCCTTAGATCAGAAACACACAAACACACAAAGACATTCATAAACCAAGTATGGTGGCAGACACCTGTAATCCAGCACTAGAAGGGTTTAGGCAGGAAGATCTTAAGTCCAATGCCAGTTGAGGCTACTATAAGGATTTGAAAGAGAATGGCCCCATGAACTCACAAGATTAAATGCTTAGTTCCCAGGTTAGTGGAACTATATGGGAAGGAAGAGGGGCGTAGCCTTGTTGGAGTAGATGCATCATTGGCTACTGTTTCTTTCTGCTTGCTACTGTGGATGAGGATTTAAAGCTTTCAGCTACTGCTTCAGAATCATGACTGTTTTCTACCACGAACATGGACTAATGCTATAAAACTGTAAGCAAACTCTAATTGAATGCTTTCTTTTATAAGAGTTACCTGAATCATGGTGTCTCTTCACAGCAATAGAACAGGGACTAAGCTATGTACTGAGTTCAAGACCAACTTGAATCATACAATGAGATCTTATAACAAACAAAACAGGGCTGGAAATGAAGCTCACTTGGTAGAGTACTTGCCTAGCATACATAAAGCCCAGTGTTTACTCTCCACTACCACATAAAACAAGGTATGATGATAGAGGGCTATAATCTCAGCACTCGGGAGGTAGAGGCAGGAGGGTTGGAAGTTCAAGGTTACCTTCAGCTACATATGCAGTTAGAGAACAACCTGGGTAGCATCATAAGATGCTGTGTCAAAAACACTGAGCCCATAATTAGCTTACCTCTTCACACTCTGTTCTGCAACTAAAATCAATACCATGGATGCTACTAAAAAGTGTTGTAGAAGAGGCAGAGACACTGAAACATAAAGCTTGCTCGTGTTCTGGAGTGATCTTTCTTGCACCAATCCCAGAGAAGCCTCCAGCACTGTCTGCTTTGTGGTTCTGCTAAATACCTGTCAGTTTTCTAATAAAAACCCCTTATGCTCCAGAGGCCTCTGGTCAAAGGGACTCAAAGTTTAAAAAAAAAAAAAAAGAAAGCATCCATTGTTTTTCTTCTGCCCAGCAAAGGCTGATACTGGTCCCTAAGTCATTCTCCACCGATGACCTATGTGGAGGAAGTATGACCTCTCCCAGATGTGCTGGGGTTGGGAGAGATAGGGCCTTTACTTAATCACCCATAGTGAAGTTCTCCTCAGACCTCTTATGCCGAGCACTTGCTTCCTTGCCTAATTCTTAGCCCACCTGTGATTCATACGTGCCATAGCACAGCACCCATGTGAGATAGCGAAGAAGGGAAACTATCTGAGCCGTTGCTGACACAAAGGAACTGCTGCATCCCCCAGGCCTAGAGAACCTTGCGCATATAAGCACTCAGTGTCCTGCCTACTCAAGGCTCTTTACACTGAATCAAAGTTACTCGCAGCCGAGATCTCCTCCCAGCCACTGAATCTATGGCGTAGGAAGCACCAGGGTTGATGTGTCAAGCCTCATCCTCCCAGGGGGCATAGCTGTGCTAGTGACAGACTGTGCGGGATGACAGAGGATGTAAGGAAATGATGTAAGGAAAGAGGCTGAGGTGCAGCTCAGATAAAGCATTCTCTCTCCCTTCTTGCTTCATCCCAGCACCACAAGCAGGTGTGTATTGAGGGAGTGTGTGTGTGTGTGTGTGTGTGTGTGTGTGTGTGTGTGTGTGCATGTATAAATGCACCTGGGCTTCTTCAAATGACACATGCTGTCAGGAGGGCATGAGCTATGAGCGAAGCAGCCTGAAGTCCAGTTCCCTCCTCACCATTAAAAAATTCAGAGACCTCAGCAAGTCACTGATACTCTCCCCACCTCTGTGGATGTACTAGATCAGCCAAAACACTTCCCTCTGCTTCTCTGGGAAAGCAGATAGAGTTATCTTGTTTAACATGTACCCTCTACTGAGGAGGATTATGGCTCAGTGATCTTGCTGGTGGGATGAACAATTTCTAGCCAAACAATGCATATCATCAGACATGGTGGGGACCCAGCAGAAGGCTGGAATCTCCCTTGGGTTTGGGTACTTCCGTAGGCTCATATTGGGCTATGCCAGAGGCTCAGTGCCTGACTCCGCACTCAACTGCTTGAGTGGCCAGCCACTGTAAACATAAGACATCAGTCCCTGTATTAAGGAGGGAAACGCTGAAGTCACTCTGAGGCAATACATCTTCTGAAGAAATACACGGTGCATCCAAGAGGAGACCATGATGTAAATCTTCCCTTCTTCCAAACACACAGAATAGAAATCTATATAGAGGCAAATCCTGGGTGTCTAAGGACCTGGAAAAAAAAAAAATCCAATTTGGTAGGTTCCACCTTACTGCCTTGCAAGTCCCTGGAAAGGCTTACTGAAATGCACACCGGAGATGAATGTCATGACAGTTCCTGCAGCCCCCTCAAATCACATGTCTTTCGGAGCACACACTGGGCCCTTACCCAGCTCCCTGGGGCAGGCTTTGTATGTATTTATTTGCATGTGTGCATTTACACTTATTTTTGAGAGCAGAGGATCTACATGTCAGAAGCTTCTACTGTAGGAGGGGAGGGCATGTTTGAACAGTGGTTCATTCACATGCTGGTAGACCAGGAGACAGAGAAAGGCAGGCTGTTGGTTTCCTCCTTTCTTCCCTAGGGCAGGATTTTTAGACACTGAGAGAAAGATGGGCTGAGAGCCACCTAATCAAAAAAGCTACTCCCCTCAACCTAGCTGGGAAACTGAGGGCCAGAGGTGAAGGAAAATTGCTCTAAATCATAAAGCAAAGACTTGAAGATGGCTCCTGGCCCCCATCTGAACAAGACAGCGCTACGACACCGAAGCACGCTGAACGCTGAGCCATAATCGGCTACCGGTGTTCTCCTGCTCTGCCCTCCAAAGGAACTGTAAGCTGCCTGGCTGGGCAGCTACAAAAGGGGAATGTTGTTTGCAGAGGATCTGCAGAGACCTTGCCCCACGGATGGGTACACATCGCCATGCAGATGTGAACAGCAGCAAACCCTCCAGGTTCAGTTTCACTAGGAGGGCTGAATCCTGTAAACAAGATTACCACCCCGGCAGACCTTCCCGGAAGAAGAAAGGCTGACCCTTCTGTTAATCTGGCAGCAGGCTTTCTTCAGGCAGCAGCCTTGACAACAAAGCGGGCGATTCCAAGCCTGAACCCACAGTGCCCCCTGGTGGAAGTCGGCCGAAGGGACCATTTTTACTCCACCAAGGTTCAGGATCGTGGCTATGAAAAGCATCCTTTGCTGGCCCCCACAGCTGTCTCCTCTGCCCGATATCCTTAACCTTTTACTCCACACCAGATGCACCTGCCAGCCTTGTTAAAATCCAGGCTATTGGGCCTCACTCTCACTTTCCAGTAGTTGGTTGAGTAGGGTCCTGAAATGTGCATTTCTAACACGTTAGCAGGTGGCGCTGTGGCTAGAATGAATAAGCTCGACCTTCCTTAGCTGCTATGACTCATCAGGCTGACTATGCGACCATAACTCCCTGTAAACCTCAACTATTTCCATCTGCAAAATGGGGATTATTATAGTGCCTTCCTCCTAGACTCAGATTCCAGTATAGCCTCAATAAATGTGTTCATGAGTGTGTATCTTGTATATATTTACAAGTGCTTACCTGTGCATGTACATATGGAAGCCAAAGGTTCTTTTGGACAAGATCAGTTGCATGAGAGACACAGGCAGAAAGGACCTTTGTAAGTTTTCAGTCCAAGCCTCAACACTGTTAAAATTTCAGATGAATGAGTGCTCCCACTCCAAGCTACAAAGCAAACACCAGCGTGAGCAGCTGAGCATTTTTAGCAAACCCTCACTACTCAAGCCAGCCCTGTGCCGTATCTGATATAGAGGGAGGGGTGAGGCTGGTGAGCAGGAAGGAACCGGTCTAGGCTCCTGGTCTGGTTCTCTTTCCCAGTGCACTGCTCAGATACTGCTCATTAGCCCTCTCCCGCTGTAATCTTCCCATCATGCCTGATGAGCAGTCAAATGGTTCAAGTATTCTGTGTGGAAAAACTCAGCATGTGACAAGGGCACTTGATCTACTGTTCAGTCTCTTAATTCTTCACATTTTCTTTTACTCAACCAAAATAAAGAATGGGAAGTTCTCAGCCTGGCACACAAGGCCTTCCTTGGGCTGTTCCCTGCTGACCTTCCCAAGCCCCTTCTGCTCCAACAGGTCTTCCCCGACATTCCCACAGCCTGAAGACACTGGGGAATGGTCTCAGGTCTGGCCTGGGAGTCTGGAGGACACAGAACAGCTTGTGTAGAGCTTTGGGACTTAGGGAAGCTTGTGCTGCCAACATTGATAACCCAGCGTCAGCAGTCTTTGCTGACTGGGGGTAGGGGGGATTGAGGATGGACTTTCTCCTGTGAGAACAACCAGAGTAAGGGACAACTGTCCGAAGTCACACAGAGCTTCCCATCTAAATCGAGGATTTCCAGCTCATCCCTCTTTCCCCCCACCCCACTGAATGACCACTTCCTCATGCACCTGTTTAATCACTTTTCACGGCCATGAATGAGATTCTGCTCTTATGAGTTTGAGCTAGATCATGTCACTTTAACCTTGTTACCTCCAGAAACCTCCCAGGATCCAGGTTCTTACACCAAGTTTGGCTGAGGACTGCCACCATGTCCCAACCTGCTAGCCACTCCAGGGGCCAGACCAGAGGACCCTCAAGTTTACTCTCCCATTGGCTTATCTTTCCTCCACAGGAACCAGATCAGGGATTGGTGGTGCACGTAGTTAACTTGGTCAGTGGAGAGCGTGGTTGTGTCCATCTCACTGACCTATGGTATGCCCAGAACAGCTTGGTGTCTGGACATAGTATTATCTTGGGGTCACACAACTACATGCTAAATCTACCCTCTCACCACATCCTCAACCTGGTAGTGGAAACTACCAGTTGTCACACCTCTGGCCAGGAAGATACACCTTCCTCTGGAGGTAAATTGTACATCACTGTCTAGATAATGTACCTTTTCTAATCCCACCTGCCTCAGCTCCATGGGTTTGTTATAAAATACTCTCTAGACCAAACCCAAATTCTAATGTGGCAAGGAAGGGAAGCAATGAAAAACAACTAAAAGCTACAAACACACAGGTACTGGGGCAACGCAAAAGCAGCACCCCAAATACAACACAATGGAGACTTGTAGAACCACCCCCAGCCTCCCCCAACCCTTGATGGTTTCTGCATGGAGGGAAGCTCACACACCACCCATCAAGTAGGTAAAAGGTCTGAGTTTTAAGTCTTGTGCTCTCATTAATTTCCAGTTAGTTCTAAGCTGGAAGGGCTGTACAAACTCCCTAGCAAAATCAATCCTTCTAGAGGCTTGCCCAAAGCCTACAGAGAGCAGTGTCGGTGATTATCAGGGCTGATACAGCTCAACAGAACAACTGCACACAACCTAGTTTCCCCATGGCCTCACTTCCTGTCAAGCCCTTCAGCCTCCACTGTTGTCATCCTGAGCCACAAAATAACTTGATTCAGAATGTCAGAACAGGCCTCACTAGACATTAGTCCAAACCTCCAGAGGAACTAAAAGTAGCAGACAGAGTGCAGGAGACAAACTGATCAGGGTCCCAACTGGCTAAGGAAGAGGCTGGTTGCCAGGAAATGCCCACAGGTGGGTCACAGTGGCTTCAGCTATTTTAAAAAAATACCACTATCAAGAAAAGCTCACAGGCAGCCATTCTGGCTTGTACAGCTGGTTAGGTCTTTGGAGAACCTGGCCCACTTTATGGAGCCTAGCATTTCTGTACACTGCCCTGCCCACACCGGCTACAGAAGAGGCCCGTGCACAGGCTGCGACCCTTACCACCCTTTCCCCAGCTTTGACACCTGATTTTAAAAATCCATTTGGCTGGGCACATGCTTTTAAATCACAAGTGTTCAGGAGGCAGAGGGGGCCTTATCTGTGCCACAACTTCCTGCCAAGATCAGACCCTACTGTTTCCATACTCAGCCATCAACCTCACTTCAGACAGGTACTATGCAGCCCTGGCCATCCTGGAACCAGGCTAGCCTCGGATATCCACTTATCTCCTGTGCAGGAATAAAGCTCCTTTAGCTACCTTGGGCTCATCCTATTCCATATAACCCTGTAGCCACAGATAGGCAGTTCAGCCCATGGCCCACTCAGCGAGGTAACGGATTCCCTAAATAAAAAAGCTTCACATCAAGTCTGAAGCTACAGTAGTCCAATCTTTGCTCCCCACACTGAAGCAGTTTTCAAATGCTATCCAAATCTCACCTGCCCATTTCTTCAAGATGTCTCACTACAATTGTGGGGAGGCTGGAGGGACTCAGTGATTAAGAGCATTGGCTGCTTATCCAAAGTACCTCGGTTTATTTCTCAACACCCCCACACACATGCAACCCAAAAAATATTTTCCCGAAACTAGAACTACAAATGATAGTCAGCCACAAGGCGCTGAAAACTTGAAACCAGGCCATCTTCAGAGCAAACTACTGAACCACACACCTCAAGTCCCAAGATGTCCCTAGTTTTCAACCCAATGTTCACAGATTTACAAGTATGATTCCCACACTGACCCATACAAATCAATAAAACAGCCTTTAGAGAAAAACTCACCTAAACTTTATAGCTGAGCTTCACTTCCAGCATAAAAACAAATTTAAGCTGCAATGCGTCAGGTGACTCCCACCCTTCTGCCCAAACACCTGACTTGATTAACTCAGCTCAGGCTGTGACTCTGATCCCTCCCAGTATCAAAGGAAAGTTATGTTGCTCGACTGGTATCTATGGGCCATTGCCGAACATTGCCAGCAAGCCTGGAGTCCTGGCCAAAGACAGACTCAACTTCCATTGGGGATAGACAAGATCTTGTAAGGCTGTCTCTTACAGCCTCAAGTAGATTTAGCTTCAACTAAGGCCAGAAGCCAGAGGTGGAGAACAAGGGAGACCAAGGAAGGCATATTCCTCCCTGTTCAGACCAACCTAGTCTACATTAAGGAGTTCCAGACCAGCCAAAGCTATAGATTATCCATCAAGTGGGGAGGGGAGGAAGGCCCAGAAAACCCTTTAAGTTGGAGTCTAGGGACACAGAAAGGGGCTCAGCCAAGACAAATGCTAACAGGGCCATACTACACTGGCCCTATACCTTTCCCATGTAGTTATTTTTCCATTACCACCCTCTGCCAGGAAGGATGCGCACGATCCCCTTACACCAGGCATTCAAAGCCCAGTGCACTCAAAGTGGACTACACCACCAGATACTTCTATAATGCCCAATAAGCAGCAGACTCCAGACTCAGAAGCTTTTTAGTTTATTTGGCCTTCTCAGAAGTCACATCACTCCATAACATCAAGTCACCGCAGATCTATTCCTTTGGCTGTAAATGGAGAAAGAAATTCAGTCAGCAACAATTCTGAAAAGTTCACAAACTCTAAAAATAACTCATGCAGAACAAGTATTAACCTAAAACAGACTAAGAATGATGGAAACACACAAAAACTAAACTAACATTCATGTTAGAAATGAAACAAAAACAAGTCAACATCTGTATTTTAGACAGTCACTGTTAGTACTGTTACAAACCACACTTGCAAATCTACTTCTAAATGTTCACGGGCTTGTTCAAACTGCTACGTCAGTAACATGGAGTCTAGTGATCTACATAATAGCTTGAATTATACCTGTATCCAATCTCCACTCACTGAATCAGTGGCAGGAAAGGGGAAATGGGAAGGAGGAAAACAGACAGTTCATTAGTAGTCCCTTTTCAAACACCAAAATTATCTGAAGTACATGCAATCAGACACCTTGTTCTCTATGGTTGTATATGGAACATTCCTTGCACACCACCCACTTCTGACAGCACCTTCCCTGATTACCACGGTCCCAATGTTAACCAAGTAACATGTAACCACGTCAATGCCAGAGCGGTGTCAAACCCATATTGCCACTACCATCATGTGGATGGGGGACACATTTGAGGCTGGGCTCTTTGGCTCAGGCTAGTCTTATGCTAAGTAGAGGACCCAGACTTGGGAATCTAGGTTCCAATGGGAGGACTCTACATGATTAGTCAAGTCTTTTGAAATCTGCTCAAGTTTAATACTTCATACCAATCTTGAACACCAAAGGGTATACGAATTAGTAACAAAAATTTAGCTGAAGTAAAAAACTAATTACTTTGCAAATACATGACCACCAATGCCTTGGTTTAAGCTCCACTGTATACAAAGGATGCTCTAACATCAAGAAAATACAATTCAGGATATTACTATTTTAAGCCATTTTTGGGCTAGCCTCTAAAGTGGTGCTAGTGAGATCACAGAACACCTTCCAAAGGAACAGAGGTTGGCAAAGAATCTGTCACATGGTCTTCAGTTCTGTCTCAAAGAACAATCTACATCAAAACTATGGAACAGGTATAATCTGCAACACCTACGCAGTCTATGGGCAGTGTTCATTAACCAGTGCTGGTAAGAAAGGATTAAGACATTTTGAGTATGGTCACATTTCTAAAACCATACAAATGTAATCTACTGCACATTGTAAATGTGGAATAGGGAGACATTCTGACTAATAACTCATATACATAAAGTAAATATTTAAAATAGAAAATAGAAGGAGACTAGTTAACAGAAATGCTAGGACCAACCAGCTTGGATCAGATGCTGCTCCCAAAGAGAATATGTTGGTCTTGCAGCATCCTAAAGAATGGGTCACTGAAGGCCATTTCCTGAATACCAGTCTCTACAGAAAGGAGACCAGGGAACCTACCTTCCTCCATCTAAATGCGTTTTTTTGAGCTTCCAACATAATGTGAGGAAGCCTCTCCTTCTGGTAGTTAAGATACTACTTAAAACAGGCACTGGTGTTGTAACAAGCCATACTATGAAACCCATCATCTAAAAGCCAACATGCAAAGCATCAAAGCCAGCTCAGTGAAGGTGGCACACCCCACACCGTGCCCAATGGCAGTACCTGCTAGATATTTCATTTCTGTTGAACAAGAAATCCAAGACAGTAGGAGAGGGAAAAAATTCACAAAACACTTGATTATTCAGCAACCCAACACCTTAATTCCATTCTACTAGTAGAGATCAGCTAGCAAAGCTGGTATAGAGCTACTACTCAAATCACTGTGATCTCAGCTGACTAGGAGCAGTTTGACATCTGGAAAGCACAGGCCACATTGATCCAACTGCTTCAAAAACCAGCGCCCATGTTTTAAAAAAAAAGAGGTAACGTGATCTGCTTGAAGGGCCCGTGTCAATTAACATGAGAAGGAAATTCCTAGATCAGGCTTTCAAAGCAGGCACTAGATTCATCGAATCAATGTGGCCTTATATTGGAGTGAGCTAGTCTACAAGCAGAAGAGGTGGGTCATCTATTCTAGGATACTAAGCTACTGAGCTTCTCAAAATGTTACCTTCTGCAATCCAGAAGAGGGAAAAGAAAAACACCAAGAAAGATTATTTAGAGAAGAAAACCCCTCCTGGCAGACAATATCAAGCTTAACAACCAATGACATTTCTGTACCACCCATGAACCATACCTTTTTGCCAGCACCAACATTGGCCTTTGCAGTCCCCCTGACCTTCTTCATTCTGTTCTTGCGTTCCTTTCGCTGTTTACGGGAGGTCTTTTTCTTCTCATAAAGGCCATGCTACAAGAGAAGAGTACATCCAGTGAATCAGTTCTTCCCCACTGATGGGGAAGCAAAGCCTTATAAACCAACCTGGCCCTTTAAAAAGCTGCCACACACTGTAAAACATGTTGCCATTCAATTCCCACTTCTCCAAGGAAGGATGGTCACCTTTCCTTTCCTAAGAACCCTACACCTCCCACTGCCATCCTTACCCACTCCTAATCTGCTCTTGGCATTCTGGACAGAATCTTCACAAAACAAGGCTCTTAAGATTTACCTAGTTATCTAGCCAGGTGTGGTGGCACACGCCTCTAATCCCAGAGCCTGGAGACAGAGGCAGGCTGATCCCTGTGACCAGAAGCCAGCTTAGGGCAACACCCTATCTCAACAAAAATAGCCTCAGGAAATTATATCCAACTCTACTACCCATATACTAGAGGATTCATCATACCAAGAGTAAATGGATTTAACAATTCACATTTCTAATCCTAGCACCCATGAAACTAGGGTAAAGTAACTTCTAGTTTGTGGCTAGCCTGTGCTAGAGATCACGCCTATAATAAACCTAATGAAACAAGAAAATTAACTTGGGATAGCCTGTAATCAAGTTCCAGGCCAGGTTGGAACTGTGAGAGCCCATCAAAAGAATGGAATAAAACCAGCCAGGTCCAACCTGATCACCAACCAAGTATCAAGTTCGTTACTCATTTTTGGACTACATAAAATTGTCCTAAATTTGTTAAAGGTACTACCTGTGCACTGTAATAAACACGGTAACTTGCCCATTACAGTTACCAACTTTTCCTAAGCACATCTAGCAGCATAGCTCAAACAAAACAAGCCAGCTAAGGCAGTGCACACCTGCAATCAATCCCACCACTTAGAAAGCCCAGGAAAGACTAAGTTCCAGCTCAGAAGGCCAGCCACAAGTTGCTTATTCTATCCCAATATGCACTAGAAAACAAAAGCTGGCATCCTAACTCAGCCTGGGCTGAAATTACAGGCATGCATCCAGAAAAGAACTACATCTTCAATAAGTGTAGCACCAACAAAAGATACCCACCCTTGCAAGTCTGTGTTTCGGCTCATTCTTCTTTGCATAATCTAAAGAATCGTAGATCATGCCAAAGCCAGTTGTCTTGCCACCACCGAAGTGGGTTCTGAATCCAAACACAAAGATGACATCTGGTGTGGTCTTGTACATTTTGGCCAGCTTTTCCCGAATTTCTGTCTTCGGTACTGTTGCCTTCCCAGGATGAAGGACATCAATGACCTAGAAAGAGGTATCAAGGTTAATACTCTGTACAATTAACTACATCTTCAAAAGCAGACACAAAGACCAAATTTTGGCATGCTGACTCTTACCATCTGTTTCCTCTGAAGCAGACGGTTCGTCATGAACTTCCTGGTCCGGATGGTTACTGTGTCATTCTGCAGATAACATGCAAGCCAATAAGATGATTAAAACCTTTTCTTGCCTTTGTTCCCCTATTTCAGCAACTACTTGCAATGTGGTCTATAAGAGGCAGGAATTGGGGACTTTAAAGGAAAAAGGCAAAAAGCCCCAGAAGTAGGTAGGGGGCAACTTCATAAACTGCCATAAAACTCATGTCCTCTCATCCATCATCCGAACTTCACTTTTAAATTATGGTTATCACAGGGGTTTATCCGCACTACTTCTGGTTTTGTTATCTCACATGTGAATTTACGAAACTCTGGCCTCCTGATAATTAGTTACCACCAGCACCCTCTCCAACTAATGCCTCCACTACCTGGAAAGAACTCAGTGGTTCCCAGACACGTGACTTTACCAACTTTTCTCGAGTTGAGTACCATGGTAGCTGGCATCCAGCGAGCTCAAGCTGACAAGAACTTATTCAGAGATCAACTTAAATCAGCAGCCAGCAAATGGTTGCTAGCCTTTCGACCTCGACTCGAGGAATACGG